>NC_047090.1:152889119-153524952 GCF_902459505.1 Geotrypetes seraphini | reverse complement strand
CTGCCATGGCATTTTTTTGGTTAGTGCCAGGGCAGTTTGGAGGCAAAGCACAGGGTTTCAGGATCTAGAAATCCGGAGGCTCGGCTCACAATCCTGAGGTTCAGGAGTCTTCTGTGCATTGCTGGTAACATCTGGAAAACTTCTGGTAGCAGCTGATAACATTGAGTGCTAGAAGTTGGATATGGCCCAGCATTCAATATCCAGGTCTACACTACCACAAGCTGAATTGATTGGCAAGGACATGTCACAATAGAAATGCAATGCCCTCTCTCTGCCGAACAGCTTAACCCAATGGACTGTTCTTTCTAAATAGGGTCTTTCAGTCACCAAATCAGGCCCAGATCATCATTGTCAATGATCAATACAAACTTAGGGCTCATTGCATACAAATCCAACTCATAAATATGCATTGTGGACATTCTGAAAACCTGACTGGCTGGGGTTTCCCCAGGGTAGGTTGGGGAACCACTGATCTAGAGGACAGCAATGCAGTTACACCATTATCAATTATCCAACTGTAACATCAATAAACTAAATGACTAACTGGGAAATTTCAGAACTCTTCAAAGGTATGAGATATATTTGCATTCAACGCGAGCAAGGCGTGCCAATATGTCTTATTGCATATTCGTTGTAGAAATCCTGAAAACCCAACTGGTTTGCAGGCCTCAAAAACCAGATTTGGGGAATCCTGTTCTAAACAATTCTACCAGGGTCCTCCTGGGAATATACAGACAAAGAACTGTAAGGCTATATTCCAGAGGCGGGCTGACCATTTGGGCAACTGGGCAGTATCCGAAGGCCCAGAGCAGTTAGACCCACTCGACTGATAACTCTCTCCATTCTGGTACTCCTTACCCGCTCCCCCACTCCAGCATTTCCCCTTTCTCTGACCCCAACCCTCCCCCTCTATTTACTTCAAAAAGTACCTGTCTTCATATAGGGCCCCAACATAGGCTGTCTGCCGCTGACTGTAACATTCTGCCACACCCTGCCCCTTTCTGATGTAACTTCCTGCTTTCACAAGGGTAGGCTGCAGCAGAGAGAAGGTTCTGGTCAGCAGCGAAATCCTATGCTGGGGTCCTGTATGGAAAAACTTTTGACGTAAATGTGGGAGAAGGGGAGAGCTGTGGGACCCTGGTGAGAGGGCCCATAACCCTTAATGTCTGGGGTCCCAGATCCCTGTCAGTCCGCCCATGCTATATATTGCCAATTGCCATATTTTCAGAGGTAAAGGTGCTCTATTCTGGTTTATACAGCTGAGGAACGCAGCCCTTCACATTCCATTGCTCTAAATCCTTTTTATGGTTTACTTCTGAAGTGCAGGATCTGATGAAAATCCAATACATTCCTAAACAATTTTAAAAAGTCTCAGTGTTTGCCTACCTCTGAGTCACTCATTTTGACAGATAATTGTCTTGTCTCAAATCCTTCTTCAAACTGAGATTTTTTAAAATCACCAGTGTATTCTTTGTGTGATATAGCCTCTTGTCTCTATAATAATAATAAAAAAGAGCTCCAATTACTTAATGATCAAAATAGCTAGAAACATTGTTTAATAACTTGTTTAGACCTGCCCTACCCATGCCTCAGGTATGTGTTATTCAGGTTATAAAGGACACATACTGAACAAAGCTATAGGCACACCCAGAGGTGTAGTGAGGGGGGGAGGACCACCCCAGGTGCCATCTTTGCGGGGGCAACAGTGCCTCTCCTTATCTCTGCCCCCCTCCCTCCCCGCATAACTTTTGATATGTTCACCGGTGCGAGTAACACCTTCCGCCTGCTGCTCGCACCGGCCTCGACTCCCTTCTGACGTCACGTCCTGGTCGCGGGACCAGGATATGACATTAGAAGGGAGCCAAGGCCGGCGCAAGCGGCAGATGGAAGGTTCTGCTCATACCAGTGATTATTTCAAGAGATACGCAGGGAAAGGCTTTTAAGCTGCAAAGGGCAGGGGGGGCACTGAAGAGCGGGGCACACGGTGCAGCGATGCTGGGCCCCTCTGCCCTAGGCACCAACCTACCTAGTTATGGGCATGCTGTGATTTGAGTTGACAGAAGTAAACTACAAAATTTATTTTTAGTTGATCAGCAGAAAGGGAAACATCCTGATCTTGGACACTTTTTTAGGTAATAATCTTACAACAAAGTCTTATTCTTTTTACGTATTCTATTCTGTACCACCTTTCATGGGACTACGTACAAAAGTTAAAAAGGAGAGGTCAGGACATTGGAAAGGAAGAGATTATAATTTGTGCATTTACAGGAGAATAAGTGTACTATGCAATTGGTGTACGCTTGCATTGTTCCATAGGGGATGGGCTGTCACTTAAAACAATAAGAAATTTCACTCACATGTCTCATGTCATTAGAACCTAAAAATGAGTAGATAAAACACGTGTTGTGGATTGTCCTTTGATGATAATACTATGCACTATGGGCCTGATTTTATAAACAGCGCCTAAGTCCTACGCACCATTGAGTGCAATTGACAGCCATTCACTAGGGGCCATTCATAGAATCGCACCTAGCAGTCTTAGGTGCCGATAGGCATTGAATCCTTAGGCATACTGCCATTTAGACTAGGGCTTTCTTGGCCTACGTCAACCACACCCAACATCCACTCCGGATCTGCTCCCAACCACACCTACTTACTGGTAGGTGCCTCAGTATAGATGTCTACCCAGTTAGGCTACCGGCTAACAAACACCAGCTTTAAAAAATTCACGGTAGAGGTTTTTACCGCGGGACGGTGAGGTAAATGCTCCGACGCTCATAGAATTCCTCGCCGGCCTGCAGTACAAATCTACCACAGCTTTGTAAAAGGAGCCCTAATTTTTTAAAAATTGATTTAAAATTGTTTTTTTAACGGTGCTTTCGATTATCCGTGAAGATTAAGCCAATTAAGGAAATGAAATTAGGCACCTAGATTTAGGGTTACCATATGGCTCCAGAAAAAGGAGGACGGATTGAGACACCCGGGTTTTACTTCCATTGAAAGCAATGGAAGTAAAACCCGGGTGTTTCAATCCGTCCTCCTTTTTCTGGAGCCATATGGTAACCCTACCTAGATTGGCTAGGCGTACCTAGATCTAGGTTCTTAACTTTAGGCATTTTTTTTTTTAATAGAACCAGGGTCTATGTGGAAAGGGCACATTATTTTGCAAAGAGAATGCACTCTTTCCCAAAAGTGGAGCCACCAGGTGCGCATGAGCTTAGGGTTACCAGACATCTGGATTGACTCGGACATGTCCTTGTTTTTGTTTGGGTTTTGAAAAGCTTCCAGCTCAGAACCACATCGCGAGGGCATCTGCGCATGCACGGATGCAATGCGGTGATGACACACGAGTGTGATGTCATTGTGTCCCACCTGCGCATGCGCAGATGCCCTCCTGATGCGGTTCCAAGCATGAGAACAGGTTGAGGGGGAGGGGCTGGGGGTGTGTGAATCAGGCAGAATGGGGTGGGCCCAGGTAGAACTGGGCAGGCCTGGGGCAGGGCCAAGGATCCAAATTTTACAATAGTAAAATCTAGTAACCCCTAAATGAGCTATTACACACCTGTGCCCTATTGGGAAAAGAGTGCCCTATTTCCAAAGAGAGGGCACTATTATCGGCACCTGAGAAAACAACAAAATTGATTGCAATGGCAATTTCTGTGAATGACACTGGAAATTTTCTGCCTCTCCTGGAGGCACACCTAGCCAGTCTGGTTTTCTGAGATAAATCTGCAGATACTGGATACCTCTTACATGCTAATTTTATTATGCTGATCTTGAAAACGTGACTGGCTAGGTGTGTCTCTGGGAGAGGGTTGAAAAGCACTGGCTTAGAACTCCTAGGCCAAAACTACTGGCTGTGATAACCTGTACCGTGATTATAACACCAACAGCAATGAGCATGATTTTAGACAGATTTGTAGGGATGTGCTGCTGTTTTAAAACTGCACAAAGCAAAATCAGGTTTCATTTTGTTCTTTTACACTGCCTTTAAATTTTGCAAATAGTGCAGGTTAAAACAAAAGTTTTGGAACAAAACAATAAAAACAAAAAAATAACAGAACACCAAAAAACCTGTGCTTCATGAGGATCTCTAATATGAGGGTAGTGGAGAAAGTGGAATTGAGGGTAGGGTGGAAGTTAGAGGGGGGGGAGCAGTCATTAGTTTTGATATTAGGTATTTGTGTGCTCATCTACTCAGAGTGATGGACTTGGGTCCTTATTTGCTGTCATTTTACTCGGTATATGATTCAGACATTCAGATACTTGAAAGGTATTAATGTAGAACAAAATCTATTCCAGAGAAAGGAAAATGGTAAAACCAGAGGACATAATTTGAGGTTGAGGGGTGGTAGATTCAAGTAATGTTAGGAAATTCTTCTTTATGGAGAGGGTGGTTGATGCGTGGAATGTGCTCCCGAGGAGGTGACAGAGTTCAAACAAGCGTGGGATGAACACAGGGGATCTCTAATCAGAAAATAATGGGTATACATTGAAGGAACTAAGGCCAGTACTGGGCAGACTTGCCCATTCCAGAGTTTAATTACATGTAATTAAACTCTGGAATTCTTTGCCAGAGAATGCGGTGAAATCACTTAGCTTAGCAGGATTTAAAAAAGGCTTGGATAATTTCCTAAAAGAGAAGTCCATAGGCCATTTTTTTAGATGGTTTGGGGAAATCCACTGCTTATTCCTAGGATAAGCAGCATAAAATCTGTTTTACTACTTGGGATCTAGCTAGGTACTTGGGACCTGGGTTGGTTGCTGTTGGAAACAGGATACTGGGATTGATGGGCCTTCGGTCTGTCCCAGTATGGCAATTCTTATATTCTTATGTAAGTCTTTGACCAACCAACCAGGAATTGCCAACTTTTAAATTTCTCAAGAAAGTTGGTTGGTCAAAGGCTTATTCCCACTTTCTTGTTTTGCTAGGCATTTGCTACACCACATTCTTTCAGTGATATCACCAGGTCATATTGTTACCCTGGTTTTATTAGTGTCACTGTGGCTCAGAGGAACTGAAGTGAGTAGGCACTGGAGATTGTTGGAGCCTCCTGTTTGTAACCCTTTTCCGCTACATAAAGTGAAAAATATATAAAAGGAAATCATTTGAGGTTATGTTTTAAAGTATGGGAACACGCACACCAAACATGGAAGCTACTTTTTAACTTGCCTTTTTGTTAAAGTAATCTTCTTCCATAGGATATTCATTAATTGGTGAGGATCCCTGTGGTCGAGGCCTAATGCTTTCTATTGCTACTTCACTTGTCTGTGAGGAAAAAAAAAAACCAAAACAAGTTAATTGAACACAGAGAATGACTTATTATTCTACATACCTAAACAAAATTATAAAATAAAAATTGTTCAAGAACGTTTTTCGGTGCATGGTTATAACATTTTCCATGAAATTGTTGCATATCACTCATACTCTTAGCATGAATTTCTGCTTTCAAAGAAATGCATTCCCATCCTGTAATGTACTGCAAAAAGGTCCTAGGAATTCCTCACTTGCATTACGGCAGTAACATGAAATCTAGCAAAAAAAAATGCAATGCCTTATTTTTTAACTTTTATTACTGTAAACCGACCAGATACTTGTGATGGTCGGTATATCAAATTACAAATAAACTTGAAATTTCCATGGTTCAGTTGACGCCACGGCTGTAGTCCTTACATTGCTTACCTCTTTATTTTCATATTTGATTTAAGATTTTGAATGATGGGACACTGATTTTCTTCAAGGAGCTCTTACAACCCTATATGCTAGGTCTGCTATTGCATTTGGCCAGTTGATGTTTTCTGCCCGTGCTCTCATTACATGAAGGGTGGTTGTCCAAGAATCGGGACTCAGCCTACTTCCTCATAGCTCTACAGCTTTGCAATGCTCTGCCAAATGTTTTTAAAGGCAGAATGGAATGATCTTCTGCAAACAACTGAAATTGAATTAATCTAGCTGTGTGTTTGGAGGCTGAAATCTGACTTTGATGTTGTAGATAACTTATTTTGTGTACTGATGAGGGGAGGTGGTTGCCTGTTTGAGATTTTTTTAGTGTCTTGTTATGTCTGTTTTAATATGTTAATTCACTATCCCCAGGATTCTATAAATGGCACACAAATTTCTATGCACAAAATTATGCATGATTAGAGATGCGTGCACAAGTAAATTGGCTAACGAGCAGATTAGCACCAATACTTGTATGCTAACAATAGAAACACAGACATAGAAATATGACAGCAGATAAAGACTATTGAGTCTGCCCATCTGTAGTATCCGTTATCTCCTCCTCTTCCTAAGAGATCCTACATGCCTGTCCTACGCCTTCTTGAACTCAGACACAGTCTTTATCTCCACCACCTCTTCTGGGAAAGTATTCCACGCATCTTCCACCCTTTCTGTAAAAAAGTATTTCCTTCAATTACTCCTGAGCCTATCACCTCTTAACTTCATCCTATGCCCTCTCATTCCAGAGCTTTTTGTCAAATGAAAGAGACTCGACTCATGCGCATTTATGCCACGTAGGTATTTAAATGTCTCTATCATAGCTCCCCTCTCCCACCTTTCCTCAAAAGTACACATATTGAGATCTTTAAGTCTGTTCCCATATGCCTTATGGACGAAGACCACCAACCATTTTAATAGCCTTCCTCTAGACTGACTCCATACTTTTTATATCTTTTTGAAGGTGTGGCCTCCAGAATTGTACACAATGTTCTAAATGAGGTCTCACCAGAGTCTTATACAGGGACATCAATACCTCCTTTTTCCTACTGGCCATACCTCTTCCTGTGCACCCTAGCATCCTTTAAGCTTTCACCGTCACCTTTTCAACCCGGCCTTTGGCCTCAATTATTGGCATTAATTGGCTGGTCAAGGCTGCATTGTTTGTTCCCCTGATGAGCCAAACATTGGTGAAACAAGGTCGCTTGTTGAGAAGATTGAAGAAGACATGACTGCGTTGGAGTTCAAGTTGTCTTTTGTCAGCTAAGTCCTTGAACATGCCTCCGGGTGACTTTGCCCTTTTCTAAACCTGAGCTGTTCTGTGAGGGAGTTTTTTTGCCAGTGAAAGTATTTAAAGCAGTTTTGATTTGTACCTTTTAGTTTTATACTGCTACATTAGTCTGAGGCTTTTTCTCCCTCTTTTTGGATGCATGCTGGGTTTGAAGAGGGGGGTACCTCGGTGCCACGATCACACAACATTTTGACTCATTATATGAACATATATGTTATGCGTCCTCGTATAATTTAACATTTTAGATTTGCATATAAGAACATAAGAAGTGCCTCTGCTGGGTCAAACCAGAGGTCCATCGTGCCCAGCAGTCCGTTCACACGGCAGCCCAACAGGTCCAGGACCTGTGTAGTAATCCTCTATCTATACCCCTCTATCCCCTTTTCCTTCAGAAAATTGTCCAATATGTATCTTGCTACGTGCTATTCTCTAAAAAAAACTCATGTAGATATTGTGTGTCACTCAAAAGGCGGGCATTGACCATGGGAGGGGCACAGGTGGGTTGGAGCATTCATTCAAGATGTGCGCAGAATTACTGAATACCAGGGATCTGCACCTAAATTATGCACCAGGATTTGCACCAGGTTTCAGCCGATATAAATCCTCACACCCATAGGTTGATGCAGAAACAGCTCTGAGTGATTTTCTCTAAATGGCGCTAAGCTTTTGATGGATCATGTCTCCAGGATTTATGGCTACTTGCTGTACTAAAATGGACTAGCGTGTTTTGCATCTCATCTTATTAGTACTTTAATCTCCGCTCCTGAGTGGTGATACAGACCCTGATGGGATTTAGCTAAGTATTTCTCCTCAACGGCTATAGTTTTTTCATGACATTTTATTACTAGCACATTGCACTTTAATGGTTCTTACAAAGTCTTTTGATGAACTTCAGATGAATTTTTGATGAATTTTAATACTGGGAGATTAAAATGTTTTTAACCTTTTTTTCACCTGGTTTGATTTTAGGCCCATGGTTTATGGATTTTTGCACTAATAAAATTAAAAATTATTGGACATACTCAAATTCTGGAAATCTAATTGGGGTCAAATTATTATGATATTGGAAGTTCCATTATCACTATCATATGTTATAATATTATTTGGAACAATATTATTACCCAAGAAACCAATTAATACAAATCAGAATAAATTGCTCCTCATCATGACAGGAGTAGCCATGCAGATGATAATGAAAAATTGGAAAAGTTGGGATAACAAATTATAGTTTTTGATGGGAATCCTTATGTCAAATTTATAAGTTTGAAAACATTCATTCTATACAGAGGGGACACCATAACAAATTTAAGGAAATTTGGGGCCCATTAACAAAATATTGTAAGTTATGAAATATTAATATTATTTCCCTTTGATTTATGAAAGATTGTTATACACATCCAGGAGGGGAGGGTTAGGGTGGGAGGTGGGATTTAATAACTGTATATTTTTTGTTGGAATAAGAGTGCAGGTTGTTATATTACATGGTTGTTCATATGTTTGCACTATGTATTTGAATTAAAAATGAATAAAGAATTTAAAAAAAAAAACAACTATTGGACATAATGATGTATGGTGCAGGTCTTATTTAGACCTTGTGTCTGGTGCTTGTCATCTATGAGATCTTGCCCAGGGTTAAATCTTGCTCCTATTAGTGAGCTTGACTCGTACTGATGTCCTATTATTATTGCTTGAGATACTCTTTTTTAGTATCTATTTAAAGTTTCCCATTTTGGCATATTTCCACCAGGTGATAAAAAGTTTGTTGCCAATTGTGTTTTGTATATTCATATTTGTATTATTGGCAAACCTTTTGGGTTCTTTTTTGTAGCATAACTCAGAGCGCCATGTAGAGAATAGTGCTTTGTGTAGATTCTTCTCTGCCATTTTATGAGCACCATTTAGGGGAGACTTCACCAGCTCGAGCTCACCAGATGTTCACCAGCTCGAACAGCTTCTCTGGCCTGCTGCTCACGCTGGCATTGTCTTTCCCTCTGATGTTACTTTCCGGCCCCACAACCTGGAAGTGATTTCAGAAGGAGCCAGGCCAATTGCTCGCACTGGTGACGATTTTAAAGGGGCAGGGAAGGGAGGGCACATGCATGGTGTGAGGAGCGGAGATGATGCCCGGGATGGCCCCCTTACTACGCCATATTATTTGTAAATAGTCACTGGTCAGGCACACAAAACCCACACTGAACAAATAATCAAAAGAGGTTGATAGTGAAAACATCATTGCCAATAGCCAGCAATTTACTTGAGCCCTGTGTAATGACATTTGCAACTGTAGGATTTTTTTTTTTTTTTTTTAAAGAAAATGAATCTTGAAGAGGTTGAGTTGTTACTTAAAAGAGTTTTTTTAATTGTTTCAGCTAGTATACTGTAGATCAAGATCTTTTCCTGAAGATCTTGTTTAATTATGATTTAGAATTAATTTCCTGATGTAATACGCCCTTCCTTTCCCTTGATGTGGACTAAATATAATGCGCTATTTCTTCTCTTGTTTTGGCCATGTATTATTTGTTCTTGATTTTCTATGTATTATGGTTATGAGAAATTTTAATTTCAAAAATGCAAATAATAAATTTGCCTGAGATGAATATTAGGGACTCACTCAGTCTGCATCTAACCATTGCCAGGGGATCGTATAAAACACTGGCAGTTGGGTACCTGTGTACAAAAGACACACACATATCTAGTACACACTGAAGGAACTCTGTCTGTACTGCTGCAATCATGTGGAGTTATGAGTGTTTGAGCAGCTAGCTTCACAAAGGCAGTGCACACATGATTTGGCTAAAGGACAAGTCATGTCCTTCTGCTCCACTATACAGCAGAACCTCAATATTTGTGGGGATTAGGGGCAGAGCCGGTATGCGAATATTGAAAAATCGCAGATAATTTTTAGGGCCGGCTCTGACCCATCCCTGCCTCCCTCCCATGTCCTGGACCTTCCCCAGACCTTACTTGATGGTCTAGCAGCGACGCGGGGCAGGATCGATCGTTCTACGCTCCTGCCCCATGCAAAGCCATCATCAAAATGACTGCCGTGAGTTCCCGTTGAAGTCTCACGAATAACCAAATTTGCGGGTACTGAAACTGCGGATTCAGAGGGGGAACTGTATACCCAAACTTAGAGAGCACAGGAGATGAAGGAAACAACAGTGATGACTCCTGAGCCAGTAGTGAAACAAGCAAATGATAAAGACCAGAATCAACCTACATAGATATATTAAGAATTGCAATACCAACTAGGATGTCACCTCTGTCAGACAACACTTTGGAAAGACTGACCACTGCACCAATGATTTTATGGTAAGAATACTAAAAGAGAGCTTTAAGACAATCCAAGAACATAAAACCTTTGAAATCAAAATTATAAAATGATTTTGACACCTGCCAGACAGGACTTAACAGAGATCTGGGCTTCCTTTCCTACTACAAAGACATTTTAAAAATTGCCTTGCCACCTCTCTGTCTCTTGCCCACCCTGGAATGCTTTCATGTTTTCCTTATATATACTGATATTTGCCAGCATTTGCTTATTTCTGATCTGAAGAAAAAGGATAACCTTCAAAAGCTCATCATGAAATGCATTGAGTTAGTCCAATAAAAAAAAGTATCACCTTATTTCCTTTTCTTTTATTTATCTACCTTGGAAAGTGGACTGACATGGCCACCACACCATTTCATTCAAGAAATACAGTACAAAGAATGCATGCCATGTTGGATAACAGCCCACCAAAGCCTGAAAGGGATCAGCAACACAATGTGCAGAAAAGCCCTGTCTACATTTGCAGTGTGCTCAGAACCACCTCAGCGATGTGATCTGTAGGAATTTACAACAGAAAGCTGTGCACAGCTCAAGAAAACATATTACAGATGCTAATTTATACTGATGCCACCTAGTGATTTGTGATATACGAGTATATCCTTGTCTTCCTTCTTCCTGGTTGTCATCATCTTTAACCTTTAGTTATACAATACAACATGGTTCTCCTTCATTTCTAACTCTAAACAAAGGCTTCCACCGCTTCAAGATTCCAATCCTTTCTCTGACTCAGATGTAGAACTGGTCGCAGCTTCTCTCTCTCTATTTACTTCTCCTTGAGGATAGGACACCCATGTGCAATTCTCAAAAGCTGTTTAGGTGGCTGCTGAGACCAGGCGTCCTATAGAGAATCAGGCCTTTTGTGTGTCCCAGTATGACAACTATATGAGTGACCACTGAAAAGTTTTCAGCCTAACTAACAAAGTTGGGGGCAGCGATTTTCCACTTTTTTCATTCTATATTTTCTGATGTAATGATAAAAATGGAAAATCACTGGACCAAGAGTATAGCCCTTGAATGAGACTGCCTCAACTTTGTTGGTTGGGCTGAGAACTTTTCAGCGGCCCCTCGTATATTCTTATGTTCTTAACCTAACATAGCATTGTTAGATCTAGCCACTAGGTGGAACCCAGTACCTTGTTTTCATTAATCTATCACACTATTATCTCTATGGTATTTGCACGCTATAAGAACTATTCCACTCTATAGTAGTATTTCTCAAACTATACTATACTATCTATAGTCTTTTATGCTACTTATTTAATTTAAAATTCTAAGTGGATCATGGTAATAAAACCTCAACAACAGAGGAAAGTAAAGATATGTAATTAAAATATTGATCTTGAAAACAAATATGTTTTTAAAGCTTTTCAAATAAGGAAGTAAAAAGATAATTCTTTCTTTTGCTTCATAAGATTATTACAAATCCTATCATTTGAAAAGGAAAGGACAGTTCTAGCTGCTTCTAATATCAAACTCTTCATTTTGGAAAATTTAGTTTCAATTAGAAACATAGAAACATGATGGCAGATAAAGGCGAAATGGCCTGTCTAGTCTACCCATCCTCAGTAACCATTATCACTTTCTCTCTCTGAGAGACCCTATGTGCCTATCCCAGGCCCTCTTGAATTCAGACACAGTCTCTGTCTCCACCACCTCTTCCGGGAGACTGTTCCACGCATCTACCACCCTTTCTATAAAAAAATATTTCCTTTGATTACTTTGGAGCCTATCACCTCTTAACTTCATCCTATGCCCTCTCATTGCAGAGTTTCCTTTCAAATGAAAGAGACTCGACTCATGCACATTTACATCATATAGGTATTTACAAGTCTCTATCATATCTCCCCTCTCCCGCCTTTCCTCCAAAGTGTACATATTGAGATCTTTAAGTTTGTCCCCTTACGCCTTATGATGAAGACCACACACCATTTTAGTAGCCTTCCTCTAGACCAACTCCATCCTTTTTATATCTTTTTGAAGGTGCAGCCTCCAGAATTGTACACAATATTCTAAATGAGGCATCAATACCTCCTTTTTCCTACTGGCCATGCCTCTACCTATGCACCCTTTACAACCTGTTTGGCCACCTTAAGATCATCACATCAAATCCCGCTCTTCTGTTGTGCACATAAGTTCTTCACCCCCTAAACTGTGCCGTTCCCTTGGGTTTTTGTAGTATAGACCAATTATTAAGGAGAATCAAAGTCTAAAGTACTCTTTTAGAGTTCTGACCATGAAAGGATTTGAAAATCAGTCAGGCAATTTTAAACTCTATTTGTGAGTTAACTGCAGAGATTCCAAGAAAGGCCCTCTCTCAAATCTGTCCAGACAATAAATATACTTAGCTGTGGTATTATGCAGGAATTGGAGTTTCTTTGTGATCTTGAGGAGACTGCACAGTATAAAGAATTACAGAAATCCAGTTGTGGAAGACGTATTGATTGGGTTATAATCCTAAAACTCTGCTTGCTCAAAATTGACCTAATAGCTCTTAATTGGCATAACTTTAAAAAAAGCTTTTTAGTCCAATTATTTTTCTGAGATTGATAAAAGCCCATTGGCTCCCTATCCATCACCGAATTACTTATAAAACACTTTTACTGACTTTTAAAACAAGAAACACTGGCCAGCCGGAATTTATCAATAGACTTTTGATACCATATTCCTCATCACGTTTTCTTCGATCCCCTGATCAAAATCTATTAGCAATCCCATCCCTGAACTATATAAATACTAGAAGAAATGCAGTCTTTTCTGTAGTTGCCCCAACCCTTTGGAACTCAGCACCGATCGCATTAAGAGAGATAACAAACCTTGAGAAGTTCAAGTCATCTCTTAAGACATTTCTTTTTAGAGACGCTTTCCAAATTTGAGTGTCCTTTTAAGGATTTTTAAACTTTTGTAGTCCATTTGCATTGGACCTACTTGTCATAACCCAGCCCTCTCGGTCTTTTCCTTGTATCTTCCCTCTTCTTTAACATTATTGTAGTTCCTCCCTCTTTTCCATTTGTACCTGTTTGTCCAGTGGTGTCTATTGTTTTTGTTCGTTTATGTTAATGGGTTTTTATGATGTATTATCTGTATTTCCCTAATTTTTTATTGTACAACCACCTTGAAATAAATGATAAGGTTGTATATCAAATCAATAATAAACTTGGAAACTTAGGTTAATTTAGAGTCCAAAAGAACTTCTTTTTTGATTTTCCAAAAATTTGCCTGAATCAAGAGTTACTAACGCGTAGTGTGGGTTTTAGCGCCGGCAGCAGCGGTAACTGTTCCGACGCTCATAGGAGGGGTTAGTTCCTTAACAGGTAGAGAATCAAAGTCACCAAACCAGGAGATATTGGTTTTCAACTTGTTCAACTTTAAAAAATTCCTATGGGTCCAAGTGTTAACTAAAGAGATATTTTGTTTTAAATTTTGTAGTGTGTCTTCAAAGAAACTCAACTAGGGGCATAATTCCTATGAATGCTGGAGCACTTACCTTGCCGGCCAGCGCTAAAACGCTCTACCATGGCTTGATAAAAGGAGGTCTAAGATAACAATCTTTTCAGCTACAGTGGCAAAATAATGCTCAGAATTTAGGAAGTTGGCTTGTTGTGCTGAGAACTTTTCAACATCCCCTCGGTGTGTGTGTGTGTGTGTGTGTGTATATATATATATATATATATATATATTTTTTTTTTTTTTTTTTTTTTTTTTTTTTCCAACAGAACAAATAAGTGGAAAATCACTGGACTAAGTGTATAGTCCTCGATGGAGACTGTCCCAATTTTGTTGGTTGGCCCCTCGTATACAATTAAGTTCACGAACTCATCCTAGAACTACATACTTCATTGCTGAATATCACTATAGTCACCTTCGAAGTACTCCCCTTGGGAAGCTATGCACCGATACCAGCACCTTGTCTACCCTTCAAAGCAATTTTGGAACTCTTTTTCTAGAATGCACATTAGACCTGATGTCATATTACCCTAGATGTCCTGAATGTCATCAAAATGTCTTCCTTTCAATATTTCTTTTATCTTCGGGTAAAGAAAAAAAATAATTGGGGGCTAGATTGGATGAGTTGGGAGGGTGTTCCAATACAATTATTTGTTTTCTGGCTAACAACTCCCTCACAGACAGTGCCATATGAGCTAGTGCATTGTCATGATGAAAGAACCATGAGTTGTTGGCGAAAAGTTTAGGTTGTTTTCATCTTTTCCACGCAGCCTTTTCAGCATTTCCAAATTCTAAACTTAGTTGACTGTTCGTCCAGTTGGCACAAATTCATAATGAACAATCCCTCTGATATCAAAAAATTTTAGTGACATCATTTTGATTCTTGATTTGGACTGGTGGAACTTTTTTGGTTGTGGAGAATTGGCTGACTTCCATTGTGCACGTTGACGCTTTGTTTCAGGGTCATATTGGTACACCCATGTTTCACCACCAGTAATAACACAGCCCAAAATATTGTCTTGCCTCTCCAAAGGGTCTTAGCATACTTTGATTCTGCTTTGCTTTTGTTCATTGGTGAGCTCCTTCGGGACCATTTATGCACACACCTTTCTTATGCCAAGATTTTCAGTTAAGATTTTTCTGTTTCTCCATTGATGTTTACTTAGGGCTCCTTTTACTATCGTTTTTAGTGTGCGTAGAATTGCCGCGTGCGCTAAACCCACGCTATGCAGCTAGAACTAATGCCAGCTCAATGCTAGCGTTAGCATCTAGTACTTGCGGCAATTCTGCGCACGCTAAAAACGCTATCACAGCTTAGTAAAAGGAGCCCTTAGTCTGCTATGCTTCTCACAGTCAGCTGATCATTTTGACGCACAAGTCAACAAATGTGTGCAACATTTTCATCAGTTCTGCTCGTTACTGGTCGCCCTGGCCTTTCTTCATCAGTGATGCTTTCTCCCCCTTCATAAAAACATTCAATCTATTTGTACACTGCCGTTTTCTTCATGGCATTATCCCCATAAACTTAGACTAACATATCCCTGATTTCAATTCCATTCTTGCCAAGTTTAATAAGAAATTTAATGTTTGCTCATTGCTCTAATTCAAGCTCCACCATTCTTACGAAAGGTTGAAATGGTTGTCCATGAGTTTGAAATGTCTAAATACTGATTTTGCAAAGGCAGAATAGGGACATCCAAAATGCAGTATGTCCGAATAGCAAGGGGGCGCGTTCTGGGTGTATTTTGGATGGACGAGGAAGGGCCAGAAATCTGGACATCCAACTGTCATTACTGAAGGGGAAAAAATGTCCATGTCTATTTGGACCTGTTTCAAGAAATTCCAGGTTTAAAGAAAAGGGCTCTGAGTGAGCAGCTGTCCACTGAAGGGATTAAGGCAGGACACCTCCTTAATTCCCCAGTGGCTGCTGTCCACTTCCATCTTCCTGAAAGTGAAACTGGAAGGGGATGCTCGGCTCTATGACAGCTTCAGGTATTATGGTCATTCTTAACAAAACAGAAAGCATGTCTGTAAACCAAGGGACCCAGGTTCAAATTCCACTTCAGCTGTTTTTTTTTAATTGTGAGCCTTCCAAAAACAGAAAAATGTCTACCATACCTAAATATACAGTACAGTGTTCCCCCAGTTGTTCGCGGTTGGTGGTCCTGGTCATTCGCGGTATTTTCTGACTGCGAACCGCCGACAAGGAGAGGGAAGCGGGAGAGGCAGGAGAGAGCAGCCGGAGCACCGTGAGTGCAGGAAATCACTTGCGGTACGCTCTGACCGCCTCATCCTGCACTAAGTCGGGCCTTATCCAATTAGGAGCTGCTTTGACACGCAGCTCCTGATTGGATAAGGCACGACGTACTTAGCCAGCTGGGAATGGCTCCTGGCTGGCAAAGTACCACTTAGATGGCCATCTGCCAATATTCAGTGGGAGATAGCCAGCTATCTTCTGCTGAATATCCGGTTTTCTAGCTTGGCCGGTGACCACTTATTTCATGCAACATAACCAGTCACCGCCAATATTCATTAGCTGCCCAGCTAAGGCATGCAGCCAGATAGACCCACCTAAACGCAGGTCTATCTTTGGCCACTAGACCTTAGCTGGTCAGCTGAAGAATATCTGCTTGGCCAGCTAAGTCCCTAGCAGTGAACTTTGACCTGGATATTCAATGGTGGTGGCTGGATACAATTTCGGCACTGAATATCCAGGATCGCCTCCCACAGGCCCTTAGTCTCCTGTGCTGGGGTTAGCAGAATTGTTGCAAGGTTAAAGCTGGTCTTTCTGCAACAGGATGATTAAAAAGGAGGAACAAATACAAACAGCACTCTCTCTATATTTTCTACAGTCCTTTTTCAGTATACTAAATTCCATTTAAAGCACCTGGATGTATGCTAATAAACATTTGAACGATTCCCTTATAGCTGCCATACTCAGGTGTTTGACACCGACACATGTGGAGGGGCATAATAAAAAAAAAGTCTAAAGGGCCAGTCCTTCGTCTCTGTCAAAAAGAACACCGATTACAGAACCACACCCCCCCAGCAACAATTGCAACAGGAAAGATGGCTCATCTCCCCTGCTGCGATGGCGATCGCACAAATTGCCATAAACCGTGGCACTTCGGGGTGAGGATTGCGGCAGGAGAGATGAGGCATCTCTCCTGCCACGATAGTTGCGGTGGGCAGGCTGCCAGGGCCGCTGAGCTGATCGCAGCAGCTGCGATCAGCTCAGTGGCTCCTTTTTGGCATTTATACTAGGCAACCTGTTCAAACTTTTGGTTATACCTACTGTCCGACTAAGTCTAGGTCAGCCTACCTCTCGCACAATTCCCGCCCTTTCCCCTCCTCTAAAAACGCCTCTTTTCGCTCTATGTGTTTAGAGGCAGGGGAAAGGCCTAAGCTGGTTTTAGATACGTCTAAAACCAGCTTTGATTATCGGTACTTGGACGATCTGGATTTTTGATTGTTCAAGTACCGATTTAGGCCACTTTTTAGACTTTTTAAAATTTTATTGAGTCCCATAGGGTACAACTATGTGGCGTTCTTGCTTTTGAAATGAACATACCAGAGATCATCTTAATAAATTCATTTCACAAATATGCATTTTGGCTTCATAATTACTCACATAATCATTGTCTTCAGGGTCCCCATCAGGCTCCTCCTCTTCCAGTGGTCTGCCGGAGCCTGGAGAAAATCAAGAGATAAGGTTTAAAGGGGGTAAGTGTGCAGCAGGGTTCCTTTTCCTAACTGGCACTCTTATAGCAGGGTACCTACCAAAAGTGCTGGTTAGTTTCAGTGGCGTAGTAAGGGGAGTGCAGAGGGAGGGGCGGTCCGCTCCGGGCACGGCCTTCCTTGGGGCGCTTGCACCCCTCCTGCTCTCCGCCCCCCTGCCGTTCGTGCGCCCCTTCCCTTTCCTCCTGTACTTTTTTATCTTGGCGCGAGCAGCAACTTTGCTCGCGCCGGCTTTGCCGCTCTCTGACGTCACTTCCAGGACCCGCGCCTAGGAAGTGATGTCAGAGAGCGCCAAAGCTGACATGAGCAGCTACTTTGTGGCTGGTCGTGCTGAAGATAAAAAGGTATGGGGGAATGGAGGGAAGGGGCACAAACGCGGCAGGGGGGCGGGGAAGAGGGCGGGAGAGGGGCACCGCTCATCCCCGCTATGCCACTAGTTAGTGTGCTTATTTAAGCCTATTCTATATAGAAAAGTAGGCACTTTGTTAGAACTCATAAAGAGCCCCTTTTACTAAAGCCGTGGCAACAGTGGCCTTAGCGTGCCCTTACCACAGTTCTTTTCTGTGCGCAGCCACTTTTGCCGTGGCTGTAAATAGGCTGACTTTCTTATTTCCGGAATTAATGGCCATGCACTAATTGCAAAATAAGTACACGGTCATTACTGGTGGTAAGGGCTTGCGTGCTAACCCCACACTAATCAGTTAGCACGCGGAAATGCCCCATATACTCATTGATTAGTGCTATCATACCCATGCTGAACCCCCATACACATCCTCTTCCCAGAATAGAAGAATTATTTTTAGTGCGCAGTGTGCGTGCGCAAATGTACAATAGGCTGCCTCTGCGTGTCCCACAGTACACAGCTTAGTAAAAGGATCCCTTAGAGTACTGTATACAATTCTGTCTTATATTTTTGTTATTAATTTGTATTGTAAAGCCACTTAGATATGATTTGATTTGTGGGATATCAAATAATAATAAACTTGAAACTTCAAAAAAATATAAACAGGTTGGAGTCAGTCCAGAGGGCAGCTACTAAAATGGTTGGTGGTCTTTGTCATAAAGCATAAGGGGACAGAATGAAAGATCTGTACTTTGGAAGAAAGGCGAGAGAAGGTATGATAGATGTGAACAGGAAGTGAGTCTCTTTCAACTGAAAGGAAGTTATGGAGGGGGCATAGGTTGAAGGTGAAAGGGACAGACTCAGGAGTAACCTAAGGAAATACTTCTAATCTAATCTGGAATTTCTGAGTTGTACTATGTTCACATCTAGGGTTACCGGATTTCACAATTGTAAAATCTGGACTCAGTCCTGCCCAGTTCCACCCAGCCCTGTCTTGTTTCACCCAAGTCATGCCCCGTTCCAACCCAGTCTCACCCCCAACCTCTTCTCATGCTCAGAGCTGTGTTGGGAGGGTATCTGCACATGCACAGATGTGACGCAGTGACATCACATGCATGCGCACATGTATGTGATGCCACTGCATTGCATCTGCACATGCGTGTGACATCATCGCATTCCTGACACGTTCCCGAGCTGGAAAGTTTTCGAAACTCAAAGTGCCAGGTTTTGAAAAGTCATCTGGACGCCCGGACAGTCCTCTAAAAAGAGGGGATATACTTCTCAGAAAACTACAAAGTCATGGAATAGAAGGGGATATACTAAGATGGATAGGAAAATGGCTGGAAAACAGAAGACAGAGAGTAGGCATAGATGGGAAGTACTCGGACTGGAAGCAGGTAACTAGTGGTGTGCCTCGGGGCTCGGTTCTTGGGCCTATCTTATTCAATATCTTTGTAAATGACCTGGAAGAAGAAACGACCAGTCTTATCATCAAGTTTGCAGATGACACAAAGCTATGCCGGGCAATCAGGTCACAAAAAGATAACGAGGAACTCCAGAGAGATTTGAACCAACTTGAGAGATGGGCAGAAAATTGGCAGATGAGTTTTAATGTAGAAAAATGCAAAGTGATGCACCTGGGCAGGAAAAACAAGGAGCATGAGTACAAACTGTTAGGTATAACATTGGGGAAAAGGACCTGGGGGTACTGATAAGACAGGAACCTGAAGCCGTCGGCTCAATGCGCAGCGGCGGCAAAGAAAGCAAACAGGTTGTTGGGCATGATAAAGAAGGGAATCACGAGTAGATCGAGGGAGGTCATAATGGCGCTTTATAGGGCAATGGTCAGACCACACTTGGAATACTGTGTCCAGCACTGGTCTAAATACCTGAAGAAGGATATAACACTGCTGGAGAGGGTGCAGAGGCGAGCGCCTAAGCTAGTAAAAGGTATGGAAAACTTGAGCTACAAAGATCGCCTCAGAAAACTGGGATTATTCACCCTCGAGAAGAGAAGACTGAGAGGGGATCTGATCGAGACTTTTAAAATACTGAAAGGAATCGACAAAATGGAGCAAGCTCCCTCACCAGCAGGGGGAAAGGATGGTGAGCAAGAAACAGCGTTATTCGCATTATCAAATGTGAGTCGGACAAGAGGACATGGACTGAAGCTGAGAGGGGACACAGCCAGGACAAATGTCAGAAAGTTCTGCTTCACACAGCGAGTGGTGAACGCATGGAACTCTCTCCCCCAGAAGAGGTGGTGGAGGAAACCACCATTCTAAGATTTAAGGAAAAACTGGACGCACATCTTCTTGCAGGACACATTGAGGGATACAAGTGATCAAGGTATTCGCCAGGGTACACCTGGCCGAGCCTCCGCGTGTGCAGGTCACCGGACTGGATGGACCCGGGGTCTGATCCGGTGCAGGCTTTTCTTATATTCTTAACATGTCTGGATAAATCTGGACATCTGGTAACGCTATCCACAGTGGATTCAAGGTGACTTACATTCAAAATTATTGATATACAAATTGGTGCATGATACATTTCGATGAATGGATAGGAACTGGTCAGTTTTTAATCAGTGCATAGGAAGGTAGCAGACTTGGTAGGTTGCATAATATAGGTTCTGATGGGATAGGTCCATAGTGTAGGTCGAAGGGTTAATTGTTGATGGAATATATGAAGTCTCAGAGGTAGGACTTTAGCTCTTTACAAAATGTGAGGTAATTTAGCACAGATCTGATGGTAAGTTGGGGTTCGTTGGCGACAGAGTGTATGGAGTCGAAGAGGGAGGTCTTTAGCTTCTTACGAAACTTGAGGTAGTTTAGTTTGGATCTGATGGTCATTGGGGTTAGTTGTCGGTGGAGTGTATGGCGTCGAAGAGGTAGGTCTTTAGCTTCTTATGAAATTGAGGTAGTTTGGTTCAGATCTGACGGTTGTTGGGAGACTGTTCCATGCTTTTGCACCAGAAAGTGTGAACATTGTGCTGACAGTGTGGTGAAGGTGTAGAACAACCTGTGTCGAGCCCATATCACTCAACCATTGTACATCATAAGGAGATCCTTTTACTAACCTGTGGTAAGCACTAGCATGTGTTTATCACATTTTAAAAAGGCTTAACTATGTATGCCTCTCTGTATACCACACACACAAAAAAAAATAATAATAATTTTCTTCTAAGGGAGGGTGGAAATTGTGTGAAAGTACTAATAAGTTAGTACATGAGGCATTGCCATGCACTAATTGATTAACACATGGTTAGCACATGGGCTCTTATGCCTACAAAACAGGTGTCGATAGGGGCTCATGCATTAAGGTGTTTAATAGCCACATACTAATGGCAAAATTCACCACTAATTTGGAAAATGGGAATATGTGCCATTTTTCAGCCATGGCACAAGTGGCCTTAGCACATGAGAAAGACCCACTTAAGGGGTGCGCTAAGGCCATTTGTGGCACAGCTTTAATAAAATGGCTCCAAGTTGTCTTATAATAAAAGTTGTTATCTTGGAGATTCCTGGATTGTCAGGGGTTAAAAAAAAAATAAAAAAAATTGGGGGTACCAATAGCAGATGTAACAGAGTCAGAGTCTACATAGTGAAAAGTGCAGTTACAACATAGGTTAGGAAACTAAAACAGAAAGTATACATTAACAAACATAGGGGTCCGTCTACTAAATTGATGAAAAAATTCTTCTTTAAGATGAGACAACTGAGAACAATAGGGCCAGTCCTAATCCAGACCAGTTTCAAGACAGTAACACAATCCATCCTATTACCATACCTGGCCTATTGTAACCCATTATACTGTGGCATCACAGAAAAAAACCTCAAGAGACTACAACTACCATCGAACACCATCGCCAGGCTAATTTTCAGAACGAATCAGTACAAGAGGGCAAATCCACTATAAGAACAACTGCACTGGCTGCTGATAAAAAAAGCGAATCCAATTCAAGATAGCCTGCATGGTTCACAAAGCGATCTGTGGAGAAAACTCGAATGGACTAACGTCTGATGTCAAAATTAGGGTTACCAGATTTTCCATCTGGAAAATCTGGACCCCTAGACTCACTCACAAATCCGCCCAGTCCTACCCATCCCTGCCCCATCACGCCCTGGTTCCGCCCTATCATGCCTCCAAGCCTGCCCCAAGCCCCGTCTCTAATCCCCCCCCCCACTGTCTTCTCTTATTGGGCAGGACATTCGCGCATGCATGGATGCCCTCCTTGTCTTGTAAAAATTTTATGTATATGAATTACTTGTTGCACAATTGTAGTTTGAAAATTCAATAAAGATATACAAAAAACAAACAAACCTGGACAAAGTGTCGGGTTTTGAAAAGCTGTCTGGACCGCAGGACATGTCCTCAAAAGAAGGACATGGCCGGGGAAATCCGGATGTCTGGTAGCCCTAGTCAAAGTCCCCCACTCCTTCTTCAATTCACGAATATCGTAGCATTTCAAATGATCCTTTCCATCACATCAACAAGTTCGGCGGAAGAAGATGTTTGAGACTACCTTTAAATACCAAGGATTTCTTATCTGAAATAAACTACCAACATACCTAAGATAAGCCATCTCTTATCTTGCTTCCGGAAGAAGCTAAAGACATATTTCTCTCTATAGCCTTTCACCTCTTCTCTTTAACGACCACAAGATCTGACTTAAAAATGTAACATCATGGATTTTTGTCTCTTAAATGCCTTGACAAAGAACCTAAATCCTTGATAACAACTGTAAATGAAGATAAACCTCCCACCATTATAGGCTGGGGGTTTTTTTTTCCTTGACTTAAGTATTTCTTTATTGAGCTTTGTCACTTGATTGAATCTTGGACTCTTATAATTGAGAACTTGAGAATGATAGAAATACTGTTGTTATTTCTTTAATTTTGATTCACATTATTGGTATGTTTAATTTCTGTCAATCATTCTGGTCAAGATTGGAAATTGTAACTGAAAATTAAATAAAAAATTACAAAAAAAGTAACATCAAGAACTTGATCTAACTTTTATTGTAAAGATCCTTGTAGCGAACTGCAGGATATAAGACACTATTGTATTCTATGCATTAGAAAAGTGAAGAAAATAGAAATCAGCATAAGCACTGGCAAATTAACTGTAAAGCATTACAAAGGCAAGATAAAAGAGAATTGGGGAAAAAAGCTTGAAATAGAAACCAAAGTTCTAAGTAAAACCCTTTTCAAGTACATTAGAAGCAGGAAACTTGTGAATGAATCATTTGAACTATTATGTGACAAAGGGGTAACAGGGGTGTTCAGGGAGTATAAGGACATAGTGGAAAACTAAATTATTTGCTTTGATCTTTACAGCGGTAGACATCAGAAAGATATTGCAGATCAAAAATAATCTTCGATAGTGATGATTTTCAGGAAGTGAAGCACATCACGATGAATGCTGAAGATATAAGATAAGAAACTGAGAAGCTGTGTTTCTGGGCTAAGCCTGGTTTCAGTGATGCAAAACAACACATCATGGCCTAGATTCACAAAGCAAACCAATCGTATACCGATCGGTTTGTGATCCCTTAGCGACCCTGGCCCGATTCACTTACCTGTCTTCCGACCATCCTCCTAATCCGCGCATGCAAATGAGGGCAACGGCATGCAAAGTAGGCAGGGACACAATACACAAAACAAAACCCTGCAAAACCGACTGGGCTGGCTGGTCAAAAAAAAGCGACTTCTGAGGACCAGTCGCTGAAGCCCTTTGCGACTGCCCTGCCTTCTGCAGCCCTGCTCTCTGCCCTGTCAGCCCCGATCTCCTGCTGCCCCGAATGCCTCCTGCAGCCCTGAAAGTGCCTGCCTGCCTGCCCCGAACGCAGCCGCGGCTGCTGGGAGCCACAGGCATACCCATTCGCACCCGTCTCCAGGCAATCCAGGCTACATGATCCCCTGTAACTGTACAGGCTGGCCGGGCCCCGGGCTGCAGCCCCCGCTCGCCTATATCCTTCTGCCGGGCATGGGGGAAGCCACAGCTTGATCCTTACCCTGCAGCCTATGCGTCCGCCCTATACAGAACACCCTGCCTGCCTGCCCCAACTCTCCCATCCTTCCCCACACTGCAAGCCCGTGGTTTTAACCCGTAGGCTTAAGCGGGTTAAAACTATGGGCTCCCAAAAGTTCTTCGATCGAGATCCAGCACTTGTATAAAAACAGAAGAAAAAAACCCCCCAACTCCGACGGCCCGGAGGTCCAGCGCATGCTCAGACCATCTATAGATGGTCTGCGCATGCGCGGGAATCGCTATAGCGCGATCCATGCCTGCAGATGGAGGCGTTCCTCCGATTGCCCTCATCTGCATGTTGGAGTTTACTGAATTTGTCGTACCTGCCCAGATCGGGCCTGATCGGGTAGGTTAGTGAATCCTGGCCCATGTTCGGCGCTGGCCATCAGATGCCACAAGATCATAGTTACTGTATAAGGCGACATAACAGCGCCACTAGCTCACACCCAATCGGTGTAATCTAGCCAATGTTATGATTAGTCATCTCGAAATGATGCTTTAATCCGCCTCTCACAAGAAACCAATTTGATAGGACTCAATGGGAAACCAAGGTGGCAAGGGGGACCCTTCTGGTAACTCAGACAGGCCGTGACCTGTTCGGGCCGCCGCGGGAGCGGACTGCTGGGCAGGATGGACCTATGGTCTGACCCGGCGGAGGCACTGCTTATGTTCTTATGTTCTATGTTCTTATGCAGCACTTGGGAAAACTCCTAAGCATAGAGTGCTGAGTCACATAAATCAATAACTATTATCAATTATTTATAGCATCATTAGACTTTCCCAGCAGTAGCTTTTCTAGTTGCCCAAACACTGATTACGCTTTTATATTAGGAAACGAGTGGCTTTTGGTCTCCAGCCTGTGACATGGCTTTACTGCACGCCGGATTGCCTTTGCCTTCTCCTTCAGCACACTCTGAAATATCTCTAATGCTGCAGACAGAAAATATACAAAAAAGAAGGCAAAAGATGTCAGTAAGGCTCTATGAGTGTGTCTATCAGCTAATCACTACTAACAGACCAAACCACACAAATACCAAATGTCAATTGAGGAGTAGGGACGCTCTCAGTGTGAGGTTATTAGCGACGGGAGAACAAACTCCAGCGCTTCCACTACAAAGACGGAGGTGAATCACCCCGCCTGCACACCATCATCGGGCGTCCCTAGTGTGCAAAATCAACTGTGCAGAATTAATAACAATAAATAAGTCACAAACAGTGAACTAGTGAGAGAGTGAATCACACTGAAAACCCACTCATAGAATCCTCCCCAGCCTAATCCCCAAGATACAAAATGAAACCACAGCCAACTTAGCTTTTAAAGCGAGCCAAATGAAGTCAATGAGAATTGCAGGAGACCAGAATAGTCATTGGATCAACCGGTTTCAGGTGAAACCCTTCATCAGGATCTTAAGGCTGGAGCAGAACCGGCTGGGAGGGAAGCAGGAGAGCCCGCAGAGGCAACTGACCGGGCTTAAAAGCAGATCCAAAATGACATCAGACACTTTCAACCAATCAGAAACAAAAAAGAAGAAAAAAAAAGAAGAAAAAACAAGGAGGAGTCACCAAAAGATCAAACAATAGTATTCCACTCCACACATTCATTGAGGCCCCCCGGAATGACCGTGCCAAGCTTAAAAATCCAATGTTGTTCTCTCAATTGAAGTTGTGTCATTCTGTCTCCTCTGTAGGTATCAGGAATCTGTTCCAGCACCATCCATGTTAAGTGTTGGAACTCATGGCCCAATTGTAAACAATGGGAGACCATAGGAGCCGACTCGACAGCCTGATGAAGTCTACTCTTGTGTTCCGTCAACCTGGTTTTGATCATTCTGCATGTGCGACCTACGTAGGATAACCCACAGGGGCAATTGATGACATACACAACCCACCGTGATTCACAAGTGGTGTGACTCCTTAACTGAAATTCCCTGTGGGTATGAGGATCATGCCAACAAGACGCAGTGATAGTATTTGCACACATGGAACAACGCCCACAAGGTAGATGAGAGCCAGGACTGCTCTTAGTGACAAGAGTAGACAACAAATTTTTTAGATTCCTGGGGCGCGAGAATGCAATGAGGGGGGGTTCCTGAAAGATAGAGTGGAAACTCAAAACCTGCCAATGTTGTCTGATGAGGGCAGCCATTTGTTGAGCCCGAGGGGAATATGTAACCACACATACTTGACGTTCTGGATCAGAACGCTGAACATGATGAAGCAATAGTTCAGGATTAGCATGCCGGGCACGTAAATAAGCCCGTCTGATAGTCCACTCCGGGTATCCTCTTTCCAAAAAACGTTGAGATAAATCTCTGGCCTGGATTTTGAATTCAGCCAGAGAAGAACAAATCCGGCGAATTCTCAAAAATTGACCGACCAGAATAGCCTGTTTAAGTCTGAAAGGATGACAACTAGTAAAATGTAAATAGGTATTCCGGTCGGTCACTTTTCTAAACACAGACGTTATCAACTTTCCCGCACTCTTAGTCACCACCGTATCCAAATAAGTCACTGAAATAGCACTTGTAGTGGCAGTGAACTTCAAATGAGTATCCACTGAATTAAGCCAATCCAAAAACACATGAAAACGAGCCAAAGAATACGTCCATATTAAAAACACATCATCGATGAAGCGAAACCACACCGAGATGACAGACATCCAAGTGGACTGGTAAAGGAAACACTCCTCAAAATTAGACACATACAGATTAGCAACACTAGGAGCCATGGCGGTACCCATCGCTACCCCGTGCGTCTGTAAATAAAATTCTCCTTGAGCTTCAAAAAAATTCCGTTGCAGAACAAAAGAGGATAAAGTCTGCAAAAAAGAAGCAGGGATTCTGTTATCAATAGGCAAAGCAGACAAATTCTTTTCCACTATCTTTAACGCTTCTGCCTGAGGGATGTTGCTGTAAAGTGCTTCAAGATCCATGACTATCAAATAATCAGTGGACTGGACTTCAAGTGCTCTGATACTTTTTAAGAAATGGGTGGTATCCCAAATGAACGATTTGGCTTTGACCACCTGAGGTTTGAGAAAGTGGTCTACCATCTTGGACAACGGCTCCAGGACAGTCCCACGCAAAGACACAATGGGTCTGCCCGGAGGGTTGTACAAAGACTTGTGTATCTTGGGGACAGTATAAAATTGAGGAGTGCGAGTAGGGGTCTGGGTGAGAAACTTCGCCTCAGTTTTGGTAATCATGTTTTTTTCAAGAGCAGTTTGGACCACCTTAGCAATATCAGCTTGTAGGACGAGGGAGGGGTCAGACTCAAGCCTTCTGTACCATGCCGTGTTGGTAATATGGGCCTGTACTTGAGCTAGGTACTGAGTAGTAGATTGGACAACAATGGCTCCTCCCTTGTCAGCGGGTTTGATGTCCAGGGTAGGATCAGTTCTCAGTGCTTGAAGCGCCTGGTACTGAACCCGGGTTAAATTGGTATACCTCTGAGGGTTTCCACCAGCCGCCATACGATTGACCTCCCTGAACATCAAATCCCTAAACACTCTGATATGGGGGTCCATATTCCCTGGTGGAACCCAATGAGACTTTGCGCGGAACAGAGAACCATCGGTGGTATTGATTTTATCCGAAAAAAACAATTTTATTTGGAGATTCCTCACAAACCGAGCAATGTCTCTATGTGCAGTGAATGAATCAAAATTAGTGGTGGGAACAAAAGTAAGACCCTTATTTAATACTTGAATTTGTGCCAAAGAAAGATCAGAACCAGAAATGTTGATAACAGCGGAACCTTCATTAATAAAGCTGATATTGGTAACAGCAGGAGAGGGCGCGGTCTTTTGGTGCGTCATCTTTTGGTGACTCCTCCTTGTTTTTTCTTCTTTTTTGTTTCTGATTGGTTGAAAGTGTCTGATGTCATTTTGGATCTGCTTTTAAGCCCGGTCAGTTGCCTCTGCGGGCTCTCCTGCTTCCCTCCCAGCCGGTTCTGCTCCAGCCTTAAGATCCTGATGAAGGGTTTCACCCGAAACCGGTTGATCCAATGACTATTCTGGTCTCCTGCAATTCTCATTGACTTCATTTGGCTCGCTTTAAAAGCTAAGTTGGCTGTGGTTTCATTTTGTATCTTGGGGATTAGGCTGGGGAGGACTCTATGAGTGGGTTTTCAGTGTGATTCACTCTCTCACTAGTTCACTGTTTGTGACTTATTTATTGTTATTAATTCTGCACAGTTGATTTTGCACACTAGGGACGCCCGATGATGATGTGCAGGCGGGGTGATTCACCTCCGTCTTTGTAGTGGAAGCGCTGGAGTTTGTTCTCCCGTCGCTAATAACCTCACACTGAGAGCGTCCCTACTCCTCAATTGACATTTGGTATTTGTGTGGTTTGGTCTGTTAGTAGTGATTAGCTGATAGACACACTCATAGAGTCCTTACTGACATCTTTTGCCTTCTTTTTTTGTATCTTTTTAACCCTTTCAGGACCAAGGGACATATTTGTCCCATAACTTTAAAATCCTATAAATTTTGATTGGGATAGTCTACAGTTCTAAATTTGATATGTACGGATTCCATATGATACTGCCTTTATGTAAACAAACTGGTTCCGACATTCATTCATTAGCGTCGTTGCCAGATTGATGAGAAGATTCACTTGCCACACTGTCCATAAGCCAGAAGTTTGATTTTTTTAAAAAAAAAATAATGATATTTCACAAAAAAATAATCAATTTTTTGGCATCTGCAAGCCCTTTTTACCATAAAAATGTCGTCAAAACCACAAAAATTGGCCTACGATCCTTATGGTCCTGAAAGGGTTAAGCACCTTTTGGCAAACGTATAGGAGTTTATAGTTTAGTTTGCAGACAGAAAATAAGCATCTTTTGGAAAAAAAACCTCTACACTGGAGAGCTCCCATGGGCTGAGGAGAGTTTTTAAAGTGGGAGTTATGGAGACACCCTGAGGGATCCACGATGGCTTCCACACGCTGATATCTCACAGATTGGGTCTTACCTCCATAATTATCCTGGATAGGGCAATGGAAGGGTGGTTGACCAGTAGGCTGGGTCACCTCGTTACAGGCCTTTTCGGGACCTATTGAACCCGTTCTGATAAGATCCGGTAATCACCCCTTGAATTCAGGAGAACACCGGTTGAAAGTTTCTCGAGGAATGGGAGACCTCGAGGTCTCCTTTGGCGCTGATGTTACACCGAGCCCTGACAGTCAAGTAATTCCACCATAATCCTGTGCGCAGAACTTTCCGGTTCTGGCGGCTCCCACTGTGATGTCGGAAGGTGGCACTGCATAGGTGTGAGAGAGAATAAGAGCCTCAACAGGGATGGAGTGCCATGCTCAGATGGAGTGTGTGGCGCAGTGGTTGAAGCTACAGCCTTAGCATCCTGGGGTTGTGGGTTCAAATCCAGCGCTGCTCCTTGTGATCCTGGGCAAGTCACTTAATCCTCCATAGCCCCAGGTACGTTAGATAGATTGTGAGCCCACCGGGACAGATAGGGAAAATGCTTGAGTACCTGATTGTTAAATCGCTTAGATAACCTTGATAGGCGGTATATAAAATCCTAATAAACTTGAAACCTGATAGCAGTGGCTCTTGGGACAGTGATTGAAAGTTTTGTGCCTGTGGAATCTGCTCTTTGAGACCAGCAGGAGTCTCTGGAAGCCACAGATGGTTTGGCCTGACAATCTTTGCCTCTATCTATACCTCAATATTTGCAATCTTGACCGGCTCTGGTAACCTTAGATGTAATTTGGCAAGTGATTTCTGACTTGGTTAAAGTAATGATGCCTCAGGTTAATGTTTTGGCCCAGAACGTTTCAGGAATTCACAAACAAGTTGATAAACTAAGTATGGACCTGGGATCTCTGACTACACAAGTGAATGAGGCTGAAAGGGAATGTAAGAATATGTAATCTGTCCACATGAACATTTTTAAGGATAAGACTAATTTGAGGGGGAAAATTGAAGTTTCGGAAAATATGACGAAGGCAACTACTGAAATACTTCATTTAAGTTTCAGAAATTCCTGCAAATAATATTCCAACATGCTCAAAAGTGTATTATTTATTACTGAGTAAGCCGTGGAAAACGGTCGGACACGACTGAATGGATAGTAGTATTAGTAGTGGTCAAGAACAAGGACAGGTTCTTGGGAATCAAGATATGCCACAGGAATTTGGTTAATTTAACTGAAATTTAGGAATCTTCTCAGTCAGAAGTATTGGTATCTTCAATTTTAGGGCTCCTTTTACAAAGCCATGGTAGCGGCTGCTGCTGCGGTAATCGCTCCGACGCCCATATGGATTTAATGGGCATTAATGTGTGCGTGGCTATGTAAAAAAAAAAAAAAAAGGGGGTGGGGTTAATAATTTCTCTGTCCATGTCTGGCCTTGGTTATTGAGAATTTACTTTAAACATAAGCAAAAACGGTTCCTCGATAGAAAAATCTGGATTTTTCCTGATGCCTCTTGGGGGTTTATTTTTTTCTTTGTAAATGTACGGTTAAACCAGATTCACATAAATATGTGGTTTCTTTTGTTCCTTCTCAATTATCTGCTCTGTTGGCTCAAAAAGGCTTCCTGCTGGGCCAATTGGGGAGACTCCTTCTATAGCCACGTTGCTGGGAATCTTTAATGATTTCTTATACTCTCATTATTGTAGATTGCAAGGAGTTTAAAAATTGGATTTTCTTAAATATAATTATTTATTCTTTCAATGTTATGATCTCAGTTCTATTCCTGTACAAGTATTTACATTTGAATGCTATTCTATAAATCTAATAAATCAGGAGTTATATCTGCTCTCCTTTCTTCATGCAAGGTACTGTACTACATTTATTGAGAGCTGCCAAGTTCCTCTTCCAGGAGGGAGACTTTTTGGGTGGTCCAGGATTTCTTCCAACTTCATCCTGGTGCAATATGGAACCCGCAGCACTGATTTCAATGGATAGAATCATGGACTACAAATTCTACACTGCTTTGGGATGTGAATTTAAAACCAGCGCCGGCCAAAAAGTCTCCCTCCTGGAATGGGTAAGTTGGCAGCTCTGAATATCTGTGGAATAAGCTGCCAGAACTGAGTTGTTTAGCATCACCCCATCTGATTTTAGGGAAAAAAAAATTGAAAACTCAGTTATTGAGTGGAATAGTAGACTAATGCCTACAGCAGTGGGCTAAGAACCTGGGGAAGTGGGTTTGATTCCCACTGCAGCTCCTTTTGATCCTGGGCAAGTTACTTAACCTCCCATTGCCCCAGGGACAGAAAAAGTTCCTTTATACAAGTATAGTAACTTGTATACGTGGAGGGGCATTTTCGATAGGACGTCTAAGTCGGAGGCTGGACGTTATGGGCAAGACGTCCACAAAACCAGCAGAAAAAAATGTCCATTTTCAAAACTGCCAGACATCTATCTTTTATTTTTGAAAATGACCTATGTATGAGTTTTGGTCCTTAGGACGTCTATCTTTTTTGGAATTTTCAAAAATTAAAATATCCACATGAAAAACGCACAAAAGCAAGTTTTGTAGACGTACCCAACTCCCTTGTCTGATGGCGGCAGAGGAATCCCCATCAGCTGAGCTGATTTTGAGGATTCTTGCTAGCTCAGCTGATGGGGATTCCCCATGCCAAGATCAGCTGAGCCACACAGCTCTACACCCCTCCCCCTGGCATCCCCCAACATCCCCATGACATTCCTGGACCCTCCACGGCATTCCCTCCAAATCCCCTAACATCGCTGGACCCCTCCCGACATCTCCAGACCCTCCCTGACATTCTCAACATCCCTCAACATTGCTGGACCCCCTGACATCCCTGAACACTCCCCAACATCCCCCCACATCCCCTGACACCTCCATTCCTGCCGATGACAGATCGGTAGGAGGGAAGCCCACTCCCTTCTACCTACAGGGCTATGTGCTGCAAATGACGGGCCTTCCCCCTCCCAATGTATCATGGGATGCAATAGGAGGGGCTTAAAGGCCCCGATTGGCTCAAAATGGCGAGAAGTAAAAGGGGCGCTCAGGGAGGATAAGGCCATAGTGGAGAGACTGAATGAATTCTTTTTTTCAGTCTTTATGGAAGAAGATGTAAGAGATCTACCTGAACTGGAAATGGTTTTCAAGGGTGATGATGTGGAGGAACTGAAAGAACCTTGGTGAATCTGGAAGATATACTAAGCCAGATCGACAAGTTGAAAAGTGATAAATCGCCTGGACCAGATGGTATACATCCCAGGGTACTAAAAGAACTTAAACATGAAATTGCTGACCTGATGTTAGTGATCTGTAACCTGTTGCTAAAATTGTCTGTAGTATCTGAAGATTGGAAGGTGGCCAGTGTAATGCCGATTTTTAAAAAGGGTTCCAGGGAGATCTGGGAAATTACAGATACGTGTTTTGCCACTTAAGCATATGAACAGTATAAAGTTAGTCGACTGTGTGATGCAGCAAAGAAAAGGTCTTTTTATGCTATTTAAACATATGTGATGACTGGGTGGTGAGGCAATATTCTTGGGGTTCGCCCCTTGTTTTTGCCTTCAAGTCTGAGCATATATTTTTGAAACATATTTTTTTAAAAAAAGTATTATGACTATGTAAAAATCTTTTTGAATCCTTTACAGAGGAGTGACTTTCTCTATTGATATACCGATCCAGGGCAAGCAGTGGCTTCCCCCATGTCTCTCTCAATAACAGACTATGAACTTTTCCTCCAGGAAATTGTCCAAACCTTTCTCAAAACCAACTACGCTATCCGCTCTTACCACAACATCTGGCATAGCATTCCAGAGCTTAACTATTCTCTGAGTGAAAAAAATATTTCCTCCTATTGGTTTTTAAAGTTTTTCCTGTAACTTCACCGAGTGTCCCCTAGTCTCTGTAATTTTTGACAGAGTGAAAAATTGATTCACTTGTACCTGTTCTACTCCACTCAGGATTTTGTAGATTTCAATCCTATCTCCCCTCAGTCATCTCTTTTCCAAACTGAAGAGCCCTAACCTGCTTAAGTGGTATAATGATGCAGCAATATTTGAGATAGGATAAGGCTGCCAACTGGATCCAGATTCACGGGACATGGTTCATCCAGGTCTGAGTTTACCCCAGGGCAGCTAGACATGTAGTCCTGCTTTGCTTAGGAACCATAATAGGGAAATCAGAACTACAAGTCCCTGCATGCAACAGGGTAAACCCAGGATTGGATCAACCCTGTCCTGCGAATCTGGATACAGTTGGCAGCTTTAAGATAGGATGATAACAAATATCATGAATGTTTGTATATTTTTATGTATGTTTGCTTACACCCCTCTTAAGTGATAAGCAGGTTATAAATGTAATAAATAAATAAATATGGGGCGGAGCTTAGTGGTTCATGAAGGTGTTGTAGGGTCTCGTCATGCACAGGAACTGGCCTTGATTCCTGGCTCCCTCCGCTAGCTGGACATGTGAATTGAAGATGCCATCCAAACCCCTGGGAAAAGTCCTAATTATTAAGCGATAGTGACACCTGGTGCTTAGATTCAGCACTCATAAATTCAGCTTACAGGAGTCCTGGTGCATGGTAGAGGTCTGCACGGGGATCGCGGGAATCCCCCCTAACCCACAGGACTCCCAAGGGAACCCCCTCTGGTCCACGGGACTCCCACGGGGACCCCTCTCTAGCCAACGGGACTCCCACGGGGATGGAAGGCTTTGGAAGCAGGGTTCGTCCATAGAATAAATGGACACGTCAGCCTTAGTAAAAGAGGGGGTTTATTAGTTAATTACCTGAACAGAAAACAAAAAAAGGGTTCCACCAAAGAGATTCCACAAGGAAAACAGCAGCGCAAACACAAAAGAAACTGTGGAATTGATGATCCTGTCAGAAGTAATTGCTGCTTTTTATGGGGACAGGCGGGGATGGAGGTAATTCCTTGCGGGGATGGCTGGGGATGGAGAGGATCCTGACGGGGACGGGTGGGGACGGAGAGGATCCTGGCGGGAATGGGTGGTATTTCTGTCCCCGTGCAACTCTCTAGTGCATGGCCCCAGGCCCAGTCTAGGTCTGTTGCTGCAGACTGTAGTAAATGATTAGGTAAGCTGTGGTGTTGCCAGCTGGCTCCAGATTCATCTAACAAGATGGATCTAGTCCAGGTTTTACCCCATTGCATGCAATTTAATCTTGCTTTCTTAGGGAATCCAGCTTGGAGATCAGAACTACAAGTCTCTGCATGCAGTGGTATAAAATCTGGATTGGATCAACTTGTGCAGTGAATCTGGAACTAGTTGGCATCCCTAGCTGGCAGACAGCAGGGAGAGGATTTAAGAGGGAAGCAAAATCCTCATGGAATTGCAAATGAAAACATATGGAGTTGGAATCCAGCTTCTATCCTGATCCTGCCGTCATATTCTATATGTTTCTATATGAGTGAGCAGGAAGACCAGTGGAAGAGGAGAAAACTGCAGGACACTGTTGCCCTCCCAAAGCCAAACTCTAATAAAATAAGTACCATCATTACTTCCATGAGTCCTAGCAGTCTGTTCCTGGCAGCAAAACCTGGCTATTACTGAAGGCTGCTGAGAAATGAATTCTTTTGGAAATTTGGCCAGTCTGGATCTTGGGCATAAATAGCCCTTAAGATCAGAAATGGTTTCATGACAGGAGAAATGCTGTGTCTGAAGTGCTATCCATGCTTTTCCTTGAGCAAGGAGAAAGAAAGGAATTCAATTTGCATGATTGCCCCCTTGCAGACTTATGCTACAATAGGTTTGGAGAAGAGGCCACACCCAGGAATCAGGGTGAGGCTATCATGAAACAGGCTGCCAACAGCGACTGCTCCAGCTGCCACAGAAAGTATTTTTTTTCTGGTGGAAAGATAATAGAGCATATGATCCAGATGATACATATTGCTCAAGCAGAGTCGCAATAAATATGCATCCCATAGGCTGTGGAATAGGGTGGACAACTGGGACCCTGGCCCTCAATACTTTACTCAACGCAGTACCAGCAACTAGGAAACTTTGGGGCAGAGTCAGAGTGGTTTGTTGGACCCCCCTCCGACCAAAAAGGTTTGCTGCTTCCCTAGTGCAGCTCATGGTAGCCTTAGTGTTGTGGGTTATATTAATGACCTAGTTGAATTCAGTCGTTGTCCAAGGTGTGTTGTGAGGTTTCATGACCGTTCAGGTCTTTATCTGCCGTCATTTACTATGTTACTTTGTCAGCAGGACTAGGGCAATGTGCCACAGTCCTTTCAAGGGTAGTCTGGAGTGTGTTATTCTGCTCACAAGCCACCTTGCTTCTAATGTAGATACATTTCAAATTTCCATCCGTTTGTTCGCTGAACATTCTCTGTGATTATGTCACAGAAGCATGTTACAACCATACTGACCACTGAGTAGCCAAAACATTGCAGAGTTTGCACGTAGACATAAGGACATAAATCTGTGCAAACATCCTGGAAAACGTGAAATACAAATGGATAAATTTAAATCCATGTCATCTTATTTGTCTGTCTTGTCTGTATGCTCTTTCGAGCAGGGACTGTCTTCTTTGTAACTCTATATAGTGCTGTGTACATCTGGTAGCGCTATAGAAATAATTAATAGTAATAGTAGATATGAATAATGCACAAGAAGCAAGTATTCACTGATAGAAAAAAAATCCTTCCAAAATAAAAGATAAATGTTGGAGGGTGTCAGCTTGCTGTGCGAAATGTAAGATTGCAGGTCTGCACTGAAAACCTGAGAAAATGCCATGGACTTAGGGCCTCTTCTATTAAATTACGCTAACAGTTTGTAGTGAGGGGAGCTGCGCTGCTCCCAATGCTCTGCGCCGTTCAAGTAGATTCTGCGCCGTTCACGGAGGAGGGTGTTTATGAGCAACTTGAAAAACTGAAGGTGGACAAAGCGATGGGACCAGACGGGATCCATCCCAGGATACTAAGGGAGCTCAGAGAGGTTCTGGCGAGTCCTATTAAAGACTTGTTCAACAAATCTCTGGAGACGGGAGTGATTCCTGGGGATTGGAGGAGAGCGGATGTGGTCCCTATTCATAAAAGTGGTCACAGGGATGAAGCAGGAAACTACAGGCCGGTGAGCCTCACTTCAGTTGTTGGAAAAATAATGGAAGTGTTGCTGAAAGAAAGGATAGTGCATTTCCTTGAATCTAATGGGTTACAGGATCCGAGGCAACATGGCTTTACAAAAGGTAAATCGTGCAAAACGAACCTGATTGAATTTTTTGATTGGGTGACCAGAGAGCTGGATCGAGGACATATGCTAGATGTAATTTACTTGGATTTCAGCAAAGCCTTTGATACAGTTCCTCATAGGAGGCTGTTGAACAAACTTGAAGGGCTGAAGTTAGGACCCAAAGTGGTGAACTGGGTCAGAAACTGGCTGTCGGACAGACGCCAGAGGGTGGTGGTTAATGGAAGTCGCTCGAAGGAAGGAAAGGTGACTAGTGGAGTCCCTCAGGGTTCGGTGCTGGGGCCAATCCTGTTCAATATGTATGTAAGTGACATTGCTGAAGGGTTAGAAGGAAAAGTGTGCCTTTTTGCAGATGATACCAAGATTTGTAACAGAGTAGACACCGAAGAGGGAGTGGAAAATATGAAAAAGGATCTGCAAAAGTTAGAGGAATGGTCTAATGCCTGGCAACTAAAATTCAATGCAAAGAAATGCAGAGTAATGCATTTGGGGATTAATAATAGGAAGGAACCGTATATGCTGGGAGGAGAGAAGCTGATATGCACGGACGGGGAGAGGGACCTTGGGGTGATAGTGTCCGAAGATCTAAAGGCGAAAAAACAGTGTGACAAGGCAGTGGCTGCTGCCAGAAGGATTCTGGGCTGTATAAAGAGAGGCGTAGTCAGTAGAAGGAAGAAGGTGTTGATGCCCCTGTACAGGTCATTGGTGAGGCCCCACTTGGAGTATTGTGTTCAGTTTTGGAGACCGTATCTGGCGAAAGACGTAAGAAGACTTGAGGCGGTCCAGAGGAGGGTGACGAAAATGATAGGAGGCTTGCACCAGAAGATGTATGAGGAGAGACTGGAAGCCCTGAATATGTATACCCTAGAGGAAAGGAGAGACAGGGGAGATATGATTCAGACGTTCAAATACTTAAAGGGTATTAACGTAGAACAAAATCTTTTCCAGAGAAAGGAAAATGGTAAAACCAGAGGACATAATTTGAGGTTGAGGGGTGGTAGATTCAGGGGCAATGTTAGGAAATTCTACTTTACGGAGAGGGTGGTGGATGCCTGGAATGCGCTCCCGAGAGAGGTGGTGGAGAGTAAAACTGTGACTGAGTTCAAAGAAGCGTGGGATGAACACAGAAGATTTAGAATCAGAAAATAATATTAAAGATTGAACTAGGCCAGTTACTGGGCAGACTTGTACGTCTGTGCATGGCCGTTTGGAGGAGGATGGGCTGGGGAGGACTTCAATGGCTGGGAGGGTGTAGATGGGCTGGAGTAAGTCTTAACAGAGATTTCGGCAGTTGGAACCCAAGCACAGTACCGGGTAAAGCTTTGGATTCTCGCCCAGAAATAGCTAAGAAGAAAAATAAAATAAAATAATAATTTAAATTGAATCAGGTTGGGCAGACTGGATGGACCATTCGGGTCTTTATCTGCCGTCATCTACTATGTTACTATGAGCGTCGGGAGCAGCGCGGGCCATTCAGCACAGCTCTCTGCGCTAGAAACTGCTAGTGCAGTTTAATAGAAGAGGGGGTTAGTCTGACAGTGAGGCAGGAAAAAAAAATAAGGTATCTGATTTCAGATAGGCATTAGAAAGGACTTAAGGGACTTTAGCAACAGGAAAACAAGAGTAATGCCAGAGGTCCAAGATAATGCAGCAGATAGATAAGACGAGAAGTGTAGATAGGTTTTTTTTATTTCTGTCTGTCACCAGTGTGTCTTGAACTAGCCCATTACACAAGAAAACTGAAAGATTTCAGTTTTCATGGTGCTGTTGGACAAATCAAAATGTTTCTTTTATTAGACTTTGCAATGCAAACACATAAAGTAATCATAAGAAATCTACGAGGGTAAATCAAAAAGTAAAGGGAAAATACGCTTAACGGCTTTAATAGAAGCAACTGTGAGCAATTGAGACTTTTAAAATTATAGACTTTTAAAATATTAAAAGGGTTCGACAAAATAGACCAAGAAACATCGTTATTCACTTTCTCAAATGTGACACGGACAAGAGGTCATGGACTGAAACTGAGGGGCAGCAGGGCCAGGGCAAATGTCAGGAAGTTCTGTTTCGCACAGAGTGGTGGACGCTTGGAATGCTCTCCCGGAGGAGGTTGTGACGGAGACTACCATTCTGGGATTCAAGCGCAAGTTGGATGCACACCTTCTTGCAAATCACATTGAGGGATACGGGTAATCAAAGTACCTAGCTTGGCCTCCGCCTATGCGGGTCGCCGGACTAGATGGACCTAGGGTCTGATCCGGTGAAGGCATTTCTTATGTTCTTATTGAACACATCATTTCCCCACTTAGTTCCCTCGCAAGCCGACACATTTGCTGTATCGTTCAATTAGCTTCTGCATTCCTGCAGCGGAGTTTTTTCAGTTGCTCCCGAAGCCAGGTGAGCAGTGCTTCCTTTACTTCGTCATGCTTTGTCTTCTGTTGCATGCTCCTTACCTGGGTTATAAGTTAAGCTGATAATTGGCATGTACACATGCATGGGAGCACATGTACATATGGAGAGGAGAGTGTGGCGCAGTGTTTATAGCTACGGCCTCAGCACCCTGAGGTTGTGGGGTCAAACCCACGCTGCTCCTTGTCACCCTGAGCAAATCGCTTAGGGCTCCTTTTACGAAGGTGCGCTAGCGGTTTTATCGCACGCACCGGATTAGCGCGCTCTATAGCGCGCGCTAGCCGAAAATCTACCGCCTGCTCAAAAGGGGGCGGTAGGGCTAGCGCGCAAGGCAATTTAGCATGCATTATTCCACGCATTAAGGCCCTGGCGCACCTTCGTAAAAGGAGCCCTTAATGCCCCAGGTGCATTAGATAGATTGTGAGCTTGCTGGGACAGACAGTGAAAAATGCTTGAGTACTTGAATAAATTCATGTAAGCCAATTTTTAATTGAATTGTTTTTTTTACTGATGTTGTATTTAAAGTAGTAATATGTTTTCTGTATTGTATTTTTTCACTGAAATGTCTCAGTTTCTCTTGCTGTGAACCGCCCAGAACTACTGGCAGGGCGGTATACAAGAAAATAAATTATTAGTAGTAGTAGTATAGAAAACTGAATAAATAAATAGTGTGAAAAGTTTCAGCCTCTGATAACCAGAACTAGTATTGTGACGTCATAATGCCTCATTCCACCAATGCCTAAGAGCCAACCTCATCAGTGATGTCACAACGGCTTGGTTGTCCTATACTTGGCTCACTTTTGCTACATTTTGATTTCTAGAGTGGTGCAGTGGTTAAAGCTTCAGCCTCAGCACCCTGAGGTTATGGGTTCAAACCCACACTGCTCCTTGTGATCCTGGGCAAGTCACTTAATCCCTCCCTTGCCCCATGTACATTAGATAGATTGTGAACCCACCAAGACAGACAGGGAAACATGCTTGGGTACCTGAATAAATTCATGTAAACCATTCTGAGCTCCCCTGGGAGAACGGTATAGACAATTAAATAAATAACGCATATAGAGACAGACTCATAGACCTCAATATGTGTACTTTAGAAGAAAGACAAGGGAGGAGATATGATTGAGACATTTCAAAATCTCCTTGGCATAAAAGCACAGGAGGCTGGTCTCTTAACAGAATGGAAGCTCTTGAATAAGAGGGCATAAGATGACGTTGAAAGGGAACAGACTCAAATGTAATCTAAGAAAATACATCTTCACAGAAAGAGTGGTAGATACATGGAACGACCTCCTGGTGGAAGTAGCTGAGACAAGGACTGTATTTGAATTCAAGAAAGCATGGGACTGGCATGTGGGATCTCTTAGGAGGAGGAAGAGATAGTGAATGATGTGGATGGGCCACAAAGCTTTCATCTGCTGCCATTTTCTCTGTTTCTTGCAGAGCCTCTAGAAAAACATATCTGTTTCCCTGAAAGGAAATCAAATATTTACAGGGAAATATGAGGAAGACGTTAGCTCCTACACCAAAACATGTTTTCAGCTACAAGAAAGTCTTCTGCCCAAGTTGGGAAACACGCAGTGGCATAGCCAGAACTGAGTTTATTGAGAAACAAAAGTTAGTATGAGTGGCCAGTAGTGAATTGCAAACTTGTGCCATGGCGAGATTCAGGGTGTGCCGCAGTGAGATAAGAGCCTGCCACTGCCAGCAGAGACACTGGCACCTCTCCTCTTCTCTGCCCCCCCCCCCCTCTCCCGGTGATGGAGGGATTTCCAAAGCCTGGTAGTTTTGTCTGGGTTTTGGAAGGCCCCCAAGTTCAGGGCCACATCTGGAGTGCATCTGAGCATGCGCAGATGTCGATGTGATGACATCAAAGAAGAGCGACCAAGATGGTAAAGGGGATGGAACTCCTCTCGTATGAGGAAAGACTAAAACGGTTAGGGCTCTTCAGCTTGGAAAAGAGACGGCTGAGGGGAGATATGATTGAAGTCTACAAACTCCTGAGTAGAATAGAACGGGTACAAGTGGATTGATTTTTTACTCCGTCAAAAATTACAAAGACTAGGGGACACTCGATGAAGTTATAGGGAAATACTTCTAAAACGCTGCAGCCCTTTCAGATACATTCTCTCTTTCACCCTCTCCAAAGTGCTTCTTTTTTTCCACCATTAATATGTAGTATCATTTCAGAGACAGTTCTTCCAAAAAGAGGTGATTTCTATCCATAGGGAAATAATGACCCAAAGATCCTTCAGGATTTAAATACCAACCCAAAGCACAGTAAAAGTTTTTTTTGCTAAATAATTCAGTCATTAGAAAACCCAAATAAAATACGTTGACATGCCACACCTATTTCTTTTTATGATCTCTGTCATTTACAAGGGAAAGCAGTAGTGTGACAGTTTTAGAAAGCTAATTTTACATACTGTTCCTTTGATGGATCTGAGCAAATTGCACCACCTAATCTGAAAAAGAAACTGGTAAAAAGCAAACGCCCTATATAAACCCACAAAGAAGAGAATGGCACACATCCTTGCGGTGTGGCAAGCTGCAAACTGTGCGAGCACCTCTGAAAGGATCCCACGGCCACTCATACGGGAAAGACATTCAGCATAATCCTTCACATGTTCATTTTCTAATGTGGTGTATATCATTCAATGCAAAAAAGTGCAAAGAAGGGTGCTACATTGGTGAAACAGGCCAGATGCTAAAGATTAGGATCAACTTACACAGGTATCATATTAAAAATTGCAGCACCAACCAGGATGTCACTTCTGTCGGACAACACTTTGGAAAAACTGACCACTGCCATCAATGCTTTTATGGTGAGAATACTAAAAGGAAATTTTAAGACAATGCAAGAACATAAGACCTTTGAAATTAAAATGATGAAATATTTTGATACCTACCAGACAGGACTTAACAAAAACCTCAGCGTCCTTTCACACTACAAAGAAATTTAAACTGCTTTGTCACCTCTCTATCTCCTACTTACCCACTCAACCCGCCATCTTCCTGTGAAACTATCACTAAAATGCTTTCATGTTTCCTTTATATATACTGATATTTGTCATCTTTTACTTATTTCTGATCTGTAGAAGGGGTTACCTTCAAAAGCTAATCATAAAATGCATTGAGTTAGTCCAATAAAAAAGGCATTATCTTATTTATGTTTATTAAAAGTTTTAACAGCACTTCGGTTATCATCATGACAGTGTACATAATATATAAAATACAAGAAAAGAAAGGAACACCATATAAAATAGGAAAGCAAAAGAAAAGGCATTAAAAAAGCAGAAAAATGAAATTTAAAAAATTAATTAATTAAATCTAAGTAATCTAAAAAGGCAAATAATTTTGTTTAAATCTTGTTTAAATAGTTGCTAAAAAAAAAAAAAAAAGCAGGATCCCAATTCACCAATCTTCTCATAAGAATGCTAAACCAAAAAGATGCATCTTAACCACTGATCTGAATTTTACAAAGGATAACTCAGAATGAATCAAAAGTGGGAGAGAATTCCACAGGGAAGGAACTGCGGCAAAAAAGGCAGACTTTTGCGTAGATGCCAAACACACCAAATGAACTGCGGGCAAAGCCAGTTGATGAACAGTCGATAAACGTAGAGAAGGCTTATAGGGAATTAATAATTTTCCTAAGTAGCCTGGTTGACCTGATTGTAATGATTTAATCAAGTGTTAAAACCTTATGCATAAGGTGAAATTTAACGGGAGAAATGGAGAAATATGATCCTATCTCCGAGCATTGACAAGGACTCTGATAGCAGTATTTTGTATAGTTTGCAGTTTCTTAATAGACAATGATGGTAATCTGATATAAGCAATGTTGCAATAGTCGAGTTTGAAAGTTACTAAGGCTTAAATGAGAGACTCGAACCAAATGCATCAATATAAGTACGAATAGAACGAATCTTTCGTAAAGAGAAAAACAAGATTTCACAACTGACGAAATTTGTAAATGAAATGTAAGCATGGAGTCTAAATGGACACCTAGATAGTTCAAATGATTTGAAAGCTCTATGGGTTGAAAACCCATAAGAGGTGACAAAGATGATGTTTGAGATGAACTAGTGACCCACATCCCAACTATTTTCTGTGGATTCAAAATCAATTTATTTTCAGTTAACCAATTGCTAATCATATCAATACTTGATTGTAAAAGTGCTAAATCTGGATTAACAATTATTTGTGGATAAACCAGGAATATGTCGTCTGCATAAAAATATATTACCTTGGAAAGTGGATTAACACGGCCACCACACCACCTCACTGGTATCAAAAACCCAACTTAGCACTCCCCAAGCATCAATGGTCATATTAAAAAGTCAGGACAAGGGTGAAGTGAGAGAGGCACCTGGCTTGGGAGTAACATACAACAAAGCACAAATCGATGACAATTTCAAAATAGCAACAGCCTTGGGACCGCAGCAATGCAACAGTAATAAAGTCATCTTTATGGTAATAACCAGCAGTTTGACTGCTGACCTCATAGGAACCAATAAAAGAATATCCAGGCAGTGGGCAGGAGCTATAAAAATGCCAACTCACCAGAAATAAAGGACTAACCTATACAGGCCAACAGAAGACTGCAGCACCACAGTGAGGCAGCTGATACTAACCAGCACTTTGGCAACTGGCTCCAAAGTGGGAGCTGGCAGAAACTAAGACCAATCCAAAAGTGGGCAGAAGTTGCCATAACAGCTTTTTCCCATGTAGCTCGGCTTAACACACAGAATCTGGCACCAGCTATAATGGAGAGAGCTTTGACATGGGGCAGGCTAGCTGGCCCCACGTTGGGAGCCAGCAGAAGAGAAGAAAACCCAATCAGTGGTGGGTGGCAATAGTAGAAACTCATAGAACAAGGACCAATTCTCTATAAGTCAGCTAAAAAATTGGTGTCGACTAGCTTTTCTAGAAAAATTAGGCACACTGTATAGAATCACACTTAGTACTATATATGCGGCATTTGACATCGCTATGCGTACTAACTTTTAGGTGCACCCTATTTACGTTAGGGCTTTCTTGGTTTAAATGCTTGTTCCTAAGCTGTGCGCATGATGCTTAACTCAAAAACAGGCGCATAACCCCAAAATACGCCCATGATCCACTTTTAGGTAGTTGCCTTGCCCTAGGCACATATCGTTTTGTACCATGTGCCTACCGAGTTGTGTGCCTAACTTTCAATTAAGTCCAATTGATGTCAGTTACGTTAATTGCCAATTATTGGTGCTGATTAAGCTGATCAATTAAGTTAGGCACCTACATCAGCTAGGCATGCCGAGGTACGCACCTACTTAAGGGTGGACTTTATAGAATTTGGAGGCTAGCTGGCCTTTTTTTAATCTCCTCCCAACTCTGAGCACCGTGTCTGGAATAGCGCTTAGTGCTTGTTTTTTTTCAGCCCCCAAACTGGGCGCCATTTACTGAATTTAACCCATAGTGTGCAATCCCTTGTAAAGAGGGTGCACCCTTGACGCCCGTTCTAGAGGGGAAGAGTGTGGCGCAGTGGTTAAAATTACAGCCTCAGCACCCTGAAGTTGTGGGTTTAAACCCCCCACTGCTCCTTGTGACCCTGGGTAAGTCACTTAATCCCCCCATTTTCCCAGGTATTTTAAATCAGTGTTCTTCAGCCTTTTTACACCTATGGACCGGCGGAAATAAAATAATTATTTCGTGGCCCGGCAAACTACTAAGACTGAAATTTTTTTAAAAACCATCGCCGCCCCATCCCCGTGAGCTCGGTCCCGCAAACCATCTGATCCCATTCGCACAAGCCTCAAATAGTTATGATGTTATATTGAACGTATTTTATTAAAGTATAAAAAGATCGCGTCATCAAAGCGGGCCGGCCTAGCAAAGGCTCCAAGGTTGTCTCATGAAACCACGGTTAGACTACTGCATAGGGGCAGCTGTGTGCCGAAGTTAAAAGCACACAAAGCTGCCGCTGCTGGTCTGAGGGGTGCAGGGACAAAGGCTGGAGGCATACGTGGCAGGAGTCAGTGGAAGGCAGGAGTCCCGGCGTAGCGACGGCAACAAGAAGTTGCATGTCAGCTGACGCTGGCACCTTATGTTGTTGCGGGGACCAGAATCCTTCACGGACCAGCAAGATTTTTTTGCTGACCGGCACCACTCCGCGGACCAGCGGTTGAAGAACACTGCTTTACATAGATTGTAAACCCACCAGGACAGAAAAAAATGCTTGAATACCTGAATAAATGCATGCAAACTGTTCTGACCTTCCCTGGGAGAACAGTATGGAAAACTGAATGAATAAATACAAATAAATAGAATGCAACCCCCCAAGCCCTCCCCCTGAAAAAAGTACACAAAATTTTTTTGCCTGCTCATTCCTAGAAATTCCTGCTCTTTCTCCCTGCTTGCTGGCTCAAGCTGAGCTGTGCATTATGCCGGGTAAGCTAAGAAGGGTGGGTGAAAAAGCGCAGTTCTACAAATTGCTATCCGTCGGTTGAGTCTGAGCAGGAGCACCAATGAGCCACGGGAAGCGGCAGTGTGCTGAGAAGTTGAGAATTACTTCCTTCTGCCACAAGATGCAATTTTCTCAAAATAATTAGGGGTGTCGAATGTAACATAAATCTCTCCTCCTTCCCCACCAGTGACTGTGCAGCAGCAGCAGAGCCCTCAGCTCCTTGCCAAGCTCTCAAAGTTAGAGCATGCGCAGGCTGCTGCTCTCCCACATACCGCCCCGGCCCGCCCCAGCCTATCCAACAGGGCTGGGGATTGCCAGAGGATGGGTGGGAAGGTCGTATTCAGAGACCGGGGAAAGGAAATAGGAAGCCATAAAACTTGCAACTTTAAATATCCATTAGCTTTAGAAACTGTAAACAAAATAAAAAAAAAAGAATCTCTCTTTTTGGGTTTATTTAAATCAAGAATTTATAATCCCACTATTCGTATTATCTCTAGGAGAGGAAGACTAGCCTGGTGGTTAGAGCCGCATGCTGAGAACCAGGGCAGTGAGATTTCAATCCCGCTCACACTTCTTGCGATCGTGGGCAAGTCAGTTAATCTTCCATTGCCAAAGGGACAAACATGCGGGTCAACATTCAAAGGGCTATAACCAGCTAGAAATGGCTCCTGGCCTGTTAAATTGCTAATTCAGGCTATTTGGGGGGCATTCCAGGGGCAGAGTCAGCACTAAACCAGTCAAGGTAACCGCAATAAATAGGACCACATAAAAGTCAGTCCTGTTTTTAAATGCCATAGCTGGTTAAGTGTTGAATATTGCACTTAATTGGCTGAGCTTTTGCCAGCTCCGAATTTCTGGAAATGCAATTTCGGAGCCTGGACATGGCCTAGCATTGAATTTCCTGGGACAATGCCAGAAGAAGTCAGCAAAACACTGATCACGGCCAGCTGAATATGGGGCTCATTTGTTGTAAGTCCTTCAACCAGAGGTCGGTATATAGCACACCTGAATGTAAATCACCTTGAGCTACTAAAGAAAAAAGCATGAGCTAAATTTAAATAAAAATAATGGACCAAATATTCAGAAAATGGGCTGTAGTACCACGAGATGACTGCTAGGGGGCAGGTGGCCTTTTGGAGGAAAGCACCAACATGGGCAGCATGAGCACATAAATTTTATGCTCTTAAGTTACCCCCCTCTACTTTTACAAAGCCACACTAGCGGCTGCTTAGCAGCAAATGTCCAGAAGCCCTTTAAATACCCATGGGCTTTGGGGGCTCTTACTGCAGCAGCAGACGCTAGTGCAGCTTTGTGGAAGGGGGAGGGGGATAGTCTCTTAAATTTGTGCCTTATTTTTAGCCAAACTTAGAAACAAATGAAGCATTTTTCTTTTAAAGAATCATACACCCCCTAGGAAATACTTATGCCACTGCAATATACTGTATTTCTAAGGAAGAGGTAGTTCCAGCTAGAGGTCTGCACAGGAACGGGGATCGTGGGAAACCCCCCTAACCCACGGGACTCCCACGGGGACCCCCCTTTGGCCCATGGGACTCCCAAGGGGATGGAAGGCTTTGGAAGCAGGGTTCATCCATGTAATAGAATGGACACGTCAGCCTTAGTAAAAGAGGGGGGTTTATAAGTTAATGACCTGAACAGAAAACAAAAAAAGGGTTCCACTAAAGAGATTCCACAAGGAAAACAGCAGCGGAAACACAAAAGAAACTGTGGAATTGATGATCCTGTCGGAAGTAATTGCTGTTTTTTATGGGGACGGGCGAGGATGGAGGTAATTCCTTGCGGGCATGGGTGGGGACGGAGAGGATCCTGATGGGGCGGACGGGGACGGAGAGGATCCTGGCGGGGATGGGCGGGGATGGAGAGGATCCTAGCGGGGACGGGTGGGGACGGAGAGGATCCTGGCGGGGACGGGCGGGGATGAGTGGGATTTCTGTCCCCGGGCAACTCTCTAGTTCCAGCTTCTGCAGGCATAGAAACTTTGATACACTGAAACATATGTTAGGGAATTCTCCCCTTCAAACTGCCACCTCCTCTTTTCTAATTTCCTGGTCACAGACATACACAGTGCCAACACAAATACAACCAAACACTACACACTAGAGGCTGACAGAATTTCAGTTTCGGTGCTGAAACTGGCCAATAATCTTTTTTTCTGCCTAGTTTCGGTTTTGGTCAAAAGTAGGGTTTAAAAAAAGAGGACACCTGGCCCTGCCCCCAGCCCTGCCCTGTTCCATTCCTACTCCCACCCCCACATGAACTTCGTGTCTCCTTCCCTGAGCTTGGGACCGCCTCTGGAGGACCTCCACACATGCACGGATGTCGACACGATAATGTCGGAACATAATCTATTTAGGAAGGGCAGCAATGCGCTTGTATTGCAGTTTGACTTAAGTTGCACCTTTAATCTGGTTGATCACAAAAAACTTTTGGGATGCCTGGATGGTATTGGCATCCATGATAAGGTCTATTCCTGGTTTCAGGGATTTTTAGAATCCCGTACATACCAAGTCAGAGCTAACAATGTGGAGTTCCTCAGGGCTCACCTTTGTCTCTGACACTTTTCAATGTCTATCTCTCTTCTCTCGGACCAAGACTCAGTAAATTCAGAGTAAAATTGTTCAGCAATGTTGATGATATTACCATCATAGTCCCTTGTAATACATCGCTGAGTAATATAACTCATATCATTGAGGCTATTTTCGACACTATTGAGGCTTTGGATGTTGGAATCCAAAGTGAAATTGAATTATTTCTGACAAGACAAAATTCTTCTTTGCCTCTCCTCGACAGTTATTTCATGATTCATCTATAACAGTAAATTCTATGGAATATACAATTCATTCCACTATTAAAATATTGGGTGTTACCCTTGATCAAAATTTAACCATGAAAAATCAAGTCGATACTGTGGTCTGCAAAGGTTTCTTCATGTTGTGGAAACTGCGCACACAGAGCCTACTTCGATGCTTCGGCATTTAGATCTCTGGTCCAGTCTCTGATTCTGAGCCAGCTTGATTACTGTAATACAGTATAGTATATCTTGCGGGCATCAAGAAAAACATCTTAAGGCTGTGTATTATTCAGCATACTGCAATTAAACTCATACACAATCAGAAGAAATATGACCAGGTTACTCCTTTGTATTGAAACTTACACTGGCTCCCCATAGATGCGCGTGTTATTTTTAAACTGGGCTGCTTCTAGTACAAAGTTGCTAATGGTCAAGCACCACAGTACTTGACAGACTTATTTGTTTTCTCGTTTCAGAGGAAGCCCAGAAAAACTCATGCCTTTGCCTTTCCACCAGCTAATGGCTGCAAATATAAAAATAATTTCATGAGGTCCCTTACTTCCCAACATGGGTCATATGCCCCATCACACACCTATTGGGAACGGTGACGGGTCAAAAGCGCGCGAGGACAAAGGCGCATCGACAACCGAGTGCGGGCAACTGAGCGCAGGACTTCATCGCGCCGAAGAAAACCCGTATTTTAAAGGGCTCCGACGGGGGGTGTTGTGGGGAACCCCCCCCGTTTTACTTAATAGAGGTTGTGCTGGCGTTGGGGGGGGCTTGGGGGGTTGTAACCCCCCCTCATTATACTGGAAACTTAACTTTTTCCCTGTTTTTTAGGGAAAAAGTTAAGTTTTCAGTATAATGTGGGGGGTTACACCCCCAACATGGCAGCGTGAGGCAGCGCGATCCCTATTAAGTAGAATGGGGGGGGTTCCCCCACATCCCCCCGTCAGAGTCCATTGGGAACATTCCTAGTATTATCTATTGTAGGTTGTGCATTGACATATCTTCTTCCAGTTAACATAAAAGCACTTAGCGTCTCTGTTTAGAGGAGAGGAAATGGTAGAGAATGACATGGGGACAAAGTTTTATTCCTGTCCCTCATTATTATTTATCCTAAAATACTTTATATTTATATTCATTATAGTAATATACCATTTAGCCCAAGTTAAGGGACAAATAATGGGTGTTATTGCCTTAATGTACATTAATAATTAATGCTCCTCTTAGTCAATAGTAGTGAGAATGAGAGGCTGGTGGCCATTGACAGGAGTCTTGGATTTATTAAGGTCTGAATCTTTGAGGAAAACAATCCACTTTATCAGATGTTTTTGACTGTTCTCAATAAATCTGTCAGTCTACAAAACCCATCAGCCTCTGTGTCATTGTAATAAATATGTTGCTTGAAACCTATCTTGTCTGCAGACCCTGACTAGAATGTAAGCTCCATGCAGTAGGGTCGTCTCTTACTGATATGCATCTGTATAGTGCTGCACTTCCTGTAGGGCTACAGAAATGATCAATCACAGTAGTAGTAATGAAGGGACCACTTCATGATAGAATCTAATTTGCTGAGCCCTCTCTGACGGGAAGTCTGCCCGGGGGGAGGTGGGGGAGTGGATCTGTGCTTACAGGGGCCTTGCAGCATTGATACTTCTGTAACCTTCCAGCCACAGGCAGGTCAGGTTTTCAGGATATCCACAATAAATATGCATGAGATAGATGCATCTCAAGGAGGCAGTGCATGCAAATTCATTGTGGATATCCTGAAAACCTGACCTGCCTGCGGCTTTCGAGGACCGGAATTGCCTACCCTTGTTCCGGCCAACCAAGGGGGAGGGTAGTGACAAGCTCGGCAATGAGAAGGGAAACAGGGCAAGGCTCTTGCATGCCCACTGCCCCCAAATTCTTCCGCCCTACAAGTCTAAGCAGCCCAGCTGTAGAACAAATGAGGGTGGTTTGAAAGTGAAAGAGAAGTCACAACACAACAAAGTATTAGAGTATGTCGAACAGAGTGATGTCATTTCAAAAAGACCTTGACAGTGTGAGATGACCAACGCCCACCTGGAATAAACAGACCATTTATTAAGCTGCTGAAAATTACCGAATTTGTAGTTACACTCTGTGCAGTATCACTAGAAAATGTGTTTATATTTCCATGCCAATTTCCATCCGATGCTTTTGTTTGTTGCTATAGCGACCTGCATCTGTCATGCTTCCAAAAGCCCGATCCTGTCAAAACCATAGATCTCAAGAAGCTACAAACAATCTGAGGGAAACTCCTTTTCTGGCATTAACAGCCCCGGCCCCACCACTCCTGGAATCACACACACACACACGTGTACAAACGCACCAACACATACACAGGCGTGTCAAAAATAGGGAACAAGTGACCAAACTGCAAAACAGACTTGCATTTCTCTCACAACTAATTCCCTTCATGCACATTAGATCTGGGTGGTTAACCCCAGCACTTTCTACTGCACCTAAGATGATGATGACATCTTTGCCACAGCGGCCTCACAGTAGAAAGAAACTGAAATTGCAAAGGCTAAATGTGATTCTAATCTAGGCCACAAAAATATTGGATTACTTCCTAAATCGGTATTATACTGTTCTCAGTTGTGTGCCAAGTTTATTTGTCACTTGATATACCGTTTATCAAGGAATATCTAGAGCAGTGGTCTCAAACTCGCGGCCCGGGGGCCACATGCGGCCCGCCGGGTACTATTCTGAGGCCCTTGGTACATTTATCATAATCACAAAAGTAAAATAAAACAGTTTCTTGATCATATGTCTCTTTAGCTATAAATGACAATATTATTATTAAGACTTAGCCAAAAGGAAAGATTTATAAACTACTAGCTGATTACCCGGCGTTGCCCGGATATTTATTTATCCCAAAATGTCCAACCCCCTACATGTTCCACATGTCCCACCCCCCAAGTTACCTCCCCCACATGTCCCATATGCCCCACCCCCATGTCCCAACCCCCTACCCTCCACATGTCCCAAAGGAATGTCCCTCTCTATGGGGCTGAACTTAGACTTAAACGGCATCGGGAGTGTCGGTATTCATCTCTGCGAGCCCGAAAACTATGGGTTGGACATTAATATCTGTCGCTTTTGATAATTTTAACATATCACCCCCTTCCCACCCCCACAGTATTTTACCCCGTCCCACCTGCACAATATTTTTCCCCAGATAGTAAGTCATATGTGTACCAAGTTTGGTTGAAATCTCTCCATGCGTTTCAGAGTTATGCTGAGTATTCATCTGTGAGCCCGAAAACACTATGGGGTAGATACTAAAATCTGTCATTTTCAATCATTTTTACATATCCCCCCCTTCCCACCCCCACAGTGTTTGTCCTCAGATAGTAAGTAATGTGTATGTCAAGTTTGGTTGAAATCTGTCCATGCATTGAAGAGTTATGCTGGAACATATATACACACACACACACACATATATTCAAATTATAATGTGAAATATTTGACAAAATGAATACAATACAACTAACGCAAAACTTGATTATAAACAACATTTTTAGTTTCACCTCCAGGAGCAAGAACATATAAATTCTTGGGTGAACCCACCCTTGAGCAAGCAACATAGAGTTGTGGGCCGCGAGACCCCCAGAACATATCACCCCAGGTAGTGAGGGATCTGCATACCAAGTTTCGTTCAAATCGGTCAAGCCGTTTTTGAATTACTGTGAGAATGGCAGCTTTTTACATTTTTTCCATTGACATGAATGGGTGAAATCTGATTTTCTGTTTGTAGCTCCGCCCACGTGTGCAGGTTGGCCGCGAGACCCCCAGAACATATCACCCCAGGTAGTGAGAGATCTGCATACCAAGTTTCGTTCAAATCGGTCAAGCCGTTTTTGAATTACTGTGAGAATGTCAGCTTTTTACATTTTTTCCATTGACATGAATGGGTGAAATCTGATTTTCTGTTTGTAGCTCCGCCCACGTGTGCAGGTGGGCCATGAGACCCCCAGAACATATCACCCCAGGTAGTGAGGGATCTGCATACCAAGTTTCGTTCAAATCGGTCAAGCCGTTTTTGAATTACTGTGAGAATGGCAGCTTTTTACATTTTTTCCATTGACATGAATGGGTGAAATCAGATATTCTGTTTGTAGCTCCGCCCACGTGTACAGGTGGGCCGCGAGACCCCCAGAACATATCACCCCAGGTAGTGAGGATCTGCATACCAAGTTTCGTTCAAATCGGTCAACCCGTTTTTGCGTGATCGCGGCACATACACACATACATACACACATACATACCTCCGATTTTATATATATATAGATAAAAAGTTGTACCTCATGCAAAATTGTCATTTCTTTAATAAGACATTAACTATTTTTTTCTGAGGCCCTCCAAGTACCTATAAATCTAAAATGTGGCTCTGAAAAGGGTTTGAGTTTGAGACCACTGATCTAGACGATTTACAATGATTTATAATAAAAATTAAAATATGCTTAAAACCTGGAAAAACTGGGACAGGTTAAGCTATTCATTTTGGTGGGGAAACCCTATGTTTTGCTTATAAAATGGAACGTTGTTTGGCCATACAACAGGAACGATTTAAGAATTTTATGGATGTTGGGGAGCCATTGGCTAAATATTGTAAAGAGGAATAATTTTTCATTTTGTGAACATGTAAACACACACATCCTGGGGGGATAGGGGGTGGGGGAATGGGCATGGAAATGGTATTGATATAGGAATTTATGAATAGTTTCATGAAGATTTTAATATATTTGTATTGGGTGGGAGGGAGGGGATAAAAATAATAGAGCATTAATGTTATACATTTGTTGTGCTTGGTTTGTAATACCCATATTTGTGATTCATTTGTTGCGCAATTGTAGCTTGAAAAATCAATAAAGATTTATTTTAAAAAAAGTAAAAATTCTTTAAAGAAACATAAAAGCAATATCATATAAAAGGAAATCAAAATTAAAATGATTGGGTTGACAGTCAGAAAGTACTTACTGAAACAGTGGGAAAAGGGGGGGGGCAGGGATAGTTTTATTCTTGGCAATAAACCCCTTCTTCAATGCCAGGCTGCAGGCCAGCTGTTTACTGAACGTCTATGGGCCATATAACACGAATGGGTTCCCTGAAGAATGCCATCAGCAGAGTTTTACGGGAGCCATGCATAAATGGACTTCAGGAATAACCAAATATGAAGTCCTTGAAACAAGATGTTTTCTAGCTCGGAGGTACTTTGTGTATCTAAGCGCTCCTAAATGATTAGGAAAAATCTCAGGTAACTTTAACACCAGATTAAGGGCTGTATTTGAGGACCATTAAGTAAAATGCTTGCAAGATGCCTGAAAGTCAGCTGATTTGTGCACCTTCTTTACCTCACTGATTTCAGTTCTGAGGAAACATCAGGAAAGGGAAAACAAATTTGACAGGAAAAAGAATCTGCGGGGCTTTTGCAAGTTTTCAAAACTGGGCTACTGAGGGGTTATTGTGTAAGTGCTAGTTAGACTCCAAGAAATTATTTTGCCCTTCAGAAGCTGCAGGAAATTCAGTCTTGTGGACAAAAGAGGCATTATCTCAAAATCCTGCGCCAACACTGATGTAGGGTTTTTGTACTTTTCAAATTACCTTTCTTCAAAGCTTAGATGTGGCCCTAATGGGGCCAATTTTTGCTCTTTCTTATAAGTGGACGTGCTTTTATTAATGGATGTATAATTAGTGGGCGTCTTGCCCTAGGCAGTGACAGCTGCTACAACAGAAGAGAAAGATCACAAAACCAATATATTAGACAGATTAAAGGATTCCAAATATAATAGCTCCATTCACTTAAAGATGGTGCTACTGCACGTGACCTTCACGACTGACTCCCTGCCGCCACTTATTGAGTGCTGCGTGCGCCTGGCAGCACTATAGAAATAATAAATTGTTGTGGATTGCTAATAGAACCCCAAAACATTTTATTTCTAGAAACTCACAGTGTAAAAGCACAACTGCGGAACAATTTGAAGGATAACTTTGTATGTTCTTGCCAGAGGCAGTCTCGCACATGATCTTATCCAAATGCGTGGGCAATTTGCGAAAGCCCACAATTTATTCCTCTATTTGCATGCACTGCTTTCAATGCATATTCACTGGTGGGAAATCCTGAAAACCCGATTGGATTCCGACCCTCGAGGACCAGAGTTGCCCATGTCTGAGGTGACAGGACAAAAGCGCGCCGACATTGCAGCGCAGAAAATTCGGCAAAGACCCCAGCGTGCCACCTAAAAAGTTACTTTACTTCATACTCTTCACGCTGCTGTTGGGGGGGGGTGTGGGGCAGTGGTTCCCAATCCTGTCCTGGAGGACCACCAGGCCAATCGGGTTTTCAGGATAGCCCTACTGAATATGCATGGAGCAGATTTGCATGCCTCTCACATCCATTATATGCAAATCTCTCTCATGCATTTTCATTAGGGCTAGCCTGAAAACTCGATTGGCCTGATGGTCCTCCAGGACAGGGTTGGGAACCACTGGTGTGGGGGATGCAACCCCTCACATTATAGAGAAAACTTAACTTTTTCCTAAAAAATCAGGAAAAAGTTAAGTTTACTCTATAATGTAGGGTTCCAACCCCCTCAAACCCCTCCCCAATGGCAGCGCGAAGAGTATGAAGTAAACTGGGGGGGTTCTCCCCCACATCCCGCGTCGGAGCTCTTTAAAAGTTACTTTTTAGGCGGCGCGCTGGGGTCTTGCACCAAATTGTCTGCGCTGCAATGTCGGCGAATGACTATGAACCGGTATAGAGGGCGAGGCAAAAAAAAAAAAGAAAAGAAACCCCCCCTAGAGGGTTTTTTTTTTTTGCTATTTTCTCAGCAACTGCTTGGCATTTCAGTGTGAAATTTTACAGCCTCATTTGTCGTTACTATGTATGCTTATGTGCCAAGTGGAATGAGGGTGACCAACTTCTTAGGGCAGGGGTGTCAAAGTCCCTCCTCGAGGGCCGCAATCCAGTCGGGTTTTCAGAATTTCCCCCATGAATATGCATGAGATCTGCAATGGAAGAAGGGCATGCAAATAGATCTCATGCATCTTCATTGGGGAAATCCTGAAAACCCAACTGGATTGTGGCCCTCGAGGAGGGACTTTGACACCCCTTTCTTAGGGTGACCACTCACTTTCAGAAATGTTTGCACTGTAAAACTATCATTATTTGAACAAATATATTTATTTATTTATTTATTTCGTTTTCTATCCCGTTGTCTCGAAAGAGCTCAGAACGGGTTACAGGTTAAACACACATAATATGCAGTTAACAGATTACAATTCGCCATAGTTATAGTACAAGTTTTGCGATACAAGTTTGTATCCTAAATTGAGACATACTACTACTACTACTACTACTACTATCATTTATCATTTCTATAGTGCTGAAACATTTAACATACAATAGACAGTCCTTTCTCAGAAGAGCTTACATACTAGGGATCTAATACCAATATACATAACAGGATTCCAGCTTACTGTTAATGATGCCCAGTGGCATAATAAGGATGGATGGGGAGCTGAGGAATGGACTGCTCCGGGCACTGTCTTCGCAGGGCTACTGATGCTTCTTCTCTCCCCCCCACCACCCCCAATGTACCTCTTGAAAGTTTGCTGGTGCAATCAGCATTTTCCACTTGCCACTCGTGCCAGCCTTGGCTCCCTTCTGACTTCACTTCCTGGTTGTCTAACATTCAAGTAAAATTCCCCACCCACCCCCTGCCACGCCTGCGCACTGCACCTATTTTGGAGACGCCCAATAAATAGGCCAGCTCTAGGCACAGCTAAAATGTTAGGCGGCCATACGAGCGCTTAAGCACGCTTAAGAGCAGCGATTCGGTAACAAGGCACCTAACACGAAGCCACGCCCACGCCTAACATGCTTGGCGCCTATATTTTTGAAGGCCGCCTAAATTTTTAGAGGCACCTTGTTGCAGAATCGCTCTTTCTTGATAGGCGCCTAAGTTTCAATTATTGCTGATTAAAAAGCCTAATTGAGCTTGTTATTTAATTTAGATAGGCGCTAATCTAGTTGGGCGCCTCCAAAATAGGGGCCTAAAATTAGGCGCTGGTTACAGAATTTGGGCCAGAGTTCTTCATAATATCCTAAAAACTAAAGGAGAAGATTATAAACCTCCCAGCCAAGCAAGAATGCCATTACAACAGTTCACAATATCAACATAGACGTTACCAAGCCAACGGACATAAAAAGCTGCTCTTTAGAGGTGGTCAGGGACACCAGCAATGTGTGTGCTGAGCAGAAATAACACATCGTACAACACAAATTGTTCTAAAGAATGCTTTTTCCTCTTCTTAAAAATGTCTAGGAAATCAGGAATATCTCCAGGGATAGGACATCAAACGAGAACAGTGAAACCTGAGAAAGGAGAAGTGGGACAAGTGCGAAACAAAAAAAAGCTGTTGATATCAAATAAGAAACAGGATCAGCACCTCCTCCATTCCTGTAGGAAAGAGCTGTCGGTGAATTGGAAACTGACAAGCGAGCAGCGGGTCAAGGATGTAAAACCATCACACCACTCGAGAAGAGAGGGGGGAATTTTATAAATGACCACACCCATAAATAATACACACATCTTTTCTCTATGCAGATAACAGGGAATTTGCACAACCAAAGTATGTTCAATACTGCTAATTTTAAAAATTATTTCGGGAAATTTTTAATTTAAAACTTTTTATTGAAGGAATCAAATAAGTATCTCAACACCTTGTAACTTTCTTTCTTTGGGAGGGGAGGGAATATGGTGGATGATAGTAATTTGTTTGTAAATTCTTGAATTGTATATTTGTTATAATTCAAAATAAAACTATGGGGGAAGGATACAGGGGGTGTGTATAGAAGTTTGAATAGGTAATATGGAAATATATTTTGGAGGAATGATAGAAATACGTATGGAATATTAGAATTTTGAATTTAATTGTAATGAATATTTTATTATATTGCAAAATTGTATATTTATTTGATTCCTTCAATAAAATGTTTTAAATATAATACAATAAGAAATTCATTACAATTAGATTCACAATACTAATTTTCATACATATTTCTATCATTCCTCCAAAATATATTTCCAGATTACCTATTTCATACCACTATACATTCCCCCCTATTCCCATCCCCCCTTCCCTACACCCCAAAATTTTATGCACATAAATTCACACCTGCTCTTGACTAAGCACAAATTTGCCAGATTAGTTTATGCACATGCTCATGTGCTTTTTAACATACAGTGCTATTGTCAAGAATACCTGAACTCAGTCCGACTAAACTTAGGAGTAGGTTTGCCAGATGTCTGGGAAAACCCAGACATGTCCTCTTTTTAGAGGACTGTCCAGGTGCCCGGAGGGATTTCCAAAACCCGGAAGTTTGTCTGGGTTTTGGAAGTCCCCAAGTTTGGGGCCGTGTCTGGAGGCCCTCTGTGCATGTGTGTACATTGACACAATGATGTAATATGCATACGCACCTGCATGTGACATCATCACGTTAATGTCTGTGCATGTGCAGAGTACCACCAGTTGCAGCCTCAAGCTCAGGGAAGGAGACCGGAGGTTCGTGTGGAGGCGGGACTGGGGTGGAGCTGGAGGCAGAATTGGGCGGGACCAGGTGTCCTTTTTTTTAAGACGAAATCTGGCAGCCCTACTTAGAAGCAGACAGTTTGAGAAATTCAAAGATAAGCCCACTAGGAAACAGGGAACAAACCTGAGAGGTGGGATTTTCAAATCCTCTGGTGGCCTCTAGGGCAAGGCTACTCAATTCTGGTCCTCAAGTTCCACAGACAGGTATTAGTGTGCAGGAAAAGGGGGGGGAAACATAAGGGGGAAGGATACTGGATGGAATTGGGTTGGATGGAAAGAAAGGGGGCTGATGCTGATGGAAGTTGGGGGAAGGGAGAGGAGAGAGTGAAATGCCAGATCATGGGGGTGTGGGAGAGGGAAGGAGAGGAGAGAGATGCTAGACCATTGGAGGAGGGAAGGTAAGAAGATGGATGCCAGACCAATGGGGGTGAAGGAAGAGATGGAAGGGGGAGGCATAAAGTTTCTGGAAGGGGAATAGAAGGAGAGAAGATGCCATATAGAAGGGGCAGAGAGAGGATGAAAGGAAGAGAGTGACAAGAAGATGAGGAAAGCAGAAACCAGAGAAGACAAGGTAGAAAAAAATTCTATTTATTTATTTTTGCTTTAGGGGAGATGCATCGCTGTTTCTGTGGTGTTGCATTGTATGCAGAGTCCAGCTTCTTGGTGCTTCAGTTTAACCTTTGTCTGCGTATTTTTATTCTATCTCCCCATTTACAAAACTGTAGAGCATTTTTTAGCGTTGGCATCTGAGCTGTTACCACCATAGCTAAAAACCACACTACAGTTTTGTAAAAGGGGAGGGGTTAGTTTGTGATTACATACTAGGCGAAGGTGTTTTTCTGTGTTCTGTGTGTTCGAAAAGACATGGTTTTCTGTTAGGATTGACTGTGTAGGATTGATCTGTACTAGTCTGGCTTATTTAGTTTTACAATGGGTGTATTGATGTTGTACTGCTCACTGCAGTATGTAAGATGCTGCCTTTTCCTAGGTACACTCTTGCATGACGTGTGGATTGTTACTAAAAAATCATGTTTTTCATACAAATGGGAGGGGTGCCAAAAAATGATGGGCCCCGGGTGTCACATATGCTAGGTACGATACTGCTGTAAAGTAAAAAAAGGTGAAATTTGAGTGGATGGAAAGGCAGAAAAGAAAAAAGAGCTAATAGGAAGACAGGTGTTGAGAAGAAATGAAACAAGACAGGAGAGAGGAGAAAAGACATATGGACAGCAACCACTAGAAAAAGAATGATCAGAAGACACCGGAAAACAGAAGTGACAAAATGGGACCAACATGATGGAAAAATAAAATGTCCAGGCAACAAAGGTAGAAAAAGTGTTTTATTTTAAATTTATTAAAAGGAATACGTTAGCTTTGGGATATGTTTATCACAGATCTTTGTTTTGTGTTTAGTGGTTTAGCAGACAGCTGATGGGGGGAGGAAGAACAGTGGCCCTGAGCCCAAAATGGATAACCAAATTTTCACCCTGCCCTTCCCCGTGCCCCTTGTCCAAATGCAAAATATAAATAACTAAGCAGATGGGCTACTTGGATACCCTGACAGTCCTGGCAGCTGAAGACCTCTTCCTTCAGTCCATTAGCCAGAACTCTCCAAGTTCTGCAGCTGGTGGCAGCTCGGTGACACTGCTGCTAGTTGCAGAGCTTAGAGATTTCTGGCTGCCAAACCAGAGGAGGTGGTCTTCAACTGGTAGCGCTTTGGGATCTCCACCAGCAAGGAAGGTGGCTAATTTTAGGAGATTCTGGCCCCAGGACCCCTGTGTGTTCAGAACAAAAAGTGCATATCTGTTTTTCTTTCTCTTGCTGAGTTTAATTTCTTGGGGTTCTCAGTTCTACATTTGGTATAGGTCTGTGTTTTGTGTGTGAAGAAATCATTTAAAGTTGTTTTTATGTGTGGTAGCAATGGCAGAAGAGGAGATTAAAGGGAGGAAGCAAGGAGGAGAGAGGCCCCAGCATGTCTAAAACCAGCCATGGAGGAGGGGGAGAGATGGAAAACTGCTACACAGGAGGATAGGAGGGAGGGATAGAAAGCTGCTGTACAATGGGGGGGGGGAGGGGAAGGAGAGAGGAAGAATTGTTGCACATGGATTGGAGAAGAGGAAGGGAGATGCAACAAAGAGAGGGGTGAAAGGGAGAAATCCTGCATATGGTGGAGGGGAGGGAGACATGCATGGAGAAAAGAGAAGGAGAAATGTTGGACATAGGGTGGAGGGGGGGAACATAGGGAAGGGAGAGAGAAAGAAATTTTGCACATGTTGCATGGAGGGGAATAGAGAAGTTTGACCTAGGGCACAAGGCAGGAAGAGAGAGAGAAGAAAGATGGTAGACAGTGGGAAAGAAATGTTGGATATGGCAATGGCAGGGGAGGAATAGAGGTGGAAGATGGATGGTGAGCATGGAGAAAGAATAAAGCATCAAATGGGCAGGAGACCCTGGCGAGCAAGTTAACAGAAGCCAAACAGAAACCAGAGCCTGGAACCAACATGATTTGAATAATAAGGTGACCAGACAACAAAAGGTAGAAAAAAATAATTGTATTTTCTGTTTTGTGATTACAATATGTCAGATTTGAAATGTGTATCCTGCCAGAGCTGGTGTTGGACAGCCAGCATGAGCTAGGACCTAACATACCCCGCTTTTACCAAACCGTGATGGCGGTTATTAGCGCAAGGAGTCGCACTGAATGTTCTGCACTGCTCCCGACGCTCACAGGAATTGATGTCAGGATCAGCTATCGCAGTTTAGTAAAAGGAGGGGCTAGAGAGGAAAAGACTTTTTTGTTTATTTTGTTTACACCACAGAGCCGGCGTGGAGTTGGAGAGGTTGTAACCCTTTGTAATGTTATATTGTAACACTGTGAACGTTAAACTGTAACCCGTTCTGAGCTCTCTGGAGAGGATGGGATATAAAACTAACTAACTGAATAAAATTACTAAAAATATTTTTTTATATGGGGGGGGGGGGGGCCTCGGGTGTCACATACCCTAGGTATGTCACTGCTGAAGTGCTACCATATTCTCATCACGAGAACAGAAGGAGACTTTGGGCACCATGCAACTCACATTCAGAGCCATGTGGTACTGTAAGAAGGAGAAATGAGCCCTCCCCAGGGGAAGGAATAATAAACTGGGGGTAAATCTGCATTGCAGGACGGGGATAGAGACAAGATGGTGGAAGCTGACTGATAGGAGACATGGATAGGGACTGAGATCAGCTGGCAAGGGGTTGGGGAGAATGTGTATGGGATGAAGACTGCGTGTACAAGAATGATTCAAACCAATTCGATCTATCAGGGGATGAAAAGACATCGGAGACCTTTAAGAAGCCACAATGCTGCTTACAGTTATCAAAAATGAAGCAGGTCGTGTCTCAATCGCTGGTCAAAACGCCATTTTTCTCAATGATAAGTAGCACAAAGCACTTTCCCTGAAGAAGCCTGGGTTATCCTGATGAAACGGAGGCCACGTAAGGGCTTGAAGAGCAGTGCTGGAGTTTCACCGTGGCATTTACTGCACAAGATAAGTGCTGGTCGTAAAGTTTTGCACCATCTTTTTGCATTTAAATGAACTTGCCATTGAATATTTATTATGCATTTTGCACTTTCATATTAAGTATCACATGGGGTTTTGACCAGCGATTGAGACACGACCTGCTGCATTTTGCTAACTTTAAGCGGCATTGTGGCAAGATCTATGAGGTCTTTTCATCCCCTGATAGATTGACATGGTTTGAATCACTCTATGGGTGTGTTTGTATGCTGCACTTTTTGTGATTAGACACCTTGAAGTTGCATTTTCTTGTTTTATGTGCATAGGCACCCAATACTCATAAGAGGCTTGGAAAGGCTAAGTTTCTTCAACCTCAAGCTCCACCTACCCCTCTTCACACTCACCCACTCACTGCCACCTCCAAGAGGCCAAATCCTGCTCATAACATGCCTCCAAGATGCCCCCTTGAAATTTAGTTGCACTGCAGACAAAAAGCCTAGCAAAACGTCTAGAAAGTTGGTTTCAAGGTCTGCAACTTGGATGCTTTGGCAAGAAAAACGCCCATGTGCCAATTTATGCCTTTTTTCAGACATCTTTCCATTTTGAAAACGAGCCCCATAATGAGTTACTTAATTATCTTGGGGGAAAAAACCAATCAATTAAAATAGTAACAGTAAAAATAAACCTAACATATTCCTTAAATAAAACAATTTCGTGCAAATGCATTTACAATTATGCTTAGGAATTTCCTCACTTATCAATCACTTATTCCGGAATGTGGGTCAGAACCATCAGGAGATAAACTCTCCATAACCTTTAAGCAACAGGTGTATTTCTATAGGGATTCCAGAATACATGTGGTGTGATGTGGAATGCCTTGTTTGATCATACAACACCTTATTTTAAGGGTGTGTTGCGTGGCATATTCCTTTTAAAACTTTTATTTTGATTTACGACCTTATGAATGAACAAACCAAACTCTAGCAGAGACGTTATTAAATTGGGTTCTCCTGTTTGTGAATTCAGATATGTTGGTACTGGACTGTCAGAAGTACCAGAAGTGGACTGTGCTACAGACCCAGGATCAGTGGCTCTGGTTGACTTTTATGACTTAGAAATAAATTAAAGACCTATTACTTTTCCAGGTCATTTGACAATTAAATTCTCTGCTTATTTATTGTGTTGTTTTAATTTTATATTACATTACATTACATTAGGGATTTCTATTCCGCCATTACCTTGCAGTTCAAGGCGGATTACAAAAGAATTATCCAAGATGTATTACAACAAGAACTTACAAAAAAAAAAAAAAAATTGGTCATTTTCAAAAAGAATGAGAAATGGATAAGGTTATTTGTTTGGGGTAGTTGGCTTTAGTGAGAGGTGGAGTTTGAGACTTGCGGTATTATTTCTTTTTTCAGAGTTTTCTTGAAGAGTATGGTCTTTATTTATTTTCTAAAAGTCTTGTAGTCGAGGGATGCCGTCAGTAGATTGGCGATTTGGTTGTCTAGTTTGGCTGCTTGAGTGGCCAGGAGGCCATCAAATAGTTTTTTCCGTTTGACCTCCTTAATTGGGGGGTATGAGAATGGGGTGTGAGTTTTCCTATGTCTGGTTGCGGTGTTGTGGATGAGGCGGTTATTCAATTTTACTGTGTGTCTAGTGATCTGCTCCAATCTTCCCATGATGAGAGGGACAGAAATATGCCATGCTAATTAAATGCACTATTTAAAGTCTCATTTCATGGACAGCATCCCTCAGAAGTCCACTCAGAGGGGGAATCCATCATTATATAGAAACACACCTCTGGGTAGAGTTTCATGTGCCTGAATTTTGCAGCTTTTGATGTGTGCTTATGGATTTGTCTTTGTGGTTGAGGATATAAGATCATCTCTTATCCAAGCAGTTTGGAAGAAAAAAAAGGGATGCAGAGAAACTTGTCAGACCAGTATATCAGTGCCAGGTGTTGTTTATCACCTTGTGGAAAAGAAGAGGGATTTGTTTGGTTTGGCTTTTCTATTGGGAACTGTCATTCTCCTGCAATCAGAGTCTGCTGACCCCAGAAGTGAAGAACATCTCAAGATGTCTACTTGCAAAACAGCAGGCCAAATTAGACTGGGAACTTGACAGCCCGCCTAGGTGGCATGATCCTTCTGAAAGCAGCTGTGTTATTTCAGAGTCTAAAGGTTTCAGGTGTATTTAAAATTTGATAATATCGCTTAAAATACTTCTAAGCGATGTACATTATAAAAACAAGGATACAATATTACAGGTTATAAACATAAACAAAATCAAATGAGGACTAACATGATACAAAGGGGACAAGGAAGAACTACAGTAATTATAGGAAAGATACATTTAAGGGAACTACCAAAGGAAATAGCTGAAGCCTCCTGTAATTTCAAAGGAGTAATTATATTTCTTTTAACGAATGAAGAACTAAGAGTAGAGATTTAGTCTTCAAAAGCGTCTTTGTACAAAAATGACTTCAGGGAGCTCTTAAATCTATCAAGATTTGGTTCTCCTCTGAGGAACGAAGGCAAAGTGTTCCATAGCTGAGGTGCGTATACTGAAAATATTTCCTTTCTTCTGGTATTAATTATTTTTAAGGAGGGAATTGTGAGTAAATTTTGATCTACGGATACTTTAAGAGGAAAAGCTTTGTAAAACACTATGAGAGATTGTAGTGGGAAGATCAAATATCTTCAGGTGTCCAACATCCATGCTGTTGGACATTCTTTGATTCCAGACTGATGGAGAAGGTCACAAGGTGATTATAGGGCTTATCTAACAATGTCTAACATGCTGATTTGGTGAGTTATACAGGAAGGCTGCTGGTATGGACAACTGAAGACATTTTATGCTAGTATTGTAACAGAAAGACACAGAGCCAGGCCACTACGGAATGCCTCCATAGCAACTGAGAAGCAGAGGTGAGGGGGAAGGATTGATAGCTGACTGGTGGAAGAACCGGCTGGGATGGTGGCAACCAGCGGAGAGACCGGTAATGGCATCGGTAGCAGTCAGTGGATCCTCAGGAGGCAGCCTGGTAGACCCCGGGAGTATTGGACAGAGTTCTGAGGAGGATCCGGCAGAAGGACTGGCTGGGATGGTGGCAACCGGCGTAGGGACTGATAAATGGCACCGGAAGCTGCCGAAGACCTGGAGGGCCAATGGAGGATCAGAAAGAACTCAGTGAAGACCTGGAGGAAGGAGAAGGAGAGACCTGATCGGGGATTTTAACAGAATGTATGATGTATGTATGTAACCCTGTATGTTGTGTTTTAACAGAGACTTGGAGAACCAAGATGTCTGAGGTGGAAATGTGACGGGTGTTACCGCTCGGCCTGGTCATGTGATGCGCCCTCTGTAGAAAATCACAATATTTTTAACATCATGTCTCAACCAATATAAATGCTGTTCAAATACGATCTACTGGAACATCCCTTGAAGTATCAACTATTTCTATTTGGGCAGTACCTATCAACTATTTCTATTTGGGCAGTACCTACCCTCCACATCTACTCGAGGTAGAGATTTTACTATTTTGTCTATCTAAGATTGAAAAAAATCTGCAAGATCCTGCGCAATAATTGATATATGACTATTTTGTGATGGTGGCTGTGTATAGAACCTAACCAATTTAGAAAGCTCTTTACTAGGCTAATATTCTCTGAAAAAAAATGTTTCTTTTATTTGCCAACTTGTTTACAGTGATATAAGCAAGCTTTGCATGTTGTAAAATCCTCTTCTCCCCTAGATGTAACCCAGCATCTTTCAAATTGCCTAACTCCGGAGTAAACCACATCGCCTTTTTCTCGCTCACTTTCTTGGTGTGAAAAGGAGCAATGTCCTCTAAGACTTTTATTATGGTCTCTTCCCAAGCTCGAAACCTTTGTTTTGGCAAGTGTGGATCCAGTAAAGCTTGTGATAAACAAGTATCTACTAGGGCCAGGATTCACTAAGCCCTTAGCGAGCAGATTTCCCTCTGGCCCAATTCACTAAAGTGTTTAGCGATCCCCTCCCGATCCGTGCATGCAAATGAGGGAAATGGCCTGAAAACTTGGGAGGGCAGCGATTCATTAAACACTTTAGCTAATACCGATTGGGCTTGCTGAAGACCAGTCGCTTCTATCCTGGCCGACTCTCCTGCCCTCTTCTGCCCTTTAAAACCACGGGCTCGCAATGCTTTTTAGCAAATCCACTGCCGCCACTGCCATCGGGTCCGACGCTGCCCACCCGGTCCCCGCAAATATGGCAGGAGGGATCTGAAACCAACATCGGCCCGGCCCACCCCTCCCCGTACTCTTTAAAATTATGGCAGGAAGGTTCCCACACTCTCCTGCCTTATTTACAACTACTAACACCCCTCCCAATAAGTACCCCTAAACCCCCTCCCTCCCAGAACCCCCCCCCAAAAAAAATTTGCCCTGCAGCCGTGTCGAAAATAATTATGGCAAGAGGGTTCCCACTCCCTCCTGCCATCGGTCCCACCCAAAAACTTAGGTAACGGCAGGAGGGATGCCAACTTCCTGATGCCACCCCCCTGGATGCCCCCTCCCCACCCCCCAGGTGTTCGAACTACAGTACTTTTGGAACTGCTGCTTTCATCACGACTAATGAACCACCTGCAGAGATTATTTCCTTCTCGGACGCGCTGAAGTCCCTACACACGCTGCGTTGTTATCTGGAGATAAATGGCTGTCACGACTATGGACAGTTTTACAGCATCAGTAGTCAGATACACAGCCTGAATCGTGCAATCTGCATGCAGAAAACAATGACTGATTATTTCAGTAGAATGTTGGTTTAAAAAAAGGTTTATTGCATTAGACCGAACAGTATTGATTCTGCAACTGTACCGTATTACATTGTATTCGGTGTGTTTTTGGTTGAATAAAAGTTTTATTGCATTTGACTACAGTGTACTGTAATTTCATGCCTGACAGGTCATTGCCCGCCTAAGGTTTTCCCTGGTATTTTGGAGGCATGGCAGCGGGACTTGGGTAGGGACTTGGGGGACGCCTTTTTGTTGAAAACCCTGACTCGAACTGCGGGCTTGGTACATAGTGCTGAGCTACGTGAATGTCATTTTCGAACTGTCCTGCGGGCCTATGCTTCCCAAAGTCAGGCTTACCACATGGGATGTATTGATACTCAGTTATGTATCCGCTGTTTGGTGGAGGTAAATTCTTACTTTCATGGTCTTTGGAGTTGTGAGGGGATTCAGACCTTCTGGACGGAGATGGCCTCCTTTTTACAGGGCTTGTTGCGGACCCCTGTGCCAGTATCCGCGCAGTCCATGCTGTTTGCCCATTTTTCTTTCATATACATGTACAATTCTTCTGAAAAATTGTTTCTTAGTAAATGTTTTATTTTGGGGATTCCTATTATGCATACACTCCGATTAAGCGCATGTGGTGATCTGGTCCAAAGCGGAGTTTACTGTATATACATTACCTCCCTCCCTCTCACCCCCACCCCCACCCAAACTCTCTTTCTCACACAAAACACACACATATACATAGCCTCACTGCCTTCCCCTCACCCACATTTCCCTACACATAACCTTTCTTTCTCACACACATATCCTCCCTCCATCTCACCCACACCCCACATATTCACACAAACTCTCTTTCTCACATAAAACACAGACCTATGCAGCCTCGTTCCTCTTCTCTCTCACTCACACCCCCCACAAACTCTTTTTCATGGCATGGCACACACCCTCCCCGATGAACTGAAAAACTCTTTTTAAGGCTCACAATTAAGCAGCAGGCAACTCAAAAGCGCCGGGACAAAGGCGCGCCCAGACAAATGAGCGCAGCGCGGAGGCGCGCGCCACAGAAAATTACAGTTTTTACGGCTACGACGGGGGACTTTACTTAATAGAGATCGCGCCGTGTTGTGGGGGCGTTGTGGGGGGTGTGGGGGCTTGTAACCCCCACATTTTACTGAAAACTTCACTTTTTCCCTGTTTTTAGGGAAAAAGTTAAGTTTACAGTAAAATGTGGAGGGTTACAACCCCCCAAGCCCCCCACAACGCCGGCGCGATGTCTATTAAGTAAACTGGGGGGGGGGGGCTCCCCAACAAAACCCCCCGTCGGAGCCCCTAAAAACTGTAATTTTCTGTGGCGCGCGCCTCCGTCTTGCGCTCAGTTGTCGGCGCGCGCCTTTGTCTTTCGCGGGGTTGTCTATGAACCATGTGAATGTGCCCCTTTTGGATTCAACAAATAAAAGTTTTTACCATTGACATTTACCTATTAAATAAATCAAACGCTTGAGAGTTTGAATATAAATCCATAAATGGGACAACAGATACAGATGAAACTATTCATTATAATTAATTGCCAAGTATCATTTTTAATTCTACCAAATTATCTGGAATGCCTCCTGACAAGCTGGTTCATACCTCTTCAAAACATATATGACATCATGGAACAGGATGTCAGGTAATAAATCTGAAATCACAACTCATTGAGGCAAAAATATTGGCCGGCTGTGAAATGGGAGAAAGAATTTTCATGCCACACATTCCACTAATTCCCACAGAATTCTGCATTCAGGGACAGATTCTGTAATCGGGTGCCTAAAAAGATAGGCATCTATTTCATGGCAATCACACCTATTTCATGGCACCCATTACAGAATCATGCCTAATTAACCCCCTCTTTTACTAAGGCACACTAGCCGATTTAATGCACGCTAAATACTAATGCGCGCATTATATTCTATGGATGCATTAGCATTTACCGTGCACTAATTGTTAGCATGCGCTAAATCAATTAGGGCATGCTAAATCAGTTAGCACGCGCTAAATCAGTTAGTAAAAGGACCCCTAAAACTTAGGGGTCCTTTTATCAAGGCACGGTAGGGGGTTTATCGCGCGGAATACCGCGCGTTAAACCGCCTGCCGCACTAGTCTCTAACGCCTCCATTGACCAGGCGTTAGTTTTTTTGCTTGCCGCAGGGGTTAGCGCGTGATGAAATGTCCAATGTGCTAACCCTGCTAGCGTGGCTTGATAATCTAGGGCCTGTATCTCTCCAACTCTTTCCCCCTCCCCCTCCCCCTCCCCTTCCTCCCCCTCCCCTTCCTCCTGGTCTAGTATTGCTCCCTTTTGGGTCTCCAATATATCTCCCACTGTTTTCCACTCCTTCAGTCAGGTCTCTACCGCTCTCCCTCTCCCCCAATATCTATATCTCTCCTTCCCAGGTCCTGCATTTCTTCCTCTCTCCCAACACAAGCCCAGCATTTCCCCCGTTTTCTTCTACTCCAGTTTTGGTTCCAGTGACTCTGACTCTCCCTCTTCTCCCCACAGTCCAATGGGGTGCCTGCTCATTTGCTTTGATCACTGCCAGTAGCAACACCAAAGTGATTAAAGCAGGTTGCCTTGGGGCCATGGCCTTCCCAGTGATAACTCCTGCCCACATAGTAACATAGTAAGTGATGGCAGATAAAGACCCGAATGGTCCATCCAGTCTGCCCAACCATACATGCTCCATAAATTAATTATTTAATTTAAATGGTCCTTTTTCTTAGATATTTCGGGGCCAGAAACCCAGAGCCCTTCCCAATAGTGTGCTTAGGTTCTATCTATTGGAGTCTCCGTCAAAGCTCACTCCAACCCATCTTAACCATCCCAGCCATCGAAGCCCTCCCCAGTCCATCCTCAACCGAATGCCCATATACGCGACACAGACCGTGCAACCCTGCCCAGTACTGGCCTTAGTTCCTTCAATGTATACCCATTATTTTCTGATTAGAGATCCTCTGTGTTCATCCCACGCTTGTTTGAACTCTGTCACCGTTTTCCTCTCCACCACCTCCCTCGGGAGCACATTCCACGCATCAACCACCCTCTCCATAAAGAAGAATTTCCTAATATTACTCTTGAATCTACCACCCCTCAACCTCAAATTATGCCCTCTAGTTTTACCATTTTCCTTTCTCTGGAAAAGATTTTGTTCTACATTAATACCTTTCAAGTATCTGAACGTCAGAATCATATCTCCCCTGTCCCTCCTTTCCCCTAGGATATACATATTCAGGGCTTTGAGAGGAGGGCAGGAGGCCCCAAGGCAGCCTGCTTTAATTGCTTTGATGCTGCTACCCACAGCAATCAAAGCAAAATGAACAGGCACTCTACTGGATCACAGGAGGAGAGGGAGATACTGATCCGAAGCCGACAACATCCTTGAACAGTGCGTAATCACTGCAGCAAGGGTCCTGCTTGTGGTTGTGGAAGCTTAGCCTCCCCAAGCCTTTTATATGCTGGACAGTAGGCCACTTTTAAACACAGCAGGGAAAGACCCTTTTACTAAAGGTAATATGCATAAACCGCAGGGAATTATGTGCAAAACAGTCAAACCTACGTGGTGTAAATGCACATGAGTTGAATCTCTTTCACTTGAAAGGAAGCTCTGGAATGAGAGGGCATAGGGATGAAGATAAGAGGTGATAGGCTCAGAAGTAATCTAAGGAAATACTTTTTTACAGAAAGGGTGGCAGATGCGTGGAACAGTCTCCCGGTAGAGGTGGTGGAGACAGAAATTGGGTCTGATTTCAAGAAAGCCTGGGATAATCCTGTGGGATCTCTCAGAGACAGGAAGAGATAACGGTTACTGTGGATGGGCAGACTGGAAGGGCCATTTGGCCTTTATCTGCCATCATGTTTCTATGTTTCAATGCACCAAAAGAATACAACATATTACATAAAACAATATTTGCAGGATTCTGGAAATATATTAACACTTGGTTCCCAGTCTAGTATTTTCCTGTTGACAAGTGAACAATCCTGTGGTTACTGGCAGCTATAAAATAATTTGTCTATCAATGTTTTTAATATCCTGCAATGCTATTAGGGACATCTAAGTAGTTTACAGCAAAATTCAAGGAAAAGAAAAGAGAAACCAACATATGTTTGGAATATGTATTAGCTGTTAGAACAACAGATTAGAACATTAGAACAACATTAGAACATTAGAACATTAGAACAACAATGGTTAGAACAACAGATTGTATATCAGGAAGCCAGGGTTTAGAAGATCCTACTTCTGACTTGAATAAGTCACTTAACTCTCCATTATCTCAGGTACAAACTTAAGACTGTAAGCCCTCCAGGGACAGGAGAAAGTCTACTGCACTTGAAAATAACTGGCCTTCAACTACTATTGAGACAGATGTGAGCTAAATCCAAAATCTAGTATAAACCCTAAACAATCCGCATTCATTCTCTCGTACTTATAAGCAGTACACACATTTGCCCACCAGAATGTGTAATTAAGTCTGTCATGGCTCTTCCAGTTGCGTGTAACCATTTGGATAGCTATTCCCATCATGATCAAGAAAAGACGGCTTTTATATTTATCCAAAGTAGGCTTAACGTGTAATAAAGTACTACAAATTATGGCTTCATAAGTTAAGGGAATAGATGACTCAAGAATAAGATTGATTTGCCCCTAAATTGACCTCCAGAAATTAATTATCAATGGACAAAAATATAACAGATGATCCAGAGTCCCTATATATATATACTTAGTAATTTGTTTAATAAAGTGTGGAGCCCATTGACTACATTTGTTACTTCACAATAATGGTCATTTATCTCTTCTTTTATTAGATTTCCTTACACATCTGGGAGGGGAGGGGAGGGAAATGTATCTTGAGTATTAAAATTTACTTATGTATTTAATAGTGCATTTTATGCAGTGTTTCTGTTCAAAGTTTGAAAATCAATAAAGATTTATTTTTTAAAAAAACCAAAATCTAGTACCAAGCGTACTGTAAATCGATATAAAACCCTTCAAAAGTCACTCGAGACCTATAAGACAATTCTACCATGCCATAATAATGCTAACCTCCAGGAATCAAACGACAAGGACCTACCTAGGAAAGAGCAGCTCTGTAAACATTGAAGTGGGTAGCAGCTCAATTCGCCTATTGGGAAAATTAAACAAGCAAGATAGTACAGATCAATCCTACAAGACATTCAGGGGGAAATTCTATAAAAGGCACCTAAAGATATGTGCCTACATACTTTAGGTACCTAACTTACTCCCCTTTTACAAAACTGTAGCACGGTTTGTAGCCCTGGCTATGGCAATAACAGCTCCGATGCTCATAATGAGTGCCAGAGCTGTTACCACCGTAGCCGATGTTATAAGCCGCGCTACGGTTTTGCAAAAGGGAGGTGGGGGTTAATTTAGTAAATTGGTTTCAATTATGAACTTTAACAAGTTCATAATTGAAAAAAAATAAATAAAAATAAATTTGTTGACAGGCACGATTCTACAAAAGATAGGTGCCTATTACATGGCACCTAGCGATGCCTAACTCCGAAGCAAGCATGGTTAGGGGTGGAGAAGGACTTAGATGCCTAAGGTGTGATTCTCTAAAGGAATTAGGTGCCTTTAAATCCCTGGCCTACATTACAGGCGTCTAACTTCTAGTTGCACTAAAATCAGTGATTGTCGCTAAACCTGTTTTCACAGCTTTAGCAACGATGGCTTTTACCGACCCGATTCACAAAACGGCTCACTGTGAGTTTTTCCCTTCGATTGCCCATTTTCTGATCCAGCCATGAAATGAGCTAAAACGCCTTGCACAGTAGCCAAGCGATTGATGCACTAACATCGCTTGGCTATGCAAATCCCCCCCCCCTTCCTCCCCCCAAAAAAAACAACAACAAAAAACGGGATTTAGCAATCGGGACAGATATTTTCAATGGGACAGATATTTTGTGTGTAGATACAAATAATGTACACTATTTTTTTTTTTTTTACATGCTTGTTTGTTTTTTCAAGTATTTTTTTTACAATCGTTTAATATAGTCTCCCTGCTTTGCAATGACCAAGTCCCAACATCCGGGAAGCTTCATTATTCCACCCAAGACACCATTTCTGTTCAGTTGCCGAATGGCTCGGGTAACGGTGGAAGAAAGCTCTTCCAGGGATGCAAAACGATGTCCACGCATAGGTTGTTTCAACTTTGGAAAAAGGTCGAAGTCTGGTGGACTCATGTCTGGACTGTAGGGAGCATGAGGTAACACCTCCCAGCCGTATTCGCGTAGTTTTTCAATGATGACATTCCCTATGTGCGAGCGAGCGTTGTTGTGAAGAATGAGTGGCCCAGCCAAGAGCAACTGAGGTTTGGGTTTTGTGCATTTTTCTGTGCATTTTTTTTGCAAAAATCACGATAATACACTGCTGTGACACTTCTTCCACATGGAACTTTGTCTGTGATGATGATGCCTTCATGATTATAAGCAAAAATCATCATTTGTTTGACTTTTGATTAAGCTCGCCCACACGGCTGGGAGGTGTTACCTCATGCTCCCTACAGTCTAGACATGAGTTTGGACCTAGGAAAGACATCAATAGGCTGGGAATAGATACAGACATCAATAGTCTAGGAAACAACTTAAGACGTACTTATTCTCTAAGTCTAAGACTAGGAATTCCTAGGTATTCCAAGTCTTTCCAGTATTCCTAGGTCAGACTCAGTATTTCCTAAACGTCTTAAGTTATTTCCTAGATACAGACATCAATAGTAGAAATTTCAACTCCTTATCCCGGTTCACAATCATAAGCGCACGGGACAAAGCTGCGCCGACATTTGAGAGCAGACAATTGAGCGCAAGACTCAAGCGCGCTGCCATAAAAGTATATTTTAAAGAACTCCGACGGGGGTGTGTGTGTGTGAGGGAACCCCCCAGTTTACTTAACAGTTTTCGCGCTGCTGTTGGTGGTGGTTTTGGGGGGTTGTAACCCCCATTATAGAGTAAACAACTTTTTCCCTATTTTGGGGGGGAAAAGTTAAGTTTTCTGTATAATGTGGGGGGTTATACCCCCCACACACATCCCCAACGGCAATGAATGGCAGCGCAAACACTATTAAGTAAAGTGGGAGGGGGGTTCCCCCCCACACCCCCTGTCGGAGCCCTTTAAAATAAACTTTTACGGCGGCGCGCTATACTCTTGCCAGCTATTGTTTGCTCTCAAATGTCGGCACGGCTTTGTCCATCGCGCTTTTGTCCCGTCACCCCTTATCCCATATAGCTGCTGGGTATGAAAGCATTTGGTCATGATATTTTTTTTAATTTTCAGCCTTTCACCGATGGAAGGGCCTCAGCATTTCGAGAAAATTATAAGAATGTGAAACAAAATAGTTCTGTCAAATAGGAAGGAGCATCTCAAGCTAAGACTTTATAATATAGACAACCCAACTTGAAAATGATCCGCGCCTGCATCGGTAACCAATGCACTTCCTTATAGAATTGAGATGGAGGATCATATTTTTTCAGACCATAAATAAGTCTCGCTGCAGGAATTTTGGATAATTTTCAGTCTTAACAAATTTTTCATAGTCCCAGCCAAATAGACAATGCTGTTGTACAGGGCCATGGTGAGACCTCATCTGGAGTACTGTATGCAATTCTGGAGGCCACATTACAGTAAAGATGTGCGCAGAATTGAATCGGTTCAGCGGACAGCCACCAGGATGATCTCGGGGCTCAAGGGTCTCTCGTACGAAGAGAGACTGAACAAATTGCAGCTCTACACTCTCGAGGAACGTAGGGAGAGGGGAGACATGATCGAAACATTTAAGTACCTCACGGGACGTGTCAAAGTGGAAGTGATATTTTCTTTCTCAAGGGACCCTCAGCCACAAGAGGGCACCCGCTCAAACTCAGGGGCGGAAAATTTCATGGCTACACCAGAAAGTATTTCTTCACAGAGAGAGTGGTTGATCATTGGAACAAGCTTCCAGTGCAGGTGATCGAGGCAGATAGCGTGCCAGACTTTAAGAATAAATGGGATACCCATGTGGGATCCCTACGAGGGTCAAGATAAGGAAATTGGGTCATTAGGGCATAGACAGGGGGTGGGTAAGCAGAGTGGGCAGACTTGATGGGCTGTAGCCCTTTTCTGCCGTCATCTTCTATGTTTCTATGCAATAGTTGAGATGGCTGAGCGCCAACAACTGTACCAGCACTTTGGAAACAGAAAAATCAAAGTAGGCTCTCAGAGTACGCAATTTCCAGAGTATGAAATCCCTTCCGAACTACCTGAGATATCTGGTTTCCCATAGTCAGATTTTGATCAATAATGACCCCCAGAATCTTGACGGTAGAATGAATTGGATATTGAACCGTCTTTAACATAGGGCTCCTTTTTCGAAGCGGCGGTAGTGGCTTTAACGCGCGCGACTTTTAAACACACGCTAACCCCCGCGCTAGCCGAAAAACTACCGCCTGATCGAGAGGAGGGTGTAGCGGCCAGCGCGGTCAGCAGTTTAGCACGCATTAAACCGCTACCCTGGCTTCGTAAAAGAAGCCCATAATTGAAGTTTCAGAAATCTTTTTTTTTTTAAATTCTTTATTAATTTTTATTACTAACAAAAAGTGCAACACAATGTTCACATCAGTAATAATAAATAAGCACTTAAATACAATCAGTATTAGTACAACAATATATGTCTTCCCCCCCCACACAATTACCTTAAAGATCACCCTAAAGATACATCCCCACCCACCCCCTGAATGTGTCTGAATAACACCAACAAAAGGTTAAATAAACTATAACAATTGTACAAAAGATGTTAATGGACCCCAAACTAAGTTAAATATCTTAGAATGCCCTAAAATGTCAGCATTCATCTTTTCATACTTGTAACTTAAGCATAAGTTTCTTTTAAAATCAAACACTCCCACTTGCCTTTATTTCTTGATAAATTATTAATACCCCAAAGTTCTCCCCGTTCCTTAAGATCTACTGACCAAAAACTTCTTTTCATTCCATCCTTAAAAGAATCCTACTATACTAGGAAAACTAATTTCGCTATAACTGCCCCCACCTTATGGAATTCTCTCCCTCAATTTCTCCGCGATGAACTTCATTTACCAAAATTCAAGATCAATCTCAAAACCTTCCTATTTCAAGATGCTTTTGACAAATTTTAATCTCCAATTATTAATTTATTTTTTTTTCTCTCTTTTTCTTTCTTTTATGGTCAGTTTACCTGTAATTCATAAATCTAACTTTTCTTCAGCGCATATCACTTCTACCATATACCCTCATCCCTCATGTTCTACCCCTTTCCCTCTATCTCATTTCTTCTAATATTATGTAACTTCTCCTCACCTCCCCACTTATCCTCACTTTCTAGTTTGTCTGTATACGTTATATATGTTTACTCTAAATATTCAATACACCTAACTATTCTCCCTTCTACCTATTTTAAATTTTATTGTTAACCGGTCAGATATTCGTTTTATGATCGGGATATTAAAAACTAATAAACTTGAAACTTGAAACATAAGCTCGCCCACCAAAAGGAAAAATTAAGACGATCACAGTTTCAGAAATATCTTGACGAGAAGTGGCAAAGAAGAATTTAGTTTTTTTCCGAAGCTTAAGCTTAAGTTCCTCAATTACTTGTTTGATATAAGCGACTATAGAAGGGCAATGAAGATGCAGTCCCACTACTACTTATATACACAGTCACCAAGGTTTCAAAACAACTGGGTGCAAAATTCAACACAAATTATGCCTCCCTGGATACAGTGAAGGGGTTTCCATAAACTTGGAGATGCTCAAGCGACCACTGCACCCACAAAGCTAGCATTGATAAGTATATACTATTCTCTGAGTGAACAGGAGGAAATATTTTTCACTCAGAGAATAGATAAGCTCTGGAATGCATAGACGGAGGATGTCGTAAGAGCGGTTAATATAACTGGTTTTTTAAAAAAAGGGTTTGGACAAGTTCCTGGAGGAAAAGTCCATAGTCTGCTATTAAGAGACACATGGGGGAAGCCACTGCTTGCCATGGATCGGTAGCATGGAATGTTACTACTGTCTGGGTTTTGGCCAGGTACTAGAGACCTGGATTGGCCATGAGAACAGGCTACTGGGCTTCATGTACCCTTGCTCTGACTCAGAGTGACTATTCTTATGTTCTTACGATAGTCAAGTGTAGGACAATTAAGCCATTGTAGCATCACTGATGAGGTTGGCTCTGAGGCACTGTGGAATGAGGTATTATGACATCACAGTCTCAGCTCTGGAATGTTGCTCTCTTGAGGTTCCGGACACTTGCTATTCTTTGAGATGCTGGAATGTTGCTACTCTTTGGGTTCTGGTCAGGTACTAGGGACCTGGCTTGGCCACCGTGAGAACGGGCTACTGGGCTTGATGGACCAGTGATCTGACCAAGTAAGGCTGTTCTTACCTGAGCCAAGTATAGGGCAATTAAGCCATTGTAACATCACTGATGAGGTTGGCTCTGAGGCACTGTGGAATGAGACATTATGACATCACAGTCTGGAATGTTGCTCTCATTGGGGTTCCAGAATCTTGCTATTCTTTGAGATACTCTTTGGGTTTTGGCCAGGTACTAGGGACCTGGATTGGCCACTTTGAGAACGGGCTACTGGGCTTGATGGACCATTAGCCTGACCCAGTAAGGCTATTCTTGTGTTCTTATGTGTGCGCGTGTTTGTTTCTTTCTAAAACTTATCAATTTCTCCTCTGAACATCATCAATAATCTATGAAACAACCAAATGGCTGATTATGTGAGGCGTGTGTGCAGGACTGCAAGCAAAACGGAACTCTTTTTTAACGAGGATGAAGCTGTCACAGGCAATCACTGATCGCTGTAGCTCTTTCATCTTTGGCCGGCGATTAGGCTCCTCAACGAATCCACCCTGACTAAGCAGTTGCCCCTTCGGGTACCTTTTTTGGCGCAAGGTTTTTCTCAAGCCCAGGGAACGAGCGAGCCACCGTCACCTTTTTCTCGCCCACCAAGCAATCAGCAAACGAAGGAAGAGTTTAAGCCAACTCACCGAAGCAGTTGCGCTTTCCTGAAACTTGCGCCGAAGTTGGGACTAGCAGTTCCGACCGAGCCTGCCCCGCCTTCTCCCCTCGGAAGACCCCCCCCCCACCACCGAAGGGAAATTCAGCAAATCCCTTTCCCCCCGCGTTTCATCGCAGGCCTCGAGGGTTCACCGCCACATCCCAGGCCGGGCAGTGGCAGCTCGCGGGCTTTTCATGCAACAGCCCCGCTGGCTTCATAAGGCAGCATGGACGCTTCTGAGCTTCGCCTTGCTCCTTGCTCAGCCCAAGCTGCACTCAGATGCACATGTCAACCCTCCTCCTCTGTTATTTCCTGCAAACGCCAATATGTGTGCAGGGGTGGAGAAATTAGGGATCTAGAAGGAATTTCTTCTGTATGCAAAAAAAAAAAAAAAAAAGCACACAGGAGAGTAGGAATCCAAAGCAAACTGCTCTTTGCTTTGCTATTACTTTCCAGCCTTGCCCTGAGGCAGACTTGAGTCATCAGCAAGACATGTATATGTTGTACACTTTCTCTTACTGTACACATCAAGTGGAGCAGGGAGCTTCTGTGTTCTTGTTTGTTATTAATAATGGATTGGGAGGGGGGTATATCTTTTTATTATATAGTTAAGAGTTCTATGCAAAGTAGAGGGGTGAGTTGGAGACCTGCAGAAAACAAATGAGGAAAATATATGCCCTGAGACTCAGTGTTCAGTGTATTGAGGTGGCCCAAACTTAAGAGCCGAGCAAGAAGAACCTGTATTTATTTGCTATACAAATTTCTTCTGCTCTGTCTTGCATAGTGCGAACGCCAGACCCTGTGGACCTTGCAAAAGAGCAAAAATAGATCCAAGCTCACACCCTTCAAAAACCCAGTGGCCATCCTTTGTCGGAACTACAGGAGCAGCATCTACAGCGGGGGTGTCAAAGTCCCTCCTCGAAGGCCGCAATCCAGTCGGGTTTTCAGGATTTCCCCAATAAATATGCATGAAATCTATGTGCATGCACTGCTTTCAATGCATATTCACTGGGGAAATCCTGAAAACCCAACTGGATTGTGGCCCTCACGGAGGGACTTTGACATCCCTGATATACAGGGTTCCCACAAAACCACTCCTTGATTTTAAATGGTTACAAAATCATAACTTATTGGAATATGTCAGGGGTCTCAAAGGCCCTCCTTGAGAGCCTCAATCCAGTCGGGTTTTCAGGATTTTCCCAATGAATATGCATGAGATCTATTAGCATCCAATGAAAGCAGTGCATGCAAATAGATCTCAGGCATATTCATTGGGGAAATCCTGAAAATCCGACTGGATTGTGGTCCTCGAAGAGGGACTTTGAGATTCCTGGAATATGTCTATAAATAAGATGACAGCAAATACAAGTCCCATAAAGCAAGATCTGACACAATCTCTTGCACTTTCACCCTTATAAGCTGCAATTGATGCAGAAGTTACAACCTTCAGATACTGCAACGTGACAAAATGACCAGGTGTTCTTCAAGTGGCCTCCCCGAGATCACCAGACATTACTGTTTGTGACTTTTTCCTTTGGGGGTACGTACCTCCACTACCCGCAACTATGGATGATCTGCAGGAACGCATCACTGAAGCTATAAATGCGATCACGCCGGATATGCTTCAGAGAGTCTGGTCCAAGCTCGATTATCACATCGATGTTTGCCGAGTAACAGGTGGGGGCGCACATCAAGTGTATGCAATCAACAGATACCATATGAAACTTTACGAGTTGATGAAACTGTAGCCTCAAAGGTGAAAGAATATTCCAATAAATTTTTGGTTTTCTAACCATTTAAAATCAAGGAATGATTTTGTGGGCACCCATTTTTGCCCAGTGTGTTTTCATAATTAGATTATAAGCTCTTTTGAGAATGGACCATCTCCTGTGTATTTGATCACTGTTTGCTAAGAGCCTTAAGAGTGAAGTAGGTAGATGTATCAATCAGTGTTGGGTTTGGACTTACTAACGGCATTAAGGGGTCCTTTTACAAAACGGTGGTGTGTGCTAGCACAGTGTTTTTCAACCTTTTGACACCTATGGACTGGCGGAAATAAAATAATTATTTTGTGGACGGCAGTTGAAGAACACTGGGCTAAGTCGTGCCCATATACACCCAATCTCCCCCAGACCCCACCCCCAAAATAGTACTAACTGTAACACCAGTTTTTCCATTCATTTTTCATATATACACACACAATATAATCATATTAACAACACATAATGGTTAACCACAAAATTAAAATACACAAAGCACACTGTATGCTTTTCAACATTCATTCCTACCAGAAAACAGATAACCTCATGCAAATGCAGGACCAAAAACTAAAAGTACTAATATTCACAAACAAACCCTAAGATGCATGACTCTGCAAGCAGTACAACCCCAGAGGAAAAGAAACAAATGCATTTCTTGCTGAACAGACAAATCAATCACTAAATAAAAAAAAATAAAAGCATTTCCCCTACTATTGTTGTCTCTCTCCCTCCATGTGCCTTAGTGTCAGGTTAAAAGCGCGCCGGGACAAAGGCGCGCCCAGACAATTGAGTGCAGCGCGGAGGCATGCGCCGCTCTAAATTAGTTTTTAGGGCTCCGATGGGGGGGCGTGGGGGGGAACCCCCCACTTTACTTAATAGACATCGCGCCGCGTTGTGGGGGCGTTGTGGGGGGTGTGGGGAGTTGTAACCCCCCACATTTTACTGAAAACTTCACTTTTTCCCTGTTTTTAGGGAAAAAGTTCAGTTTACAGTAAAATGTGGAGGGTTACAACCCCCCATACCCTCCATAACGCCGGCGCGATGTCTATTAAGTAAACTGGTGGGGTTCCCCAACAAAACCCCCCGTTGGAGCCCCTAAAAACTGTAATTTTGTGCGGCGCGCGCCTCCGCGCTGCGCTCAATTGTCGGCGCGCACTTTTGTCTTTCGCGCCATTGTCTATGAACCATGTGCCTTGCCTCCCTGTCTTATCTTTGGGCCGGTCCACTGTGCGATCAACGCAGCGTCTTCAGGCTGGCTCCCTGAGTGCTGCATTGCACAAAGCTGTGCTCCTCGCACGCGTCCCATGCCTCATCTGGAAGCCTTCCCTCCGACATTGCGACATCAGAGAGAAGGCTTCCGGTTCAAGCGCAGGCCACGCGTCGGAGCCTTTTCCCAAGGCTTTGTGCCCTGCAGCACTCAGGGAGCCGGCCCGAAGACGCCGCGTTGATGGCACCGTGGACCGGCGGCTGAAGAACACTGTCTTGGGCTCGATAGATGTGCCGGCCCTGTGGACCGGCAGAATATTTCTGTGGATCGGCACCGGTCCACGGACCGGCAGTTGAAAAACACTGTGCCAGCGCATGCTTACCGCACACTAAAGAGGCTTACCATGGGATGTGTGTTGCCATCCCGCAGTAAAATTTTCCTGACTGTGCATGTACACCGCATGCAAAAAATATTTTACCTAATTTTCTCCAAGGAGGCATGTTTGGGTGGGTGTAGACTAGAGTGAGACAGTGTCACACGCTAATCGATTAGCACGGGTTAGCACGTGGTTCCTTACTGCCTTTAAAATAGGTGTCAGTAGAGCCTTTGGGAAGAAATCTAGCATGTAGGCTCCTGATCTACACAGCAATGCCATGTTTTCTGAGGAATAAATGATATTTCTACATATGTCATGATTTTTACAATAAGTCCCTAATGAAGCAGTTATTGTGAAACGGCTGAGCCGCCTTCGGACTGTACTTTAAGATCGGATCAAGGACTAGACTTTTAAAGTTTAGATTATAAAGATATTTTGAAAGATCGGATCAAGAATCAAACTTTAAAGACTGGACCAAAAAAAGATTGGATTAATCAATTGATCAAAGGACTGAATTGGCCCAAAAGGATCGGATCAACTGATCTTTATAAGGACTCCTTTGGGTTTCTTTGCATCATTCCAACGTAAAGTTAAGTGCCTTTTGGAACATTATGAATATGTTTTAAAATGTTAGTGATGTTTTTTCACTTGATATTTTTGCACATAATGAATTAAGTTGTTAATTTATTAAAAGAAAGATTTAAATAATGTAAAAAATAAATAATAAATTAGGTTTCCAAGACCAAGGGTCTTTTATTCCTTGAAACTACACTATTAACATTATTAACTTTCTCTCTTTGTTTGAGTGACATGACACATTTGTGAGAGTTTTTTTTCGCTTTTCTTGACACTGTCTTTATGATGAGACATAATTAAGACAAAAAAGACAAAAACATTATAGAACATATTGAAACAAATGGAAAGCACAGGTGAACTACAATTGTGAACAAAAATAGGCCAGCACAGTGGGTGGGGGGGGGGGGTTATTCTCTTCCTTCAATGGAATCTGAGTGAAATTGGGGTGTTACAGGTCATATGTATTCCTAAATAAGAATGTTTTTTAATTTGTCAAAATTGGTCTCGTCTCGTAGGTAAAATGGGAGAGAGTTCCAAAGAGTTGGAAATTTGGAAGAAGAGAGTGTTGGTTGCCGATATATATACAACCTTTGCTATGCAGATGATACAATGCTCCTCACCAGCAGCAAAGAAGACATGCTGTATCTACTGAGAAAAGTCAAAGCCAAAAGTCATAACTGAGCATAAATAAGACGAAGATCATGAACATGGAAAATGCTGAATATTTTGAGCTTGAAGGCGACAGAAGTTGTAAAGGATTTCAATCTCCTCGGCTCTTTTGTAAACAAAGTAGCTCCTGGCAGGGAAGACGTGCTCTGCAGATTAGCACTTGGTCACTCTTAATGAAGTTTGTCGACAAAGTATTCAAAGGCAAGGAACTAACACTCCATACAAAGATCAGGCTTGTCCTTGCACTCGTTTTCTCAGTGGTCAATTACAGATGTGAAAGCTGAACACTACGGCAACAAGACGGCCCCCGAAGCCCATAGAGATTTAAAGGGCTTTGGGGCTGTTGCCGCGCGGCAGCCGCTAGCGCGGTTTTGTAAAACAGGCCCTAAGTGTTTTAAACGTCAATAAGTTTATTTTGTATGTGATCCTATAAGAGACTGGAAGCCAGTGTGCTTTTTCAAGACATGGTCGAATTTTCTAGCGTTCATAATAACTTTTATGGCCGTGTTTTGATAGATAGATAGTGAACCCACCGGGACAAATAGGGAAACATGCTTAAGTACCTGAATGTAAACCACGTGGGCTATAAGTGGTATATAAATACTAAAACTAAAGAAATATTGTTGAGCACACAGGAGGGTCCAACCTCAGTCCTTGAGAGCCTCAATCTAGTTGGGTTTTCAGGAGTTCTCCAGTGACTACGCATGCCCTGCCTCCATTCTATACAATTAGATCTCATGCATAAAATCCCGAAAACCTGACTTGGCTTGGGCTGTGGTTGTTCACCCCTGGCTTAGCCCATGCACTGAATCCCTTTCCATAAATGTCACCATATGCCACCGTGCCTAACTTTGGGCACTATTTATCGAATCTGGCCCCCAATTGTGGACTGATAAGACTTTGCTCATTGCCCGTGAGAGATGAGTTTGGAGACTGAGGAATCGTGTGCAAACGGTGAGATCATCTACAAAAACATAAGCCCTGGAGGTGCCCTAATGCATAGCAATCATTGATTCTTCCAGGCTCAGAAGTCAAGAGGTTCTGGTCTACACTGCCATCAGATTTCATGTACAGTAACTCTCATTTCCAAACATCTGTCAAGAAAGCTATAGATTGCATTTGGACCTGCTGAGGCAAAGCTGACATTTTCTGGTTTCATATTTCATCCAGCCAATACACTGTGTTGCAGTTTTTCCATTCTTGCATTCCAGCTGTGTGTGCCCGTTTTCTCTCTTTTTTTTTTCACATTTCATTTTAAGAAATAGCTCATATTAATATCCTGCTTCCCCCAGGTTTCCTACTCATTATGTAATCTTCCCGTCGTGGTATGCATTTGCTTCTTCAGGACCGACATAGTTTTGTCAACATCATTAATTATAGCTGACAAACTGGCAAGTTGTTCTGCTATTTCTTGATTCTAACAGCTACAGGAAAGTCATCAGAAGCTCTGTAAGAATGCCTTTAGTGTGGCAAAGGAATATAGTTTATCTCTCAAGGAACATAAAAAAAATTGGTGGGATAATGTAGAGCTTTCTCTACTGGCTTCTCCTCCTCCGTTCAGCAGTTGAGAAATATTAAAGTAATTGCTCAATAATAATGATGGACTATTTATATATCACTTTTGAGGTTCTTTCAATGAATATAAGCGTGTTGATCTTGACGGAGAAAGGCAGGTAACATAGTAACATAGTAGATGACGGCAGATAGCGACCCGAACGGTCCATCCAGTCTGCCCAACCTGATTCAATTTTAATTTTTTCTTCTTAGCTATTTCTGGGCAAGAATCCAAAGCTTTACCCGGTACTGTGCTTGGGTTCCAACCGCCGAAATCTCCGTCAAGACTTACTCCAGCCCATCTACACCCTCCCAGCCATTGAAGCCCTCCCCAGCGCATCCTCCACCAAAACGGCCATATACAGACACAGACCGTGCAAGTCTGCCCAGTACTGGCCTTAGATCAATATTTACCGGTAATATTATTTTCTGATTCTAGATCCTCTGTGTTCATCCCACGCTTCTTTGAACTCAGTCACAGTTTTACTCTCCACCACCTCTCTCAGGAGCGCATTCCAGGCATCCACCACCCTCTCCGTAAAGTAGAATTTCCTAATACTTTCACAATTAGCCATTTTAAGTGCTTTCTCCCCCTTTTAGCCCTTTGCTATCATTCACCTCCAGTTCATGCTGAGTGTACGCCCAGCAGTGCGGCTGCCTAGCATATAGCTTGGCCTGCAGTCTTATTACACCACAATCGTTATTGGTCTCAGAGCAAAAAATATCAAACAAAACCGTATCAGCTGCATAGTGCTTGTGGACATTGCTAATGGTGTGGTTTAACTATGCCTGGACCTTCATGGAGAGACTGGAAGAATGGGAAGGAGATTGTTTGCAAAATCTTTAACTACGTGTTCTAGTTCTAATGCCCCTGTGATATGTAGGATGTTCAAGGAGGCAGTTTAAGCTTAGATTAAATGAACATAAATCTCGCATAACCACTGGTAGCCTTCAAGCTCCTCTGGTTCAGCACTGATTAGATAAAAGACATGCTATTACAATTCTCTTAGGCTTCTGTGACTGGCAATGCTTAGTAGGGTGGGAGGGTAGAAATACTGACTATAAACTAACGGCCTCTTTTACAAAGCCACGCTAGCAGCTGCGCTAACGGCCCCGAAGCCCATAGAGATTTAAAGGGCTTCGGGGCAGTTGCCGGGTGGCTGTGTAAAAGAGGCCATAAATTTTAAGGAACAAAAATGGAATTTACATTTATACTCTGTGGTGCCATAAGGGTTAAATATGGAGCTAGAATGGATGATGCTGATATAGTTCAAGTTCCTGCTCCAAGGAGAGTTCTGTGATTGGTTGAGCAAATCAGGTGATTAAGGACCACCGCTGTTTTGAAGGTGGGAGTGAAGCTATGGAATAATTTGCTTGATGGATAACAAAGGTGAGAAAAAATGTTTTTATTTTCAATTCAGTGATTTGAATATGTCAATTTTGAAAATTTACATCTGTTGTTTTTATATTTGGGACTGTTCAAGAAGAAGTGCATTTCTTTCTATTTCTCTTGTGGTGTACTGTGTGCAGAGTCTGGCATATTAGGGTTTCGTTTGCGTACAATAGTACTTTTAGTTTGTGGGTTTGTACTTGAAAAGGTTTTTGGTTTTTTTTTTCTGTTTTCTGAATGTGTGACTGAGGCCAGGTGTTCTGATGGGGAAGCCCAGAAACTTTGGTTGGTGTTGTGGCTCCAAGTAGGAAGATATTTGTCAACTCTCCTTCAGCTTTTTTGGACTCTAAACAGTCCCAGCTTAAAAATTAGTCCTACCGCCTACTGTATTTTTGAAGTGATTTGGGTTGAGAGTGAGTGTTGAGGAGCTCACAACACTTTGCAGTTTGTGCAATGTATGTTGTTTATTAAAATTAAATAGTTACAAAAAAAAAAAAAAAAGGAAACAGGATGCTATGTTAAATGAACCATTGGTCTGACCCAGTATTGCTATTCTTATGCTCTTTGCAGGGTTTTGTATTGATTTTTGATGTACTTCTTTGGCACTGAAAGGGAATTTTCTGTAGCAGTTACCAAGGTGACATTGCATCTGCCTTGACCTCTCTGAAAAAGCAGAATATAAATAATAGTTAATTAAAATTTTCTCTGTATACAGTGTGTGTTGTGTAGTTTAATTATGTGGTCACCATTATGCATTGTTATATTGTGTGGATCTGAAGAATGAATGGAAGAAATGGCATTACAAATAATACTATTATTATGGGGCGGGGTCTGGGGCGGAGCTTGGGTGTGGTCTAGGGTGGAGTTTTTGGGCCCCCAAACAAAACAGCATTCCGCTGCCTATCCCCCCCTCATATATTTGAAAAATTGAGAGATGCCATTTATAAGATTTTGTTTGATATTTTGCTAAGAGACCGACAATTGTGGTGCAGGCACAAGCTATACGCTGGGCAGCAACACCACTGAGGTCTTTAGTTATTTGATTCAGGGTAGATTGAGTTGTAGTATTTGGACTTAACTCTGAATATATAAGTGTGCCAGATAAATGGGTAATGTCCTTTGAGTCAGAAAATAAAAACCTACACTCCACTGCTCTGCTGGCCTGTCTGTGTGGCCAGTCCATTAAAAATGCTCCCTTGACATGTGCTGGAGTGATCTTTAACCTCTTTGCTTCTGTTGATATCACTAATATTCATAAAAGACTGGTAGCTCTGCTTACTGCTGTAGCAATCCAAACCATTTTGAAAACCTGGAAAAATGCATCCTTCTTGTCTTTCCAATTTTGGTGGAATTCAGTGTGTTTAGTTGGGAAATACGAGGCGGTCATAATGGAGAAGAGAGGTAAAGGGGCCAAATTTAGATCATTATGGGCGCCCATACAAGAGTTTGCAGATAGTAGTTGAATTATAGTGAAAGAATGGAGATGTATGCATGTAGATGTGGATGGATGTTGGTTTTTCACCCTCTGCAAATGGGATGGGTGGGGGGAGGGAGTTTCATTTCAAGGATTTCATCTTTTAATATTCTAAGCTTTGTGTTAATAGTGTTATGAGCAATTTGTTTAATATGTTTCTCCTGCTTATTGTGTGTTACTATATAAAATTTCAATAAAATTTTGGAATTGAAAAAAAAAAAAAATGCTGGCCCCTCCTATATGCAAATGGACTGGTTTTTGGACATTTTTTTATTTGGAGGGTTTTTTTCGATAATGGCAAAAAAAAAAAATTGGATGTCTAGCTGGGCCATTTTCGAAAAAGATAGATGTCTTGCAGGTTCAAAAATGGACATTCACTCCACCCAATTTTTGGACGTCTTTCTCAAAACGGCCAAAATCGGAACTTAGACTTCGTACTGAAAATGCCCCTCTATGTATAGCATTTGCTATATGGCCCTGAATATTTTTAAAGAAGTTGTTGGAATTCTGACCTATAGATATGTATATGTGAGTGTATAAATATAGGGACTTATGGCTGTGTGGCTAGCAGCTGGCTGCAGGACCTCACACAAATGTCCTAAAAAACAGATAGGCAAACAGTCCGCTAGTCCCACAAGAATGGAAGATGAAGAAGCATATATGCTGATAGTTGGTAAAATGCTTTATTGTAGATCACATAAAAAGTGCCCAACACAGCCGTGTTTCACCCAGCAGGGCTGCCTCAGGGGTGATATAAGTACCTCAAGGTATGCTCCTATCACTTTCTTGAAGAGAGAAACCTGAGGTTTAGTATTATCAATGTACCTAAGGAAGGCAAAGCATTCCAACACAGGAGTTGTCTCTGTACCCAAACAAGTGCTCCCTTTCTGTGGTTACAACCAAAGTGGTTTGCATATTATATGCAGATACTTATTTTGTACCTGGAGCGTGGGAATGATTTGCCCAGAGCCACCAGGAGCTGCAGTGGGCATTGAACCCAGTTCCCCAGGTTCTCAGGCTACTGTACTAACCACTGTTCCTCCTTGTTTTACAGACGTGCCTGTGTTGGAATGCTTTGTCCTTCTTTTGAGTGAATCCAAAAATAACTACAATCGAGAGAAAAAATAGCTAAAGAGACAAAAATATAACTCAATTCTCAAAAATATATAATCACAAAACAAGAGAATTCAAGTAAATTTTTAAAAAAAAACACGCATACAAAAAAAACCCCAAGCAAAATAAATTAAATTAAATGTGCTCAGTGAAATCAACATCAAATATGCCATAGATGAGCTGAAAAGATGTTAAATGTATACTTTTCACCCTAACCTATTGTACTTTCCCTTTATGTTGCACTTTTCTTTAACAATTGTAGTTCTTCCCCACTTTCCTATTGTTAGAAATAAGTCCATACATCTATCAGTGTTTTGTTTTGACACTTGGATTTTATCCAGTATCCCTTGTTTTAATATGTTTTTATGTAATCTTATATTGTACACCGCTTAGAAAACCAATTAAGCGGTTTAAAAATTTTTTTTAATTGAAACTTGAAACAATAAAGGATTTTACCAAATATCAACATGTCTACTTCTTCATTTTCCATTCTCCTCATACAAATGTGGCAGACCCACACACAAGTTGCTGCTAAAAGTCAAAAGCATTTCATTTAGGTACACAAAAGGGGCTTTAGACAGCTGTTACTTCACAAGTCTTTCTCTCTATCCAGTCCCAGTTAATATTCTTCGTAGGGCTGGCTCTAGCTAGGCCCAAACCTCTCTGGCAACTAATGCCACTTCAGTTCGCTTCTAGACTAGACTGGAGTTGCCCACCCCAAGGAAACACTTAGCTCTGGGTAAATCTCTTCCCTTCAGGTACTGTAACTTCAGTTGCTTCTCGCTTAGAGACTTCTTGACTTGGGGCCTTTTCCTGGAAACCTCTTCACTTGGGGCATCTCCATTAGAGCATTTAACCTCCTCTCTGCCTGAGCCCTATGATTCAGCAGTTTAGTACTACCTTCCGTAAGGTGGTTCAGATGGAGGCCCCAAGCTGACACCAACCAGGCCCTACCACCCTGGCAATCCAAAATAAATGTTACACGTAGGAGCTGCGAAGCCAGAGCACTCCTCCAACTTCCCCTCTGACCCTCCCTGCCTGATGTCTGCCCCTTTTTCACTGGCTTCACTCAACGGGAACTCACAACACAGCGATCGCAAGGCCCCGTCCTCCACTGGCAAAGCACGGGAGACCATGGCCCCCAATCTCTCCCCCTGGGAATAGCCCCCTTTAAAGCCCTCCACAGGGATGGCCAGACCAAGGCAGCTGCCATCAGCACACACCTGACCAGAACCCCTGTCACCACCGAACCGAGAGACCGATGCCGCCCGGCTCCTTTGCAGGCCAGCACCCCGAGCACCAGTGTAGTCCCACCTCCTCAAAAACTGGTGCAGCATTGGGAGCAGAGGAGATACCATAATCACCCCCCACACACACACTTGCCCCCGAACAAGTAACAACCTGCAAGCTGAGGAAAAACTGCCTCCAAGGAACAGGGAAGAACCCTGTGCCTCTGAGGCACGGGTTCTTATAATCCCCCACCCATAATGCCTTGCTCCTCCTTCCCCTCCAATCATGTTTAAGCTTATTGGCAGGAAGCCGAGTTTCATCTCGTGCTTTCTGCTGTCTCCTTATCTTCAACTACCCCTCCCAACAGCCTTACAGAGCTGATTCTCCAATGGCGACCAACTCGGGCCATCCAGTCCATTGAGACCAGCTCTCGGGCTCTTTAATGTTTCTAAAGTAATGGCCTTAGTACAAGAGAGAATCTAGTTTGTGCTAATAAAATGTTATCAAACTGGCCTGTAGTATCTGATGAAACCTGATAATATCTGGACCATCTAAATATGCAAAGTTCATAGTTCATTTTATATGATATATCGCCCAATTATTATGCATATCTAGATGGTATTAAAGTTTAAAATGTATTTAAAATATTGAAAAACCATGTGAAAGGGGATGAAAAATGAAAGATACATTAGGAGGCTTATGTTACATCTTCCACAAATCCTTACAGAAATACAAATATTTCTTGCTTGAGAATCTAAATATTTCCATTACCAGGGGATCCAGTGCTATCTATATTATTACATTCAGGGATTATTTTCTCTTTAAAACATATTCTCATTTTTATCACTGCAATAGAATTCAGGCTCATGAAAAGAAAATGAGCAGCTTATTGAACATTAAATAGAACGGACGCTAAATGAAAATGTTCTATTTATCTTTTTCGTGTTGCCAGGGATTTGGAGTACAAGCTTTTAACCACAAAGCACACTTTTTTTTCTGTTGATTTTTTTTTTTTTTCCCTCCCTTCCGGAAGCTGAAATTAGAGCTTGGCACGAAAGATGCACTAGTTTGAAAGTGTGGGAACCAGTTTGCATGCTGGTCTGTTTACCTGCTTTTATTTGACACATAAATCTAGTCTTAAGATTCCAGGATGAAGTCATGATGAGCACCGCTGGGCATTATGAGACGAATATATCATTTCAGCTGGCGAAACTGAAGGAAAGCGGGCCAAGTTATGTAAAAAGGGCTTCTGGAATTCTTACAGTTCATCGGACCTGAAGAACCATAATGATGGGAGGGGATTTCAGCTGCACGATCGACAAAGCGGGACACAGCAAAAGCTGCTTCAGTCAAATGGATGTAACGTTTGGCCCTTTCAAGGAGATGATCACGGGTGCATTCTTTCATTTATTTATTCAATTTTCTATACCCTTCTCCCAGGGGAGCTCAGAACGGTTTATATGAATTTATTCAGGTACTCAAGTATGTTTCCCTGTCTGTCCCGGTGAGCTTACAATCTATCTAAAGGACCTGGGGCAATGGTGGGGGGGGGGGGGGAGTAAGTGACTTGCCCAAAGTCACAAGGAGCAACATGGGTTTGAACGCACAACCTCAGGGATAAGACAAAGTAAGAGAAATAAAAACAAGTAAAACAAAGGTTAAATAAAATAAAATCAAATTTAAGAACATCAGAATAGCCTTACTGGGTTACACCAATGTCCATGTAGTCTAGTATCCCATCTTCACGGAGACCAATCCAGGTCACAAGTACCTGGCAAAAACCTCAATAGTAGCAGCATTCCATGCCACCGATCCAGGACAAGCAGTAGCTTCTCCCATGTCTGTCTCCACAGCAGTTTATGGACTTTTCCTCCAGGAACTTGTCCAAGCCTTTTTTTTAAACCAGTTACATTAACTGCTCTTACCACGTCCTCTGGAAACATGTTCCAGAGTTTAACTATTCTCTGAGTGAAAAAATATTTCCTCCTATTGGTTTTAAAACTATTACTCTATATCTTCATCGAGTGTCCCCTAGTCTTATCTGGATTATTATATTTTTAGCCAATCTGTGCTATTTGAGATAAGTCATGGAAGTGTGATTATAGATGATTTTGCAAAAAACTTCTACAGCCTCATGGCATGGAAGCTGCCCATTTAGCGCCTGCGTGGAATACCATCTAGGGCAGAACAAAGGAAAATTCTATAAGAGGTGCCTAAAGACTGGCACCTACATAAATGGTTCATAGTCTAAAACGCGCGAGAACAAAGGCACGCGGACAACTGAACGCAAGGCTGAATTGTGCCGAAGAAAAACGTATTTTAAAGGGCTCTGACGGGGGGTGTTGGTGGGGAACCCCCCACTTGACTTAATAGAGATCGCGCTGGCATGGGGGGGGGGGTTGGGGGCTTGTAACCCCCCTCATTATACTGGAAACTGAACTTTTTCCCTGTTTTTTAGGGAAAAAGTGAAGTTTTCAGTATAATGTGGGGGGTTACAACCCCACAACGCCAACGCGATCTCTATTAAGTAAAGTGTGGGGGTTCCCCCCACACCCCCTATCGGAGCCCTTTAAAATACCATTTTTCTTTAGCGCGATTCACCCTTGCGCTCAGTTGTCCATGCTCGGTTGTCAGCGCGCCTTTGTCCTCGCGCGTTTTTGACCCGTCGCCACATAAATAGGCATCTAAAATTAGGCACCTAACTTAGGGGTCCTTTTATTAAGGCGCCTAACATTAGATGCTTATCATTTTTAGGTGCCAATTGCAGAATTTGGCCTAAAATGTTTAGACTATTAATGACAAAACAACAAAAATTAAAATGGTACTATATTGATAAAATAAACAAATAACAAAAACCATTCACAAAACTCAAAAAAGAGACACCAATTCCAAAGTAATTTGTTGAAATTTACTGTAAACCTTAAATCTAATTATTTAAAATATTTCAATTATTTATTAATTATTTTGGAGAAATGCCTCAGACTTAGGAGTAAATCTTTCCAACTGGAACTATTCAAGAGAAGAATGAATTAATCTCTTGCCTCTAGAGAATGACACAGTGACAAAATTCATCACCGTTCCTGTCCCTGCGGATAACCGCGGGAAATAATCCCATGTCATTTTCTAGTGTCTATTTCAACCTCGGTCCTTCTACACCAGCATTCTTCAGAGCAAAGCTTGATTGAGCCCATTCATACTCTGATTCTTATGTGAGCCAAGGATAATGAAGCCATTGTGACATCACTGATGTGATTGGTTCTCAGGCACTGGTGGAATGAGGCATTATGACATCACAGTATCTGCTCTGGATACCAGAGACTGTCATTCTGTAGTGTCTATCTCAACCTCAGTCCTTCTACACCAGCATTCTTCAAAGCAAAGCTTGTGGGTCAGTGGTTGTGGCCATTCATACTCTGATTCTTCCCTCTCTCCTTAAAGAATGACATGAAGATGGTTTCCCGCGGTTATCCGTGGGGACGGGAACGGTGATGAATTTTATCACAGTGTCATTCTCTACTTGCCTCCTTATAACATCACAGGCTAATTCTCCACCTCCCTACCAAAATATTTATTTTATTACTTGGGGCCAACACGGTTTTGGAGCTTTGAAAAAGTTAACATAAGCGTTGCCTAAGTCATTTCCCTGATGCAGCGGGTGCTACAGTTTTGCCCTGCAAAACAAAGGCCTTGTTGGATATCGATTACAAGCAACGGAGCCAGTTTGGCACAGGATGTTTGAGCTAAGTACTTTATACAATATATGAATAATTTTTTGTTTGAATCATCACAAGTTTGAATGAATTGAATGAACTTAATGTTTTGCTATGAATTGAACAGCAATTTAAAATGAACTGTGGGCTTATTTCAGCCGAAGTAACTTTGTTTTGAAATACTTTTTAACATTCCAGCCTTTTTTTCTCTGCACTTTCTGCCCTTTTTCTATGAACTTTTAGCTTTTTTAGTCTTTCAAGCACTACAGCACTTTCAATTTTGATGAGTTTAAATGAAATGTAGGATTGTTAAGCTTAAAAAAAGGAGTTAAGATATACAGTGGTACCTTGGATTATGAGCATAATCCGTTCCAGGAGCATGCTCGTAATCCAAAATGCTCGTATATCAAAGCAAATTTCCCCATAGGAAATAAGGGAAACTTGCTTTGATATGTTTCCACCCCCCACCTTCTCCCCCCCGAGGCCAGCAGCGCTGCTCCCCCCCCCCCCACGAGAACCGGCATTGCTCCCCCCAAAGGCCCCCCCCCCGCAAACCGGCACCCTCCCCCCGCGATCCGGCACCCCCCCGCCGCGACCTGAGATCCCCCAACCCACCCGAACCCTCTTCTTACTTCCAGTGTAGCCTCCGCATCGGCATCGGCACTGGCACCGGCACCAGCATGTCCTGTGCGTTGGTGCCGGTGCCCGGATATCTGCTTCCTGTGCCGGGCCTTGAGCATGCGCGCATGCTCAAGGCCCAGCACAGGAAGCAGATTTTCGGGCACCGGCACCAGCGCACAGGACATGCTGGTGCCGGTGCCGATGCAGAGGCTACACTGGAAGTAAGAGGGTTCGGGTGGGTTGGGGGATCTCAGGTTGTGGCGGGGGGGGGGGGCCCAATGGCGGCGGGGGGGGGGGGTGCCTCGGTTTACGAGGCACCAAGTTTGCGAATGTTCTGCTCGTCTTGCAAAACACTCGCAAACCGGTACACTCGTAAACCGAGGTACCACTGTACTTTGAAACATAATGAAATATACTGAAATGCAAGAAGATAATTAAATTGACACTAACAGAAGTTGGTCTTGAGTCTCAAAAAATGATATGCTGATTCTTTAATTAAATTTAAGTAATTTAAAATAGATTATAAGTTATATGTTGAATAACGAAAACTGATCCAAGATGGCCGCGGATGCAAGCCGCTGAAGCAGGTCGCCGAACAGACGCTACAGCTGAAGATTCTGAGCTCTTTTGAGCTGTTTTGTTTAGTTTTTCTTGCCTCAAAATGCTGAAAAGAAGGGGAAAGAGCTCCGGTGGGGCCTCCCTGCGCTCCGGAACACCTACCTCCGGCAACATAGAAGCGCTGTTTCGGCGATTCCAGGGCACCATGATGACGTCGGGACTGCAGTTAGAGACGCCCCGTGGGAACGGAACAGAGGTGTCTCACCGAAGTCTTGAGACCACTTTGAGCCCCGACGTAAGACCTCCTCCTCTGCACCCCCGAGCAACCAGCTCCCCAGGGGTCGAGAGCTCACCGGAAGTCGGGATGAGCTCTCCCCTAGAGGCTGCGCGGAGCTGTGTTGAGGAAGCCGATTCAGGCTCACAGGTTTTGCAGGAGAGCCTGAATATGGTCGGGAGTGCTGTAACAACTGAAACTGGACCTAATCAAGCAGAGGGAAGTGGAGGAGAGCGGTCGAATGGTGAGCACAAACTTTTGATTACTCATTTACAAATTCCTACCATAGTTAAGCCCCAAGAAGTCACTTTAGATGCCTTGTGGGACCTGGTGGCAAATATGGCGAAAATAATTAATGTCCAACAAGTGCAAGTGGAGGGGAAAATGAAAGACCAAGAAAAAGAAATTACCTTAATAAAGCAAGATATTGCTGACTCAAATACATCTTTAGACAGTATCAAAAATGAATTAAAATCTTCCAAACAGCTTCAAGAGACTTTAATTAAGGACAACGTAAATTTAAGAAGGAAGATTGAAACATTTGAAAATTTTTCAAGAGTCAACAATATCAGACTGATTAATTTTCCACGAATTACAACAATTACTCCGCGAGAGATGTTAAAACGATACCTGACGGAAATATTAGAAGTTCCTGAGGGTTCATTACCTCCATTTACACAGGTGTACTATCTTCCCAAGAAAAATCAAATTCAGCAACAGGAAGATAACCATGGACCAATAGATGTATCGGCATTACTGGAACTATCAGATAAAGAAATGGCTACTCCTGCAACATTAGTGGCAACCTTAGCTTTAACATTGGATAAGAATTGGATTTTGAGACTTTTCTTTAAAAATAAAGCAAAAGAATTTATGGGACTCAAAATACAAATGTTCCCAGATTTAGCCAGGGACACACAACGGCGAAGAAAAGAGTTTCTTATGTTAAAACCGGGAATTATAGCTCTTGGAGCAACTTTTTTCCTGCGATATCCATGTAAATGCGTTATACAATATAATTCCCAAAAATATGTTTTCTTTGAGCCTTACCAGTTGACAACTTTCCTTTCTTTTTCTCGGCTAGAGAAGGAAAAGAATGGAGGAGTATAGAATATTTAAGATGTCCTTACCAGCTGACTTGCATTATTTTCTTTAATAATATTTCTTTGCTTTTTTCCGTTTATAATTACATTTTGGATCATTTGTGGACTTGAGCTGATTTAAGTTAATTGGTATTCCTGAATTTATAATATTGTTGTGGTTTTATTTTCTTGACTTAAAGCTTTCTGTACAAGTAAATCTTGAATTTTCTCTCTGGAAAAAAGGAGGCTCAGGGGTGATATGATAGAGACCTTCAAGATCATGAGGGGCATAGAGAGGGTGGATAGGGACAGATTCTTCAGGCTGAAGGGGACAACAGGTACGAGGGGGCATTCGGAGAAACTCAAGGGAGATAGGTTCAAAACAAATGCAAGGAAGTTTTTCTTCACCCAAAGGGTCGTGGACACTTGGAATGCGCTACCGGAGGAAGTGATCGGGCAGAGTACGGTACAGGGATTCAAACAGAGACTGGACAGATTCCTGGGGGATAAAGGGATCGTGGGATACTGAGAAAGTATAGAAACCCAACCAGGTCGTGCATGTGCAAGACCGGAGGGCTAGGACTTCGATGGGAAGATAGGACTCATCAGGAAACCAAGGTGGCATGGGGGCCCCTTCTGATGATTTAGACAGGTCATGACCTGTTTGGGCCGCCGCGGGAGCGGACTGCTGGGCTAGATGGACCTATGGTCTGACCCGGCGGAGGCACTGCTTATGTTCTTATGTTCTTATGAATTGTATTTTGAAAATTGAATAAATAAATAATTTAAAAAAAAATAAGTTATATGTTGATTCTCTACTAAATTAATTAAAATTAGATCAAAAGTTATAAGTTATTTAATTAATTAAAGTAATAAAATAAATATTTTGGTAGGGAGGTGGGGAATTAGCCTGTGATGTTATAAGGAGGCAAGAGATTAATTCATTCTTCTCTTGAATAGTTCCAGTTGGAAAGATTTACTCCTAAGTCTGAGGCATTTCCCCGAAATAATTAATAAATAATTGAAATAATTGAAATACTTTAAATAATTAGATTTAAGGTTTACAGTAATTTTCAACAAATTACTTTGGAATCGGTGTCTCTTTTTGAGTTTTATGAATAGACTATTAATGACAGCACAAAGGGTCAAGTTCAATAAACGGAGACCCAGTTGTAGGCAGCAGTAGACATCCTACCGCTGTCCAACCAGCCAATTGGGACGCACACATATTTTAACCCCCCAAAAAAAACCAACCCGAGGCAGGCCGCCTACACTGTAGGCGGCTGACGCGGGTGCAGGGAGGCATCTAGGGATGCTTAAACTCTGCCAAGGCTGGACGTGGGAGTGGTTTCAACTGGAAGTGGCCTTAGGTGAGTTTAAGCGACCCTAGGCGTTCGACAAAGTTCCACATGAACGACTACTTCGGAAAATTGCATGCCATGGAATTGAGGGTGAAATACTCACGTGGATTAAGAACTGGCTGAAGCATAGGAAACAGAGAGTGGGGGTAAATGGACAATTCTCAGACTGGAAGAGCGTCACTAGCGGGGTGCAACTAAAATGATTAAGGGGCTGGAGGAGTTGCCGTACAGCGAGAGATTAGAGAAACTGGGCTTCTTTTCCCTTGAAAAGAGGAGACTGCATTCAAAATACTGAAAGGAATAGACTTAGTAGAGAAAGACTGACTGTTCACCCACTCTAAGGTAGGGAGAATGAGAGGATACTCTCTAAAGTTGAAAGGGGATAGATTCCGTACAAACGTAAGGAAATTCTTCTTCACCCAGAGAGTGATAGAAAACTGGAACGCTCTTCCGGAGTCTGTTATAGGGGAAAACACCCTCCAGGGTTTCAAGACAAAGTTGGACAAGTTCATGTTAAACTGGTGAGACTGGACTCATTTGGAGCACTGGTCTTGACCTTGGGGCCGCCGCGTGAGCGGACTGATGGGCAGGATGGACCACTGGTCTGACCCAGCAGCGGCAATTCTTATGTTCTTATGACGCCGGTTAGAGAATTGGTGTGGTTAGGCAAAGTTAGGTGTCTGCCCATTAGGACAGGCGTGATTTTGTATAGGACGCCTGTGTGCGATTCTCAAAAGTTGCTTAGGTGGCTGCTGAGATGGGCATTTCTATACAGAATCAGGCCCAAAATGTGTAGCACTATCTTGGCCCATGGGCCACCCCACCCAATATTTATTTCGATGTAGTAGGAAAAAAGACATTGGGCATTTGACTTTGAATTAATCAGAGCATCACAAGCTTTAAATCTCATAAGAATGAAAAGTCAAACTGTTTAGAGGATGAGTTACCAAATGTTTAGTTTATTTTAACACTGAAAAAATGAAGGTTTCCTACAAGACGAGGATGGACAGTCACAGCCACCATATTGAATGTGGCCAACACCATGGGCATCGCTCCTGCCCCACCTTTTCCCACTGGACCGCCAACAATTATGGTAGGGGCCAGGAGATGAAGCCAGAAAAGGGGCTTTCAACTGTCAACCGTTCATTGGCAAATGAAATCCTGCCCAGATTCATTTACCAACAACAAGCAACAACAGAAGAAACCTCATTGATGTAAATGACTTAGTAGATAAGGACAGATTGTTCACCCTCTCCAAGGTAGGGAGAACGAGAGGGCACTCTCTAAAGTTGAAAGGGGATAGATTCTGTACAAACGTAAGGAAGTTCTTCTTCACCCAGAGAGTGGTAGAAATCTGGAACGCTCTTCCAGAGGCTGTTATAGGGGAAAACACCCTCCAAAGATTCAAGACAAAGTTAGACAAGTTCCTGCTGAACGAGAACGTGCGCTGGTAGGGCTAGTCTCAGTTAGGTTGCTGGTCTTAGACCAGAGGGCCGCCGCGTGAGAGGACTGCTGGGCATGATGGACCACTGGTCTGACCCAGCAGTGGCAATTCTTATGTTGTTAACCCTCTCCTGGGCCCAGATGCTCAAAGCTCTTGGAGCTGAAGCAAACAGCACTAGCCACATACTACAGGAAAAGCTCAGAAACATAGCCCTCCGATGCTCCGAGCTATTGATTCAAAGCATATGCACGCTACAAAAGCAAGGGGAGGAACGTGTTTTATGTATGGGCAGTTTAGGTTTTGGAGTATCGGGCCCTTGGGGTCTAGGACGATTCAGCGGTCGTTTCATCGTAGCCATTTCAGAGTGGCCATTTCATTGTGCTGATCTTGCCACAATAAAATGACCAAAACAGAGGATCACCTGCTGTGGTCACTTCGAGCCAGTCTATCCAGTGATGGGTTTGCTGGAGTGGGAATGGCCAGGGGAGAAGGTGCGCGCAGAAGAAACTGCCTTTGGCCTCTATTTTCTATGCGCTTGTATTGGCAGTGCCTGCTGACGCGTACCCAGTGAGTAGCGTCATGAATGGTACCTGTGCCCCGACTCAGTGTTTCAGCGTTTGGGGGGTGATGCCCTCCCCACACTCCCCAAAATGTTTTCCTTCCTCTCTCCTCCCTGTCCCCCATCCCCCCTGTCCATGATCCGGTACCTCCCCGTCAAGCACTCCCACCGGAAGGGGACGTTTCATTGCAGCCACACTGAAATGTCCCACGATGAAATGGAATCATCCCATACAAGAAAGTTGACCCTGATTCCTCCAACCAAAACATAAAACTTGCGGAGAGCTGATGTCCAAGTTAAAGGTTTTATTAAAACAAATAAATAATCCACATACAAATGTCTAGGGCCTGAACCACTGGAAATATATAGACCCAATACGGTCCGTGTTTCGACACTACTGTCTTCTTCAGGGGTCCCTGTAGGTCCTAACAGCAGGCTTGTGGATTAAATATAAAAGAAAATGAAAAGATCTCTGCACTAGTGAGATAAACTCATCCTGCTGTTAGGACCTTCAGGGACCCCTGTAGAAGACAATAGTGTCGAAACACGGACCCTGTTGGGGCCATATGTTTCCAGTGGTTCAGGCCCTAGACATTTTTATGTGGATTATTTATTTGGATTATTCATTTGTTTTAATAAAGCCTTCATCTTGGACATCAGCTCTCCGCATGAATCATCCCATTCCATGGGCCCATGGCCCATAGTTTGGTTTTTGCATTATATCACCATATCGCTTTCCACAATGAACAGCAAAGCAGCACATAGCATTTTGACAACTACCACAATGAACAGACATGAGAAACCTTTACAAATATTGTATGCAAATCTCTCTGTGCATAATCGTTGAGGGTAATCCTGAAAATCTGACAGGAAAGGTGTGCCTCCAGGAAATGGATTGGTGTGGACAAGCAAAAGCAGAGCCCTTGTTTCTCTAATATAGAAAACATAAATCTCTTGTCTAGCTCTGATTTGTATTAGAAGGACAGCAGAGTCCATGTTTTAAAATAAATACATAAAAACAGACTCTAAAGGGTTCTCAGTGAAACCCTGTGAACTGGGTGGAGAGACAGCCCAAGAAAAGGAAAAAACAGAACCTTGTCTGACAAAGCTGGCACCAACCCCCCCCCCCTGTCAGAAGCCAACATCAAAAGCTGGGCTCCGTGTCCAGTTTCGGCCTGGCATCTCACCAGAGCCATTAGCGTCCTCGTGACTGGGTGTGAGGGGCTGCAGAGAAGGAAGCTGCGTTTCAGAAAGACATTTTCCTGGTGCATACAGTTTGAAGACCATTATCCCCACCAAGCCGTGGCGTTCAGTTTTTATTTTTTTAATAATGGCTTTTCCATTTTAAAATAGAATTGAGGTACTCTCAGATACCCGCTACCAGGATCATCAAAGATCTCACTGGATATATATGTGCGGGTTCAGATATCAATCATCGAGTACCAAAGTATGCAAAGAAGTGCTCTAAAGTGCTTAGTGAAAATAAATATTCAAAATTAAATAGAAATATATTGCACTTATCTTAATACACCCTACGGGACCCGTTTCACCCAGCTTGGGCTTCTTCAGGGGTCAATTATCTAAAAAATGAATACAAAAACATATTAAACACATCTTAAACCCTCATGTGTACTTATATCTATGACTGTAATGCAGATGAAGTGCCTTTAAGTTTAAAATTTAAAGTTTAAAATTTAAGGTATAATGACTTACGTGTATTGTCTCGGGTTAACAAGACAAAAAATGGCGCTCTAGCATTGAAAACGCCAGCGCATGCGTGTTTAAATACTAAATCCTTATAAAATGAGCGCATGCGTGAAAAGCTAACTTAAATAAAATATATTTGTCAATAAAACACCCTCCAATCTATCATGCTGTTTAATCCCTTTGGTGTCATGGTTTGTAGTCTATAAATCCATCTGATTTCTCTTTGCGCCAAACGTCTTTTCCTATCTCCCCCTCTGTAGTTAGAATCTTCCTTATCGATGCAAAAACACCTTAGATCTTCAAATTTATGTTTGGCAATAGAGCAATGCTCCACCAAAGGAGCCGACATTTTATTATGTTTAATGTTAGACTTATGTTCTATCATGCGAGTTCTAAAACTCCTAGATGTCATCCCGACATACATTTTTTTGCAGGTACAAAAAATAACATAAATCACAAAATCAGAAGAACAAGTCAGAAATTTGTTAATGTAATATGTTTTTCCATCAACTGGATTGGTGAAGGAATTTGATGTAATGGTCGAAGCACAAATACTACAGTGGCCACATCTATGGAAGCCATTAGGTAAAAGATTTCTTTGCGGATCTTCTGCACACATATCTCTAGACGAGGAAAACAGTTCTTTTAAGTTACGTTCACGAGAAAATGCCATTCTCAATTGTGTTTGTTCAAAAATTTTCTTTGTCTGAACTATTTTCCAATTGCTTTTGAAGATCTTGGCTAATGTATTACCATCATTAAAATACTTCAACACACATGTCATAATCTCATCGTTTTGATCATTGATTTTGTTGTTCGTTTCATCCATCAACCACTCTCTATGTATGTATTTCGCTCTCTTTTGTGATTGTTTTAATACATGCTGAGGATAACCCCTCTTTTTTAATTTTCTTATAAAGTTCTTGGAATGAGTAGAATAATCTATATCTTGAGTGCAATTTCTTTTAATACGCAAAAGTTGTGAGAATGGTAGATTTTTCTTCAAATTATATGGATGACAGCTATTGTAACTCAAAAACGTGTTCCTATCGGTGGGTTTAGAATACAGATTGAATACAAATTTATTAGAAATTTGTGTTATTTTCAAATCCAAAAATTCAATCTCGTGTGAAGAATATTTCATTGTGAATTTTAAATTTTCATCACAACTATTCAACCACTTAAAGAACTCATGTAAGCTATCAATAGATCCTTCCCACAACATTAGGATGTCATCAATATATCTAAACCATTTGAAAATATATGGTTCAAACGGTGAATTCCGTATCCAGGTTTTCTCAAAATCACACATATACAAGTTGGCAACAGAGGGCGCAAACACTGCTCCCATTGCTACCCCCGATTTCTGTTGGTAAAACTCATTATTATATATAAAAAAATTTTCTCTCATAGCAATTTGTGCTAGATTCAAAATGAAGTTAGATGGAATGAAATGAGGTCTTATTCTTTTTTCTAAAATGTCCTTAATGACATTTAAAGCTTCACTTTGCGGAATGGAGGTATAAAGTGATGTGACATCTAGAGAGACCAACACATATGCAACATTCTGTTCAGTGATCTTTTCAAGTTGCTTCATAATATCCTTCGAATCTTTGATGTATGATTCTGATTTGATTACTTCGTATTTTAAAAACTCATCTATAAAACTAGACAACGGCTCCAATAAAGATCCCTTTGCTGACATTATAGGGCGACCTGGAGGGTTTTCTAAATTTTTATGAATCTTGGGTGCCGTATACAAAATGGGAATCATAGGATTAGGAGGATTCAAAAATCTATAGTCTTTCTGTGTCAAAAAACCTTGTAGTAATCCCTGGTTAGTAATTTGTTGTATTTTTCTCTGCAATTTTGTAGTAGGATTGAAACGTAAACGTTCATATGTTTTCAAATCTTGTAACTGTTTCAGAATCTCTTCATTATATTTACTTTTGTCTTGGACTACTATAGCTCCCCCTTTGTCTGCTCTAGTAATGACAATCGTTCGATCTTTAGATAGGGTCATAAGAGCCTTCCTTTCATCTGTAGTTAAATTATTGTGTCTAAATGTCTGTTGATATTGTTCTTGCCAATTTTCTACATCTTTGATAACACACTGTTTAAACGATTGTATAATGGGATCGAGAGGGGTGGGAGGACACCAAACACTTTTTGGAGGTAATATGGAACGATCATATGTAGGAGGTACTTCACTAAAGTAAACTTTCAGATGTAGTTTTCTTATTAATTTTTCTAAATCAATATGAAACTGTACTTCGTTGAACTTAGTCGAAGGTACGAAAGATAAACCAAGAGAAAGTACCTTGAATTCAATAGGAGTCAACGGTCTTTTTGAAATGTTGATTACCACTGATTCCGATTCGTTTGAGACCGAGTGTTTGGTCTTTGACGTTGTGTACCTCTTCCTCTTATCCTTCCTCTTTTGTTGTTTGTCCTATTGAATTCAAGGTACTTTCTCTTGGTTTATCTTTCGTACCTTCGACTAAGTTCAACGAAGTACAGTTTCATATTGATTTAGAAAAATTAATAAGAAAACTACATCTGAAAGTTTACTTTAGTGAAGTACCTCCTACATATGATCGTTCCATATTACCTCCAAAAAGTGTTTGGTGTCCTCCCACCCCTCTCGATCCCATTATACAATCGTTTAAACAGTGTGTTATCAAAGATGTAGAAAATTGGCAAGAACAATATCAACAGACATTTAGACACAATAATTTAACTACAGATGAAAGGAAGGCTCTTATGACCCTATCTAAAGATCGAACGATTGTCATTACTAGAGCAGACAAAGGGGGAGCTATAGTAGTCCAAGACAAAAGTAAATATAATGAAGAGATTCTGAAACAGTTACAAGATTTGAAAACATATGAACGTTTACGTTTCAATCCTACTACAAAATTGCAGAGAAAAATACAACAAATTACTAACCAGGGATTACTACAAGGTTTTTTGACACAGAAAGACTATAGATTTTTGAATCCTCCTAATCCTATGATTCCCATTTTGTATACGGCACCCAAGATTCATAAAAATTTAGAAAACCCTCCAGGTCGCCCTATAATGTCAGCAAAGGGATCTTTATTGGAGCCGTTGTCTAGTTTTATAGATGAGTTTTTAAAATACGAAGTAATCAAATCAGAATCATACATCAAAGATTCGAAGGATATTATGAAGCAACTTGAAAAGATCACTGAACAGAATGTTGCATATGTGTTGGTCTCTCTAGATGTCACATCACTTTATACCTCCATTCCGCAAAGTGAAGCTTTAAATGTCATTAAGGACATTTTAGAAAAAAGAATAAGACCTCATTTCATTCCATCTAACTTCATTTTGAATCTAGCACAAATTGCTATGAGAGAAAATTTTTTTATATATAATAATGAGTTTTACCAACAGAAATCGGGGGTAGCAATGGGAGCAGTGTTTGCGCCCTCTGTTGCCAACTTGTATATGTGTGATTTTGAGAAAACCTGGATACGGAATTCACCGTTTGAACCATATATTTTCAAATGGTTTAGATATATTGATGACATCCTAATGTTGTGGGAAGGATCTATTGATAGCTTACATGAGTTCTTTAAGTGGTTGAATAGTTGTGATGAAAATTTAAAATTCACAATGAAATATTCTTCACACGAGATTGAATTTTTGGATTTGAAAATAACACAAATTTCTAATAAATTTGTATTCAATCTGTATTCTAAACCCACCGATAGGAACACGTTTTTGAGTTACAATAGCTGTCATCCATATAATTTGAAGAAAAATCTACCATTCTCACAACTTTTGCGTATTAAAAGAAATTGCACTCAAGATATAGATTATTCTACTCATTCCAAGAACTTTATAAGAAAATTAAAAAAGAGGGGTTATCCTCAGCATGTATTAAAACAATCACAAAAGAGAGCGAAATACATACATAGAGAGTGGTTGATGGATGAAACGAACAACAAAATCAATGATCAAAACGATGAGATTATGACATGTGTGTTGAAGTATTTTAATGATGGTAATACATTAGCCAAGATCTTCAAAAGCAATTGGAAAATAGTTCAGACAAAGAAAATTTTTGAACAAACACAATTGAGAATGGCATTTTCTCGTGAACGTAACTTAAAAGAACTGTTTTCCTCGTCTAGAGATATGTGTGCAGAAGATCCGCAAAGAAATCTTTTACCTAATGGCTTCCATAGATGTGGCCACTGTAGTATTTGTGCTTCGACCATTACATCAAATTCCTTCACCAATCCAGTTGATGGAAAAACATATTACATTAACAAATTTCTGACTTGTTCTTCTGATTTTGTGATTTATGTTATTTTTTGTACCTGCAAAAAAATGTATGTCGGGATGACATCTAGGAGTTTTAGAACTCGCATGATAGAACATAAGTCTAACATTAAACATAATAAAATGTCGGCTCCTTTGGTGGAGCATTGCTCTATTGCCAAACATAAATTTGAAGATCTAAGGTGTTTTTGCATCGATAAGGAAGATTCTAACTACAGAGGGGGAGATAGGAAAAGACGTTTGGCGCAAAGAGAAATCAGATGGATTTATAGACTACAAACCATGACACCAAAGGGATTAAACAGCATGATAGATTGGAGGGTGTTTTATTGACAAATATATTTTATTTAAGTTAGCTTTTCACGCATGCGCTCATTTTATAAGGATTTAGTATTTAAACACGCATGCGCTGGCGTTTTCAATGCTAGAGCGCCATTTTTTGTCTTGTTAACCCGAGACAATACACGTAAGTCATTATACCTTAAATTTTAAACTTTAAATTTTAAACTTAAAGGCACTTCATCTGCATTACAGTCATAGATATAAGTACACATGAGGGTTTAAGATGTGTTTAATATGTTTTTGTATTCATTTTTTAGATAATTGACCCCTGAAGAAGCCCAAGCTGGGTGAAACGGGTCCCGTAGGGTGTATTAAGATAAGTGCAATATATTTCTATTTAATTTTGAATATTTATTTTCACTAAGCACTTTAGAGCACTTCTTTGCATACTTTGGTACTCGATGATTGATATCTGAACCCGCACATATATATCCAGTGAGATCTTTGATGATCCTGGTAGCGGGTATCTGAGAGTACCTCAATTCTATTCTATAGGTATTCTTAAACCTTTAGTCATACCAGTCTATTTCAGAGTTGTTCTGTTGATTACTCAGACTTGGTACATTGTGGTTTTTTAGTATTTTCCATTTTAAAGCAATTCAACTAGATTCATTACACATAAAATAATCATCTCCCTTTTTATTGACCTTTTTTTTTTTTTTTTACTGTCTCTACCAGGGCTGGATTTAGGTATAAACTAGACAAGCTACGTTTCACTACAGAAAATTAAGAGGCCCCGTTTACTAAAGTGCATTAGATTTTGCATTTACCATGGTTTGATGCAGCAAATTAACATGTAGTAGCTGCAGATTTAAAGCTGCAGCTATCAGGGCTGTGCCCTGAATTTTCCATTGCAGGTCATGCATTTACATTTGCATTAGCACATGGTACACGTTTGCATTTAGCTTGGAGGCACTTAGCACCCTCTATTAGGAGGTTAAGTGGTGATGTGCTCATTAGTTGGTTAGCACACAATAAGTACAGCATGTTAATTGCTCTATACTCTCCATGCCCATTCTCCACTTATGTCCCATCTAGTTCCACCGCAACACATAATTCCTTTAATGTGTGATTTAGCTCACAGTACCCTTAACAATATCGCAAAAGTAGTTGCTAAGTTTAAAACAGAGAAACATAAAAGCGTGATAGCAGATAAGGGCCAAATGGCCAATCCAGTCTGCCCATCCACAGCTTCCACTATCTCCTCCTCTCCCTATAGCAGGGGTTTCAAACTCAATCACATAAGGGGCCAAAATCTAAAACACAGGCTAAGTTGCGGGCCAAATTTTTTAGTCTTAGTAGAAGGATTCTGGGTTAGATGGACCATTGGTCTGACCCAATATGGCTCTTACGTCCTCATGTTCCTCAGAGCGATCTCCATTGACCACTACCCTCTGTCATCTTCCACTCAACCAGTTCCTAACTCAGTCTGTCACTTTGGGACCCATCCCGAGGGCACTCAGTTTATTTATTAGACATCTTTGTGGAACACTGTCAAAGGCTTTGCTAAAAATCTAAATCTAAATGCCCCACATCTAACGCATGCAGTACATAAAACCAGATAAATAGAAACAGGGCCTCACTTCTCTTCATGAAGTCTCTCAGTGCCCTCTTCCTTAGCTTGCGTGCACATGGTGACATGTTCACACAATGCAAGCAACACAGAAACCTCGAGCGCCGGATCCAATCAGTGGGCGCACAATTCATGAGGACCCTTCTCCTGCATCCCAGTCATTTCTTTAGATGATTCAGGCATCTTCAAGGTGATGAGTAGAAAAGTTGTAATGGAGAGCTGTAGAAAATCCAACCGATGGGAACGGGCGGAAACTAAAGACTGGGGATTAGGGGGAAGCAGGGGGAAATGGGTAGGGCTCGGGCATGCCCAGTGGGGCCCGGGCACTGCACGTGCTCAGAGAAAAAAAAAAAATCTCTCTGAGCTATTGGAGAGCTTATCCACAAATTGGGAGCTGTTGGGACAATACCCATATGTGGCTGACTCATCCTGCTTGTCCTAGGAGAACAAATGAATTTCTTCCTGAACAGTGCAAAATATAGACAGCAGATGTAAAATTTCAAAGCTAACATATTTCAGTAACTGAATTGAAAATAAAATCATTTTCCTACCTTTGTTGTCTGGTGATTTTATTTTTTAATCTTTTTTTCTGCCATCTCTCTCCTCCTTCCCTCTCCCTTCTTGTGGTCTGACATCTCTCTCCTTGCATCACCCCCTTCCCCTGATCTGGTATCACTCTCTTCTCCTTCCTGTAGTCTAGCATATATCTTCCTCACCTTCTTCCCTTCCCTCCTTCTCTCCCCTGTGTCCAGCATCAACCTTCTCCCCCTTATATTCAGTGGGATTTAGTCAGCTGGGAACGGCTCTGAGCCGGCTAAGTTCTGTTTGGCCAGCTATCTAGCGATATTTAATTTCGGCTCAGACATCCAGGTACCATATATAGAATCTGGAGTCAGCACATAAGTGCAAGGAAAGATCCGATCTGATCCATGGCCGGGGGGCTGATTCACGAATCACCTTCATGCAAATGAGGGCAATTGAAATCACACCCCCAACCAACCACCTGGATCGCTCTACAGCAGGGATCTCAAAGTCCCTCCTTGAGGGCCGCAATCCAGACGGGTTTTCAGGATTTCCTCAATGAATATGCATTGAAAGCAGTGCATGCACATAGATCTCATGCATATTTATTGGGGAAATCCTGAAAACCCGACTGGATTGCGGCCTTCAAGGAGAGACTTTGAGACCCCTGCTCTACAGCGATCCCGACACATGCGCAGACCATCTGTAGATGGTCTGCACATGCGCTGGCCCTCCGTGCCCGGCAGAGCAGGAAACTTTACTTTTTTTTTTCTTTGCAAGCCCGTGGTTTTAACCCGCTTTAAACCCACGGGTTAAAACCATAGACTTGCACTACGGGGAAGGGCAAGAGAGTCGGGGGCAGAGGGCAGAGAAGCAGGGCAGAGAGCAAGGCGGCAGGAGGCAGGGCAGTCGGAAAGGACCTGAGCGACTGGTCCTCAGCAGTTGCTTATTTTTGGATCGGTCAGCCCAGTCGGTGTCCCTCATTTTTTTTTTTTTTTTTTAGTGAATCGCTGCCTGCCTACATTTGAATGCCGTTCCCCCTCATTTGCATGCGCAGATCGGAGGATGATCGGGACAGAGGTTAGTGAATCGGGTCAGAAGGGAATTGGGTCGCAATCGGGTCAGAGGGGAATCGGGTCGCAAAGGGGTCGCTAAGTGGTCGGAACTTAATTGATGGGCTTAGTGAATCTAACCCTAAGTGTAAGCTATAAAATGGTGCATATAAATTCTAGGGTGCAAATCTCATGGCCATGGGAGGAGCATGAGCGGATCATGGGCATTTCTAAGTTAGGTGCACTGCTATAGAAATGGCCGATCTGTGCGTGGGTATTTAGGCCTGGTTTTCATCAGCCCAAATGGGAGTGCCTAGATGTTTGTCACACATACAGGCACTAAGCATGATTCTATAAACTGCGCCTAACTTCGGAAGTGTTTTACAGAATTGCATAAGCGCTGTCCTTTATCACGCTGATTTCTTAGGCGTCATTTATAGAATATAGGCCCAACAGCAACTGCCTTTGAGCTGGTGTAACTGTTTGCATTCAACTTCAGGCGCACCAGTGTTGACTTATGCTAGTAAGCTCTCGTGTTAAGCCCATGGCACTGGAGCTCCTAAATCTTGGTGCTAGTTTATAGACTATCACTTAATACCTCTTCGTGAATAAAATCATTATAACAAAAGAATGGGTCACAATGTTAACAGAAATCTTTCAACTAATGCTTGGGCTTTAAAAAAAAACCTCTGACTTGAAAAATGTGTCTCTATCTAAAGCAGTGTCCTGCAAACTTTCTCAAGCAGTGGTACACTAAACGTAGTGGCCATGACTTGAGGCATCCGAAAGTGCACGGGTGTTGCTGTAATGACATCACATGAATGCGTGATGTCATCACGTTGACGTCCAAATATGCATCCTGGGGGGGGAGGTGCCAGCAGGGAAGAAGGCTGGAGAGAAGGAGAGGAACGTGTCCTGTAGGCAGTCAGCTGGTGCCGGCGCTTCTCCTCCTCCCAGTGTGCCGCGGCACACCTGAAATCTCAGGAGGCCCGCTAGTGTGCCACGGCACACAGTTTGCAAAAGACTGGTCTCAAGTGAAGCCCTGTTACAAGGAAGAACTTCTTGATTTTTAATCTGTCACGCACGCTCTCTCGACCGTTGCTGGGTGAACGCCAAAAATGAAAGACGGCAGTTTTGCTAATAGAAGGATTAAGCAACCTTTGGGAGACCGTCAAGTCCAAAAGGAATGTGGGTGATGGGAGTGAGGAAAACTGTTACCCGTAAAAATAGCATAATGCAAGCATTCCTTTCATGGATAGTTTTGCGATGCAGCACGGCTGCTTATTTCAAATATCAATAGAAAAATATGTAAAAGCATTTAATGACACAAGTCTACTTGTTTTTATTTAAGACAGTGCAAATATCAACAAAATTAGATTTCAAAAGTATCGCCAATCTCGAACGAAAGAACTTCAGAACTCACAAGGAAGAAATATATCTAAAGCAATCAGGGAGCCCATCTGTCAGCTAAGCTATAAAAAACCACATTGACTTTTGTTCCCATAAAATATAGATTAGTTCCAGTAATCAAAGATTTTTTTTCATTATCAGAAAAAAAAACCCCCGCAGATCTGAAGGGAAAAAAAATAAATCCCAAAGATGTTCACAGGATAGGAAACTACTATAAATGGGACTCATTCAGCTTTTATCCATCCTTAATTTCCCATTATTGGATTCTCCCAACAGAAATTAAAAATATATACATACACCCCGTTCATCTCTGTCCACAACTATTCCACCTAGATGTATTACAAAAGTCAAATAATAATAATATATGCCTCCAGGGTGGCTTAGCATGTCTCCATATTGGTGCAGGGTGGAGACAAGAGACTACGCCATAACTGCAACATACAACACACACTCTGTGAGCAAGGCTTCTTAGTCCAGTGACCTTCTCTGGCCAGGTATGAACGAGGCTGAGAAAGAAAAGTAAATAATTTGCCATGACCTACTGCACTAAGAAATGTACTGTGGGTCCTTAAAAAAAATATTGGAACCACCTTGAATGTTCAAGGCCCTTCAATATTTTCATCTTTTATGCCTGTGGTTTGTATGAAATTGCACAGTTTTTGCACTTAAAAATAAAAGAACATGCACAGCTAATAGATAAAAATGTGTCTTTGGTGCAATAAACATCTCCTGTGGAAACAGTGAATTATCAGCATACAATCAAACTGATTGCATATCAAACTGTATATTATATCTATATAGCCTTGTACTATCTACATCTATGTGACAAACATATAGAGAATTACATCTTATTAACATCCATTCTATAGTTGTTTTGGGACAATTCATTATATTTAGTTTTCAGCATGCAAGCGTTTTTGTTTCAGAAAAAAAAAAAAAACCCCACCCGGCTCCTTAAACTCAAGCTAGACCTTCACAAAATGAAAATCATTTCTTAACATTCTAACGCTTAAACTCCGGCCTAACGCAGCTTATAGGCAAAGTTTCTGCTCAGCAACGCCGGATTCTTCCCAGGCTCTGATTCCAGCATCCCCCCCCCCCCCCCAGTCGGAAGCCACACCCAAAGAGCTGCAGGGAGAGAGGATCCGGCAAGACACAACAGCAATGGCAAAGTATAGAAAAAGTAAGCCCACCGCTGGCTGGGGATCCTTGCCAGTTGGGAAGAACCAGGTGGAAGCAGTCGCACATCTTGGGCTGCAGGTGACCGGCTGGGCTCGGTGCAGAGGCAAACGCCAGGAGCCCGGAACTAAAGTGCTGACACACTGTCTCTCTTCGCCTCCATCAGTGGGTTTATGTCCCTGGATAGTAACAGAATTATTCAAAGCCGTCCTGGCACGCATTACGTCCCATTGATCACCGCCTGTTGCAAAGGAAGCAGGGATGAAAAAAAAAAAACAAACCCACCACACTGTCTCTCCTTTGCAAAGGTTTCTGAGGCATCATATTCGGCCCAGACTGTGTTTTTAGTCGGGCTTCCAAATAAGATACTTGGGGCTGGGGAGGGGAGATGGAGCTGCACAAAGCGAATTTCGTGGAGCAGAGGATGGTCTGGTTTGCAGAGTGGCCTCGTCTGTTTCATTTAGCTGGCTCATAAATCGAAGGCTGAATGAAAGAATCAAGATACAAGTAATTTTGATAGCCCAGCTGCCCACATAGATAAAGGCCATTATAATATAAATAAGCAGAACTTAAGTTACACTATTTCAGTTCCTGTTTTTGCCACTCAATGAGGCTGATGTCCTGAAGTGCAATTTTTTTTTTTAAATTCCAGAAATGCATCCAAATGCTTCGATTTCTGCAAGTTGCACAGGGTGTTTGGCCTCCCCTTTGGGTAAAGCTTTGTGCAAGGGTTCGCTTATTCATAAATAAGGAGTTATAGGCAATGTAAAGCAGGGGTGTCCAACCTTTTGGCTTCCCTGGGCCGCATTGGCCGAAAAAAATGTTTCTAGGGCCGCACAAATGCGCAAACACTGCAGCAAGACAGAGGAGGGAGCCGGCAAGACGGTAAACACCCAGGGGCAGCAGAGGAAAACACTGCATCGCCCTCGACCGGGGCCACACAAAATACTTCACGGGGCCGCAGGTTGGACACCCCTGCTGTAAAGCATTCATTAACAATGAATATTTGGAAAGACTGACGCTTGAAAATGTCACCACAATTTAAAGAGGATTACACCTAAATAGCTTATTTCCATGGGTTGCAAACCTTCATGCTAAAACCTTCAAACCTGGAGGATAGCTATGAGAAACCTAAGACAAGTTTGAAAATTCTTCGACAGAAAACAATTCCAACTTTTGGTACGATCTCTTATCCTAGGCTTATTAGACTACTGCAACATACTATGGGCTCCTTTTACGAAGCCGCGGTAGCGGTTTAACGCACGTAATAGCACGCGCTAAACCGCCGGACGCACTAGCCGCTACCACCTCCTCTTGAGCAGGCGGTAGTTTTTTGGCTAGCACGGGGGTTAGCGCGTGATTAAAAGTCCCACGCGCTGAAGCTGCTAACGTGACTTCGTAAAAGGAGCCCGATATCTCCCCTGCCCACAATTACAAACAATACAAAACACAGCCCTAAGACTCATCTACTCACTAAAAAAATACGACCACATCACAGAGGCATACCAAGACTCACACTGGCTCCCAATACAAGCAAGAATACACTTCAAATTCCATTGCCTACTATTTAAAGCTATAAATGGAGACAGCCCAATCTACTGGAATAACCAATTAACTCAATCTACCTCAACCAGACACAGGAGAACCCACACACTAGTCACACACCCACCTATCAAAAATGTCATACAACCTACTGGCCAAAAAAAACTCGGATATGTGAAATATCAGTAATGTAATGTGCCACACTTTCACAAAGAATATATTGATGTCATAAATAAGTGTAGGCAGTGCTGCTTTGGTTTTGATCAGAGGAGACGTTCTTCACGTCCCGGTTAAAAGTTTTGATCGGATTCTGCTACACCCTGAGGCAGCAAGTTGGTGAAACGCTGGCCATCGTCGGTGTACCGATCATAGATAAGTTGAAAGTTTTTTCATCTATCAATTGCATAGACAGCCCTGCTTATAGTTTATTTAACAGGGAGTGCAATGGAGGTTTTCTGCCAATGAAGATTACCACCCAACCACCTTTTTCCACCATTGTGGTGGTGGGAGGGCATTTGCCTGAGGCTTTTTCCTCCGTTTTTTGAAACATACACCCCCTTGAACTAAAGCAGCACTGCCTACACTTATTTATGACATCAATATATTCTTTGTGAAAGTGTGGCACATTATATTATACAACCTACTGGCCACCCGAGCAGCAAAGCTGGACAGACAACTCACAAATCTGCTATCCTTGACCACAGACTCCAAAACCTTCAAAAAAGAAACAAAAACCCTACTCTTCAAAAAATACATTAAACCTCTATAACAGAACCAGATCCGCCCCGAGCTTCACCCAAAACACTATCTACTTAGCAAATCAAAAAATATTCAAATCTCTCATTAGGCATTTATTAGTATCTTGACAATTCTCATGTAATCCACTGAATGTATTTCATAGCATCATGACAATTCTTATGTAATCCGCCTTGAACCGTAAGTTAATGGCGGAATAGAAATCACATAATGTAATGTAATATCGCCTCAATGTTTGTTTCCTTATGAGGAAAGATGAGAAGAGGGCACTGTTTTAAGGTTTCTAGTTGCAAAAATCCATGCAAAGGAAATCATAAGCCTTGTCTTATGTCTTTTCACACTTTGGAGGCCTTCTTAGCCTGAATGTTACTGCAAGCCCATGCTAACTGCTACTGCGTACTCAAACCAGTCGATGTGGTTACACAATCCTGTGCATGGGCTGGGGGCAAGAATGAGATGGCTCATGAGCAGAAATGGGGAACGGACAGAGCTGCAGAGATGAATGTACAAGTTGCAGGATTTTGATTTAAAAAGTCTAAAATATTTCCAAAGGATGGCTCTCTTGTGCATGGGGGCCGGACCCAACATATTCCGTGTTATAATATAATAATATAACAGTTTATATACCGCAGGACCGTGAAGTTCTATGCGGTTTACAATAATTAAAAGATGTTACAGATTGAGTGGATTTAACAAAGTTAAAAGCTAGTGATTAACAGCTCTTGGGATCAGTTATTGTGGAATGAGATTGTGCGGGTTAGTTGCCTAAGTATTTCAGGAACAGATATGTTTTTAGGCGTTTCCTAAATTCCCTATAAGTAGTAGGCATAAGCAATTGTTCTAGATCTTTACCCCATAATGCTGCCTGATGTGAAAGGAGATGTTGAGTTGTCCTATGCTTCACTAACTGAGAACCATATAGATTACAATAATGTGGAATAAAATCCCAAAATGCTCCTAAGTGACTGATGCTCAGTGTGAACACTAGATACGAAAGCTGCTGATAGTACAGGTCCACTTAATGCCTCCACAAGATTCCTTAATGCCTCCAAGTAGATTCCTTGATAACCTAGGTAGTCTTGAAAGTGCCAATTCCTCTAGCATCAATCACCCACTCTCCCCACTCTCCCCACCACTCAAGGTATATTGACTGATGAGCAAGACCTCCCCTGAGGAACATAAGCAAGACCCCTCCCCCTCCCCATTCTACCCTCAAGTGACAGCCAACCCTCCTTAATCCCACTGAGACATACTGGGAGGTTCCATGGTCTCTAGAGAGATGCCTTGTTGCTCCTACCTTCTCTAGCTCTAGGCTGAAAATGCTGGTTGTTAATCCCTCTAGAACAGTGGTCTCAAACTCACGGCCCGGGGGGAGGGGGCCACATGCGGCCCTCCAGGTACTATTTTGAGGCCCTCGGTATTTTTTTTTTTTATCATAATCACAAAAGTAAAATAAACAGTTTCTTGATCATATGTCTCTTTAACTATAAATGACAATATTATTATTAAGACTTAGCCAAAAGGAAAGATTTATAAACTATAAAGAGTTTTACCTCATGCAAAATTTTCATTTCTTTAATAAGACATTAACTATTTTTTTTCTGAGGCCCCCCCAAGTACCTACAAATCCAAAATGTGGCCCTGCAAAGGGTTTGAGTTTGAGACCACTGCTCTAGAACAATCAAGTGAGGTTAGGAAATCAACCCAGGATAGGTCAAATTAGTCCATATTTATTAAAATATTGTTTTACCATGGGGCCCATTTCCTTGTTTATTTTGCATCACGGTTGTTGATCCCTACCATTACTCTTGCAAGACTATCACTAGAGGTCAACCAGCATCATGGCACCTGTACTATCTACCAATGCATTTAGCATAAGCTAAAGAATCTGCCTATGCAATAAATATAGGGCAAATGCTGGCCACACCCCAAAATTTACACCTTTGGGCCGGATTCTGTCTAGGATGCCCAGTCTCAGAAGCCACCTAAGCGGCTTTTGAGAATCGCACACGGGCTTTCTATATAGAATTGCATTTGTCCACACAGACAGACGCCTAAGCCCGCCTAACACCACAATTCTCTAACTAGCATCCATGTCACAGGTGCCAGTTAGAGAATCAAGTTGCTGCTGAGTTGATCACTGCAAGGGAATCTCCCTGCCATGATCAGTTTAGCGGCTGTGGCAGGGAACCCATCCTCCCTGTAAAGACTACTGTCAGGAAGGATGCCCAGTCCCTCTTACCAGAACCCCCAAATGTCCACTCCTCAATGTCCACAGCAGGAGGAGTGCCCAATTCCTCCCAGGGTGTGGCCTAGGGAAGCTGACCAATCAGAATCTTAGGCCACTCCCAGCGCATCCCAGAATGCACTGGGAGAGAGGCCTAAGATTCTGGTTGGCCAAGGGGCTTAAGCACCTGGGCCAATCAGGGCCTTAGGACCCTCCCAGGTGCATCATTCTAAACTAAACCTTAAGTTTATATACCGCGACCTCTCCATAATTATAGAGCTCGTAACGGTTTACAAGAGCTTAATAAAGGAAGAAATAACACATTGGGTTTGGAGGATGAGTATAGGAGGGATTCGATGAACTGGGAAGGGGCAGGCCCACCATTCAGTGGAGGCGGGCCTACTGGCCAGAGGGAGGAAGCATCCTCCAGTCGGCCAACTTAAAAAAGGTACTGTGGAGTCCAAATGGCCCATCCAGTCTGTCCATCTACAGTAACCATTATATCTTCCTCTCTCTAAGAGATCCCAATTGCCAATCCCAGGCTTTCTTGAAATCAGACACAGTCTCTGTCTCCACCACCTCTACCGGAAGACTGTTCCATGCATCTACCACCCTTTCTGTAAAAAAAAATATTTCCTTAGACTACTCCTGAGCCTATCACCTCTTAACTTCATCCTACGCCCTCTCATTCCAGAGCTTCCTTTCAAATGAAACAGACTCAACTCATGCGCATTTACGTCATGTAGGTATTTAAATGTCTCTCAAGAATCCAAATCGCAATAACAAAATATAAATGCAATCAACAAAAAAATTGTAATTAGCCTAGTGATGGAGATACCCCATGAAAGTACATTTATAATAGGTGGAGAGAAAGCCTCAACTTATCAACAATATACGGACGGCAACCCAATGAGTTCTTAAGCCAGTCCTGCTCTGTATCATAGGCAAAAAAACTCCAAAATGTTTCAAAATGTAACTTTTCAAAACGGGACCAAAGCCACCACTGTGCACAGGGAGCCAGAAAAAAAACAAAACAGTTCACTTATCTTCTGACGATGGCAACAACAGCAGCGAGTAGATCTTCCTGCTATAGCACTTTTCACGCTGAAAAAAGACAAGGAACTGGATGTCACCAACAAGGCTCTTGTTTCGCCAAACAACGGCTGCGTCAGGGCAATCACCTTCTCTCCTGCTCCGTCCATGGACATTATAAATGTACTTTCATGGGGTATCTCCACCACTAGGCTAATAATTTTTTTGCTGATTGTATTTAAATGTCTCTATCATATCTCCTCTCTCCCATCACATCCTAAATAATGGACTTCATCAGGATTTCAGTTTTAGGCGATTATGAACCCTTGAATCAGGCATTTGCTAAAACCCGGCCCATGAAGTGTGTTTCATGCGAGCCACCTATTAAAGATTTTGCCAGCCTGAATACCTTGGTCATCTCTGCTTGGGTTTGGCTGATTGACTTTGTGTGGAGTTTGTCCTTCTTTGTTTTTCTTCCCGTGCAGTATGCACCATCATGTTATGGCGTGTACTTTTACACTAGTCAGTATTTCATAAGAGATCATTTACACATTTATGTAGCCACATACACAAGGCAAATTATGACAATAATCTCTACAAAGCAAAATATGACAAATTTATACAATCATTTGCTGTTTTTTTCCTTGGCAGTGGTTAGAGCTACAGCCTCAGCACCCTGAGGTTGTGGGTTCAAATCCAATGTTGCTCCTTGTGACCCTGGTCAAGCCACTTAACCTTCCATTGTGCCAGGTACAATAGATAGATTGTAAGCCCACTGAGACAAATAGTGGAAATGCTTGAGTACATGTATGTAAATCACTTTGAATGTGGTTGTGTAACTTAAAAAAAAAAATAAGGCAGTATACAAAATTCCAAAGACTAGGGGACACTCGATGAAGTTACAGGGAAATACTTCTAAAACCAATAGGAGTAAAAAAAATTTCACTCAGAGAATAGTTAAGCTCTGGAACGCGTTGCCAGAGGATGTGGTAAGAGCAGATAGCGTAGCTGGTTTTAAGAAAGGTTTGGACAAGTTCCTGGAGGAAAAGTCCATAGTCTGTTATTGAGAAAGACAAGGGGGAAGCCACTGCTTGCCCTGGATCGGTAACATGGAATGTTGCTACTCCTTGGGTTTTGGCCAGGTACTAGTGACCTGGATTGGCCACCGTGAGAACGGGCTACTGGGCTTGATGGACCATTGGTCTGACCCAGTATGGCTTTTCATATGTTCTTACCCCTTACTGTGCCTATAGCTTTCAGTCATATTTATGTTAACAGCACAGAATTTTACTTATTTCAGGAGCCTAAAAATGTAGAGGCCCTTTTACTAAAGCCTGGCATGCAATAACACACATTAGTATAAACTAAGAGCCAGATTCTGTAATTGGTGCTTAAAAAAGATACTGTATGGGCTTAAAGTTAAGCACCTATTGCATGTGACCCTGGGCAAGTCACTTAATTCTCCAGTGCCCTAGGTACATGAAATAGATTGTGAGCCTGCTGAAACAGATAGGGACAAATGCTTGAGTACCTGAATGTAAACCGCTTAGAAACCTTGATAGGTGGTATATAAGTAAATAAAAAAAATAAAAACAAAATTCCATTAAGAATCTCAAAGGATAGTGAGATTCTGGAATCCCAAATGATAGCAAGATTCTATGCTACTGATCCCAGGGCAAGCTGTGGCGTCCCCCCCTTGTCTGTCTCTGTGTCTTGAGTTGCGAAGCTGGGCCTTCAGACCTTTCTCTGTTCGAGTCCTTTCTGTGGATAATGATGCAAGAGGCTGGTGCAGATGCCCGGCTGAACTTTCACTGTAAAACATAAGAACATAAGTATTGCCCGTGTCGGGTCAGACCAGAGGTCCATCACGCCCGGCAGTCCGCTCCCGCGGCGGCCCCCCCCCAGGTCCATGACCTGATAGTATTCATAACCTAAAACGCTCATTCGCTTAATGTCCTGTAAAGTAACCCTCTATCTGTACCCTGCAATCCCCTTCGCTTCCAGGAAGTCATCCAGTCCCTTTTTGAACCCCAGTATTGTACTCTGTCCTATCACCTCACTTGGAAACACTTTCCAGGTGTCCACCACCCTCTCAGTTTTTCTGAATGACCTCTTGTTTTTGTTGTCCCCGCTAGTCTAAAGAATCTGCCCCTCTCCACCTTCTCTATGCCTTTCATGATTTTATAAGTCTCTATCATGTCCCCTCTCAATCTCCGCTTTTCCAGGGTAAAGAGCCCCAGCCTGTCCAACCTTTCGGCATATGAAAGGTTCTCCATTCCCTTTATCATCCTTGTTGCTCTCCTCTGGACCCTCTCAAGTATCGCCATGTCCTTCTTAAGGTACGGCGACCAGTATTGGATGCAGTATTCCAGATGGAAACAGGCAGCTGACAGAGGAAGCACTCGGAATGTTTGAGTACATAAACTTGTTCAGGCTGACAAACCGGAGGGACACAGCAAGGTGACTTGGCAGTAATGTCTTGAGGAGTTTGTCCTGGTCACAGAGGTGTGTCTGTCTTCCTAATCTACTCTCTAATTATTTTTTTAGTGAAAGCCAATGTAGAAGATGAAAGAAGCCCGTTCTAATAAATGGAATAACATCAATCTTCTCTAATGGGGACAACAGAACATCCTGAGTCCAATATTCAGTCACAGTAGTTAGCGTTTGTTTTAAACACTGGCTGTTGTGGTCAGGTTCCAGATCTGGGAATTGCAGGGAAACATAGAAATATGATGGCAGGTAAAGGCCAGTCTGGCCCCACTGACCACTGTCATTATTATTGGACCATCTCCTAGTGTCCATTTTAGGCTCCCTTTCCTAACTCTCCTCAAAATTCTCTGTGAACTGATGAATGTCCTGGCCTATTTTATGTTTCTTACTTATCTGAGTCATATCCTTCAGGTCTGGGTACTGACCATGAAGGGCTTGCCAAATGTTAGGTCTGATTTGTGAAAAGGGAACTCCATCATGCACAGTACTATTAGCAGACAAATGAGGGAACCCTCCTAACTGGAATATTTCGGAAGCCTGACTTCCTAGAACTTGGTATAACAAGGCTTTTACATCTCCCACAGCCAATGCAGATCCAGAGGTTAACTGTTCAAATTTAGCGATCCAATTAGATGCTCCTCTCAGTAAAGAGGGTAATTGTCGCTTGATTATGTCTTGGTCAGCGAATGTCCAAGGGATATAAGTCATCGTGGTCGTCCCCCCCTCCCCCTCAACTTGTGGTTTATACAAAAGAGGGTTTTGGATAACTGGTTGAATGTGTTTCAATTCATCCTTTTCCCATATCGGTAATCCTTCCTGGCCTCTTATACATCTATGGGCTATATCTAACTTCTCAGGATCCAATCACCCTGTGCATGGCCAAATTGGCATCTGGGGATATAAGGCTTCTGTCCATCCAGCTAGATTAGCCCACTATGGTACTACATTCTGATTGTAATGTTCTTGTTTGCCTACGTAATCTCTAGGGGACATAATGTTGTGTGTGAACCCTGATTAGCAATTTATTCCAGGAGGCATGATGTCATCATTATTATTATCCTGAAAAGCTGCTATTAAGCCAGTGGCTTTCTGGCCTACCGCTTCAATGTATTTATAGTTTGATCTCTCAGTGTCTTGCTTAATTCTGATAGAGTAGGTTTAGGCGATTCACTTAAGCGTTTCAAATTGTTGGGTTGACTGAGGTCCGAAGATCCTCATCGACCTGATAAAATGGGGTTAGAGTCTTCCCTATTTTTTGGGAAAGGAGATTTGTCCAAAGGATGAACTTTAAAGGCATCCTTTACTTGTACCCATTTGTCATCTACAAAATTAACTGAGGTAGAAGTGTTGTCACTACTATTAATCTTTTCTGAGGTATTTGGCTTTAAAGGAACATATCCTGCAACTACAGCTGGTGTACTAGTAAGTGCAGGGTATAGTCCAGTTCTTCAATTATACGAAGGTGGTGCTGAGGATTCATCTTAATCCCCAGCCATATGTATCAATTTTCTCTTTTCTACTACAGGAATATTGTCTGGGGGGATCATCACAAAGTTCCCTCCAGAGCTTCCAGACTTGTAAATGCTGGTCTCGTGACTTTCCTTTTTTTATGTTCTAAAATCCATGTACGCAGTTGACATAAATCAGACCATTTCAATGAAGTTGATTTCAATGAGCCTGATTTAGACCAACACTACATACCTTCTTTATTACAAGTCTTTTTGATCCATTTATCATGGCAATGTCGAACCATTTTTTTGAACAGACTATTAGCTAGTTTGACTATTTCTATAGGCAACATTGCTGTAACTACAAGCAACAAATTTCTGCAACTATATACATATATACAGAGCTCAATAATTGTACGTATGTTTCAAAGTCTTCCGCGGGTTTAAATTACTTCTTGTCCAGCGAGGATTTGCTCTTTCCTGAATAGGAGACAGCGCCTCCTACAGGAAATCATGCTAGGCTGGTCACCATTTGAGGAGGGGCCGCTACCCACCCAATAAAGCAAAGCACCAGAATGCTTGGGCAAGTACAGTAATAACTTTATTCTTTTGTATTGCTTTAACAATCAAACAGCCTTGGCTATAGTTGCATGAAAGGGGAGTGCCTCTCGTTAGGCAGAGGTAAACGTCCCAAAGCCTGAGATAAACATCCCAATTTCTGTTCTCTCTCTACATATATATATCATTCTATTTTTCTATCTATGACGTCTCCTTGTTTGCACAATGCTTAATCTTTAGCTTATACATTGTTTCTTGCATTTTTAAACTAGCTTTATTCCGCAGGTGTTATCAATCTTGTCATCGCTGTACTTTCATTCCCCTCCACTCTATTGGTCTTGTTTTCTTACCTCTGTCAGTAACTAATTACGTTTCTTTAAATTTTCATTGTGCTCTTGTCACTGCTCTCAGGGCTCCATTCTTCTCTCATCCCAAATCTCAGGGGCTCGCCGTACCCTCACCCAGCTCTATTTTTAAAATTCTATGCTTCTTTTATGTAAGGGATCACCTTTTAAACTGCATTTTTACTGTACGATCGGTTCTTATTTGTTGTTAACCGCTTAGAACCATTCCTTTAAATTGTACTTTTCTTTTAAATCATATTCGCCACTGTAGGATCAGTTCCTATTTATTGTACATTGCATAGAATTGTATTTTCCTTTTAAATTGTACTCTTCACTGTATGTCTAGTTATTATTTGTTGTAAACCGCCTAGAACCATTTTTTGGCTAGGCGGTATATAAAAAATTAAAATAATAATAATTATTATTGTCTTTCTTCTTTACAGCATGATTACAACTGGTTCCTCAGCTGTTCATCCACTGTTTGCCTAAAATCCAAGGTGGGATGTTAGCAGGGCAGAATTAACCAATAGGCCAAGTAATAATAATAATAATAACTTTATTCTTGTATACCGCAATACCATGGAAGTTCAATGCGGTTAACAATAGAAGAGACTGTACATTTACAGCGATGATACATATTACAGTGTTGTTACATTTACAGAGATGTTACATAAATAGCAGTAATAAAAAGGCATATACTAAAGAAGAGACTGTACGTATACAGCGATGTTACATGTTATAGCGGTGATACATTTACAGTGATGTTAAATGTGAGGCAATGAAAAGGCAGGGCAATTAGATAAAACAGAGATTGAGAAAAAGAGGCCATAGTGGCTTGGGAGGGGGGTGTAGTCAGAGGGAATGGAGGCATGTCGAGGTCAGGAGGGTGTAGGGAAGGAGGGAAGGCAGCGTTAGCGGAATTTGTCGAAGAGGTAGGTTTTTAGTGACTTCCTGAACAGGTGGTAGGGCGGGGAGTTGGAGATGAGGGCGGTAAGGCAATTGTTCCATTTGCCCGCTTGGAATGCTAGGGTTCTATCAATGAATCTCTTGTAGAGGCAGCCTTTTAGGGAGGAAAAGGTGAATAGGTGGGCGTTTCGTGTGCGAGAGGGGCCTGCTATTTCAAGGTGCTCAGACAAGTAGATTGGGGAAGATCCTGTTAGAGTTTTGAAACAGAGGCAGGCGAACTTAAAGATGATCCTTGCCTCTACTGGAAGCCAATGGAGTTTGGTGTAGTAGGGGCTAACATGGTCGTATTTTTTGAGATCATAATAGGCATGTGCCTAGGGCCCAAAACTGTCAGGGGGGCCCGATGAAGGAGGGCATCAACATTGTTTTTTCCAAATGGCGATGGGCCCCTCCAGCATCGATCGGCAACGTGGGCCCCCCCAGATTGGCAACGCAGGCCCCACCCCGATCGGCAACACGGCCGCCCCCCATCGATGGAAAGTCAGACAAGCAAGCAACGCAGGTAAGAAAGGCAACGGGAACTGTAATTGTGCAAGTGGTGCTGCTTGCCCAAAGCTTCCCTCAAACGCAGCTTCCTGTTTCCGCCTGGGCGCATGGTGGGATGGGGCGTGGCAGGGGGGCCCAGAGTATTTGGGTGCCTAGGGGCCCTCGATAAATTAATCCTGCCCTGGGTGTTAGAAGTATGGTTTGGGCGAGACTACAGCGGGCTTAGGACCTAGACATCTTGCAGCGATGACCAAAGATTTTCCAAACATTCAGGGTACAATTTGGACATTTGATTAATACAGAAGGGTCCTATCCAAGTGTTCTTCCCATTATTGTCTCTCTTTCCTATAAGCTATGTAGTTCTGTCCCTCTACCTTAATGTACCAGTATGTCAGTATGTCTTATAGCCCATGTCCCCAAGATTTTACTTTTTATTGTAGACTCATTTGTACTCCGCTTAGAAATCCGATAGGTGGAATATCAAATTTTTAAGAAAACTTGAAATAAGTGCCACAAAGGTGCCCAAACTGATCGGATGACCACTGGAGGGGATGCAAGCATGACCCCCCCACACACAAACACACTCCACCAACTCTACCTGTTGTCACTGACCCTCTCCCACCCCTCAAAGATGTGAATAAAACTGAACAGCTGCAGGTGTAATAGCCAGTCCTATTAGACCAGCAAGCAGAGGTCTGGAGTAGCCTGGTAGGTCAGTGCAGTGGACTCCAGAGAAGTGGACCCAGGCCCATTTCCTCCTCTAACTAGTACACTGGTGGTGGAATGTGTGAGCCCATGAAACCCCACCAAAACCAATACTGACATATAAGTGACACCTGCAGCCTAAAAGGCTTTTGGAGTGGTAGTCAGGTAGGTCCAGTAGGTTTTGGGGGAATTTTGGAGGGCTTACCATACACTGTAAGGGGGTTATGATGAGATGTGTACCTGGGACTCTTTATGTGAAGCTCACTGTGCCCCCTAGCGTGCCCCACTGCTCTACTGGTATGTCTGTGTGGCCAGTCTACTAAAAATGCTGGTCCCCTCCTACATTCCAATGGCTTGTTTTGTGCATGTTGCATCTGGAAGTTTTGTTTTTTGAAAATGGTCAAAATAGATAGATACAGTAAAACCTTGGTTTACAAGCATAATTCATTCCGAAAACATGCTTGTAATCCAAAACACTCGTATATCAAAGCAAATTCCCCCTTAAGAAATAATGGAAACTCAAACGATTCGTTCCTCAGCTCAAAAACTTTAATACAAAATACCGTACAAACTTGTATTGCAAAACCTTACTTGTATATCAAGTTAAAATTTAATAAAATGTTTTGCTTGTCTTGTAAAACACTTGCATACCAAGTTACGGTACTTGCAATCCAAGGTTTTACTGTATCTAGAAATGGTCATTTTCGAAAACAAAAACCCCCCAAGATATACGTCACGCGTTTTGAAAATGGTCATTTTCTCTATCTGATTTCTGGATGCACATCCCAAAATGTCCAAACTGATATGGCACTGATATGACCCAAAAATGGCCGATCCATGTGGAACGTGCCTTGTTATAGAATAGCGCCTCAGTGTTTCTGCATGGATATGAAAAGCGGGCATAATAATGGGAGGGGCATAGGCGGCAGTGGCGTAGCAAGGGTGAGAGGCACCCCTCCCCTCATCTCAACCTCCCCGCTCCCCCCTGCCGCCCTCAAGCCCCCTTCTCTTTCCCCCCGTACCTCTAGTTGTTCACCGCTGCGAGTAACAACTTCAACGTGCTCCTCGCAACCCTGGTGGCTCGCCCTCTGATGCCACTTCCTATGTGTGGCACCCAGAAGTGACATCAGCGGGAGAGCTGACGCAGTCGCGAGGAACACGTTGAAATTGTTACTCGCCTGGTGAGGAGAGGGAAGAAGCAGAGGGGGCGGAGAGGAGGAGGGGTTCTGGCACTCCCACCAACATGGCACCCGGAGTGGACCGCCTCCCTTTCCCCCCCCCCCCGTGCTATGCCACTGATAGGCGGGTCAAGGGTGTCCCCTTATAATGCTTGCGGTGCTATATTTTTTGCGTGATCCACGCCTTGTTTCAGTTGGTGCACGTGCTTGCATCTAAAATTGGTTGCAGATTCTGGTGCCATGCACTCTTTTATAAAAGGTACCCATTCCAGAAAACCATTCATACATAGTAACATAGTAAAACATAGTAGATGACGGCAGATAAAGACCCGATTGGTCCATCCAGTCTGCCCAACCTGATTCAATTTAAATTTTTTTAATTTTTTCTTTTTAGCTATTTCTCAGTGATCATTTACCATATCTAGCCCAAAACAACAACTGGAGACCGACAAAACAACCATAAATAAATCACATTTTCCAAGCCATCTTGAAAGGTTTCCAGGCTTTCACATGCTTATCAAAATGTAAGATTCATATTTATAGAGTAAACATATTCCAAGTTGAAAAACTTAATTTATGATTATTTTTTCCCCTCCTTACTATTACTTCTACTTATGTTCTTATTATTTCTAGCTTTTTTTCTTTATATCAGGATCTTCAGAATTGAGCACAGCAATCTGTCATAGTGCTTTAAGAAAGCTGCTCAGATCATCATCGATCCCTGATATTATATCTTCTTTTTACTTTCTTCTTTTCATATTTTTTAAATAATCATTTCTTCAATAAGGATATACTTTTTCAATTTTTTTTGTCTTCATTTAACTTATTTAAAACGCCCACAATAAGGCACTTATCTTATGATGTTAAAATTCTGTTGGCTCAGGACCCTCTGACATGTTTCGCCTTCTTGGCTGTATCAAGGCTTTCCCCTAGGCGCAGAGAGTAAGCAATATTACTACACCCAATCTATGTCCGTTCTCAATATTACATCTTTATGAACACTTATCCCCTCTTTTACTAAGGTGCGCTATGCTTTTTAGTGCGCGCTAAACACACGCTAAACACTAGCGTGTACATGTTATCCTATGGACGCATTAGCATTTAGCGTGCATGTTGATTTAGCGTGTGATAAACGCGCGCTAAAACGCTTAGCACACCTTAATAATAGAGGGCCTTAATGCTTAAATTACTTAAATGCTTGAATGCTTAAATTTATGTTCTTAAAGATAGAATATTGAGAACGGACATAGATTGGGTGTAGTAATGGTCTTATGTTCTAACCATCCAGTGTCATTCTTTAGTGTCTATCTCAACCTCAGTCCTTCTACACCAGCATTCTTCGATGTAAGGCTTGAGGGTCAGTGGCTGTGCCCATTCATACTCTAATTCTTATGTATCCAAGTATAGGATTATGAAGCCATTGTGACATCACTGATGAGTTTGGCTCGTAGGCATTGGTGGAATGAGGCATTATGACATCACAGTCTCAGCTCTGGAATGTTGCTACTCTGGGTTTCTGTCAGGTACTTGTGGTCTTATGTTCCAACCATCCAGTGTCATTCTGTAGTGTCTATCTCAACCTCAGTCCTTCTACACCAGCATTCTTCAATGAGGTGTCAGTGGCTGTGCCCATTCATACTCTGATTCTTCCCTCTCTCCTTAAAGAATGACAATGGGATGGTTTCCCATGGTTATCCACGAGGAGGGTGATGGTGACAAATTCTGTCACCATGTTATTCTCTATGGGACATATCTAGCCAGTCAAGTTTTCAGGATACCCACAATGAATATGCCTGAGATCAATTTGCATGCAGTATCTACATTGCGTGCAAATCTATCTTATTCATATTCATTTCAGTTATCCTGAAAACCTGACTGCCTAGGTGTGACCTGAGGACTGAGTTGAGAACTCTATTCTAAAATAAATGACTCACAATAGCCAAACATTTTTTCTGTCCTATCTAATTCATGATGTAACAAAGCCTCAGTTAATACATTGCATTCTACATTCCAACATATTGCATTTCTGATTAATAGGTACTGCATAAACATAGCCTGGCTAGTTCTGAACTTTTATTAATATTGACTAGTAGTAGAGCGGATGGCCATCTTTAACTGATGTCATAAGTTCAATGCTGCTTATTTAATGATGAAGACAGAACTATTCAACCTTTCTTATTAACAAAAGACCTTGAACCAAATCTGCAATGTAGGATTCAAATAATTAAAGCTACGGAGGGCCATTTTTGATAGATGTCTAAGTATGACTTTGGACGTTTCTCTCAAGATGTCCAAAGGCGGAGGTGGAGAAATGTCCTTTTTCAAACCTGGCAACACCACAAAACGTCCAATTGTTTTTTGAAAATTGTCTACTTAAATGTCTTGGCCACCAGCATGTCCAATATTATTCTCCATTTTCAACCACAAAACCATCCAAGTTCTAAACATCTTAATTCATACTATTTGGATGTGGGAGGGGTCAGTATTGTAATGGACTGGCTACATAGACATACCGATAGAGCAGTGGGGCACCTTTACATAAAAAGTGCCAGAAGTGCATCTCACTATAACCCCCTTATAATGTATGGTGAGCCCTCCAAAACTCCCCAAAACCTATTATACCCATCTGTCTACCACCCCACTAGCCCGTAAGGCTGCAGGTGGCATCCATATGATAGTATAGTAGGATTTTGGTGGGTTTTGGTGGCCTCACACTTTTCACCATAAATATAGTGGTTAGAGTTGCTTATGGGCTTGGGTCCTCCTCTCTATGGCTCACTAGCCCACTCACCAGGCTACTTAAGACACCTGTGTGATGCTCTATTAAGCTTTCCCATACCAGGTGCTGCTGTTCTAGAGATTGGTATGTACTGTTTCATTCAGTTTTTTGGATGTTGGGAGGAGGGTCATAACTTAATCCCTCCAGTGGTCATCTGGTCAGTTTGACTACCTTTTTGGCATTTAGATGCTTTTAAATCAGGTTTAGCTCACAATGTCTATCTTCCATTCAGGTTGTCTTAGAAAAGGTTTGATTATTACCGCAAGACGTCCAAGTCTAAGCCCCCCCTAGCTGGCCCATAACACGCCTCCAAAATGCCCACTGTTTTTCTGGATGTACAGTGGGTAGAACAACTCACAAGACATCCAGAAAGAAGGTTTCAAAAATCGATGACTGGGACGTCCAAGTGCTGATTTATGCTGGGGGGGGGGGGGGTTTGGACTTTTTAATGTTTTGAAAATACTCCTTATGTATTTCAGAAGTCGCACGACCCCCATCCATTGTAGTTTATGCAAAGAATGAATCATGATCGTATCCATTCCTTTGTAATATTTTCTATAAGCTAAACAGCAACAAAATCATTGGTGGTGAATATAATACAGTACATACATTTAAAGCATACAGGGGAGTGAGTGGTGCAGTGGTTAGAGCCACAGCCTCAGCCCCCTAAGGTTGTGGGTTCAAATCCCACACTGCTCTTTGTAACCCTGGGCAAGTCACTTATTCCCCCATTGCCCCAGGTACATTAGATAGAGTGTGAGCCTGCCGGGACAGATAGGGAAAAATGCTTGAGTACCTGAATGTAAACCACTTAGACTATAAGTGGTATATAAATGCTTAAATAAATAAAAAATAAATAAAAACAGAACTACACAATGGAGGATCCACCCCTTCTTGCTTCAGGCCCACTCACTTTAATGGTCCATGAAACCCCCAAAGCACCTCAGTAATGGCACCTTATCCTCTCTCCCTCTTCTCCGCCCATCTCTCTCTGAGCCCCTCCCCTCCCCCCCCGGTCTATATCAGAGATGTCACCACACCAGTCACGATTCCTACAGGCAACCTGAGCCAGCCCTGTAGGCTTCCTTCTACTGCGTCTCTGCCAGTAAAGAAACAGGAAGTGATGTTATCAAGGGTGAGGACGTGGTAGAGGGAAGCCTGCAGGACCTGCTCAAGTTACCTATAAGAATCATGACAACTCTGAGGTAGACGGAGGACAGGGCTTCAGAGACAGATGGGCAGAGGCTGGTTTGGGGCTGAGCAGAGGGAGAAAGATGAAGTCGTGAGTAGGGGCAGAGAGGATGAAAGGGAGAGGGAAATATGGATGCAGGAGTAGAGGGAAAGGTTACAATAATTGCATGTATGCACAAGGATGGAAAGGGCCCACCCAGGTTAAATCTGGGCCTTCTCAAAAGGGCAAGTTCTTGCTATGCTATATCTTACTTTCATACCTTCATGTTTTTGTTCACACTGGTTTATTACATCATTGCCCCATTATGTGTCAAAGCCCTTTTTATAATAGGCTACACGGATGTAATAAATGGAGTAATTTTCAAACCATACCCTCATTACTATGTTTGCAGTCCTTGTACCAGTTTTGAAAGTTGAAAGTACTCACGTGCTCTCCCTTTGGAAACTGCCAAGGAAACAAGGAACCATGTGGTATTGTACCTGCTTTTTCTATAAGTAGTTATCAATGGAAAATAAAGCACTTTGATTGGAAAATACAATCTATGGGACTAATTTCATAACAGATGGTCAAAGTGAAAATTCCAGAAATGCATCTGTTTTGTATAGCATGTGGCAATATTGAAATATCTTAAATGAAGGGTCTCTCTATCAACTTAATGCACCAACAAACCCCTCAATCATGGGCTGTTCCAAGTTAGACATTAGGTATGTGCAGTGACTCCTCGTAACACACACATGTTCTCACACAAAATTACTGCCTGCTCTGTAGAAGGGTATCATTGTGTGCACATATCTGTGCAGGTACATGCATGTATTAGGAATTATGTATGCACATTGTAATCCATCCAAGCTGGGACTCCCATAAAAGTAGAAGTTATTTTGTAGCACTTGACATTTTTTTTATGCATGAATATTCACACAGAATTTGATGAGTTATTTCTTGCATGTTTTACAAGTGGAAAAATCTTTATAAAATTAACCCTTATGCACATTAAACACACCCTTGGGAACACCTACTATTGGAACTCAAAGTACACATGCTCTGGAACTGCCCTGCATATTTTTAGCTGGGATGAGGGAGGTCAGTCTTCAGACAACCCTTTGACCTTTTGCGAATCAGCACAAATTTACTCTCATGATTGGAGGACTAGCCTAATAGTTTGAACAATGGACTAAGAGCAGGTGAAGCTAGGGTTCAAGTCCAACTTCTGCTCCTTGTGACCTTGGAGAAGTTTCTAAACCCTCATTTGCCTCAGATGCAAACTTACTGGTCAATATTCAACTGACATCACTACCAGATAGTCAGGGTTGTCCCTATCCAGGGGAAGGCACTAAATACCCAAGTGTTTGTGAGCATCTAAATATCTAGTTATGGGTAATATTCAATGTCATACTCGAATAGCTAACCAGGAATAATTAGAACTGTGATATGTATATGCAGAGCAACAAGCCTGGTTAGTTTCTAGGAACCAGCCCTGAATATCTACAATGCCCAGATCTGCTGCCTTACTGCCCCAGCATGAACCAAATAGTGTTGTGAGGGTCTGCCTAGATATTCACTGGTTCTATCTGACAGACAGTGTAATCAAGTCTTTGGGCTCCTTTTTCTAAGGTGCGCTAGCGTTTGTAGCGCACACAGGAAATTACCGTGCGCTACACCGTGCACTACGCTTCTAGAACTAACACCAGCTCAATGCTGGCGTTAAGGTCTAGCGTGAGAGGGCAATGTAGCACGCGCTATTCCGTGCGTTAAAGCCCTAGCGCACCTTAGTTTTGATCTCAATCCCCCTATTTTTATTTAGATCTTTTTTTATATATATATATAATTTTAATATTTTAAATAATTTTTTACTTTTTATTATTGTAAACCGACCAGATACTTGTGATGGTCGGTATATCAAAATATTAATGAACTTGAAACTTGAGAGGGGCCCGGTACTATGGCGCACCTCCCCCAGCCTCTGCTCCCACCGCCACATACTCCTCCCCCGCCCCCTCCTGCTGCATGCGCATCGCTACACTTCCCCCGTACCTCTGTAATGTTCCTGGCGCAAGCAGCAACCCCTAAGCTGCCATTGCGCCGGCTTCAGCTCTTCCTCTAACGTCACTTCCTAGGTGCGGGTCCAGATGTCAAAGGAAGAGTCGACGCTGGTGCAGCAGCAGGTTGGAGGTTTCTGCTCATGCCAGGAACGTTACAGAGGTACGGGGAAGGGAAGCTGCGTGCACATGCGGCAGTGGGAGGGAGGGCAGGGAAGAAGGACTGGTGCCTGCACCCTTACCAAGATAGTGCCTGGGGTGGACCCTTACTACGCCACTGCTGACAGAGTTGAGCAGTAATATATTGCTGGTAATATGTTACTTTTACAAATAATACATTATTTTTCACAGTGGCTAGTAACTATAACATACAAATCCTGTTTTCTAATGAAACTAGTGACTGTTTTATATTACTTTTGGAACGTAACTTACTCAAGAGTGGTTACTCACACTTTTAAAAGTAATATATTACTAGTGAAATGTTGCCAGTAATATATTACTAATAATATATGGCTACTACTATGACTTTTCTTACCCTTTCCTTCAATTTCTTTCCTTTCATTTGACAATTGGCATTCTTTTCTTTCAGATTTAGGTTTATTGTTAATTGTTCACTGCTTGTTGTCACCTCAAGACAGACGGTATTTTAAATTATAAATAAACAATAAACCATAAGATGCAATTCAGTAATATATTACTTGCACAACTCTGCTATCTGGATACATGCTGCCGGGTAGGGCCTAGTACGCAGGATTTATTTGAATGGTGGACCCTTAGTTTGTGATACATAGTCATATGCGCGCAAGACAAATGCGCATATTCGACCAGCCACCTTAGTTTGTAAGTGCGTTGGGAACAGGGAAGTACCTACTGTATCTAAATATGAACTCACCTTGAGCTATAACTGAAAAAGGCCTGCTTTAAATCCAAAGTCTCTCCCCCCATAAATGGCTTGTGAAACATGACCCTCAAAATATTTTCCGTGTAATTTATGGGATAAGAGGTCTTTATGGCCATGTATAAAGCATTTCCCTCCAGACACAAAACTAGAGCAAGCCATTAGATTAATTTTAGCACCTCTTTAAACACTGCCAGTTAACCCGTATATTTCGTATGACTCATTTCTCCTTCATAGAGAGAATCTGCCTGCGGGAAAAGGTCACTGTCCTCAGATAGTTTTTTTCTTTGCTGATGACACATTGGGATCTGAAGAATATTGTTCTTCTCCTTAGCAGGTTTATCCCATTTCTATGAAAGCAAAATTACAAAATGTCTGCTTTAATTTGTTATGCTTTGGCATTTAAAATCAATAGAAATACTGTATTTATAAGAGGGGATATATTACTAATTAAGCATGTGAATTATGTCCTGTTTGCCATCACCTCTCAGTGTGACCTTGGACTAAGCATGTTAGTTTACTAAACAGTAACTGGAAAATAATATTGTTGTGGCTCCCTGCACTCCCTGGAGGATTCTGATGCCGCATCTTGTCTTTCAATGTTTTCAGTGACCTGATTAGAAAATGTTTAGGAACCCGTGTAGATAAATAATAATTTGAAGTAATGTTAATGATGATTCAACTTTGACAAAGGCAGTCCAATCTCCAGCCTCCTGCCTAGCTTACGGGCCCATGGTACAAAGTAGAGAATGACGCGGGAACAAATTTTTCCCCATCCCCTAGGGAACTCATTTTCCCACCCCGTCCCGACGAGTTCTTTTCCTGTCCCTGCCCCATTCCTGCGAACTCTGTCCTCATCTGCACAAGCCTCAAACACTTTAAAATCATAAGTGTCTGAGGCTTGTGCAGTTAAGGCAGAGCCTACAGGACTGGGGCAGGGACAGGGACAGGGAAATCGAGTTCCTGCGAGGACGGCGAAAAATATGTCCCCGTATCATTCTCTAGTCCAAAGGCCAACTCCCTACAGCAGGGCTGCCCAAGTCCAGTCCTCGAGGTCTACTGGCAGGCCAGGTTTTCAGGATATCCACAATGAACATGCATGAGAGAGATTTGCATACCAAGAAGGCAGTGCAGGCAAATCTCTCTCATGCATATTCATTGCGGATATCCTGAAAACCTGGCCTGGCAGTAGATCTCGAGGATTGGACTTGGGCAGCCCTGCCCTACAGCTTTCCCTTTCAAAATCCCATAGTGACCTGTTTACCCACATAAATACTTTAAAAAATTGCCTCACATGAATTGTGACTGTCATATTAGTCCACTTGGATACGTAAAAATAAGGGTTAACAGCGAAGTTGTAGCTGAAACATTTTTTATTGAAACAACTTATGGCCCAATGTTATAATATACAGTACTCTACAGCGTTATCACATGTCAACATGCATTATGTATCACAGGTCCCCTTTTATGCAATGAGCCTGTGATACATATCTCAGATTGGTATTTTTTATAATGTGTAGCAACACCTTAGGCAGGCTGAAGCAAGTATTCTTCTCAATAACACCAGGCCACACAGATGGTTATAGAAAACAAAACTTCAACTTTATTCCATCTCTCTAGAACCAGAGCGAAGCTCTTCTTGAACAGCAGAACAAAACCAACAAACTATTTACACAGTCCATTATATTAAAGATGGTATGCTGTTTTAATATCTCCTAATTGCTGGTAGGAATCTGATCTATTGGTGGAGATAACTCAAAAGACAATCTCCCGCCCAAGGCAGGAGCTAAAGAAACCTGTGATGATGTCGCTGAAGTATTAATGTGAATCCACCATTCAGAGAGCTCCAAGCCCTGCCTGGGGTCTCCTGCACTGCACATTTCTAGAAGCTGCTGGAAACCCAAAGGCTGGGATTCCTTTTTCCAAGATGTTTGCTGTTCATGAACCTGTACTAACAGGCAGCAACTCCAATCCAGACTTGCTGTTATCCATTTCACATTGTTCTAACCACCTTGAACACATAGACAGTCCTAAAATAGAGACAGCTTTGCCTAAGCTGGGGAGTTTCATGCTACACATATGTGTAGGGTTTGCTAGATTTCATCTTTAAAAAAAAGGAAGACACCTGGCCCTGCCCCAGCTCCACCCCACACAAACCTCACATCTGCTTCCCTGAGCTCGGGGCCACATCTGGAGGGTGTTTGCGCATGCATGAATGTTGACACGCTGACATCATGGGCATGCGTGCATGCGTGTGATATCATCACGTTATAATCTATGCATGCGCAGACGCCCTCCAGACAAACTGCCAGGTTTTGGAAATTCTTTCCAGGCATCCAGACAGTCCTCTAAAAAGAAGACATGTCTGGGGTTTCCCGGATGTCTGGTAACCCTACATATGTGGCTAACTTTCAAGAGTTTTCCTCTCTTCTTCAGATCAGTAGAGAAACAGTATAGTTACATTGGGTACATACGAGAGCATAATAAAAAAAACTGTCTAAGTCCCCTATTGGCCTAGGTCCTAAAGGCTGAAAATAGAAGCAGGGAAAATGTCCATTCTCAAAAAAAAAAAGTCCCGATCTTGTCAGTGGGGTGAGGTGGATCGCGGCAGGAGAGATTGGGCATCTTTCCTGCCATGATGGCGATCGGCTACCCCCCCCCCCCGAACCATGGCACTTCGGGGTGAGGATCGCAATCCTCACCCCAAAGTGCCATGGTATGGGGGGGGGTGGCTAATCACCGCCGCGGCAGGGGAGATGAGCCATCTCTCCTGCCGTGATGGTTGTGGTGGGAGGTGGGGAGGTTGCCGTGGCCGTTCAGCTGATTTCGGCAGCCGCGATCAGCTCAGAGGCCCCTTTTTTGGCACTTATGCCTGTTTTGACTTGGTCTAAGTCAAAATGTATAAGTGCCGACTAGGCAGCCTGTTTTAGGTTTTGGTTATACCTGCTGTATGCCTATATCTAGGTCGTCCCACCTCCCACCCTTTCCTCTCCTCTAAAAACGCCTCTTTTCACTGTATGCTTTTAGAGGCAGGGGAAAGGCCTAAGCTGGTTTTAGATACGTCTAAAACCAGCTTTGGTTATGGGTACGTGGATGATCAAGCTTTTTGATCGTCCAAGTACACATTGAGGCCACCTTTTTTGTTTTTTTTAATATGAGCCCCATAGAGTCCTAGACATTTTATAAACATGACACTTTGGTGGTTATTTTAGAAGCTCTATTCTTGTTTTGGACATCTGAAAACTGGACTTTAGACATCCATATAATATGGATGTCCAACTCTCACTTTTACAAAGGCAGGATATGGGCATCTAACATGCAGTATGCCCATATGAAATGAAGACGTGGTCTGGGTATGCTTTGGATGGGACTAGGGAAGGGCCAAAATATGAACATCCAACTGTGATGACAGAAGGAAAAGGAATGCCCAGGTCTACAAAGATGGATGACTGTATTTAGACCCAGTGGTGTAGTAAGGGGGGGTGGGGGTGGACTGCCCCCGGGTGCTACCTTGGTGGCAGTGCCAGCAGCTCTCTGCCTTCCCACATCATACTCGCACCTTCCCTTCCCCACCCTGTACCTCTTTAAATCTTCACCAGCGCGAGCAATTTCTCTGGCATGGCTCCTCTCTGAAATCACTTCCTGGTCATGGGGCCAGGAAGTTACATCAGAGGAAAAGCCAATGCCAGCATGAGCAACAGGCCGGAGAAGCTGCTTGCGCTGGTGAAGATTTAAAGAGGTACGGTGGAAGAGTGGGCACGAGTGTAGCGTGAGAGGTGGAGAGAAGGGCATGGAGGGGCACCACTGCCCCAGGTGCTTTCTACCCTTGCTAGGCTACTGTTTAGACCTAGTACCTGTCGTGTCCAAGTTGCAGAAAGGTGCTCTGATTGAGCAATTCTGCACTGAATGAAGAACAATGAAGTCACAGCAGGTATTTTTCTGTTCTTGGAGTGCTCATAATTTTTTTAAAAAATAATAAAAATTACGAAAAAGCTGTAGTGAGACTTGAACTGGCAACCTCCAAGTCTCTGTTTGGGCTCATAGCTGGTTGCTTCAAGCACATGAATGCCTATGTGACCATTTTATAATTTGGAAGTTCCTCTGCGGCCACTTAGAGTCTTAGACAACCATGTCTCTTGCTTTACCCCATTCATAATTTTGACATTTCAGTTTGTAAAAAGGATGTTCCGCTTTTTTAAAGTCCAGTGTAACCGTGCTGGCCCATCATTGGTCTAATTAAGAAATAATAGCTCTTAAAGGCTAGTTAAAGGCTTGATAAAAAAGGCTCTAAATGCTTATGTGCGTTGAAACCTCCATGAAATACCTTTAGCAGTATATTAGACAGGTCCATTGGGTTGTAAGTCCTGTGAGAGACAGAAGTACCTATTCTATCTGAATATATTTGAAAGGTGAATAATTAAACCCCAAACCCATGTGGACATAGCTACAATAGCTGTAAGAATTTAAATGTCAAAAGATATCTACTTGCTTAAAATATGACACAGTATAGATGCATCCCAAAGAAAATCTTCCATATTCTCCTCTTCTGTCTGGGTGAATTCTGCCTTCATCTCTTCTTCAATCCTCCAGACAACATTTCAGTGACTGTGCTCTGGCTTCCTTATGATTAAAGACCCTACATGCAGCTCCACATCACCCTTGCAGAAGCTTTGTATTAGGCCTGGAGCTGCATTAACACAATGTCCTTGCGTTCTTAATCTGAGTACGTGTTAGCGTGCTTTCTACTGATTTATAGCTTTCTCCCTTCCCCTAGAAGTCCTGCCAAGCTTCTCATTGTTATCACAAGATCCTGTACAACACTAAAATGGCAAGGTGACATATTGGTTATAGAATGCTCAGATGCTATGAGGTGAAAAATTTGTAGCTAATTAAACACCTGTTTAATTATATCAATCTATCTATCTGTCTAGATATAGATACACAACACATAAATGTAAAAAAATTGTTTCCCTAAAATATTACAAGTGAAATGGCCATCAGTGTCCTTTATAATGTCCAAAACAGCTATAGCTAATTTATAACATGAATCTTCAAAAATAATATTTTCCCAATAAATAGCATTGCTTCTGGGTGGATGGGTCACTGTGTATGAGAGGAACTTGAGAGGTTTGGTGGGGTATACGAGGTGCCACTGAAAAGTTCTCGGCCCAACCAACAAAGTTGAGGCAGTCTCCATCGAGGACTATATACTTAGTTCAGCAATTTTCCACTTTTTTCATTCCATATTTTTATGATGGAACAACAAAGTGGAAAATCACTGGATTAAGCTCCAGTCATGGTACATCGGCTTGACGTGCCACTTGGGCTTGTGCACATCTGAGAAGCTGAAAGCTTTGCCTTTGGTAGTTTCACTACCAGCAGGGCCTCACAAGGTGGACAGGTTTCAGCGGAGATGTCAGACTAATGATGTACCACCCATCTGGGCAGCAGCAGATGGGCAGTGTTGGAGGCGGGGGATCATGTTTGATGCGACAACGGTGACAACATCGAATTTATAATGCGCAGAAGAAAGGCCCGGTAATCTACTTCTTTATTCTGCCACGAAAACTTGATGATGATGAGACATAAAGAATTGACATATAGTGCTGGTTAGAAAGCACCCAACATACTACTAGGGAAAAGCTGACCATCTCCCAGAGTATGCCCAGTGTTTATAAAGCTGATGGATCAAAGCCGCCAGGCCGTCCCAATGCTGATGTTGCTGGACAGAAAAGTGAGATCAGAAGCTGTAAAGATATTCTCAACCTAGGAATATGAATCAAGGAAATTTTGAAATGGTTAAAGATCAAATGGAAAAAACCAAAATCGATTTGATAGGGATCAGTGAGCTCAAATGGACAGGACACAGCCATTTTCACTCAAATGAGAACTGGATCTGCTATTCTGGTCATGAAACACACAGGAAAAATGGCATGGCATTCATCCTCAATAATAAGCTTTCAAAGACAATATTAGAGTACAATGTTATCAGTGATAAAGTCATGTCAATCCGTCTACACAGGGAAAGCCAATCAGTGTCACCTTGATCCAAGTATATTCTCCAATGACAGATTCAGAAGATGAGGATGTAGAATTGTTCTATGAATAGCTTCAAAATGTAATAGATCAAATGCCGAAACAAGATCTACTGATCATTACGGAGGACTTCAATGCAAAAGTAGGAAGTACATCTGAAGATGCAGTGGTTGGAAAACACAGCAAAGGAGAAAAAAAATGAAGCTGGTGATAACTTAGTACAGTTTTGCAAAACAAACCAACTGTCAATCATGAATATGCATTTCCAACACCACAAGCATCGTCAGTACACATGGAGCTCTCCAAATGGCATGTATTGAAATCAAATTGGCTACATCTGCATAGGACAGAGATGGAAATATGCAGTTATAACTGCAAGGATTAAACCAGGAGCTGACTGTGAAAGTGACCACATGCTTCTGACATTCAAGGTGAAGCTTCACAACAAGATCATTAGAGACCTACCAAAATATAATATTGAAAACATTCCATCAGAGTATTGGATAAAACTAAACAATAGGTTTGCCTTGCTTGATACAGGAAATAGAGCGCCCAAAGAGTTATGGAATGACATCAAAACTGTAATTAGTGATGAAACTAAAAAAAACACTCCAGAAGAAAAAGAAAGCCAAGAAATCACCTTAGATCTCAGAAGAAACCAGAAAGGTAGCAAAGAAAGAAAACAAGCAAAACTATCTGGTAACAGATAAAAAGTACCACAAATTAACCAAGTGTTTCAATGTCAAGTTCGACAAGACAAAGATTGATATCTCAAGAATATTTGTCAGAAAATTGAATCAGAACATGTAAATGGAAAAACCAGATTAGCTTTTCAGGAGATTAAGCGATTGTGGCAGAAATTCAAACCTCGACTGGGGATGCTTTAAGATGTCAATGGAATGATACTGAATGATCCAGAAAGCATTAAAAAGAGATGGAAAGAATATACAGAAAATTTATACAAACAAGGCAATGAGGATAACATTGATGAAATTGAAGTGGAAACTGAAGCCGAAGAAGAACCAGATATTTTAAAAGAAGACATCGTAGCAGCGATTAAAGCTTTATCGAAAAATAAATCACATGGTATCGATGGTCTTCCAATTGAATTAATAAAAGGCTCAGAAGGTGCTATCATGGCCCTCATGTGACTGTGTCAACAGATTTGGAAGGAAAAACATGGCCAGCCGATTGGAGAAGATCACTGTTAATACCTATACCAAAGAAAGGTGATGCCAAGGACTGTAACAACTACAGAACAATTGCATTAATTCCACACACCAGCTAAATATTGCTGAAAATAATACAATGAAAGCTCCGATCATATGCTGAGCAAGAACTACCCAAAGTTCAGGCTGGCTTCAGAAAAGGTCGAGGAACAAGAGACTTTATTGCCAATGTTAGATGGATATTGGAGAAGAGCAAAGAACACCAAAACAAACCCTATACCTTTGCTTCATTGGCTACAGCAAAGATTTTGACTGTGTGGATCACAATAAACTATAGAGAACTCTAGTGCAAATGGTAATACCCAAGGGAGCCAGGGCACGAGGTAAACCTCGGCAGCGTTTTTGTTTTGTTCTTTTTTGTATTGCAGGAGCAGAGAGGCAGAGGGGAAGGCAGGAGGAAACAGCCAGAGCAGGCTGTTAGACCGGGGTCGCGGCGAGAGTTAGCTCCGCCCACCCCCACCCGCGTCAGAGGTTACATCGGGCCCGGGCTCCCCCTATAAGAAGAAGGGAGCCAGGGCACGAGGTAAACCTCGGCAGCGTTTTTGTTTTGTTCTTTTTTGTATTGCAGGAGCAGAGAGGCAGAGGGGAAGGCAGGAGGAAACAGCCAGAGCAGGCTGTTAGACCGGGGTCGCGGCGAGAGTTAGCTCCGCCCACCCCCACCCGCGTCAGAGGTTACATCGGGCCCGGGCTCCCCCTATAAGAAGAAGGGAGCCAGGGCACGAGGTAAACCTCGGCAGCGTTTTTGTTTTGTTCTTTTTTGTATTGCAGGAGCAGAGAGGCAGAGGGGAAGGCAGGAGGAAACAGCCAGAGCAGGCTGTTAGACCGGGGTCGTGGCGAGAGTTAGCTCCGCCCACCCCCACCCGCGTCAGAGGTTACATCGGGCCCGGGCTCCCCCTATAAGAAGAAGGGAGCCAACGGCGCCCAGCCGTTCGGCGCACGGCGAAGGCGAGCGGCAAAGGCGCTCGCCTTAGCGAGAGCGCCTTTGCGAAGGAGCCTTGAGAAGGAGCCCAGACAGCAGCAGCAGCAAAAATCTTTTTTCTCTCTCATTACTCTCTTCTCTCTCTACCCTTTCAGCTAGCTGCACGCCGGACACCACTCATACACACCGAGGAACCAAAGGAGCAGGGAAAAAGAAATGGAGGCTGCAGGAACCCAGCGGAGCTACCCAGTGTACTGCATCGAGTGTCATATGTATGACTACCTCCCCTCCGGGAGGCAGGCGTACATATGCGGTCGATGTCAGGAACTGGATAGCCTGAGGAAGGAGGTCGGGAGACTGCAGGCCAGGGTCCAGGAGCTGGAAGGACTGTGCACCTTAGAGGAACCATGCTGGACAACGGAGGATACCACCGGAGAGAGTCACGTCACGGAGCAAGTAAGAGAGCTCGAGAAATTCATCGAGGAGGCCTGCAGGATGGTGGCGGCTCAGGACAAACAGCACATCGGAATGGAACCAACAATTGGACAGAATCCACCAGACGCCATGAGAGTAGGACCTTGCGGAGGAGCTGGACAGACAGAGGAGATAGTGACCCAACCGAACCCAGAGGAAATTCTAACGGATCGCGACACGGACCTGAGACCAGAGAGACAACCAAGGAAGGGGAAGTCTGCAATTGTAGTGGGAGACTCAATCCTGAGAGAAGTGGACAGTCACATAGCAGGAGGGAGAGAGGACCGACTAGTGACATGTCTCCCGGGGGCGAGAACGAAGGACGTCATTGACAGAATAGAGAGAATCCTGGACGGAGCTGAAACAGAGGAGACAGCGGTGATAATCCACGTTGGAACCAACGACATCAGCAGGAGGAGCTACAACAGGACTACACTAACTGAGCAGTTCAGGATCCTGGGGAGGAAACTGAAGCTGAGGACAAGGAGGATAGCCTTCTCGGAGATCCTGCCAGTACCGAGGGCAGATGCTAAGAGACAGACCGAGCTGCAAGCAGTAAACGGTTGGCTGAGGAGATGGTGCGAAGAGGAGGGTTTCCAATTTGTACGGAACTGGACAACTTTCTGGGGGAAGAACAAGCTCTACAGGAGGGACGGACTGCACCTGAGCACGGCTGGGACGAGGTTGCTGGCACGCAACGTCCAGAGCAGCATAGACTTGGCTTTAAACTGAGGAGAAGGGGAAAGCCGACAGTCGACCTGACCTCGACACATCGGACCAAAGTATCAAACAAGGATACTGAACCAGAAATTTGTAAAAGAGGGCTCGGGACTGAGAGGGAACTTTTGGGAAAAGGATACATGGATGCAATGCAGGGAGCCAATGCACAAACGAACCTAGCAAGCAGAATTAAGAGAGAGCAACAGGAGCCAGAGGGTCATCCAAACATGGGGGAGCAGGCTGAGGACAACATAGACACACCGCAGGATGGGGATGAACACAACAAAGCTCCGGGGCTGGCAACCCATGAGGAGGTTGGCAGGGGCGCCAAACCACGAGGAAAACCAGCGGAAAAGGCAAACAACCAGGACTTAAATTGCCTATACACTAATGCTAGGAGCCTAAGAGCCAAAATGGGAGAACTAGAAGTCATAGCCAATACAAAGGACCTGGACATAATAGGAGTCACAGAAACGTGGTGGACTGACGACAACAAATGGGATGTGGCCATACCAGGGTACAAACTCTACAGGAGGGACAGGACACACAAGAAGGGTGGAGGAATAGCGCTTTATATAAAGGACTCCATACCTTCAACCAGGATAGAAACAACAGTAAGGGCGGACGACTTGGAATCACTATGGATTAAGCTACCTGGAGGAGCTGGAGCAGACATAAAATTGGGCCTGTACTATCGCCCACCTGGACAAATGGAAGCACTCGACCAGGACCTGGAGGCTGAGCTGAGGCAGATATGCAAAAGCGGAAGCGTGATGGTGATGGGAGACTTCAACTACCCTGGGATAGACTGGAGTATTGGACACTCAAACTGCACAAGGGAGACCAAATTCCTGGAAACCACGAGGGACTGTTTCATGGAACAGCTGGTCACGGAACCAACACGGGGGGATGCAACTCTCGACCTAATCCTCAATGGGCTAGGGGGACTTGCAAAGGAGGTGGCGGTGCTAGAACCCCTAGGAAACAGCGATCACAACATGATCCAGTGCAAGCTGGAAATTGGACCATCAAAGGTGAAAAGATCCACAGCGACAGCACTCAACTTCAAAAAAGGGAATTATGATGGCATGAGGAAACTGGTGGGAAAGAAACTCAATGGTAGCGAAAGGAAGATGGAGTCTGTAGAAAAAGCCTGGTCCCTACTCAAGGGCACGGTGCAAGAGGCACAGAACCTGTACATCCCCAGATTCAGGAAGGGGTGCAAAAAAAACCGAACAAAAAACCCAGCGTGGATAACAACTGCAGTGAAAAAGGCGATAAGTGACAAGAAAACATCGTTCAAAAAATGGAAAAAGGACCAAACAAAGGACAACCAAATGGAACACAAAGAACACCAAAGGAAGTGTCACCGTGTGGTTAAAAAAGCTAAAAGGGAATATGAGGAGAGACTGGCGGGGGAAGCAACAAACTTCAAATCGTTCTTCAGATATGTGAAGGGGAAGCAACCGGCAAGGGAAGAAGTGGGGCCATTGGATGATGGAGACAAAAAAGGAGTGGTAAAAGAGGAAAAAGAGATAGCAGACAGGTTAAATAAGTTCTTCACGTCAGTCTTCACGAGGGAGGATACATCCAATATTCCGGAACCGGAGGACATCGTAAATGGGGATCGGGATGAAAAGCTGGTCCAACTAGAGGTAAGCCAAGAGGATGTCCTCAGGCAGATAGACAGACTAAAGAGCGACAAATCGCCAGGTCCGGACGGCATTCACCCAAGGGTACTCAAGGAACTAAGGAACGTAATAGCAGAGCCACTTCGCCGAATATGTAACCTATCCTTAAAGACTGGAGAGATCCCGGAGGATTGGAAAATTGCAAATGTCACACCCATCTTCAAGAAGGGTTCAAGGGGGGACCCAGGGAACTACAGGCCGGTGAGCTTGACCTCGGTCCCGGGAAAAATGATGGAAGCACTGATTAAGGACAGTATCTGTGAACACATAGAAAACAATGGACAGCTAAAGTCGAGCCAGCACGGCTTCTGCAAGGGTAGGTCATGCCTCACAAACTTATTGTACTTCTTTGAGGGAGTAAATAGACAGGTGGATAGGGGGGAATCCATTGACATCATTTACCTTGACTTTCAGAAAGCCTTTGACAAGGTACCGCATGAAAGATTGCTTAAAAAACTGTGGAGACACGGGGTGCAAGGGGAGGTCCACCGATGGATCAAAAACTGGCTGGCAGACAGGAAACAGAGGGTTGGAGTGAAGGGCCATTACTCAGACTGGCATGGGGTCACGAGAGGAGTTCCCAGGGGTCGGTGCTGGGACCGCTCCTGTTCAATATATTTATAAATGACCTGGAGGCGGGAACAAATTGCGAAGTTATTAAATTTGCGGATGACACCAAACTCTACCGCAGGGTTGAAACCATGGAAGACTGCGAAGATCTGCAAAGGGACCTAACGACGCTAGAAGAATGGGCCAAAAAATGGCAAATGAACTTTAATGTAGGGAAATGCAAGGTCATGCATGTAGGGAAAAAGAACCCGATGTTCAGCTACAAAATGGGAGGATCACTGCTAGGGGTAAGTAACCTTGAAAGAGACCTGGGAGTGATGGTGGACACGTCTTTAAAGGCGTCGGCACAGTGCGCCACAGCCTCAAGAAAAGCAAACAAAATGTTGGGTATCATTAAGAAGGGTATCACGACCAGGACAAAGGAGGTCATCCTGCCACTGTATCGTGCAATGGTGCGACCGCATCTGGAGTACTGTGTCCAATATTGGTCGCCATACCTCAAAAAGGACATGGCGGTACTTGAGGGAGTCCAGAGAAGAGCAACTAAACTGATAAGAGGTATGGAAAACCTCTCATATACTGACAGACTGAAAAAGCTGGGGCTGTTCTCCCTGGAAAAGCGGAGACTTAGAGGAGACATGATAGAAACCTTCAAGATCCTGAAGGGTATAGAAAAAGTAGACAGGGACAGATTTTTCAGATTACGGGGAACCACAAGTACAAGGGGGCACTCGGAAAAATTAAAAGGAGACAGGTTTAAAACAAATGCCAGAAAGTTCTTTTTCACCCAGAGGGTGGTGGACACATGGAACGCGCTCCCGGAGGCTGTGATAGGCCGGAGCACGTTACAAGGCTTCAAAGAAGGTTTGGATAGGTTCCTAGAGGATAAAGGAATTGAAGGGTACAGATAAGAGTAGCGGTAGGTTATAGGGATAGTCTGGGACCATTGCTCAGGCAATGGGCCTGATGGGCCGCCGCGGGAGCGGACCGCTGGGCGAGATGGACCTCTGGTCTGCCTCAGCGGAGGCAACTTCTTATGTTCTTATGTTCTTATGTTCTTAAACACGTAACTCAACTGACAGAGCTTATATGAAAATCAAGAAGCTGCAGTGAGAATCGAATACAGCAACACTGATTGGTTTCCAATAAAACATGGTGTCAGGCAAGGATGCTTCTTGTCACCTTATCTGTTCAACTTGTATGGTGAAATCATCTTCAGAAAAGCAAATTTGGAAGAAGAGCATGTCGTTTTCAAAGTTGGAGGCCAAAATATAAACAACCTGTTTTATGTAGATGATACAACACTGATCACTAACAGCAAAGAAAACATTTTGTATCTACAGAGAAAAGTCTTTTGTAAACATAGAAGTAACTAGCAGGGAGGAAATACTCTGCAGAATAGCACTTGGTTGCTCTTCAATGAAGATTCTCAACAAAGTATTCAAAGGTAAAGAGGTAACACTCCAAACAAAGATCAGACTTGTCCATGCACTCATTTTCTCAGTGGTCAGTTATGGATGCAAAAGCTGGACACTACGGAAACAAGACAGAAAGAAGATTGACGCATTTGAGCATTGGTGCTGGAGAAGGATTTTAGGCATGCCATGGACCGCCAGAAGAACTAACAAATCGATTCTGGGAGAGATCAAATTGGCTACGTCACTCAAAGCCCAAATGATGAAGTTACAATTGTCTTATTTTGGTCACACCATCAGAAGAGAGAGATCACTGGAGAAGGACATCATGCTTGGGAAGATCGAAGGAACCAGGCGAAGATGGCGACCTGCAATCAGATGGCTGGACACATTGAAAACAACCATGGGGATGACGCTGGAGGACTTTCTGGACTAGCACTAAACCAATTTCTTTTTAGATCTGCAATTTATCAAATCGGTAAGACTCTAGCACGAGTCGATGGTACCTAACAACAACAAGTGTATAGCCCTCGATGGAGACTGCCCCAACTTTGTTGGTTGGGCTGAGAACTTTTTAGTGGCCCCTTGTAGGTGTAGGTAACTGTGTGAGTTCTAAATTGAGGGTGTGATAGGATGTGAGTGGGCATAATTTGTATGTGGAAAGGGATGAGAGACATGCTATTGGATGTCCTATTCTTTCTCACACCCTCGCCATTCCACCTGGCCCCATATCACTTTCAACACATCCTCGTCTATTTTTTCAAACACCTCCATTCCTCCATTACTTTCAACTCCCCCAGTTTGTTCTTTCCTTATGACCCCACTTTCACACTTTCTACCTGCTCTCCCTCCCACTCCCACATTCTGTCTCCTCCCACACTGCTCTCTCCTACTCACCTTGCTGCATTTCTCCACTTCTCTTAGCTCCCACCATTCTCCCTCACTTCCTCATTCTTTTACTGCCAACATTCTGAACTCCTTTCCCTCTCTGAGCAGCTAAGATTAAAGGCTTGATTATCAAACAGTGATAAAGTTTTGCACAGAGGATCTGATTCCATATATAGCATCAAAAAAGATCAGCGCTAACTAGAATGGCACTTACACGATTCTAAAAGGTACACATTCCTTTTCAGTGACGTAGTGAGGGTGAGTGGCACCCGGGATGGTGGTTCCCCTCCCCCTCCCTCTTTCCTGCCCCCATGCCATGTGCGCGCCCCTTCCCCATACCAACTTGCTGCCTGTGTCAACTTCAGTGCTCTCTCTGACGTCACTTCCTAGGTGCGGGTCCCAGAAGTGATATCAGAGAAAGCACCGAAGCTGACACGGGCAGCAAGTTGGTGACTGCTCGTGCCAAAGTTAAAAAGGTATGGGGGAAGGGCATGCGCGCAGCAGGGGAAGGGGTGGGAAGGAGGTGGAGGGGAGGAGGGGTGCTGGTGCCCCAAGCAAGATGGCTCCCGGGGCAGACCACACCCTTACCCCCCTTACTATGTCACTGTTCCTCTTATAGAATTGTGCTATGTGCCTTTGTGTTGCATATCTTTAAGGCACATCCATTTAGGCCAGGGGTAGGCAATTCCGGTCCTCGAGAGCCGGAGCCAGGTCAGGTTTTCAGGATATCCACAATAACATAGTAACATAGTAACATAGTAGATGACGGCAGATAAAGACCCGAATGGTCCATCCAGTCTGCCCAACCTGATTCAATTTAAAAATTTTTTTTTTTTTTTTTTTTTCTTCTTAGCTATTTCTGGGCAAGAATCCAAAGCTTTACCCGGTACTATGCTTGGGTTCCACCTGCCGAAATCTCTGTTAAGACTTACTCCAGCCCATCTACACCATCCCAGCCATTGAAGCCCCCCCTGCCCATCCTCCACCAAACGGCCATACACAGACACAGACCGTGCAAGTCTGCCCAGTAACTGGCCTTAGTTCAATATTTAATATTATTTTCTGATTCTAAATCTTCTGTGTTCATCCCACGCTTCTTTGAACTCAGTCACAGTTTTACTCTCCACCACCTCTCTCGGGAGCGCATTCCAGGCATCCACTACCCTCTCCGTAAAGTAGAATTTCCTAACATTGCCCCTGAATCTATCACCCCTCAACCTCAAATTATGTCCTCTGGTTTTACCATTTTCCTTTCTCTGGAAAAGATTTTGTTCTACGTTAATACCCTTTAAGTATTTGAACGTCTGAATCATATCTCCCCTGTCTCTCCTTTCCTCTAGGGTATACATATTCAGGGCTTCCAGTCTCTCCTCATACGTCTTCTGGCGCAAGCCTCCTATCATTTTCGTCGCCCTCCTCTGGACCGCCTCAAGTCTTCTTACGTCTTTCGCCAGATACGGTCTCCAAAACTGAACACAATACTCCAAGTGGGGCCTCACCAATGACCTGTACAGGGGCATCAACACCTTCTTCCTTCTACTGACTACGCCTCTCTTTATACAGCCCAGAATCCTTCTGGCAGCAGCCACTGCCTTGTCACACTGTTTTTTTCGCCTTTAGATCTTCGGACACTATCACCCCAAGGTCCCTCTCCCTGTCCGTGCATATCAGCTTCTCTCCTCCCAGCATATACGGTTCCTTCCTATTATTAATCCCCAAATGCATTACTCTGCATTTCTTTGCATTGAATTTTAGTTGCCAGGCATTAGACCATTCCTCTAACTTTTGCAGATCCTTTTTCATATTCTCCACTCCCTCTTCGGTGTCTACTCTGTTACAAATCTTGGTATCATCTGCAAAAAGGCACACTTTTCCTTCTATCCCTTCAGCAATGTCACTTACATACATATTGAACAGGATTGGCCCCAGCACCGAACCCTGAGGGACTCCACTAGTCACCTTTCCTTCCTTCGAGCGACTTCCATTAACCACCACCCTCTGGCGTCTGTCCGACAGCCAGTTTCTGACCCAGTTCACCACTTTGGGTCCTAACTTCAGCCCTTCAAGTTTGTTCAACAGCCTCCTATGAGGAACTGTATCAAAGGCTTTGCTGAAATCCAAGTAAATTACATCTAGCATATGTCCTCGATCCAGCTCTCTGGTTACCCAATCAAAAAATTCAATCAGGTTCGTTTGGCACGATTTACCTTTTGTAAAGCCATGTTGCCTCGGATCCTGTAACCCCTTAGATTCAAGGAAATACACTATCCTTTCTTTCAGCAACACTTCCATTATTTTTCCAACAACTGAAGTGAGGCTCACCGGCCTGTAGTTTCCTGCTTCATCCCTGTGACCACTTTTATGAATAGGGACCACATCCGCTCTCCTCCAATCCCCAGGAATCACTCCCGTCTCCAGAGATTTGTTGAACAAGTCTTTAATAGGACTCGCCAGAACCTCTCTGAGCTCCCTTAGTATCCTGGGATGGATCCCGTCTGGTCCCATCGCTTTGTCCACCTTCAGTTTTTCAAGTTGCTCATAAACACCCTCCTCCGTGAACGGCGCAGAATCTACTCCATTTTCTCGTGTAACTTTGCCAGACAATCTCGGTCCTTCTCCAGGATTTTCTTCTGTGAACACAGAACAGAAGTATTTGTTTAGCACATTTGCTTTCTCCTCATCACTCTCCACATAATATGCATGAGATAGATTTGCAGTGCATACAAATCCATCTCGTACATATTCATTGTGGCTATCCTGAAAACCTGACCTGGCTCCGGCTCTCGAGGACCGGAATTGCCTACCCCCGATTTAGGCCAAGGAAATCCAGGCATAATCCCTATGCCTAACTTGTGCGTGCATCGGGTGTATTCTATAACAGTGCTCCTAACTTTTAGGAATGCCATGAGCCACCCATGCCCCTCCCCTGGCCATGCTCCCTTTTCAAATTCTCACACTACTGTAGAACTGGTGCATACCTTTTATAGACTGATGCTTTCCAAATTATGCGCATATCTTTTAATTCATGCCAATTAGCATCAATTACGAGGTGTGAATTGCCAATTATCAGTGCCGGTTAGGCTTGTTAACAATTAAGTTGTGCTCACAAAGCAGCTGTGTGTACAGATTTGCATGAACAACTTAAGGCGCCATTTACAGAATTGGGGGGCTAGTGCATATATGTTTAGGGTTACCAGATATACAGATTTACCCGGACATGTCCTCTTTTTAGAGGACTGTCCGGGTGACTAGACAGCTTTCGCCCTTGTCCGAGTTTTCGGCCTGCCTTGGAAGCCGCCTCTCTGGAACATCCCGCCTAAGCGGGAACAGGAGGTCGCTCCAGAGAGACGGCTTCCAGGGAAGGCTTCCGGTAGCAGACTCATCTTGTTGCTGCAGCCGGCCGGCCCAAATATTACATTTCAGCTGAGCCAGAGTTAGGTGGGGGGACAGGGAAGAGAGAGAAGCATGATCCCATTGGGGGGGGGGCAGGGAAGAGAGCGAGAAGCACCCATGGAAGGAGGGGGTGGAGGGATGGAGAGAAAAAATTCATAGGGAGGGGGATTGTGGAGAAAGAAAAAGAAAAGCACATGCGAGGGTGGGGGAGAGGGTTGGCGGGAGGGAAAGAGAAGCACTGAAAGAATTGATTATTTTACTACAGGCCTTATATTGAAAAATAATTTTTCTATATTCCTTTTCATACTACAATTTTTGTACCACTTTTGTACCATGCAATATGTGTTTAAAAAAAAATCTTTGTTGTATGTTTATTTACAAAATTTCAATAAAATTATTGAACTTAAGAAAATAGGAAGGGGGACTAAGAAAAGGGTAAAAGGTGGGGCGGCGCATGAGGCAAGCCTGGTAAAAGGTGGGGGTTGGGGGGTGACGCTGGTGGGAGGTGGGCCCAGGAGTGGGATGGGGCAGGATCAGGGGTGAGACGAGACAGGGTAATATGTCCTCTTTTTTGACTATGTGTGTTAAATACACTTTACTGCATGTTAATTTTTATAAGTCTGTATGCTAACTGTTGATGTCATTCCCATCATGTTCCCATAGAGAACAACATAACCATGTCTTGTTTACATCTGAGTTTGAGTGCACTTACTGCTTCCAAAATAAGTACCTAGGTGACTCTGTAGATAGGTGTCTTCTGCCCTGTTAGCTTAGGCACCCTGAAATATTATTGCCCTCTAAAATCATTTCTTCTAAAACAACAACGAAAACCCTTCTTTGCCCATTTTGCCAGAGCATATCCATTTTAGTGTAGCAAGGTTTGTGTATATGGTGTTCTTGGCTCAGGGACAGTGCCTGGATCCATGCAGGAAACCTGCAGTGAAAAACATGCTCGCGCTGCCAAGAAATGCCTCAGATGCTTCCCCCTGGCAGCTCAGGAAGCTTCACTTGTGTACATTTCAGAAATTAGGCTCTGTTAAATATGGTTATCCTAGTTCCAACTGGAGGGGAGGAAAAGCTAGGCCCAGGTATTGAAAATGAAATTATTTTGGGCCTTATTTACACCCAGGACAAAATGCAAACCGGTGGCTAAAAATGCACAAAACATCTCGTACATGCAGTAAATTACTGCACTAGTCAATCAATTTAGCCAGTTTTCAGTAGGAGGAGCTTGGTTTAGACTAGAGAGTGGACTAAGGGCTTTTTCTGCACTTGATTGCAAGCAGTATTTAAAAATAGGTTTCCTTTCCTTCCTCCAGCACGTGTACGCTCCCTTCCACTCCTCAATACATCTCCCAGCATATGTAAAGGTAGGTAATAGAACAGTAGAGGTTGCTCAAAAAGAGGAGGAACACAAAAGAACAGCCAAACTGAGGATCAAGACCTGAACAAAGCAAGAAAATTCACCGAGAAAATTCCACAGAATGGGAGAAACCAAACCCAAAGGTCGAAGACTGTGGAACCGATGATCTTGATCCAATAGCTGGTTTATTAAAAGTCTTCGACAAGGTACCCCACGAGCGGCTACTTAGGAAGCTGTGGAACCACGGGATGGAAGAGGATGTTCACCGATGGATTAAACACTGGTTGGCAGAAAGAAAGCAAAGGGTTGGAGTAAAAGGCCAATACAAGGTACCCCACTTCGACAAGGTACCCCACGAGCGGCTACTTAGGAAGCTGTGGAACCACGGGGTGGAAGGGGATGTTCACCGATGGATTAAACACTGGTTGGCAGAAAGAAAGCAAAGGGTTGGAGTAAAAGGCCAATACTCAGACTGGCAGTGGGTCACGAGCGGTGTTCCGCTGCTGTTCAATATATTCATAAACGACCTGGAAACGGGGACGAAGTGTGAAGTTATCAAATTTGCGGATGACACCAAACTCTGCAGCAGGGTCAGAACCGTGGAAGAATGTGAAGACCTACAAAGGGACCTAAAGAAACTGGAAGAGTGGGCAAAAAAGTGGCAAATGAGCTTTAATATAGAGAAATGCAAGGTCATGCATATTGGGAAAAAGAACCCAATGTTCAGCTACACAATGGGGGGATCCTTGCTAGGGGAAAGTAACCTTGAGAAGGACTTGGGTGTGCTGGTGGATACAACAATGAAATCATCGGCACAGTGTGCAACAGCCTCTAAGAAAGCAAACAGAATGTTGGGTATCATTAAGAAGGGTATCATGACCAAGACGGAGGAAGTCATCATGCCGCTGTATCATGCAATGGTGCGCCTGCACCTGGAGTATTGTGTCCAGTATTGGTTGCCGTACCTCAAGAAGGACATGGCGATACTTGAGAGGGTCCAGAGGAGAGCAACGAAAATGATAAGAGGTATGGAAAACCTTTCATACATTGATAGGTTAGAAAGGCTGGGGCTCTTCTCCCTGGAAAAGCGGAGACTTAGAGGAGACATGATAGAAACCTTCAGAATCATGAAAGGCATAGAGAAGGTAGACAGGGACAGATTCTTCAGACTACGGGGAATCACAAGTACAAGGGGGCACTCGGAGAAACTGAAAGGGGACAAGTTTAGAACCAATGCCAGGAAGTTCTTCTTCACCCAGAGAGTGGTGGACACATGGAACGCGCTCCCGGAGGTTGTGATAGGGCAGAGCACGCTACAGGGATTCAAAGAAGGATTGGATAAATTCCTGAACAATAGGGGGATTGAGGGGTACAGATAAAAGTAGAGATAGGTTAGGAAGAGGGGTACAGATAAAAGTAGAGATAGGTTAGGAAGAGTATAGATAGAAGAAAAAGGGGGATCATAGGGCTAAGTCAAGGAACACCTGACAGGTCATAGACCTGCTGGGCCGCCGCGGGTGCAGGCTGCTGGGTACGATGGACCTCTGGTCTGACCTGGCGGAGGCAACTTCTTATGTCTTATGTTCTTATGATGCCACCTAAAGTGATGTTGTAAATCACCCTTTATACCTTGTGACTAAAGTGAGTCAATCAATTTATATGGCCCTCAGAGATGCCACCAGGGATCAATATGATCATATCCCTTGGCTTTACATACCCTATCGTCATCGGGTCAATATCAAATGTGACAATGATGTGAACATTTTTTGTTTTTTTGTTTTTTTGCTTTTACTTTTACTAATTTTAACTCGTATGCATTAAACTCTCTTTACTAATTTTAAAACAATAAATATGGCTAATGAGTTTAAGGTCAATACTTAGCTTCACCGGGATGGTTAGTAGCTGTTGGTAAGGGATACATATGCCAACATGTTTCACCCCTAAAAAGGGGGTTTCTTCAGGGCTATTATCCCTTTTGTGTTACTTTTACACGGCTGGCCACCCGATCTAAATTTCACTTAGATCGGGTGGCCAGCCGTGTAAAAGTAACACAAAAGGGATAATAGCCCTGAAGAAACCCCCTTTTTAGGGGTGAAACATGTTGGCATATGTATCCCTTACCAACAGCTACTAACCATCCCGGTGAAGCTAAGTATTGACCTTAAACTCATTAGCCATATTTATTGTTTTAAAATTAGTAAAGAGAGTTTAATGCATACGAGTTAAAATTAGTAAAAGTAAAAGCAAAAAAACAAAAAAACAAAAAATGTTCACATCATTGTCACATTTGATATTGACCCGATGACGATAGGGTGTGTAAAGCCAAGGGATATGATCATATTGATCCCTGGTGGCATCTCTGAGGGCCATATAAATTGATTGACTCACTTTAGTCACAAGGTATAAAGGGTGATTTACAACATCACTTTAGGTGGCACCATTAATATTACCTTGTACAAGTACATTGTTTAAGCCTATTGTTTCCAATTCATTATGTTCTTATGAGGCATAGAAGGATATAGGTGACTAAAAATTACACCAGGTGTACACCTGGTAGGGTCTCCGCGTGTGCGGATCGCCGGACTAGATGGACCGAAGGTCTGATCCAGAGATGGCGCTTCTTATGTTCTTATGTTCTTCACAATAAATGGTGCAGGTCAATAAAACAATCCAAAAATACACAGGCTGTGGGTGGAGGGGAGATGGGGATTCTCGCTTCCCATTGGTCGGGAGTTGAGTGAGTCACCGACTATTCATCTGTTCAAGGAGACTTATACCAAATGTGTTCTTGGGTATTTACGAGAAAGGAAAAAAAAAAATACATTAAAGAATGTTACCTTAGGGCTAGATTCACTAAGCCCACCGATCAAGTCCCGATGACTTAGCGACCCCTTTGCGACCTGATTTTCCTCCGACCCGATTCACTAAACTCTGTCCCAATCATCCTCCGATCCACGCATGCAAATGAGGGGGAACAGCATTCAAATGTAGGCAGGCAGCGATTCACTATAAAAAATGAGGGACACCGACTGGGCTGACCGATCAAAAAATAAGCGACTGCTGAGGACCAGTCGCTCAGGTCTATTCTGACTGCCCTGCCTTCTGCAGCCCTGCTCTCTGCCCCGACTCTCAGCAGTACAAACCCGTGGGTTTAAAGTGGGTTACAACCACGGGCTTACGAAGAAATAAAAAGCAAAAAAAGCAAAGTTTCCTGCTCTGCCGTGCACAGAGGGCCAGTGCATGCACAGACCATCTACAGATGGTCTGTGCATGCATCGGGAACGCTGTAGAGCGATCCAAGCGGTCGATTCGGGGCATGATTCCGATCGGATCGCTCATGGATTGGATCCTATCCTTGGCTGTAGTAAATCTGGGCCTTAGACTTTTAGGAGACTGCTAAAACCAGACCCTTTGAAGCTAACACAGTTATTAGATTATCCTGGTGACCTTTACAACTACTCTACCTTCCCCAAAGAACCAGAACGAACACCTAATTCAGGTGTGCTAGACCTACCTCTTCTTTATGTGGCTACGCAAGGGCATTCTCGTTCAGCAGTTCTTGGTGCTGTGGTTCTGCATCAAAGCATACCAAATTTTGTGGTCAAACCAGAGAGGACCCCAAAAGAAAGTCTTTGCGAGCGAAACATGGACCGTATTGGGTCCATGCCACAATATTTTCACTGTGTATTATTCGATTGTTTTATTGACCTGCACCATTTATTGTGAAGACTTTTAATAAACTGGATCAAGACCTGAAGATATCATTCTTTTTTTTTTAATTGAAATTTTAAACATAACACTGTGCAACAGAGGTTTTGGGGCATGAATTTCAGTGGGTATTCTTAAGCGATTTGGGGGGTCGCTGAATTCAAAACTGACCTTAATTTTTCAGTATAACCATCTGTTTTTTGGCAAAAGAGCATTATAATGCGAAAAATAACATTGCCACTATATTTTCTAATGCATGGAGTAAATTGTTATAACAATCTCTGAAATATTAAAACAGTTTGCCCAAATTAGATTTTGTAAGCTAAAGTATTCATTTTAATGATGATGTAATAATGTGCTATATAATTAAATTATTATGGGTGAGGAGGCGGAGCTGGAATATGCTGTTCTCTGCAGGCCTATTGCATCATCAGCCATTTTCAAGCTTCATTAGCAGAGTTGAGATTAAATCGTCAATTATGTATCAGGGTTTTGCTTCTTAGTTAAATCGGCGCAATGCGTTACATTATGACATCTCATACTATAAATATTTGCGATTTGCTCAAAAACTATACATGATAGGAGAAAACTGAGGCTATTTTCATACACAGGAGGTCAAATTCTATAAAGTAAACCTCATTTTCTTCTTGCCCCAGGGAAAAAAGTTAAAATTTGTTGCGCCGTGTAATTAGTACAATAAGCACCAAGACATACGAAGCCTGCATGAGTGGGAGAGGAGAGGCTCAACAGGGAAATCAAGACATCATTCAATTTGGGGGGGAGTTAGGCTCACATCCGTTCAAATGTAGTTTGACAAGTTATATTCATGTAGAGGTAGTTCCCTGTCCGCTGGGGGTTTCCAATCTAAGGTGGCAATTCTATCCACTGGCACCTCATTTTAGGTGCCTCATAAGGAGCATGCCAGGGGTTCTGAGATTCATTTTTTGTGACTGTATAAAGGTATAAAGGTGCGTTGTGCTTTTTAGCGCATGCTAAATATTAGCGTGCATTAAACACACGCTAAACGCTAATGCTTGCATGTTATCCTATGGATGCGTTAGCGGTTAGCGCATGCGTTGATTTAGCGCGCACTAAACACGCACTAAAATGCTTAGAGCACCTTTGTCAAAGAGGGCCTAAGTATTTAATGATACATTCTAGGTGAGAAGACGTTATTTTAGGACTTGTGTCAGTTTAACAATTTTCATTTGTGTTTTAATGTTTTTCTTGCATTTAAAAACTCCCCCTTTTTTTAATATGGCTGTGCGACCATATGATTTTTTTCTATCTGACACAAAATTAGAGCTTGTGTTAAGTCAAAACCTTTGATTGCATACTGTGCCACCGTTCTAAAGTCAAAGGATGTTTAACATCCTTGCAACATATATACTGTATAAGTGGTAGCATTCTATAAGCTGATGTCATTTACCTACATGCACACATATACACCCCTCTGACAGTGGTAGGCACACAGGCCCTGATTCTATAAATACTAGTCGCACTTGAGCGAGATTGTCAATCATCCGCTAGGCGCCGTTTATAGAATCGCACCTAGTGGCAGCTAAGCGGTCTTACGTGCCAGTAGGCGTTAAAACCTTAGGCGAACTCCCATTTAGGCCAGGGTTTTCTTGGCCTAAATGTGTGTGCCTAAGGTAGGCATCTACTGGTGTCTACTGAAACCATGTTCAAAATTCACCCCAGATCTGCCCCTAACTACACCTTCTTGCTGGTAGGTACCTCGGTGTAGACGCCTGCCTCGAAGTGGTAGTTGCCTACCGAGTTAGGCACATACCAGCTAATTAATTGGTTTTTTTTAAAAAGCACATTTAATTATCAGTGCCGATTCAGTCAATTAATAAAATTAAGTTAGACGTCTAAATCGGCTAGGTGCCTATCTTTTGGCATCATTTACAGAATCTGATTCACTGTTTATAGAATTGGCACCAATCACATACGCATACAGTACACTACTATGCCTTTTCCCCCTCCGGACTCTATAAATGGCACCCAAATTTGGGGACCCAAAATTGTGAACCACCCTGAGATCCACCCACCTATAAATTAATTAACAAGCCATTGGCTCTAATTCGGATTTGCGAATGGATCTGGCTTCCCGCGATTCTATCAAGATCCACTCGCATGTAATCCATATGGGGGCATGGCTAAGTGCTATTCTATAAAGAAAGCTGAGCCCAACGTGCCCTGTGTAGAATAGTGCCGAGACTGAATTTTTCCCTGCTCCTAACATTTAGTGCCATTTACTGAATCTGGCCCTATGAGTTTATTCCTGAGGCAATGGAGAGTGAAGTGACGTGCCCAAAGTCAAACAGACCATCGGTGGGTTTTGAACCCTGCTTTCCTGCTTTAAGTCACTTAGGCCTAGATTCTCTAAATTTGTGTTAAAAACCGACAGGCTACTGTCGCAGCCATTATAGTAGCGATTTTTAAAAAGTGAGTCATTCCCCCCCCCCCCAAATGCTCATACAAATGAGGTTGGTGGAGAGTAGCAAAGACTTGCTAAATTTGCATGTGAACATTGCTGGTGATAGCGATGGGCACATGTGAAGAATAAAGACAAACACCCCCCCCCCCCCCCCCCCGACAACAAAAAATTGAGCCGCAAGTAACCCTCCACCAGACAGCAGATGTCCAATCTCTCTCGCTGCCAAGAAACACCCTCCCTAGTTGTAGCAGAGATGCCCAATCTCTCCCGCCTCCACCTGACACCCCACAACCCCCCTCGGTAGTGGGAGAGATGCTCATGCTCTCTTGCCACCATGCAACACCCCCCTCCCTGTGCCTCCGACGACCCCCACCCTCTCTCCCTTACATTACTTTCAGATGGCTGTCCAGAGGGATGCCTACTCCCTAGCTGGCCCGCCTCTTCAAAATGGTAGGCTTTCCCCTCCCCGATACATTGGTCAATCAGGCCTTAGGCATCTCCCTCTGTATCCAGGATTACTGAGGGAGGAGCCTAAAGCTCTGATTGGTCAAGCCTCAGCATCCTGATTGACTCAGACGCCCCTTGGGAGGGGCCTTAGGCAACTAAACCAATCAGGACCTCTGGCCCCTTCCTGTGCATCACATGATGCACCAGGGAGGGGAAGGCCTGTCATTTAGGACTGGTGGGTGTGAAGCAGGAGCCTCAGAGTGTGTGTGTGGGGGAGGGAGGGGCATCCGGTGGCAGGAGGGAGTGCGCAACCCTCCTGCCATTTTTTGAGGGTTTGGGGAGATAGTGGCTTGGGGGTGCCTGACGCAGTGGGGGCCATGGCGCAGGGTATTCTGCGTGGCAGTAGGGAGTGGGCATCCCTTTTGCCAATTTTTTCTCCTGCCGCATTTGTTGGGGATCATCGGGGAGGGCTGTCATTTGTGGTGGGGACTTTATTCATTATTTTTTATGGGACAGATATTTTACATGTGTAACACACACAAAATATCTGTGCCACTGAAAAAAAAAAAAAACAAACCCCAGGCAGACATGTCGGTTTTTTCGATCGCTAAAACCCCCTTTTTTTTTTGGGGGGGGGAGGAATAGCCCATCAATGTTAGTGTATCAATCGCTTGGCTACTTTGCACGGGGTTTTAGTCAATTTGCATGGCCAGTATGGAAAATGGGCGATCGAAGGGAAAAATGCACAGTGGGCCATTTTGTGAATCAGGTCAGTAAAAGTGATCGTTGCTAAAGCTGTGAAAACAGGTTTAGTGACGATCGCTGACTTTAGTGCATCTAGTCCCATATCAGGAATCACTGTAACTTTTAATTCCAATCAACTAGTCTTTGGAATGATGGATAGAAACGAAACGTAGCCCTTCCAGGATTGCTTTGCTTTCCTACATCAGTTTTTATAGAAAACAAAACGTAACCATAAGAACATAAGAACATAAGAAATGCCTCCGCTGGGTCAGACCTGAGGTCCATCGTGCCCAGCAGTCCGCTCACGCGGCGGCCCATCAGGTCCAGGACCTGTGCAGTAATCCTCTATCTATACCCCTCTATCCCCTTTTCCAGCAGGAAATTGTCCAATCCTTTCTTAAACCCCAGTACCGTTCGCTGCCCTATAACGTCCTCTGGAAGCGCATTCCAGGTGTCCACCACATGTTGGGTAAAGAAGAACTTCCTAGCATTCGTTTTGAATCTGTCCCCTTTCAACTTTTCCGAATGCCCTCTTGTTTTTTTATGTTCTGAAAGTTTGAAGAATCTGTCCCTCTCTACTCTCTCTATGCCCTTCATGATCTTGTCACATTGAATCTTATCAGCATCCTGTCTGAACCTTACGACTACCCATTGATCTAGGTAATGGAAACAAAAGTGTTACGTTTTCGGCCCCTATTCCAATGTAAACATGTTGAACTGGTGTTGCTCTTTGCAAAAGGTGCTTCGTGCAATAAAACAAGAAAACCACAGAAGAACGAGAAAAGAAGGGTTTGTTTTACTGTCGTCACATGCAAATAGTGGAGAGTTGACTTAGGGCGAAAAAGATGACTGAATTATAGGACTCCTGCTGCTACTAGGTGCACAGATTGGAGACCTGTGGGTCTTTGTATGGGAAGACAGGTTGTATTAAAAGAACAGGATTCAAAAGAGAATCGAATAAGCTTCTGAAGGAAAAATAAAAAAATTATTAGCCGGATAGATTTGGAAAAGCCGTTCTTCAAGAAATTGATCTACTTTTTGGCATGTGGTGGTACTTGCAACCTGGCCTAATCACTGTGAGAGCCAGGATGCTGTTTTGCTTTAACTCAGCAGGACTTACCTTATCCTTGTTTGAGAGGGTGCTGAAAAGTTCTCAGTCCAACCATGAAGAGAACGACATGGATATGATTCAATCAATGATCTGAAATAGTGAATGACACTGGGACAAATTTTTCCCTGTCCCTGCAGGAATTCAATTTCCCCGTCCCATCCCCATGAGTTCTGGCACTGTCCCTGTCTTTGCCCCATTCCTGTAAGCTCTGTCTTAACTCCACAAGCCTCGAACACTTATGATTTTAAAGTGTTTGAGGCTTGTGCAGATGAGGACGGAGCTTAGGCATTGGCGGAATGAGGCATTATGACATCACAATCTGAGCTCTAGAATGTTGCTACTTATGATTTTGATGTGTTTGAGGCTTGTGCAGATGAGGACGGAGCTTAGGCATTGGCGGAATGAGGCATTATGACATCACAATCCGAGCTCTAGAATGTTGCTACTTATGATTTTAAAGTGTTTGAGGCTTGTGCAGATGAGGACGGAGCTTAGGCATTGGCGGAATGAGGCATTATGACATCACAATCTGAGCTCTAGAATGTTGCTACTTATGATTTTAAAGTGTTTGAGGCTTGTGCAGATGAGGACGGAGCTTGCAAGAATGGGGCAGGGACAGGAAAAGAACTCACGGGGACGGAATGGGAAAATGAGTTTCCGCGGGGACGGGGAAAAATTTGGCCCCATGTCATTCTTTAATCTGAAACAATGTCAAAACATAGAATTTTGTTTCTGCAAATTGGCACTTAACTTAATAAGAGATCACTCTTTTCAGTTACAGTGGCAAAATAATGCTCAGAATTTAGGAAGTGGGTTGGGTGAACTGAGAACTTTTCAGCACCCCTTGGCATGCTCTTTTTCAGTTTAGTTTTATTTAATTTTGACATTTGTATTCTGCTTAACTATCAGTACAAGGCAGTGAGCCATTTTCTGCATCAGGTCGGTAAATCTGATCGTCGCTAAACCAGTCAAAACCAGTTTGGCGATGATCGTTTCAGGATCGCTGACTTTAACGCATCTGGCTCTTAGAGACAAGAAAAGGGAATTAACAGAGGATTAATAGAGAAACATGCCATTCTGAGAAGTTCTACTTCAGACTGTGTCTGTATGATTTCTGCTACTTTTGGTTTTGATTTTGTAAATAATTTATTTAGGGTTATACCTAATAAAGTTGCTTTTATGAAAAAGAATCCTATGGAGCAGTGGTCTCAAACTCGCGGCCCGGGGGCCACATGCGGCCCGCCAGGTACTATTGTGAGGCCCTCGATATGTTTATCATAATCACAAAAGTAAAATAAAACAGTTTCTTGATCATATCTCTTTAGCTATAAATGACAATATTATTATTAAGACTTAGCCAAAAGGAAAGATTTATAAACTATAAAGAGTTTTACCTCATGCAAAATTGTCATTTCTTTAATAAGACATTAATTATTTTTTCCTGTGGCCCTGCAAAGGGTTTGAGTTTGAGACCACTGCCATGGAGCATGCTGGGACGGGGGTGGGGGAGGTATGTTATTGATGTAGGCTACCATTAAGACATGTGATTTCACCACTCATGTTATATTAGCCAGGTCCCGTTTCATGCAATGAGTCCTAGTTACCAGTTGCTAATAACTGAATTCAAAATAAGACACGTTGCAGCATGTAAAATTCAAAGCCTGGTGACTGCTGACTCAACTACCTGTGATAGTTATTGTTCTGTAACAAAAGAGACCATTGTTCTAAGAACAAACGTTTCAAAGTCAAGAGCCAGCGAGTTCATTAAAGCTCTTCTCGCTGCTCCTTGGCACCATGGTTTGGACAATTCCTATGAGAGATGAGAACAGTAGCTGGACAACTGCCCACATCACAATGAATGATGATTTTTAAATGCTTGAATGTGTTAGGCTTCGAGAATTTTGATTTTTGAAGCAATCTACAGTAGAAAGATTTAATAAAACTGATATTAACAAGTTAGCATATAATTAATTTATGATATATGGGCCTGATATTCAAAAGTCCTTATCCATATGGGAGCAGCTGTTACAATGGATAGTGCCCTCTCTGCAAATTTTCAGCAGCACTACACAGATAGCTCTGCTGAAAATTGTTACAGATCACACCAGCACTATCGGATTATGGGTGTTTCACCTAACTCTACAGCTAACTGGCAATATTCGGCTAATAGAGGCTAATTCTACATGTATGGCTAGATTTAGGAACCAATAAGGCACGCAAATACATAGAAACATGACGGCAGATAAAGGCCAAAAGTCCCATCCAGTCTGCCCATCCGCAGTAACCATTATCTCTTTCTCTCTCTGATATATCCCACGTGCCTATCCCAGGCCCTCTTGAATTCAGACACAGTCTATGTTTCCTCCACCTCTTACGGGAGTCTGTTCCACGCATCTACCACCCTATCCGTAAAAAAGTATTTCCTCAGATTACTCCGGAGCCTATCACCTCTTAACTTCATCCAACGCCCTCTCATTGCAGAGTTTCCTTTCAAATGAGAGACTTGACTCGTATGCATTTACATTATGTAGGCATATAAAGTCTCTATCATATCTCCCTTCTCACGCTTTTCCTCCAAAGTATATAGTAGCAGTATACAGTGACCACTTATATAAGAAAATGACCTCTTATAGAATACCACCTAGTGGAAAAGTGTGTGCCAGTAGGCACAAACATGGATAGAGTTCGGGGGGAACATGGTCACACGTACATGCATAACATGTTATAGATGCATTTAAAGAAGAGTGACCAAGATGGTAAAGGGATGGAACTCCTCTCATATGAGGAAAGACTAAAACGGTTAGGGCTCTTCAGCTTGGAAAAGAGACGACCGAGGGGAGATATGATTGAAGTCTACAAAATCCTGAGTGGAGTAGAACGGGTACAAGTGGATCGATTTCCGCTCTGTCAAAAATTACAAAGACTAGGGGGACACTTGATGAAGTTACAGGGAAATACTTTTAAAAGCAAGAGGAGGAAACTTTTTTTGCACTCAGAGAATAGTTAAGCTCTAGAACGCATTGCCAGAGATGTGGTAAGAGCGGATTGCGTAGCTGGTTTTAAGAAAGGTTTGGACAAGTTCCTGGAGGAAAAGTCTATAGTCTGTTATTGAGAAAGACATGGGGGAAGCTACTGCTTGCCCTGTATTGGTGATACTTAAAAAAAGTCACTGCAGCACCATCAAAATGATGTAAATTCAAAAATAACTTGTTTACAATTCTTGTCTTAGAACTCTGCTCAGAGACATGAAGGCTGCTTACTCCGCCTCACCACCCAATCATTGCAGTGTTCAGATAATGAACTGACTCTGAGAATATGAGCTTTCAATAAATCAAGTGCTAGCCCGAACAGCTATGCTAACACTGTCATTTCTTCAATAATTTTAGTGTCTTTAAGAATGAACTTAACTTTGAAAATAGTGACTGATTCCGACGTGCCACGTTTCGTTGCTGCGTCAGGGAACCGACAAAACAGCTAGACTTAAAGCTGGAGGTGAAGTCACATTAGATTGATACGCTGGTTCACTTAACATGGACTTCTTCTTAAATGATTGGGTGGTGAGGCGGAGTAATCAGCCTTCATGTCTCTGAGCAGAGTTCTAAGACAAGAATTGTAAACAAGTTATTTTTGAATTTACATCGTTTTGATGGTGCTGCAGTGACTTTTTTAAGTATCACTGATATCTCTTTAGTCACTCTACAATACCAACGTAGTATTTGAATTGTTTACCCCTGTAATATTTTTGTGCCCTGTATTGGTAGCATGGAATGTTGCTACTCCTTGGGTTTTGGCCAGCTACTAGTGACCTGCATTGACCACTGTGAAAACAGGCTACTGGGCTTGATGGACTATTGGTCTGACCCAGTAAGGCTATTCTTAAGTTCTTATTTCACAGCTAGGCGTGGGCCTTGACACCAGCTATGTATACTGAGCATGCGTGGGGTATCAGCCTCAGCAGCTCAGACCTGCTGAAGCTGACTGGTGTTGCGGGATTTACTTATCCACTCCCACTCTAATTGAAATCATGTTCCTGCACCTTTTCTGATTCCATGTGAAACTTTCCCTTAAATAAATCACCCTTATTTCTATCTAACTCCTGTTGCTCTCTCATATTTGTTTATCTGTTCCACCTTTGTTTGCTCTATGGCTGTCTATAAAGATGTTTTAATGTATACTGTGTTGATATTATAAGTAGCATATTATGTCATAACTAGTCTTTCAGCCCATTACATTAATGGGTGCTAGAATAGATGTGTGTATCTCTCTTTCTTTTTTTCTCTCTCTTTCCTTGGCCGCTTTCTGTCTGTCTATCTTTCTTTCTTTTTGTCTCTGTCTCTCCTTGGCCGCTTGTCTGTCTGTCTTTCTTTCTGTCTTTCTCTTTCCTTGGCTGTCCACCAGCACCCTTTGCCTGCTCCCCCTGTCCAGCAGTAGCCCTTCTACCTTCCTTTTACCTCCACCCTGTCCAGAAGCATCCCTTCCTAGACGCAATGGGTCTCTCGGGAAGAGTTTGGGCCTGGTTCCAAGGCTTTCTTACAAAACGATCTTATCAAGTGGTCTACGAAGGGAACTATTCTAACTCTTGGAAAAGCCCTTCAGGAGTTCCTCAGGATTCCCCTTTATCTCCCACCTTGTTTAATATCTATATCTATTCCTTAGGTCACCTACTACAAAAGCTAAACCTAATTTATTATAAATATGCAGATGACATCTCCATTCTAATTCCAGTGACCAATGTGACCAATGCCACCTCAAAACACATCTCCCACATCATGACGGAAATTGAACAATGGACTTTCAACTTTAAACTGAAACTCAACTCAGAAAAGACAAAAATTTTCTTGGCAAGCCGAAAGGACAAAATCACTACAACATCAATACATCTAAACGGCCATAATCACCCAATATCTAAAACTATAAAAATACTAGGAGTCACCCTAGATACCCACCTGACCTTGAACGAACACACAAATTCGGTGACAAAAAAGTGCTTCTCCACACTTTGGAAATTAAAAACCATAAAAAAATACTTCGACCCCCCCTATCTTTCAGACTACTGGTACAGTCACTGATTCTATCCACCCTGGACTACTGCAACATCATTTATGTGGGTATACCTAAAAAAAAACATTAGAAAATTAAGAATAGTTCAAAACACTGCCGTCCGCTTAATATTCGGACTAAAGAAAAGTGATCACGTTAGTCCCTACTACAAACTGCTGCATTGGTTAAACAATTGAGGCTCGAATTTTATTCAAATTCTCTTGCTTTTGCTATAAACTGGTGTGGGGAATGGTGCCTAACTATTTACTACCACACTTCGAACTTTACTCCCCCGCAAGAATAACCAGAAATCACAACCTCTTTGCCCACCCGAAGATTACAGGCTGCAGATACCGAACCTTTCTAGACAGAACATTCAAGTTTCAAGCTGGTAGGCAGCAAACCTGGCTAGGCCACTTCATCGACGGCGCCAGGCTGACATACGGCGCTTTTCGGAAAGAATTAAAGACCACTCTGTTCAATAAATTTATTCCATAGCCAGACTTCCTCCCCCCCTTTCATAGCTACCGCTCATCATACTGATTCCACTTTTCCCCATTAACGGTACTTGGTATTCCGTATTCTCCGACTCTTCAATGTCTTCCTCTCATCTGTATTTTGCTATTCGTTGGTTTTTCCAACCATTTCAGTGTAACATGTTAAAATTATATGTAACCTATGTATATCATTCTTCTTGCCAATTTGCATCATGTAATCACTGATTGCTCTGAGACCCCTTCTCTATCTGTATATTGTAATTCTCTGACTGTACAGCTATTCTTCTCTGTGAACCGCCTAGAAGTCGCAAGATTATGGCGGTATAGAAAAATAAAGTTATTATTATTCCCTGCTCCCCCTGTCCAGCAGCACCTTCTCCCTTCATTTTACCTGCCCCCTGTCCAGCAGCACTTCTTCCCTGCAACTCCTGTCCATCAATACCTGTCTAGCAGCACCCCTTCACTGCTCCCCCTGTCCAGCAGCAGCCCTTCTGCCTTTGTTTTATCTCCCCCCATGTCCAGCAGCACCTCTTCCCTACTCCCTAATACCTGCTCCCAAAACGCCGTTCCTACCCTCCCTCCCTCCCGGCTTCCTGGTCTTTTCTGGCCCACCAGCACGAACCACTGCCGCCGCTGCTGTCTGTCAATGTCCCTGCCCACTGCCTGTCTGTTTATCGTACCCCTTACCCCCATCTACCCTTTTTTTTTTTTATCACGTTTATACAGTGAAGGGCAACCGGCGCACAGTAACTGAAACGGTTACGGCTCTACTGCTTTCGAAACGCTTAGACTTTGCCAGGGATTATTTCAGACCACTGACACACACCATCATAGGCGCACACTTTGTGTGTGTGTGAAAATAGTGAAAACAAATCAAAACAGTACCGATAATTAATAAAGTGCTTGCTGTGAAATAACATGAAAACATAAGAACATAAGAAAAGCCCTCACCGGATCAGACCGAGGTCCATCCAGTCCGGTGATCCGCACACGCGGCGGCCCATTTAGGTACTCCTGATTGGAGACCCAGATATACCGTAGCCCTCAATATGATTTGCAAGAAGGTGTGCATCCAACTTGCGCTTGAATCCCAGAACAGTAATCTCTGTCACAACATCCTCCGGGAGAGCATTCCAAATTCCCAGCACTCGCTGCGTGAAAAAGAACTTCCTGACATTCGTCCTGAACCTGCTGCCACTCAGTTTCAGTCTGTGACCTCTTGTCCGTGTCACCTCCGAAATAGTTAGCAATGCTTCTTCTTGGTCGATTTTATCAAATCCCTTTATTATTTTAAAAGTCTCTTTTAAATCCCCCTTAAATCTTCTGCAGTCTATATAGCACTTCGAGGCAATTCATTTGTCGCCGTGCAGCTATGTTGGTTCTGAGACGGGCTTGTTTTGATATTGTGGTTAAATATTCACAAGCTGTTTTGCTCACGTGCTTACCGAGCCATAACATTAAACGCATTGAGGATCTGTATTTGACATTTAGCCGCGCATTTACATAACTGCATGCACCTTGAAAGCGTATATGTACCTGGTTAGGCTAGAATACCATAAGTGAAAGTAGGCACCTTCATTCCATTATAAAATAGGCTCCTATCAGGTACTGCCCAGCTCCCGTGGTGTAGTAACGGGGTCATAGGAGGCAGTCTGCCCAGGGCGTCATTTTGGTGGGGGTGCTGGCACCTGTCCTCCTCTCCACCCTCCTCCTCCCGGCTCCTTCCTGACCCCCCTCTTCAGCACGGTTGAGGCCCTTTCCTTTCACCGTACCTCTTTCATTTTCCCGGCACACATGCAGCATCAGGAATATGTTGCCCACGCCGATGCCAGCTCTCTCTCTGATGTCACTTCCGGGTCCCGCACCTAGGAAGTGACATCAGAGGGAGAGCCTACACCAATGCGGGCAGCAAGTTCCTGATACTGCTCATGCCGTGAAAATTAAAGAGGTACGGGGAAGGGAAGGGGGGGGTCGGGAAGTAGTGGGTGGGTGGGGGGGGGGCGCCACTCACCCTTGCTACGCCACTGCCAGGTGCCTAACTCTTTGCAGCCTATTATAGAATTGCACTTATGAGCTGCAATATTCTGGGTACATCAGGCAGACATGGCATGGACTTTAGTTGTAGTATTCATTTTACAGGCCAACCGAATTTCAGGTTTGGATTCAGCACCAAAACCGGGCCAAAATTCAAGTTTGGGTTTCAGTGCATTTTATAAGGTTTCACCTCCTAAACTGAACTGTTCCCCTGGGTTTTTTCAGTCCAAATGCATGACCTTGCCTTTCCTAACGTTAACTCTTAACTGCCACAAACCATTCTTCAAACTTCACTGGGGCCTTCCTCATGTTTTTCACGCCGTCAGGGTCATTTAAAGTTAGGTGCCATTTATAGAATCACGTCTAGTGGCACCTAGATCGAGGTAGGCGTCAGTATATTAGGCCAGCATTTTCATGGCCCACAATACCAGCGCCTTCACTAGGCACCTACCAGCACCCATGCTTCTCCCCTAACCATGCCTACTTTTCAGGTAGGTGCCTCAGCGTAGATGCCTACATTACGCCTACATAAGAACTTAAGAGTTGCTGCTGCTGGGTCAGACCAGTGCTCCATCATGCCCAGCAGTCTGCTCATACGGCGGCCCTCCGGTCAAAGACCAGCGTCCTACTGAGACTAGCCTTACCAGCGTACGCCCTTATTTAGCAGGAACTTGTCTAACTTTAGAAACATAGAAACATAGAAATAGACGGCAGATAAGGGCCACGGCCCATCTAGTCTGCCCACCCTAATGACCCTCCCCTATCTTTCTCTGTGAATAGATCCCACGTGTCTATCCCATTTGGCCTTAAAATCGGGCACGCTGCTGGCCTCAATCACCTGTAGTGGAAGACTGTTCCAGCGATCAACCACTCTTGAATCCCTGGAGGGTGTTTTCCCCTATGACAGCCTCCGGGAGAGCGTTCCAGTTTTCTACTACTCTCTGGGTGAAGAAGAAATTCCTTACGTTCATACGGAATCTATCCCCTTTCAATTTTAGAGAGTGTCTTCTCGTTCTCCCTACCTTGGAGAGGGTGAACAACCTGTCCTTATCTACTATTCCCTTTAGTACCTTGAATGTTTAGATCATGTCTCCTACTGGAAAATCTAATATAATAATACTCTAAGCGTGCATGCGCACTCCCACCTGCGTGTTCCGTTTTCCGTGCGCTGTAGTCTCCCACAGGTAGGAGTGTGCATGCACGCGGCAGCGCAGAGGCTGTCGGCTGCGGCGGCTCTTGCCGTCTGAAGGATAAACCTGCAAGTTTGCCGCCGCCGTTGCCGTCCTTCCCCAGAACCCACGCTCGCAGCAGCAGAAAGAAGAGGCCGTACAGCAGTGGCACAGCGTGGGTGAGAGGCGCTCTGAGTGGTGGTGTCCTTTCCCCGCCCCCATCTCCACCCCCCTGCTCCTTCCCTGATCCCGCCTGCTGCAAGCACCTCCTTCCCTTCCCCCATACCTTTAGTTGAAGTTGTTGCTCGCGACGGTCAACAACATGCTCCTCGCGACCCCATCGGCTCTCCCTCTGACATCACTTCCTATGTGCGGCGCCCAGAAGTGACGTCAGCATAAGAAACCTTCTAAGTTCTGTGAGAGTGCTCTGGGCAACAGAAAATTAATACAGCTACATCAAAATTTTTAGAGGATGTGCTTGTTTCGGCAGCACATATACTAAAATTGGAACGATACAGAGAAGATTAGCATGGCCCCTGCGCAAGGATGACACGCAAATTCGTGAAGTGTTCCACATTTTAAAAAAAATAATAATAATTTTTAGAGGACATGTCCAGGCGTCTGTACGGCTATTCAAAACCCGGCACTTTGTCTGGGTTTTGAAAAGCTTTCAGCAGGGAGCGGTTGCGGGTGATGTGTGTGATGTCATCATGTCAAACCTGTATTGAAACAAACACTTTCACCAATGCAATAGAATGTCACAAAAATCAGTACTGCTGCAGTTTCAATAGAGGGAGTTTCAAATGACTGGAGGAAAAAGCCTCAGATTAGAACCCTTCCACCACCACAATGGTGGTCCAAGGTGGTCAGGCGAGCACCTCACTGGCAAAAAACCTCCAGACTGACTCCCAATAGTAATAAACTTGAAGCAGGGCTGTTGTGCAAAAGATAGAGGAAAAATCCACTTATCTAAATGCCATCTTTTGATCTTGAGCCATCTTTTGATCTTGAGATGCGGTTTGCGTCCAGCTTAAAGTGTGATCGGATTGCTCTACACCCTGAGGCAGCAGATATGTGAAACGCTGGCCATCGTTGGTGTACCGATCAACAATTTAGATAAGTGGATTTTTCCTCTATCTTTTGCACAACAGCCCTGCTTCAAGTTTATTACTATTGGGAGTCAGTCTGGAGGTTTTTTGCCAGTGAGGTGCTCGCCTGACCACCTTGGACCACCATTGTGGTGGTGGAAGGGTTCTAATCTGAGGCTTTTTCCTCAAGTCATTTGAAACTCCCTCTATTGAAACTGCAGCAGTACTGATTTTTGTGACATTCTATTGCATTGGTGAAAGTGTTTGTTTCAATATTATTAGCTTTTCACATTTCCGAGTTTTTTTGCTACAAATCATGTCAAACCTGCACATGCACAGATGCCCTCCCGACACTGCTCCGAATAAGTGAACTGGTTGAGGGGGCTGGGCCAGGTGGAAATGAGCGGGCCTGGGGGCGTGGCCATGGGTCTGGAATTTACATCCGTAAAATCTGGTAACCCTATGATCACACTATTTACAATCGGTTGTGCTGCAGCACTTTGAATGCATTTGTAGTCAGACCAGTGTACAGTGTATTAGAGTATTCAAGCCTTGATGTTAGCATGGCAGGAACCACTGTACCAAGACTTGCCTTCTCAATGTATGGAATGAGACAGTGTAGGTACCACAGATTAAGGTTACCAGATTTTCCGGAACTAAAATCTGAACCCATGGCCCCGCCCCCAGGCCAGCCCAGTCCTGCCCGAGTCACGCCCCATTCTGCCCCCCCAGTCCTGCCCTCAGCCCCACCCCCTCAACATGTTCACTTGTCAGGAGGGCATCCGTGCATACGCTGGTGTGATGCGATGATGTCACATGCATGCATGCATGCGCGTGATGTCACCGCATTGCATCCTTGCATGCGCAGATGCCTTCCCCGACATCTCTCCTAACTGCAAACTTTTCAAAACCCGGACAAAGTGCTGGGTTTTGAAAAGCTGTCCGGATGCCTGGACATGCCTGGACATGTCCTCTAGAAATCCGGACACCTGGTAACCCTATCACAGATGATAGATGCAGCTCCTGAAAGTTGCATGGATTTGGAGGATCAACATAAGTGTTGGGTTTACCTGTATCTCAAGGCTCCTGACGTGTGACTGAAGGGGAAGTTTGTAGCTCCCAAAAGAGATTATGATGTCAGGTACATGACCGCTTGGGTTAGGAACCCACAGGAGTTCAATTTTACTTGGATTCTGGCGAAGCTTATTGTTTTTAGCACGTTCTTGGATTGCTGTTAAACAGGCAGTCAGTTTATTCAGGCCTGTAAGTAAGTCTGGTTCAACAGGTATGAGTAAGCTGAATGTCATCTGCATAGGTGTAGGACTTGGTACCAATCCACTGAATCAGCCTGGTGCCTTGAGGCAAATAAGAAACAAGATAGGTGACAATATTAATCCTTGTGGTAAGCTTCAGATCATCCCCCAAGATGGTGATGCGATGATGCCAGACAGCGGAGGGCAACTGAAACCACTTTGTTTCAGTGTCGGATGAAATCAAATCTGCACCCAAAAATGACCACTTAGTTTGGGCCCAAATTAAAACTACACCTCCCTAAAAAAAAACCAGGAACAACCTCCAATCTCTCCTTCCTCTCTCTTCCCCTCCCCTCAACCAGGGTAGTTCCCAGACCCATCCATAGGCCTCCCCCCCCCCACCCCTGGCCTATCTTGGAGTTCCTGGTGGTCTAGTGGCATAGCTGGGGCAATAGTGATCCCCAGTCACTCCTGCCTGTGCTGGCTCCAATCTCAAAATGGCTGCTCCAACCTCCAGTTGCAGTCTTGTAAGAATGTGGAACAGTGTCTCTCACACTTTTTTGGCTCTGACACACTAAACGGAGCAAATGTTTTTCGCGGCACATTATAATTGAAATTAAAAAATTGCAAAACCAACAAAAAATTTACGCTATGTATGGGTAATTGTAACAATGTGAAACTAAAGTAGATAGAATAGACTTGCAAATCAATGCAATGGAGGCACTTGTTTTTGAGTGCAAATTACCTCAAAACGCGGCTCGATAGTCAGCAAGCAAACATGCATTTCATCATCCACCATCTGCAGTCATTCTCTTTTTTATAAAAAATTTACTTTCTGTCAGAGCTGAACATCCAAGTTCGCAAAGATAAGAAGATCCAAAAGGTAACAAAGCCTCAATTGCTTTGTTGCGCAAGTTAGCATAACTACTGCATAAAAAAATAAAACTAAAATTGCTTGCTATTAGTTTTCAAGGACCAATCATGTCAAAGAATGATGCTTGTCTGGGTCCGGTTGGATTTTTATCACAGTATTTTTTATCATTGTACTTTTTTTAATTGAATTTTCATGGTTTTTATATGTCAGTGTTTAATAAATTATCTCCAGAACATCTGTATCCATAGTTTCTGTTTTTGTTTTCATCGGTTGCATCCTTACACATGCAGATGCTCCTAACATTGACAGACTCTTGCATACGCATATTCTAGTGCATGTGTTAAATTTACAAAAAAAAAATGAAGGTGGCAAATCTCAACATTTTCAAGAGAGTACCAATTAAAAACATGTTAAGAAAGTATTAGATAACTAAGGGCTCCTTTTACAAAGCAGCGGTTAAACGCGCGTAATAGTGCATGCTAATTTGCCGACCACGCTAGCTGCTACCGCTTCCTCTTGAGCAGGCGGTAGTTTTTCGGCTAGCGCAGAGGTTAGCGCGCACTAAAAAGGTGTTTTTAATTGGTACTCTCTTGAAAATATTGAGATTTGCCACCTTCATTTTCTTTTGGTAAATTTAACGCGACCTGCGGTCCCGCACTACAGTTTCCGACTTTTGCTGCAGCCCCAGATCATTTTTGAGTTGTGCAGGACTGGTTAAGTACCCACCTCCTCCCAGCGTTCTAATTGTAGGTCTTCAGGCAGCCACTGCGCAGCATCAGCGAGCAGGCCTACCCCTGGAAGTAGAATGAAGTGCTCCGGGGCAGGTTTGCTCTTTGACGTGGCAGCTGAGTTGCCCGAAGATTTAAAATTAGAACACCAGGAAGCGGGTGGGCGGGCGGACAGTATGAGTTCACAATTTGTGCAGGCCGCAGTGAGAGCCTTATTGGGCCGCATGTTGTGCAGGGATGGCACTTAACATTTATGCATGTAATGGGCACATAGATTTGGTAGAATTGGTCCCATAATGACTGTGTGACTCATTTTCCCCATTACATTACATTAGTTACTCATAGTTCAATGCGGTTCACAACTTTAAGATTCTGAGACAATCTCAGGAACTACAAAAAAAAAAAACCAAATTAATATGTCCATGGTTAAATATTACAGAAGTTTATCAAATAAATAGGTTTTCAAAAGTTTCCTGAAATGTTTGTACAATGTAGCGTTAGCTATTAGCCAACTAAATTCCTTGTCTATGATCACAGAACCAACTTGTTCTCTGGATATCTTCTCAGCAGCTAAGGATCGTCTGTGTGAATTTTTTTTTAAAAAGAATCCTTCCTTCCTCTGATATGATCCATTCATATTCATTTTAGGTTTGCAAGTGTAATCTGTTCTTTGAGGCACTCCCTGACCGGGTTAAGAATTCATATTAGCTAGAAGTCAATTAGATGTTGTAATGAACAAGGTGGCGAACCATTTAATGAAACAGGCTGGGCAGGCAAGAACCACTGCATGGTTTCACTCTCCTCCCTCATGCAAATTGAGAATCATTTCATGTAGCTATCCCTTTTAAAACATATAGAAGAAAATATTTTTTCACTCAACAAATATTTAAGCTCTGGAACTCATTGCCAGAGGATGTGGTTACAGCGGTTAGCGTAGCAGGGTTTAAAAAAAAAAAAAAAAAAAAAAGGTCTGGACAAGTTCCTGGAGGATAAGTCCATAATCTGCTATTAAGGCCACTGCTGTCCCTGGGATTGATCGCATGGAATCTTGCCAGGTACTTGGAAGCAGGATGCTGGGCTAGATGGACCACTGGTATAACCTAGTATGGCTGTTATTATATTCTTATATCCTCATGGTTCCAGCAGGTCTGTTTTTATTGACAGGAGGAATAGTTACAAATTCAAGTCTACAGAAAACATCCTACGTAGGTACGATTCCGACACAGATTATTTTAAGGCACAGGTAGGCGACTTGAAACTCAGTTAAAAACATTGTTGAAACGGCATTTTTTTTTTTACTTGGGTGCTTACTGGCACCCATAAAAATGACACCATTTAGAGAATCCAAGCTTTTGACTTATGAAGTAAGGCGCTGAATATTGGCACTTAACCCCGCTCCGTCCCTGGAATGTCCACAAGTTAGCTGCTTTTGAGTTTGCTGCCAACCAGTCATTTTCAGGGGAGATAACCAGTTAAGTGCTGCTGAAAATGAACAAACAGCCACGATCAACTGATTTGACTGTTCGTCAGCCATTTCCAGATAGTTAAATAATTTTGAATATCAGTTGGTATGTGTTTAGAAGTTAAGTACAAATTTTTTTTCTATGAATTAAATATATGGCTGACTATTGACTTAGGCCCTCCTTTTATCAAGCTGTGTTAGGGGTTTAAAAAAAAAAATCATCACGTCACTGCAGTAAACACTCCAACACTCATAGGAATTCTATGGGTATGAGAGCTCTTACTGCAGCAGCCTGCAATAAAAATCCCTTAAGCGGCTTGGTAAAAGGGGGCCTTAAAAAAAAAAAAAGGATAATAAATGCAAAAAATCTGGGAATAACGTCAATGATGGACAACAAAATGCTCTCTGCCACTGACTGAATATTGAGGGAATAGGATTTTCCTCAATTACTGTCTATGTCCAATGATGGACAGTGTTTCACTAAGCTACTTCAAGATGAAATCAAAAATTAATAAGTAATTCAACACTGAAAACAGAAAAATGCTTTCTATCCGCTCCCCCCCCTCCCCGATGATCTCTGATGCTGCTATCTACATGCCCCCAATGTTGCTTTCTATCCGCTCCCCCCGATGACCTCTTATGCTCCTATCTATATGCCCTCAATGTTGCTTTCTATCCGCTCCCCCCGATGATCTCTGATGCTGCTATCTATATGCCCCCAATGTTGCTTTCTATCCACTCCCCCCCGATGACCTCTGATGCTGCTATCTATATGCCTCCAATGTTGCTTTCTATCTGCTCCCCCCCAATGATCTCTGATGCTGCTATCAATATGCCCCCAATGTTGCTATCTGCTCCCCCCGATGACCGCCGATGCAGCTTTTCTAGGACAACACAATTTGGGGGTCTGGCACCAATGCAGCAGTCAGACTCAGCACACCTATGAATGCCTTTGTATCTGGTGAGAAGTCTTGAACAACTGCACATGCTCAAGGCCTACTGAGTCCTAACTTTATGTTTCAGAAGGGGCAGTACCCAGGGGGCTTTGAGCACGCATGTGTACACTAAGCCCCATGCCAACTGCAATGTCTTCCATAGGCACTCTGGGCCGCTCCATATGGGATACAAAGGACAAGGAAAGTTGCTGAACATCTTGAGATGTGGAGGGGAGATACTGAACATAGAGAAGGGAATAGGAAAAGAGAGAGATGCTGCAGTGGCACCGTGAGGAGGGGGAATAGGGAAGGAGAGAGAAACTGGACTCTGGTAGGGGTAGGGTGTGGCTGAACATGAGCAAGGTAGGGGAGGGCTTTGATCCTCCCAGGGTGGAGGGTGCACAGTAACAGGATCACTTAGGGTGTCACCCTTGGGCCGGCCCTTTGTGTGAGTATTGCCCTTTATGGAGTTAATGGAACATTTAGGACAGTCTCTTATTAAAAGCAATCAAATTATTGCGTTCATTTCTGCCTTTGTTTGAACAGAGTATAATTTATGGCATGTTGTTTCAAAGAAATAACAGTAACTATCTGCTGAAGTAACTCAGAGTTTGCACATTTTTTTTCTTTTTTTTTTTTTTTTCTTTATTTATTGGATTATTCATTACAATATCTTTGTAACAAACATACATGAATGAACACAAAAAATACAAATTGTAAATTCCCAAATGGGAATTAACATAGTATATAAGGAAACTAATTCAACCATATCCTAGTCCACATTAAAGCTGATCGCCAGTACAAATAAAACATCAAAGCAAATCTTTCTATCTACTATCTAGGAACAGGCAAATGGCTATTTATATGCATTATACATCATCCTCCAAAAATAAACTAAATATAGGGAATTAAACTTTCAATAAAGGTTTTTCTTTGATAAAATCTTCCACCTGGGCTGGATCAAAAAACACATATTTATCATTTCCATATGAAATCAGGCATTTACATGGAAATTTTAAAAAGAAAGTAGCTCCGACTGCCAGAACCTTAGGCTTTAGCTGAAGGAACTGTTTCCTCTTAAACTGGGTTTGTCTAGAGACATCTGGAAAAATAACTACCCGTTGACCACAAAACATCTCTTGTTTTTTCAGGAAATATAATTTCAAAATATCTTGTTTCTCAAGTTCTGTCTTGAAGGTCACGAGAAGAGTTGCTCGTTTTTCAATTATGTCTTTAGATGACTCCAAAAACTGTGACACATTCAAACTCTCAGGTGATACTATTCTATCCATTCCACCTTCCTCTACCTTTTCTTTGGAATCTCTTGAAATGTAATATAAATTATCGACCTCAAAGGTCTCCACTTTACTATAATGTAATATCTCCCTCAAATACATTTTCAAGAGTTCCATTGAAGAAAGGTAGTGTGTGGTAGGAAAATTTAACAAACGAAGGTTCTTAACTCTAATAGCATTCTCCATTTTTTCTAATTTAGCATGTAGCATCATACTATCCTTTATATTAGAAACAGCGCTAGCTTGTAAATTACCTACTACCTGATCTAACTTTTCAACCTTTACAGCTGTTTCTCCTATTTTATCGTTTTGTTCTTTAATTTTCACAGTTACATCAGATGAAAATTGACATAAATTCAAAACGGTTTTTTGTAAAGATGACTCTATTCTGTTAATACTAAGCCAAACATCATTTAGAGTGATCACTTTATCCCTGGGGAGAGCATCCGAGCTTTGCCCAGTACTCATCTGCACTGGGGTTAGTTCTTTAGCCTGTCCCAGGGACTGTCCTGAAACCTCCAGACCAGATAATGACAATGATTGAGGGGAAGAAGAAATTATTCCTTCCTTAAAAGGGGAAGGAGATTCTTCTAACCGTAAGGAATATGATGGTTGAGGAGGTGGTGTTGGTTCCCCAGAGGATAAGGAGACAGCTTGAATATTAAAAGTTACCTGTTCCTCAACAGGAGGCAAGATAGGAACCACAAGATGGCGATCCATCGGGCCTGTTGTTACAGCAGATGGTATTGCTTTAGCTTTCCTCTTACCCATGTTGAAGAGTCGGTAATCCTGCTCCCTGCTCCTCTTAGGCTCCGAAGGGGCTCAAAAGGGGCAGGCCCCTTTAGCCACGCCCCTTCAGCTCGCGACCCGGGGCTCGCAACCGCGGCTGGACCGCTGTTTGTAGGATTCCGAAGGACCCTCTCAGCTGGAACAAGTCGGGCAGCAGCGGGACTGCCTGTCCCGATGGTAACAGTGCTAAACAGCACTAGCGACAGGCTCCCTCGGCGGCTGGACCGCTGTTTGTAGGATTCCGAAGGACCCTCTCAGCTGGAACAAGTCGGGCAGCAGCGGGACTGCCTGTCCCGATGGTAACAGTGCTAAACAGCACTAGCGACCAGAGTTTGCACATTTGACAGGCTGGTGCAGTGTGGCGTGTCATATGGGCACTAGTTCGCTTTGCTTTCCTACTTTCTCCTTTTTCAGTCCAGATAGCAAAAAAAGAAAATAAATTCCTTTTAAACCTGAAACTTATTGGAACCGCCCCTGATCTCTGCTTCCACGTTCAAATTTTCCATTCATCACAGCCAGGTCACTGCAGTGATGGGCATATTATTAGTACTTCATGCTTTCTGGAAAACATTCTGATTTAGTATTTAAGAAAAGTATCTCAGTGCTTTGGAAACTCCGCACTAGTAAGAAGTATTTCGACGAAGCCTCTTTTCGTCTGTTAGTTCAATCTTCCATCCTGAGTAGTGTTGATTACTGTAATATCATATATTTGGGCGCTTTCCAGTTTTCCACCACTCTGAGTGAAGAAGAACTTCCTTAGGTTTGTATGGAATCTATCCCCTTTTAACTTTAGAGAGAGCCCTCTCGTTCTCTCTACCTTGGAGAGGGTGAACAACCTGTCTTTATCTACTAAGTCTATTCCCTTCAGTATCTTGAATTTTTCGATTATATTCCCTCTCAATCTCCTCTTTTCAAGGGAGAAGAGGTCCAGTTTCTCTAATCTCGCTGTACGGCAACTCCTCCAGCCCCTTAACCATTTTAGTTGCTCTTCTCTGGACCCTTTCGAGTAGTACTGTGTCCTTCTTCATGTGCAAGTGCTGTATGCAGTATTTCAGGTGAGGGCATACCATGGCCCGGTACAGCGGCATGATAACCTTCTCCGATCTGTTCGTGATCCCCTTCTTGATCATTCCTAGCATTCTGTTTGCCCTTTTTGCCGCCAGCTTCATCAACTTGTCGACCAGTACTCCCAAGTCTCTTTACTGGGGGGTCTTTCCAAGTACCGCCCCAGACAACCTGTATTTGTGTATAAGATTTTTGTTACCGACATGCATCACTTTACACTTATCCATGTTGAACCTCATTTACCATGTTGCGGCCCATTTCTTGAGCATGTTTATGCCACGTTGCAGATCTTCGCAATCCTCCTGTGTCTTCACTATTCTGAATAACTTAGTATCGTCTGCAAATTTAATCACCTCACTCATCGTACCCATTTCCAGATCATTTATAAATATGTTGAAGAGCACAGGTCCAAGCACCGAACCCTGCGGCACTCCAATGGTGATGCTTTTCCAGTCTGAGTATTGTCCATTTACCCCCCACTCTCTGTTTTCTATCCACCAGCCAGTTTTTAATCCACGTGAGTATTTCACCCTTGATTCCATGGCTCGCAATTTTTCGAAGTAGTCGTTCATGCGGAACCTTGTCAAACGCCTTCTGAAAATGCAGATATACAATGTCGACCTGGTCGCCTTTGTCTACCTGCCTGTGTACTCCCTTGAAGAAGTGCAGCAAGTTCGTCAAGCAAGATCTTCCTTTGCTGAAGCCATGCTGGCTGGTCCTCATCAGATTGTGTCCATCAAGGTGCTCAATGATGCGGTCCTTTATCAGCACCTCTACCATCTTTCCCGGTACCAAGGTCAGACTTACCAGTCTGTAGTTTCCCGGATCGCCCCTCGAAACTTTCTTGAAGATCGGCGTAACATTCGACACCTTCCAGGCTTCTGGAATCCTTCCTGATTGGAGCAACAGATTGGATATTAGTTGAAGCAATTCAGCTATAGCCCCTTTCAGTTCCTTGATTACCCTTGGATGGATGCCATCCGGTCCAGGGGATTTATCATTTTTAAGCCTATCAATCTGCCTGCATACCTCTTCTAGACTGACTGTCAACCCTGTCAGTTTCCCAACTTTGTTTCCTGCATATAGCCTGTCGGCTTCTGGTATGTTGTGTATATCCTCTTCGGTAAACACAGACGCAAAAAATGTGTTCAGTTTGTTGGCGATGGCTTTGTCCTCATTTAGCACTCCCTTTACTCCATGGTCATCCAACAGCCCCACCTCTTCCTTCAAGAGTCATTTCCCCTTAATATATTGAAAGACAGCTTAAAGTTTTTTGCCTCCTTGGCTATTTTTTCCTCGTAGTCTCTTTTGGCCCCTCTTACCACGTTATAGCACCTATTTTGATGCTGTTTGTGCTTTTTCCAGTTTTCGTCCGTTTTTGACCTTTTCCATTCCTTAAACAAAATCTTCTTGTCTCTGATCGCTTCCTTCACCGCTACAGTGAGCCACGCTGTTTCCTTGTTCTTTTTCCTCTTGGATCCCATGTTGATACGCGGTATATATAGATTTTGCGCTTCAGTGACAGTGTCCTTAAAAAGGGACCATGACTGTTCTAGCGTCTTTACAGTGCTTATCCTCTTCTTAATCTTCTCCCCCACTATGAATCTCATCCCTTCGTAATTCTCTTTCCAGAAGTTCAGCACTGTGCCCGTCGTTCTAGATCAGTGGTCTCAAACTCAAACCCTTTGCAGGGCCACATTTTGGATTTGTAGGTACTTGGAGGGCCTCAGAAAAAAATAGTTAATGTTTTATGAAAGAAATGACAATTTTGCATGAGGTAAAACTCTTTATAGTTTATAAATCTTTCCTTTTGGCTAAGTCTTAATAATAATATTGTAATTTATAGCTAAAGAGACATATGATCAAGAAAATGTTTTATTTTACTGTTGTGATTATGATAAACATACCGAGGGCCTCAAAATAGTACCTGGCGGGCCGCAAGTTTGAGACCACTGTTCTAGATCGATGTTTTGCCCCTGTGTTCAGGTCGAAGTGGATCATATTGTGATCACTGGTTCCCAATGTCCCCTCTATTTCTACACCTTGCGCCGGTCCTCGTAATCCATTTAGAATTAAGTCCAGAATTGCATTTCCTCTCGTATTTTCCTTCACAAGTTATTCTAGGAAGCAATCGCCAGGAACTTGGTCTCCCTACTGCAGCCGGAGGTGCCTAGGTTCCAGTCTATCCCCAGATAATTGAAGTCACCCATTGCCTCCCTTGCATATTTATTTATTTGATTTTCTATACTGGTCTCCCAGGGGAGCTCAGAATGGTTTACATGAATCATTATTCACTGATCTGATAAAGAATGGATAACTCGAAAGCTTGTCAAAGATACTTTAAGTTAGTTCAATGAAAAGGTATTACCTACAATTTGGAAAATTTGGCTCTTCTCCCAAGATTTTAATGGCTAGTCTCTCAGCTATACTTACAAGGGGCTGCTAAAAAGTTCTCAGCCCAACCAAGAAGAAAATGATGTGGAGCCATGAAACCTACAAGTTATTCCACACTTCTCTTGACATTTTTCATTTCAATGAAGCAAATGGGGCACAAGTATAGGGAAACCAAGCCATTGTGACATCACCGACGAGGTTGACTCTTAGGCATTGGTGGAATGAGGCATTATGACATCACAATATGAGGGGCCGCTGAAAGGTTCTCAGCCCAGCCAAGAAGAGAATGATGTAGAGCCACAAAACTTACAAGTTATTCCACACTTTTCTTGACCCTTTTTGTTTCATTGATGTGAAATGAAAAGTGTCAAGCGGCCCCTCATACTATAGTAGAATTTGCTTATCAACTCCTACCCTAGCTGAGATCATTTTCATGTACCTTTTCTGACTCCATGTAATTTGTCAAGTTAGTCACCCTTATCTTCCATCTAACTCCTGTTACTCTGTCTTATCTGTTTTTATGTTCCACTTCTGCTTAGAGCCTTTGCTATGACAATGTTGTAATGTGTACGGTGTCGACATTATAAGTAGTGCACTATAACACAATTTATACTGTTATTTGAATATTTTTACTGCTTTTCTATTGCCTATGTTTGGCTTACTCGTGTACACTGCCTTGGGTAAATTTCCTAAATCAGTCCTAATAAATAAATAAACTTAATGGTGACCATTGGCTTAGCGAGGGTGAGTGGCGCCCGTTCCCCACCCCCGTGCTACTCCTTGACCCACATCTCTGCCGTGCGCACACCCCCTTCCCTTCCCTGTAGCTCTTTAATTTCCCTGTCCCGACCTGCATCACGAACTTGCCGCCTGCGTCATGTCTGCTCTCGCTCTGATGTCACTTCCTAGGCACGGGACCCAGAAGTGACATCAGAGAGATCCGACACCGATATAGGCAGCAAGTTTGTGATGCTGCTCACGCCGGGAAAATTAGAGGTACGAGGGAAGGGGCAAATGCATGCGGCAGGGGAGATCGAGAAGGAGTGGGGGGGCGGAGAAGAAGACAGATGCTGCCCTCCCCCCCACCAAGATGGCGCCCAGGGCAGACCACCTCCCCTCCCCTATGCTACTGTCTGACCCTTATTTCACAGGCAGGAAAACTCAGTAGAGTGACTTTTGCAGCTGTTGCAAAAGTCTGTATTAAAGTTTGGCTAAATTTAATCCAGTGCTGATCCTGTCTACATGGTTGAGAAGAAGGTGGAGCACAGGAAGTGGCACAATAATAGGATTATGTAGGCTTGCAGTTGTATTGATTCCGGTGAGAAGATCTATTTTCTATTGAATGACAGATGAGTCCTTGGTGAGTGCTGTAAGATGATCCTGCATGTCTTCTGTAGCTCAAATGCAAAAGGGAAGGACTAAAGGGAACCGACGTGCTATTGATTTCTACTGTATGTTAAAGCGATATACTATAAAATGTTTTCAAAAATGTCTAGACGCTTTGCTGTGCACTTTAAAAAAGCTGTCGTCAGATTTAGCACCGGGGTGCTTCTCACCCGACCCTACATTTTCAGGTCAGTGTTAGCATCTGTAGCGTCCTATGCTGCCTAATGGCTAGAAGATGATGCACAGTGCAGATGATTGTTGTTTAAATTTCTTAGTCAGTGGGTCTCTGGTGTGCCACAGAAGCACCCGTGTGAGGGAAGATGGCTGCCATTACAGTAGTGACTCCTGTGGGTACCAATGGCTAGGTAGTTCAAGCAATAGTCAGCTGATGGCTCCATGCACTTTTGCAGTATTGCGATGCACTTGGTCTCGTTGACCATTCTATCAATGAAGCCACTGGCATCTATGTAGCTCCGGACCATGACCCTCAAAGGATGCTTCACAGTGAGGTTGAGGCACTCAGGCTTGAACTCCTCTCCAGGAAACCTCCTCATGTCCAGCTCGAGTGCTTCCGCATTCACTCGATCCAGTTGCGCCTTTGGACATCAGTCATCAGTGGATTGTTGCCTGCTTTGCAGCCCCACAGACCAAACTGCAGGCACCGGCGATGAACTGGTGATGAGCTGACAATGACATGACAATTGTCTGATCACTCACGCAGTAGCTGAGGTGAGGTCAACTTGCAATTGGTCAATGAAATGCGTCAAAGAGTATGGCTTTGGCATGATGTTGATTCATGTGGATGACTGGACCGAGGCTTGTCTACCACTGAACTCATCACCCTTTTCTTTTGTACAATCTTTACTACTGCGCTGTGACCGGTGGCACAAAAATCCTTCCTCGTTCATCACTCACACACGAATATGCTCCTCTGTCAGGTTCTGAATCTTGTTCATGATTGATGCAGAAAATGTATGAAACCCAAACAGCCTATGCTTTTTACAGCTGCTCTGTTACCTAGATATCTGCACTGTGATTGACTGACAAAAGCAGCCTCCTGATTGGTCAGAAATAGCGCGTGCTGATTGGACAGTCTCAATCCAGTCTGATCTGTAAAAGTTATAGTAGCTATGTCCCAGTATCAACAAAATTGTAAAACTAAAAACAAGTGATCTTAAAAAAGTTGATTCTAATAGCCAAATGTATCCCTTATAATGTAGTACACAGACAAATCCATTGGGTCAACAAAGAAATTCAAATAAAAGGTCAGAAAGTTGAAAGAATGCAAAATTCACAAGCAGTTCCAGACTTTTGCACACCATTGTAATTCAGGGTCAGCTTAACCTATGGACTAGTTGAGGCACTGGCCTAGAGCTCTGGTGCTAAAGGGCGTCAAACGCCCAGGGCTGTGACATCATTGGCCCATAAGCTAAGCTACCTTGTGGCATTCCTCCTCCTCCCTCTTCTGATGTTGCTGCCCTGTTCTGGCAGGGTGCAACTTCATGGGCCAGTGTCAGCATCAAAGGAGGGAAATAGAAACATAGAAAGATGACGGCAGAAAAGGGCTACAGCCCATCAAGTCTGCCCACTCTGCTTACCCACCCCCTGTCTATGCCCTAATGACCCAATTCCTTAACCCGACCCTCGTAGGGATCCCACATAGGTATCCCATTTATTCTTAAAGTCTGGCACACTGCTGGCCTCGATCACCTGCACTGGAAGCTTGTTCCAATGATCTACCACTCTTTCCGTGAAGAAATACTTCCTGGTGTTGCCATGAAATTTCCCGCCCCTGAGTTTGAGCGGATGCCCTCTTGTGGCCGAGGGTCTTTTGAGAAAGAAAATATCATCCTCCACCTCGACACGTCCCGTGATGTACTTAAATGTCTCAATCATGTCTCCCCTCTCCCTACGTTCTTCGAGAGTGTAGAGCTGCAATTTGTTCAGTCTCTCTTCGTACGAGAGACCCTTGAACCCCAAGATCATCCTGGTGGCCATCCGCTGAACCAATTCAATTCTGAGCACATCTTTACGGTAATGTGGCCTCCAGAATTGCACACAGTATTCCAGATGAGGTCTCACCATGGCTCTGTACAATGGCATTATGACTTCAGACTTCCGGCTGACGAAACTTCTATTAATACAACCCATCATCTGCCTTGCCTTAGAATATGCCTTCTCCACTTGATTGGCAGTTTTCATGTCTGCACTGATGATTACTCCTAAATCTCGTTCTGCTGAAGTCCTAGTTAAACTTTCTCCATTCAAGGTGTACGTTCTGCATGGATTTCCGCTTCCGAGGTGCATGACCTTACATTTCTTAGCGTTGAAGCCCAGCTGCCAGGTCGAGGACCAACTTTCCAATGTAAGCAGGTCCTGCACCATATTCCTTCCTCTGACACTACTACTACTACTATTATTAATTATTTTAATAGTGCTACCAGACACATGCAGCACTGCACAGAGTCATAAAGAAGAAGAAAAGAGACCCTGCTCGAAGGAGCTTACAATCTAAACAGCCAAGACAGACAAACAGGATGTCATGGATACAGTCAAGGGGAACGGTTGATCTGCTGGCTGGATTGGTAGGCAGTGGGGAGTAGGATTATGAATTGAAAGCTATATCAAAAAGGTGGATTTTCAGTCTGCTTATAAACACAGGAAGGGAAGGGGATTGACGGACAAACTCAGGTAATGTATTCCAGGCAGCTAGATGAAAGGAACGAAGTCTGGAATTGGCAATGGAGGGGAAGGGTAACGTTAAGAGTGACTTATCTGAGGAATGGAGTTTTCTGGGAGGTGCATAAGGAGAGAGAAGCGAGGAGAGATATTGAGGGGCAGCAGAATGAACACACTTGTAGGTCAGCAATAAGATTTTGAACTGTATGCGATGGCAGATAGGGAGCCAGTGAAGTGACTTAAGGAGAGGGGTGACATGAGCGTAGCGAAGTTTGGTAGAAGATGATTCGTGCAGCAGAGTTTTGCACAGATTGCAAGGGGGAGAGGTGACACTGCAGGATCCCAGTTAGGAGTAGATTGCAGTAATCTAAGCGTGAGGTTACGAGAGCGTGGACAAGGGTCCGGGTAGTGTGCTCAGAGAGACACAGGCCTATGAAACCGCATCCTGCCGGCCTGGGCATAGCATCAGAGGAGGGAGGTGGGAATTGACTGGGGGTGGGGCATGGACCAAGATAGGGCAGGGCATGGAGCGAGGCAGGGCGGGACATGGGCCAGGGCACTGTACTCTCTTGAGCTGGCCCTGGTATAATTGATAAGTTTTGAGAATGTGTAAAATCTCTTTGATTTGACGTGGTAATGGGGCAAGGTAGATAGGGAGTTGGTTTCTATTCTTAGTTGTCAAAGGGATTTTACCGGAGTAACTGATGTATTAAAGCAAGTGCCGTTATGCAGGAAAGATCAGTTAAATTTAGGAAGGGTGAAAATCTGACTGATAAATGCTAGGCCAGTGAGAAACTAAACAATAACAATACAAACCATTCTTCATAATAATACTAACACATGTGAAAACAAAACTTACAAATTCTTCAATAACGTATTTTTAAAAAATGTTACAAAAATGCCCAAACAACGTTTGGAAAGACAGATCAAAAGGATGCGTCAACAAACAGCTTGGTTTTGATCTGTACATAATCTTAGTTGCCTGCTAAGCTTGTTCCAATATGATAGTCCAGCAATGGAAAACATTCGGGGGCTCCTTTTACTAAGTTGCGATAGCGTTTTTAGCATGCGCTAAACCCGCACTACGCGGCTAGAACTAATTCCAGCTTAATTCTGGTGGTAGCGTCTAGCGCGGGGGGCATTTTAGCGTGCGCTAAACCCGCGCTACGCGGCTAGAACTAATGCCAGCTTAATGCTGGTGATAGCGTCTAGCGCGGGGGCATTTTAGCGTGCGCTAAACCCGCGCTACGCGACTAGAACTAATGCCAGCTTAATGCTGGTGATAGCGTCTAGCGCGGGGGCATTTTAGCGTGCGCTAAACCTGCGCTACGCGGCTAGAACTAATGCCAGCTTAATGCTGGTGATAGCGTCTAGCGCGGGGGGCATTTTAGCGTGCGCTAAACCCGCGCTACGCGGCTAGAACTAATGCCAGCTTAATGCTGGTGATAGCGTCTAGCGCGGGGGGCATTTTAGTGTGCGCTAAACCCGCGCTACGTGGCTAGAACTAATGCCAGCTTAATGCTGGTGATAGCATCTAGCGCGGGGGGCATTTTAGTGTGCGCTAAACCCGCGCTACGTGGCTAGAACTAATGCCAGCTTAATGCTGGTGATAGCGTCTAGCGCGCGGGGCATTTTAGCGTGCACTAAGTGCGCGCTAAAACTGCTATCGCAGCTTAGTAAAAGGAGCCCTTGAAGTTGAGTTGCCACATATCTTACATTATCAGCTGTCAGCACTACCAATTTTATGATTTACTCTTACCACAAATTTATGATATACTGTACTCTGTACTACTGAATCCTGGCTTTTATATTCTCTTACGCAGACGATATTTTTATCTTATTGGAATTCGACTCTGATCTCAGCAATTTGGCTATATTTCTAAACTCCAAATGTGGGCATTGTCCATCCAAATGAAATTGAACACTGCTATAACCAAATTGGTTTGGGTTGGACCAAGATTAGAAAAACTTCCTACTTCTGTTATACTGAATACAGTTATCTCATTGCACATAGGTTTTTCCTCTAGAGCAGTGTTCTTTAACCACCGGTCTGTGGACTGGTGCCGGTCCGCAGAAATTCCCTGCTGGTCCACAGGGCCGGCATGTGCATTGGGCCTGAAACAGTGTTCTTCAACCGCTGGTCCGTAGTGCAATTGATGGGGCATTATCTTCGGGCTAGCTCCCTTTTCCTCACTGCCGGAGTGCATAAAGCTGTGGGCAGCGGCTCATACGCGCATCCTGCACCTGAACCAGAAGCCTTCTCTCTGACGTCGCAACATCAGAGGGAAGGCTTCCAGATGAGGCATGGGATGAGCAAGGAGCTGCTGCCCATTGCTTTGTGCACTGTGTCAGTGAGGAAGAGGGAGCCAGCCCAAAGATAATACCCCATGCCGGGGGTGGCATAAAACATCCAGGCGGAAGCAGGCCAGAAATTAAGGCACAGCATGGAGGGAGGGAGATAACAAAGGTAGGGGGAATGATTTTATTTTTAAATTTAGTGATTGAATTGTGTTAATTTTGAGAATTTACATCTGCTGTATGTATTTTGCACTGTTCAGGAAAGAATGAATGTTGAGAAGCATACAGCGTGTTTTCTGTAGTTTAATTTTGTGGTTAACCGTTATGTGTTGTTAAAATTATATTGTTTATATATATGAAAAATGAAAAGAAAAAATAGTTACAATTAGTACTATTATGGGGGTGGGTTCTGGGGCGGAGATTGGGCGGAGATGGGTAGGGTCTGGCCTATGACTTATCCCAGTGTTCTTCAACCACCGGTCCGTGGACTGGTGCCGGTCCACAAAATAATTATTTTATTTCTGCCTTTCCATAGGTGTAAAAAGGTTGAAGAACACTGTTCTAGAGTATTGGGTATTATCCTTGATTCGTCACTTTCATTTCACGAACAGATAAATTCTTTGACAAAAAAGTGTTTTTTTTTAGTCTATGTATGTATGTTGAGGAAAGTTAGATCATTGTTCCATCAAGAACATTTTTCAGTATTGGTATACAATCTACAGTGCTTGTCCAGCTAGACTATTGTAATTCAGTCTATTTAGGCATTAAGCAGGACAGTCTAAAACGACTTCAGTTGATACAAAATACAGCAGCTAAGCTTATATTCGAGAAGCGAAAGTACGATCATGTTTCTCCTTTGTTGAGAAAGCTTCACTGGCTTCCAGTCCGCTTCAGGATTCAATTTAAATGCGCATGCATTATCTTTAAGCTTCCCTATGGACTATTTGATCCTTTAGTTCCCTTATATTGGAACCCCTTCAGATCTTGCCATTTGAGGAATACACAGAGATATAAACTATCTTTCCCTTCTTTTAAGGGTATTAAATCTAGAGGAAAGCTTAGTAAATCTTTTGTCTTCAAGCTGGTAGAGATGTGGAATGGACTTCCTGACTCCATTAGACTGATAGGCCAGCTACAACAATTTCATAAAGCCCTGAAAACTCTGCTGTTTACACAAAATCTAAACGGCTTAACTATAGTATCAACGATTTGACGATAATCCAGATTTTTTTTTCTTTTATCCTCTCCTTCTTATGTACTCTAGTCTTAATTACATGTGAATCGAGTCGAGCTCCGTTGGGAGATGACCCGGTATATAAATTGAAGACTAAATTAGATTAACATCTTGATTTAGCGAGTGTTAGATAATGTTATCCTGTCGATTATTGTTGGGAATGAGCTTGTAAGTCATATAAGAGGGGTGGAGGAGTTGTCTTTTTTTATATAAGGATTTAGCCTTTATGTATAACAATTTTTATTGAAAGAATCAAATAATCAGTACAATAGGATAATACAAAAATACATTCAATACAATAAGAATTACAATAATATTTCATACAAATTTAAATCATTCTTTCAAATTTAAACCGATCCATTCTGAGTCAACTAAATTTGCAGAAATTCTAACTGTAGCAAATGAGGAAATGGCTATTTGTGGGTTCCTTTTATCAAGAAGCGGGGTAGAGCCTTTTACCATGGGCCAGTGAATGGGCCAGTGAGGTGAATGCTTTGATGCTCATTCAATTCCTTTGAGCATTGGAGCATTTACCTCACCGGTTCGCAGTAAAAGGCTCTACCGCTTCTTGTGTTTTGCATTGTCCACCAGGAAAATTGCTTGCCAATTGTTCTCCTCTGTTCGATCTTTTGGCATCTTTGACTGTATATTATTTAGATAAACTCTGTATTTTAGGTGACTTTATTGTGCAATTTGATCTCTCCTTTTATGTCTCAGGGATTCAGGGAAAAATAAGGTTTGATGTGCTTGAAACTGGTTCTTTTAAACAAATTGTGAAAACAGTCATACCTCTAGCACAGTGGTTCGTAACCTCTTTAGTGATCGGCACCCCCTTGAAAAATATGTTTCTATTTTTCTATTTAGGAGATCACATTTACAGCAAGATAATTTTTATATATATATATATATATATTTATGTAGAAACTTCTCTCGCACCCCTGGAAATGCTTTCTCGCACCCCAGGTTAAGAACCACTGCTCTAGCAGGTCATATCCTGAATTTAGTCCTTATGTCTGTGTAATTTATGGGGATAATGTATATAGTAAGTACAACCCTATATGAGAAACCACTGACAATACAAGCTAATTCAGGGCATCCCAGACCCACAGCCAGTTGGGTTTTCAGGATACCCATAATGAATCTGCATAATGTCATTTACATACATTGGAATGGCTAAGAAAGCAATTAGAATGTTAGTCATGTTATTAGAATTCAAATGCCAAGGTTATATAAAGACAAAAAGGCAACCTAGTCACGTCAAGGTTTGTGTGGGGGACGCTCAAGACACCAAAATTGGCTCGCAACTAACAAACCAAAAAGGGGTGAATATAATATAATATAGGGTGCTCTCAGTGTGAACCCACAGTGATAGGAGCACAGCTCCGACACTTCACTTCTGGGTCAAGGCGGTAAGCCTCCACCCACACACCATCATTGAGCACCCTGAGTGTGCTGAAATTAAAGGGACCTGAGTCCACTAAATCAAACAAATCAAACAATCAAAGTGAGTAAATTAAACTCAACACAAACAACCTGAGCGACCCCCAAACAAACCCTGCCAGCCAGACCCCCCGACTCACACAACAAAATCAAAAATCACCATGCAAAAATCAAATGAACACAATACTTATCTGAAACTATCTCACAAACTGATAAACGCAAAAAACCGCGCCAGGAGAAGAGGTTCGACCGCGCTGGTTTAGGGAGGAGCCCTTCTTCAGGAACCTGACCCCCGACGGAACACGAACAAAGAGGTTTGTTCGTGTTCCGTCGGGGGTCAGGTTCCTGAAGAAGGGCTCCTCCCGAAACCAGTGCGGTCGAACCTCTTCTCCTGGCGCGTTTTTTTTGCGTTTATCAGTTTGTGAGATAGTTTCAAATAAGTACTATGTTCATTTGATTTTTGCATGGTGATTTTTGATTTTGTTGTGTGAGTCGGGGGGTCTGGCTGGCAGGGTTTGTTTGGGGGTCGCTCAGGTTGTTTGTGTTGAGTTTAATTTACTCACTTTGATTGTTTGATTTGTTTGATTTAGTGGACTCAGGTCCCTTTAATTTCAGCACATTCAGGGTGCTCAATGATGGTGTGTGGGTGGAGGCTTACCGCCTTGACCCAGAAGTGAAGTGTCGGAGCTGTGCTCCTATCACTGTGGGTTCACACTGAGAGCACCCTATATTATATTATATTCACCCCTTTTTGGTTTGTTAGTTGCGAGCCAATTTTGGCGTCTTGAACGTCCCCCACACAAACCTTGACGTGACTAGGTTGCCTTTTTGTGTTTTTTCTACAGTAGGAATTTTGGCAAATTTGGAGTGTATTGTTGTTGTTGTAAGGTTATATAAAGAACATAAAATTTTTGTTGATACCTGGAAAACTTTAAGGTATATAAGTAGTCTAACTCCTATTCCAATAAATAAATCAACAACTCAAACAATTTGGCTAAACCCCAGGATCAAGGTTGGCGGTTTTAAAATCATTTGGAAACATTGGATGATGGCTGGAATTTGTACTTTAGAGGATGTGAGGAACAAAGGGAAACTGCTTGAGTTTTCACAATTGCAACATAAATTTGGTTTAAATAAATCGCAATATTTTAGGTGGTTGCAATTGAAGCAGGCCATTCAGGCGGGATTCCCTGAATGGAGAAATCTTAATAATTATCATAGCCTGGAATTTTTATGTTTTCAAATGGATTCTATGGGCCACCGGGCCGCACTGTGGTACAAATTAATATCTGGATTTATAAATAAAAAACTAAAACATGGCCTTAGAGACATTTGGAGCATTGAGATTAAGCATCAGATTACTGCATCTCAATGGCCACGACTTTGGTCTTGGAGGTTAAGGTGTACAGTTTCAGCGTCTATGAGACAAACATGTTTTTTTCTTTTGCATAGAGCTTTTTGGACCCCTGTTCGTTTACAAAAATTAGATAGCTCTAAGTCTAATAGATGTTGGCACTGTCATCTTGAGCCGGGGACATTAGATCATCTTTTATTTTATTGTCCATTCATATTATTATTTTGGAAATCAATTTGGCCTCAGATAAATAGGATGTTAAAGAATCCGGTAGCCTTGACATATGATACGATTCTATTTGGCACAGCAATGAGAGCACAGAGTCAAATTTCTTCAAATAATAACAAACCTTTATTTATCTTAACTGGACTTGCAGTTCAACAAATAACACACAATTGGAAAAACTATGACAGGTTAAACTATAACTTTTGGTGGAATTCAGTATGCCATATATATAAAATGGAGCGTACATTTGCAATACAAAGAGGTTATATTGATAAGTTTAAGAAGATTTGGGGACCATTAACAGACTTTTGCAATGAATGATATAATTTTCCCATAATAAGATATTTGATAAGAGGGGATATGGGTGGGTTTATTTTATTCATCTCATAATATAATTCATCATTATATCTTGTCATATTGTATGCAATTTTCAAAGGAAGGGGAGGGGGTGGGTTTATAATTAGAGTAATAGTTGGTATACTTATTAAATATGATATGCTTTTTCAATATTATAGTAAAGTATTATATAATAATAATATGTTGTATTTACAATGAAGTATGAAGGATTATCAAGTGTGTGCTCAATGAAATTGTTATTATATGAAAAATGAATAAAAAACTTAAAACACATTCTTTCCTTAAAAAAAAAAAGAATGTTAGGAATTACCAGGAAAAGAATGGGAAACAAAGATGAAAATGTTATAACACCTTTGTATCGCTCTATGGTGTGGCCACACCTCGAATGCTGTGTGCAACGCTGGTTGCCGCATCTCAAAACAGATATAGCAGAATTAGAAAAGGTACAGAGAAGGGCGACAAAAATGATAAAAGGGATGGGATGACATCCCTATGAGGAAAGGCTAAAGTGTCTAGGGCTCTTCAGCCTGGAGAAGAGATGGCTCGGGGAGATATGATTGAGGCCTATAAAATACTGAGTGGAGTGGAATGGGTAGATGTGAATCACCTGTTCACTCTTTCCAAAAATACTAGAACTAGGGAGGCATGCAATGAAGCTACTAAGGGCTCCTTTTACAAAGGTGCGTTAGGGCCTTAACGCGCGGAATAGTGCACACAAAAATGCCGTGCGCGCTAGCCGCTACCGCCTCCTTTTAAGCAGGTGGTAATTTTTTGGCTAGCGCGCACTAATCTTGTGGCATGCGCCAAAAACACTAGCACACCTTAGTAAAAGGAGCCCTAAGTGATAGATTTTTTTTTTTTTTTTTTAAAGAGAGAAAATATTTCTTTACTCAATGTATAATTATACTGCATTTTATGTTCATAGGGGATGAACATTTTTACAAGCATTATGCTAATTTTAGCGATTATATGTGGAAGAATAGGATAGGATGGATATATTATAACATGTTTGAGTATGTTTTGTACTGTAACCTGCATAGGTGTTAAGCAGGGAAGAAAAATTAATTTAAAATAAATAAATAAATACTCTGGAATTCATTGCCAGAGAATGTAGTGAAAGTGGTTAGCTTAGCAGGGTTTTAAAAAGGTTTGGACAAGGACCTGGAGAAAAAGTCCATAGTCTGCTATTGAGACAGACAGGGGGGAAGCCACTGCTTGCTCTGGATTGGTAACTTGGAATGTTGCTACTGTTTGGATTTTGGCCAGGTTCTTATGACCTGGATTGGTCACCGTGAAAACGGGATACTGGGCTAAATGGACCGTTGGTCTGACCCAATAAGGCTAATTTTATATAGTACTAGCTGATGCCCCGGCGTTGCACGGGTATTTAATTATAGCAATAACACTGTAAATGGATTCAAATAAAGATACTTTATAGTGGTGAATGAAATTATTTTTTTACAGCTTAATAAAAAGTACAATATTCAAATTATAATGTGAAATATTTGATAAAATGAATACAATACAACTAACGCAAAACGTGATTATAAACAACATTTTTAGTTTCACCTCCTGGAGCAAGAACATATAAATTCTTGGGTGAACCCACCCTTGAGCAAGCAACATAGAGTTGTGGGCCGCGAGACCCCCAGAACATATCACCCCAGGTAGTGAGGGATCTGCATACCAAGTTTCGGTCAAATCGGTCAAGCCGTTTTTGAATTACTGTGAGAATGGCAGCTTTTTACATTTTTTCCATCGACATGAATGGGTGAAATCTGATTTTATGTTTGTAGCTCCGCCCACGTGTGCAGGTGGGCCGCGAGACCCCCAGAACATATCATCCCAGGTAGTGAGGGATCTGCATACCAAGTTTCGTTCAAATCGGTCAAGCCGTTTTTGCGTGATCGCGGCACATACACACACACATACATACACACATACATACCTCCGATTTTATATATATATAGATTCTTATTATTTGGATTATTAAGGACTGGGGAAATCTACTACTTATTCCTAAGATAAGCAGTATAAAATCTGTTTTTCTCCTTGGGATCTCGCCAGGCACTTGTGACCTGGATTGGCCACTGTTGAAAACAGGAAACTGGGCTTGATGGACCTTCAGTGTGTCCCAGTGGGCAATTCTTAAGTTAACTTGAAAAATTTTAATATGTGTAAATATATGTAAGCATGTTCAGAAAAACTATAATAAACCACACCTAGTACCAGGCCTGTTGGCAGCTCTCTCCCCAAAGCAGTTAAAGCAGCAGGCTGAGAACCAGGGAAGCTGATCAAATCTCACTACTTCTATCTAGGGCAAACCACTTAACCCTTCCCTCCCTCAGCTACAAACCTGGGGATTCTTTTACTAAGCTGTGATAAAAAGTGATCTTAGTGCACCCTTGTGTGGATTTTTCCTCTGTGCAGAGGCCATTTTTACTGTAGTCAATTTTCTATTTTTTTTTTAAAGGGCCATGCGCTAATGATGCCATTAGTGCGCATCCATTAAAAAAAAAAAAAAATTATTATGTGAGCACTTAGGCCCTGATTCTATAAAAGGCGCCTAAAATTATGTGCCTAGATCGGCGCATCTAGGCACCTAACTTAATTATTCAATTAGGTTTAATTGAAAGTGCCATTAAAACCAATTTTAAAATTATTTTAAAAAATTATCTGGTAGGCACAAAACTCGGTAGGTACCTACCACTTCGAGGTAGATGTCTGCCAGGCGTGATTCTATAAACATCGCCTATGAGAAAATCGACAATTGCACTCAACAGCGCTTGCGAGCTACGCACCATTTATAGAATCCCACATGAATCCTACATGTGGGATTCATGGGGCTGCAGTTGGTGGTACTCTTCACACCACCAGCTACTCCTCTTCCTCCTTCCCCACTGTGCCCAACACCTGCAGCAAACACCGCTCCCCCCGGAGCTCCCTCTTCACGCATCCTGGAGCCGCCCCTCCCACGGCGCTCACCTGCTGCAGAGGCTCCCGCTTCCATCCCACAGACGCAGTGAAGAACGCTCGTACAGCCAGTGGGCAGCATGATTGCCCCCCCCCCCGGCATCGACAGCGAGATCAGCCACAGCACATGCAAGCGGTGCTCATCCCAAAGCTTCCCTCTGACGCGAACTGCCCAGGCGGAAACAGGAAGCTGCATCATGTGGGATTCATGGGATTCAAGGTACCACAAATTGCAGCCCCATGAATCCACATGAATCCTACTTACTGTAGGTGTTAAGGGCTCGTGTGGGATTCCTATGTAAGCCAGTTAGTGTGCAGTAACATGGATGCACTATCTGTCTAGCACAGTAATACCCACTGTCCCTCCTCCCCCCGACATGTCCCTCCCAAAAAAAACCCAAACAAACCCACAATTATTTTTGTGCACACATTAGCACATACTAATTCGGCACTTACCATAGGATGCCTGAGCATAGGGTTACCATATGGCTCCGGAAAAAGGAGGACGGATTGAGACATCCGGATTTTACTTTCACTGGAAGTAAAGCCCAGATGGTTCTATCCGACCTCCTGACTTCCATTGCTTTCAGTAGAAGTAAAACCCAGATATCTCGATCCGTCCTCCTTTTTCTGGAGCCATACGGTAACCCTACCTAAGCGCATCTTATAGTAATGCCATTTTAAGGTACATTAGATGCGCATTAGCACCTTTCACAGTGTAGTAATAAGGTCCCTATAGTGCGGGGAAAAATATGAATTCTTCTGAATATAACTCACCTTGAACTACTACAGAATAAGGTGTGAGCTAAGTCCAAAATCTTTTCGCTTTCCCTTCCATAAGCAGCCCCTGTGACCGTGTTCTCATCCTAACACTCTCGCTGACTGGCCCTCCCTAAACCCTTCTTGATATCAGCTGCTTGGCTCCTCTGCTCACCAGCCGAATGCTTTCAGTGACAATAAAGGCATTGATCCTGCCAATGCCATGAATTTTAGAAAACTTGCAGCTCTTCCTATTGTTCAAACAAGTCCAAAGCCCTGTAGAAGGCAGATCTAATTATAACCTGGAGAAGAAACCAACCCTATTCTGGCAGGTAACAGAACTGAAGAAATGTAACAGGATTCCAAGCAACACCTAACCAGGAAGGGTGGGGCACCTTTAAAATCTCACTGTGCTTTAGCAAAGTCATTTCTTCTGTTGACAAACAATCAGTATGATTCACAATCTGATCCCAATAAGAATTATTCAGCTCTGCGGTAGGAACAAGTTATAATTCCCAGTGATTTAAATTAGAATACAAAAATCCTTCCCTGAAAAGGCATCTTCTTTACAAAGTCCCGTGAGAATTCCCGTTATTTTTCCTAACCTCTTTCTAGCCACTTAAAGGTTCAGGGTTGGACAATCATAGCCTCACTTCAGTGTCTGTAATGTTTTTCTTGACAGTATACTGCAGAGTTTTGCCATTGCCTTCTCAGCCCACGGCCAAAGCTGCTGCAAGAGTATAAAATGCATTAGGTGAATCTTCAGTCTTGCACTCTTGTCATTAAAACATCCTGGTCTATAGGCTCTCCCTCTGATCCAAGTGCACCCATGAGTAGGGTTACCATATGACTCCAGAAAAAGGAGGACAGATTGAGACATCCGGGTTTTACTTCTGCTGAAAGCAATGGAAGTAAAACCCGGATGTCTTAATCCATCCTCCTTTTTCTGGAGCCATATGGTAACCCTACCCATGAGTGAAACCAGCTCTTGGTGAGCGCATAATGAGGGACCCCAGCCATTTGTGGTTTTCTTGGCATGGAGTGGTTTGCCATTGTCTTCTCCTGTGTACTCTAAGATACTAATATGTTGTTGCTGCCATGAAGGGGGGATGATTTAGTCTGACACTAGCCCCCAGGGCATTCTCCCCACAAGTGCTGTTTTGAGATTTGAACCTGGGTCCTCCAATTCCCAGTCCACTGCTCCTTTGCTCCAATCATAGACTATGTGAGGGAGTCTATAGGAAACTATCATTCTCCCTTAAAGGCAGTTCCTCATAGTTAAAGGGTCACTTTAAAAGGCAGGGCCTGAAGGGACACGTATCATGAACCTTGGTAATTTTCCTTAGGCATATGTTGTTTAAAGCTGTAAATCCAGACCCTGTTTGTCTTTCCTTCTTTGAAGAGAGTACAAGGACATTTATGTTTGAAAAGATATGTTCTTAACTTGTTGTGAAGTGAATTCAATTGTTTTGTTAAGCCGTATTTACAAACAGCTTTAGATAAGAAAAAAGCTCTGCTGACCACAGCATCCTCTGTGGACTTCAGTCTCCAGATAGAAAAAATGCTGATGTCTTTAAAGTTTCATAATAATAATAATAATAATAATAACTTTATTTTTCTATACCGCCATAGTCAGGCGACTTCTAGGCGGTTTACAATGTAAGAAGGCTGGACATTCAGCGAATAACAAAGGTCTTAGTACAGTACAATGCTAATACAATACAATAACTCCACATATAATACAATACAGTAAGTCTAAATACAATACTATACAATAAGTTTAAATACCGTACCGAACAAAGAGTCTAGATGCCGTACAATAGTCTAAATGGTAAACTTACATATTAATTTATATACATATAAAGTTTCATGTGACCTGTGTGCATATATGGTTTGTGTTTACGTCACATGCTGACACATGCTGACAACACTGATTCATGTAGAATAATATAAAAGAGATGTGAAGCTGATAATAAATTTGGACATGTTTGGAGATCATTTCTTGCCTCTACAATATGTCCCCAGGTGCATCTGTCTTCCAAATGACAGAGAAAGAATGGGGCAGGAATTGGAACCTAATCCTTTTCAGTTGGGGGCACGTCCGCGATGGGCAGATGATATCACCAATATTTTGTGAGTATTTCTGAATTTTTTCTGTTCTTTAATACTCACTAGGTAGTGGTGACTTGTACCCACCCCTTATTTTAAGTTCAAGCTTTGGGTTCTATTATGGAGTTTTTTGGGAAAATTCTCGGGGTACTTTCGGTAAGCGCCCCTCGTGAATATAAGCAGCTGCCATTCTTTCGGGAAGAATGAAATTATTTATAGAACCCCCCTGCCCACTCTGTCATTTGTAAGGTTAAAACTTTTATAGAGTATAAGATTTTATTGTCTCTTATTACTGTACCTCGCTTATAAGGTAAGATAAGCGAATATTTTTGCATTGTTATATTGTTTTTGTAATGAGTCATAAAGGCACTTAGGATTCTCCTAGACAAATGAGACTTGTACGGCTGTGTGTGTATGACATTCTTCCTTCAGCTCACATCTTTCTGTGTCACCAATCTTTAACACTGAGGTAGGACGTGCTGTTATGTGGAATGAATTGAAAGCACTGTTTGAATCAGCCTAAGATCTTTCCTTCGCAGCTTGTATACAAGCAGCTTTCATTATCAGGGTCCGTGCATGAATGCTTTTGCCCCTTCCCCCAGACTTCTCAGTTTGGGCTTACACTGACCCCCTATAGTGCTTCTTTGAAGTTACTCATTCTTGTTTTTATCAAGCAGTACGGTGAGAATCATGATTCTACTGCTTGTTACTGTTGTCAAAGCTGATGGCATTCCCCGTTTCGTCCTAGATTTTAGGGCTGTTAATGTTTTGGTAATTCTCATTGCACTTATGTTTCTTCCACCATTCCACCGGCAGCCAATGATTTTTTTTTCTGTCATTGTCCTAAAGAATGTTTTATTTTTGTCCCTGTTGGTGAGGCTTTTCAGCTCTTTTTTGCCTTCACCTTTAAGCAACAGTATACCTGATGTGGAATGCCCCAGGACTATGTTGACTCCATTGCCCTTTGGGCTATTCTACAGTCATGCACTGCCCCTCATGGTCCTGCCCTCATTTTGTACCTCTTTTTGTGTTCCATAATTCAGGAGACCTGTCAGGATGATAGTTTGCACCTTTTATAATGTCTGTGTGTGGTCACAAGGTGTCACGAAATAAATTGCACTGGTGTAAATCTGAAGTGAAATACCTGGGTTTTGTCCTGTTTCATGGTCAGAGGAAAATCTGCATTTTCCGCACTGCTGCTGTTCTGGGTCTGCCCCGCCCAGCTACCAAGCAAGACATGCTTATTTTTCTTGCTATGATTGGTCAATGCCGCCAATGGATCTCTGCTTGTTCCTTCTATGACCAGATTCTGAGACAGACCCTGGTTTCTGAAATGACTGCTCTTATCAGATGGACTCATGCAATGTGCTTTGGTTTCTAGCTCAGGTTTGGGTTCTTCTGCTTATGCCCACATGTTTTATCTCTTTGTTTGGGACTATTGTAACACCATGAAGGGAGAACATGGCGGTAAGTTACGCTCTGTTGCCTTTTTTTCTATAGTCACTCCTGTTCAAGAAAGCCCTGGCTGCATGTGCTGTGGTGGTAGAGATGGTTACTCCTTTGACCCTTGGTCACCCCATTACCCTTCACACTTTTCATGATGTCCAAGCCCTTCTTTTAAATGGGCTCCTGGGTCTCAAGGGTGAACAGGACAGTTTCAGTCCTTTGTTACCCCCCCCCCTCTGCACTTGATGCCTGGCGTTTGGCAGGCGCCCAAAGCCGCCCTTTTGGACGGACTTTGGTGCAAAGAGGGGAAACCCTGGATACCAGCTGCTAGCTCTCCCTTATTCAATTGCCCAATATCATGGTATTGGTTATCGTAGTGCTCGCTCGACATTTTAACTTCTTGCTAGTGATATTTTCATTCTTGACCTTTTGCTCCTTGATACAGATATATATAGCTCGATAATTACAGCTGGCACGTTTGTGACTTGAAAACAAATTGGAAAATACAATTCCTTTCTATTGTTTTAGCTGAAATTAGGATGTTGCTAATTTAAAATGTTTTGTCCGGATGTATACATAGCCATCCCAGATCAGTTTTGGCACTGATATTTCTAATGTTTTCCAAGGGTCCTCTTTATCACTGCAGAGATGGAGACACTCCAAAGAGACATTAGCTTTATGCCTTTTTCCAAATATGAGATGGTTATGATATATATTATTGTTTCTTTGTTTTGGTTTTTTTTATATCAATGTGTTTATTTGCAGAGTTAAATTCAGCCCTGCACACTTGACAGATGGAGTAATAGCTCCACACTTAAAACTTTATGTGTTGTCTGTGTCATGTCTACTTGTTTTAGTTTAGTGGGTACCCCAGGATACATAACATTGGCCATTTCTAGAGCTCTTTTTCCACTTCTTACTAGTCTAACTGCGCAATGTTCTTTTACTTATAGCTTTTATATTCTGAATATAGTTTAGTTAAGGGTTATATGTTTAAGAAAAAGTTTTACTTTATACAGCGTTTATTTCGTGGTGTTCCCTACATATGATCCATTTAATATACATTTCTGAATACATTCAGTACATCAGTATGGTCTCTCTGAAGTGCATAATAGTTATATGCAGCACAAAAAAAAACATATCCTTTTGGATTGTTCAATTAAGAACCTTAAGTAACTGAGTATTGTCTCTCTTTTGCCATAGCTATATCAAGTAAATGAATTGGTATTGTTACATGTTGCCACATTCAGTACAGGCAACATGGTTTCTCTTGTTTTCTATCTCTTATTTGGATCACATTGGAGTACAGCTGCTGAATGATATTTGGAATGCTTTTCAAGCATCTCTTTTCAAGTATCTATTTCTGTATGCACAGACATCTGGCTGCTCTCCCTTTGAGGTTCTCACGGGATGACCTTTCCCCGCCCCATGGGTAGATTTTCCCTGATACAGGAGGAATACATCCAAAAGCTAATTGAAATATTAGGGCTTGTTCAAAGAAATGTGTCTTGCACTTCTCCTTTCTCTCCACAGATTCCTACCCATTTTTTCCAGCCTGGTGATTGTCCAGAAGCTTTCCAAGGATCGGAAGCAGACGGATTTCCCCTTCGGCCTTCCCACTACTGTGATTGCTGTGACCAGGCCCGCTGCACTCACTGAGGAGTGTCCTGTTTGGATCCACGCAAGTCGCTTCAAGAGGGTTAACCTAAAACCCTAGAAGCAAGTCTTCCCTGCGCAGATTTCATCTCCTCCAGTGGAACAACATGATGATCTCATTGCAGCATTCTACCAACTTTATCATTCTCTTACTGGCAACACTGCTGCTAGTTTTTCTCCCTGTATGGATCATTTCTAACTGGGTCTACAGGGATGATGTGTTCTGGGTCCACGACACTTTCTGCCCATACCCATCTGTAAACAGCACCCCCGGCACCTCTTTGCGAACACACGTTAAGCTGGACTACTCCCTCGCAAAGGCTGTCCTTCAATTGGAATCCAGAAAGACAGACAGTATGCTACCCTTTGGTATAATTCCAGCAGTGTGCAAGTTGCCACCTTCTCTTTTGAGTATTGTGACATTGTGGACTGTTCATCAATTGATATCCCAAGGCTGTGTCATTGGTCCTCAGAGATTCCTAAAAACTAAAGACATATATATATATATATATATATATATATATATATATATATATATATATATATATATATATATATGTTACTGACTCACTTTGGGGGATAAGTGTGCATTCTGGGGAGCGGTAGGGTGGAATATTGATACTGACTGGGCTTATAAACTAGAACATACTCTGAAAAAAAGGTGGACCAAAATGGTAAATCACTGCTTACTTGTATGACCCTTCATAAGGTTGGAAACTGTTATAGGAAAAGTGTTCCTGCAGAAATTATTAAGCTTTCTCTTACTATTGACAACCCTAGACCTATTGATGAAGGTATGTACATTATGGACATGTGGTTTAAGGGTGGGTCTAGCTATCCGACCCATCAGTTTTCGTATGGGATCTATCTACCTCCTCTAATTTTACCTATCCCCTTTGTGCACTGTGGTGTTCTAAATACCTTTTGCTGCCTGGACAGAGAAAAAGCTTGATATTGCCGTTACCATCTATAAGGGTAATTACACATGTCATGTTTCTAATCTGACACAGGTAGTTTTGTAGGTAATTTACCCCCAGGTTATTGTTCTGTCTTGGCTCATAGGTATGCCCCATTGTTGCTGCATCAGATTTTCAACCTAGGTGATATTTACTGGCTTTATGGAGACTTTTGGCTCCCTGTTAAGCTACCCAGCCAGTGGATAGGCCAGTGCACTTTAGCTAAGGTTACTATGCTCCTGCATATTTTTCTGAAAGGCATCCTTCCTATTCACATGGTTTTTCCTCTTTTCTGTCTCGATATAAATCTGATCACATGTATACATAGATGCTATAGGGGTCCCAAGAGGGGTCCCAGTTGAATTTAAGGCCCGAGCTCAGGTTAAGGCTGGGTTTGAGTTCCTTATTCCCTTTATTACTATTAATAAGAATGTTGATTGGATTAATTAAAATTATTATAATCAGAAACGCTTTGTGAACTACTCTAGGGACGCCTTGCAAGGTATTACTGATCAATTAGGCTCCACTTCTCAGATGGTTAAATCGTATGGCCCTAGCTATGATTCTAGCTAAAAAATTATTCTCAGTACTTTAAGCTGTTGTACTTTTCTTTCTGACAATATAGGTCCTACTATGGCCATTCAGAAATTAGCAGACCTCTTTGCTGAGCTCAAATGTAACTCTGATTTATCTAATTCTTGGGATCAGCACTTTAGTTGAATGCAGGGTTGGGTAAAAGACCTTTTTATTGTTATAATCTCTTATTATTTGCACTCTTGTCTTGACTGCTCATGTACTGTGTTATTTGTATTACAGCTCCTAAAAATAACCCTCCTCGAGAGACATATCTAGAGTATCACTCCCTTCCAGCTCATGCTGTGTATTTATGATGTCATTTTCATGACGTAAGAGGGGATTGAAGGGACACATATCATGAACCTTGATAATTTTCCTTAGGCATATGTTGTTTAAAGCTGTAAATCCAGACCCTGTTTGTCTTTCCTTCTTTGAAGAGAGTACAAGGACATTTATGTTTGAAAACATATGTTCTTAACTTGTTGTGAAGTGAATTCAATTGTTTTGTTAAGCCGTATTTACAAACAGCTTTAGATAAGAAAAAAGCTCTGCTGACCACAGCATCCTCTGTGGACTTCAGTCTCCAGATAGAAAAAATGCTGATGTCTTTAAAGTTTCATGTGACCTGTGTCCATATATGGTTTGTGTTTACGTCACATGCTGACAACACTGATTCATGTAAAATAATATAAAAGAGATGTGAAGCTGATAATAAATTTGGACATGTTTGGAGATCATTTCTTGCCTCTACAATATGTCCTCAGGTGCATCTGTCTTCCAAATGACAGAGAAAGAATGGGGCAGGAATTGGAACCTAATCCTTTTCAGGGCCTAGAACAGGGAAGCAGTGACTCAGAAAGTACGAAGCAGGAAGGGTGTAGCCAAACAAATAAAACCCCACAGCTCAGACCAGGCAAGGAGGCCCTTGAAAGAAAGAAGATGCTCTGCAGCATATGCCTTCACAATCAGGACTGTCCGGATGCCTGTCGGTGTTTCAAAAATGGCGGAATCTATCCAGGTGTAGCTGGCTCTCTCAACTCCCTCACCTACTTCCTTCCCGGGTCTGGCTGCTGTAATTTAATCTTTGGGCAGTCAGCAACAGCAGCAATGAGATAAGCCCGCTATTGCTGGCCTGCCTTCTCCATGAAGTCGCCTCTCTTCAGCAACTTCCTCTTCCTGCAGGGTCTTGCAGAGAGATGGCTTCCAGGGCAAGCCAGCGGCAACAGGCTTATCTTATTGCTGCTGCTGGCTGCCTGAAGATTAATCCCCCCCCCCTTTTTTACAAAACCACGATAGCGGTTTTTAGCACAGGTTGGTGTGCTGAATGCTCTGCACTGCTCTCAACACTCATAAAATTCATATGAGCGTCGGGAGCAGTGTAGATCATTCAGCTAATGTGGTTTTGTAAAGGGGGGATAAATTACATTGGCCAGGCCCGGGGAGGGGAAGGGACTGGTATAACAACATGAAGGGAGTAGGGTAGTGCTAGATGGGAAGGGAGAGAGAAAAACAGATGGGGGCACCCGCGCGGGGGGGGGGGGGGGAGGTGTTGGAAGGAGAGAGAGAAAGAAAGAAAGAAGCACCCACAGGTGAGGGGGTTGGAAAGAGAGAGAAGCACTAAAAGGGTACAGAGGATAGAAAGAGGGACCAAAGAAATGGGTAGGGTTACCAGATGTCTGGGAAAACCCGGACATGTCCTCTTTATAGAGGACTGTCCGGGTTCCCGGAAGGACTTTCCAAAACCTGGCAGTTTGTCTGGGTTTTGGAAAGCCCCGATGAGCTCTGGCCACATCTGTAGGGTCTCTGAGCATGCTAAGATGATGTCACACACATCTACACATGCTCCAGGCCCTCCAGAGCTCACTGAAGAAGAGAGGAGACTGTGGGGGTGGGGATGGGGGTAGAAAGGGGTGGGGCAGGAGGCTGAACTGGGTGAGGCTGGAGGTGGAACGGAGTGGGGCTGGGTCATGTGTACGGGGTTTTGCGGAAGAAAATATGGTAACTCTAGAAATGGGTGGTGTGGATGGGGTTATGTGTTTTCTTTTTTGTCTTCACAAATATAGTAACCCTATTCACAACCTACATATAAGATACTAGAACCTGGCTAAGGTAGCCAAACTTAAACTTGCACATTGTAAGAAAGCCATGCTTGAGGCCTAGTTGGAGCCATACCAGCGGGTGTGAAGCTCTGTAGTAATGGCACAAGCAAACAAGTTGACCCTGGTTAATCCACAAAAGGAAATCCAACAGAAACAAAAGACTCTGTGGAGAGTTGATGTTCAAGATGTAGGCTTTATTAAGAATCCAACTTGGTAATTCACATAAAAATGTCTAGGATCCAATACACCGGGAACTTCAGACCCAACACGTCTTGTGTTTAGACAATACAGTCTTCTTCAGGCATCCCTATAGGTCCTATGATAAGACCCCACTCCTGAGAACTTCTCATCAGCACAGAGTTTTTCCTGAATCTGTTCATTAGGACTTTTTAATCCACGAGATCTTATCATAGGACCTATAGGGACCCCTAAGGAAGACTGTATATAAATTTTTAAATAAATAAAATAATATTACTGACATATACATATATGTGTGCATATAACACCAACATATACACAAGCATGTGCACACATAATACTGGTTTATACACATGGATGTGTGTACATATGTGCATAAATGCCATTCTATACTCATAAGCAGAGTGTGGGCAATGTGGGCACCTAAATTATAGATTACTGTCATTTGCATGTGGTTTTTTAGCAATCTAAGTGGGAGAACATAAGAACATAAGCAATGCCTCTGCTGGGTCAGACCTGAGGTCCATCGTGCCCAGCAGTCCGCTCACGCGGCGGCCCAACAGGTTCCAGGACCTGTGGAGTAATCCTCCTCTATCCCCTTTTCCAGCAGGAAATTGTCCAATCCTTTCTTGAACCCCAGTACAATACTCTGCCCTATTACGCTCTCTGGAAGCGCATTCCAGGTGTCCACCACACGTTGGGTAAAGAAGAACTTCCTAGCATTCGTTTTGAATCTGTCCCCTTTCAACTTTTCTGAATGCCCTCTTGTTCTTTTATTATTCGAAAGTTTGAAGAATCTGTCCCTCTCTACTCTCTCTTTGCCCGTCATGATCTTGTAAGTCTCTATCATATCCCCCCTAAGTCTCCTCTTCTCCAGGGAAAAGAGTCCCAGTTTCTCCAATCTCTCAGCATATGAAAGGTTTTCCATCCCCTTTATCAGACACGTCGCTCTCCTCTGAACCCTCTCGAGTAACGCCATGTCCTTCTTAAGGTACGGCGACCAATATTGGACGCAGTACTCCAGATGCGGATGCACCATCGCCTGATACAATGGCAGGATAACTTCTTTCATTCTGGTTGTAATACCCTTCTGGATTATGCCTAGCATTCTGTTTGCCTTCTTAGCGGCCGCTGCGCACTGTGCCGTCAGCTTCATTGTCATGTCCACCATTACCCCCAAGTCCCTTTCTTGGGTACTCTCATTTAATAACATCCCTCCCATCGTATAGTTGTACCTCGGGTTTCTGTTTCCCACATGTAATACTTTACATTTCTCAACGTTGAACTTCATCTGCCATCTCATCGCCTATTCCCCTAGTTTGTTCAAGTCCCTTTGCAATTCTTCGCAGTCCTCTTTAGTTCGCGCTCCACTAAATAGTTTGGTGTCGTCCGCAAATTTTATTATCTCACACTTCGTCCCCGTTTCTAGATCATTTATGAATATATTAAATAGCAGCGGCCAGAGCACCAAGCCCTGCAGGACCCCACTTGTGGCCCTCCTCCAGTCCGAGTAGTGGCCCTTCACTCCTACCCTCAGTTTCTCTATGGCTGGCTTGGTTATGCCTAAAATATATGTGTGTGTGTTTGCTCTGCTGTGTTGGTATTCTATGAAGGAAAACAGGCACCTACTTTCCTTTAGACAATGGCAATCGTTTGACAGAGATTAAGGAGACACAATGCATATTTGGAGTAAGCCGTTCCTTTGCATCTGCTGGCTTTCATTCCTTGTGGAATCTGTTTCCAATACCAGCTAATTAAATGCCCCTGAAGCAGCCTTGTTGGGCGACATGCGTCGGGCACTGTTGCTGGGAGCACCTTGAACACATCTGATATTATCTCCAGATTGTCTGGCGATTGTTTTATCGCCAGCTGCGGCGGTATTAGCTCCAAAACTCATGGGAATTCTACGAGTGTTGGAGCGAATACCGCTGCGGCCGGCAATTAACAAAATCCTAACGTGGCTTCGGAAAAGGGGGGGGGTTATCAACAAGGGGGGAAAATACCAAACTGCAGTACATACTATATTTGTAGTACAGATACTACTGTATTTCTATGTAAAAAAAAAAAAAAAGAAGTAATTCTTAATTGCTTTAGTGCTGATTTTCATTTCTGCGCTGCAAGGCCACATAGGCTTTTCACACTGCTGCCTTCCTGCGTTTCTAGCCAAGTCATTGCTGTATTTAAACATTCAAAGGCTTCTGCATGTGATGGTCCTCATCAGTTTCTGATTCCTCCTGTTCCTTGTCTTGTAGGGATTCCACAATTTCATCATCTGCTACGATCCGATACCCTGGATCATTGGCATCACTGTTTATTCATTCGCTGACATCACAATCAGAGAAGCCAGGAACCTGTAAGAACTTCCTTTGTGATGTTTTTAAGGACACCATCATCTTCTGCTTCTCCGTGTCTTTCTGATTTGTTTAGAATAACGTTCCACGCATTTTTTTAGGGTTTCATTTTTATCTAATGTCCAAGCACCAGCAATCATGTATGAACAATCTTTTATGAACTGGATCAGGCCACCTTGTGCAATCCAATCTGCAGTCTTTTCCTTGTTTTGGTGTTCGCCTTTCACTGCAGACCCGTTGGATTTTTCTTTGCTTTGCTTTCTGCATCATGCCAAATTCATCATCGGTTTCAGCCAATAGAAGTTTCTGTAACAATTGTTTCCTGTAAGATTGTTTCAAGGAAATGATAATTCCTTGATTCATTGGTTGCATTACAGATGTCACATTTGGAGGAAGAAAACAACACTTTGGGGCAGATTCTGTAATGGACGTCGAAAAATTAGGCGTCGTTTAGACGTCCAGCAGCAGAATGCAGGGCACATACTATAGAGAATCATGCTCAGCAGCACTGAGCGAATCTAAGCGCTTCTATATTGTTAATAATAATAATAATAACAACTTTATTCTTATATACCGCATTACCATGGAAGTTCTATGCGGTTAACAGATGAAGAGACTGTACATTTACAGCGAAGTTACATTTTCAGCGATGCTACGTTTACATTTTTGACGATACATTTACGGTGAAGTTATTTTACAGCTAGGTTACATTTGCAGAGTTGTTACATTTGCTGTAAGGTACATACAGCGGTGTTACTTATAGCAATGTTACATACGGCAGTGATGAGTCTGAAAACATCCTTTGCACAATTGCCTATTAGGCATTGCCTAGACATTCTAATAATGTCTATAACGTTATTGTGTCTTAGCGTTATGATAGCATAGGAATGGTGATTTTATGCCATTTTATTTTACATTAAAATTGTATGCAGTAAAATGCTGACACCACTATTATAGGGGTTTTTTTTTATCTTGTAATTGTTTATATACCACTTATATCCTATGTAGTATTTAAATTTGGCTCCTTTATCATATTTCTCTTCTGTTCCAGTTGCCCAGGGTCACAAGGAGCAGTGGGGGATTTGAACCAACAACGTCAGGGTGCTAAGGCTGTAACTCTAACCACTGCACCACACACACTCAGATAGTAAACTACATGTAAGTTCCAAAGCCAAGGTTATATTCTCTTGATTTACAAGTAGTCATTTCTCTAGTTAGCTGGAACAGACTCAGGCTGCAGGCATGGAACACTCTTTGTTAGCCGGGATTCTGGAGGATTTCCAGATTTTTAACCCTTTCATATATTTCCTTTCATTTAGCTAACTGCAAGTTCTTGGTCAGGTGCCTCAGACTATTGGGGAACTCAGTGCTTGTGCATCTCAAGTCTGGTCACTGGGTGTCACTGTTGAGTAATGGCTAGGATTCCCTTCCTGACAGCGGGCTGTGAGTGCTACCTCCCCAGTAGTATTCCTTGCTCCAGCCAACCCACAAATCAGGGACAGGCTCAAGAGCTGAACTCAGATCTTTCACACAGCAGTGGACTTCATCAAGTAACTAGGCCCACTTTGCACTTTTATCAGTTGTGCACACATTTCTTGGCTGCTGCTTGTGATTTTATTAGTGCATATGGTAGCCTCAGTTAAGAAAGCGAGCACTTACTGAAAGTATAAGCACTAAAATGGTTGGAGAGAAGGGTTCCGATTGGCCAATTTCTCCTGCACTTAATTGGTTTTCTGTGAAAACAGAACCCTGTATCTCATTTGCCACCATGCTAAATACATCACGTGGCATCTGGAAATGAAATGTTTGATGAAGTATTTTCTTAATGCCCAGATTATGTAACCTGTGTGCTTATGAAGTTGCAAAATATTTATACAGCCCTGAGTACATGCTTTCCCAACATTTCTTAGCTCATTAATATTTGCAGAAATTGCTCTGCCTTATTATTTGCATCGTTTCTGCAGTGCGGCTGTTCCAGTTTCATCAGGACTCATCTAGTTTTTGGCTTCCATCGGCACTGATCCTGCTAAAATACCAGGTTGTGTGCATTTCAGACCTCAACATACACAGGAGAATCATAAATGAAATGTAGAAACCTTTGATTGGTTAAGTCCATACACGCTTCAGAAACTCCCAACTGATCTGAAGAAAAAGGGGTTAGCTTTGAAATCTAATCATAAAATGCTATCCACCGATTGCCTAAAATTATTAAGGGTTATGTTTGGAAGGAATGCACATATAGAATGCTACAAGTGCAAGCATTCCACGCAGGTTTAGTTAATTCTCCTAATTGTATTAAATGTGATAAAGCTCTTAATACACTTTCTCATGCTGTGTGGCACTGTCCTCTTATCAAGTCTTTCTGGTCTGCCATCCTATCATATTTAGGTTCATTATGGAATAGTCAGTTAGTGGAATCCCCCTCCCCCAATCAAAGGCATTCAGCATATAAAAATGCACGGCAGACTACCCGCCATGCAAACAGCAAAACTAGACAGCCACAGCTCCAATTTACTGATCTCAGCACCTTCAGGAGGGAAATAAAAACTAGACTATTCAAGAAATATGATGAAAACCAATAACCTCATTCCATCACCAAACTCTAAATGCTCCCTGTAATCTTCTGGATATGACCAGAATCTCATCCTTTTGTAATCTGCCTAGAACCAAGAGGAATTGGCAGAATAAAAGAAACTAATGTAATGTTCCTTCATTTAGGCAGTTATTTTTGAATGTTCACAGAAACTCCTCCTTTTCGGTAATGGCTCCTACTCTCTGGAATTCCCTTCCCTTATACCTCCGCACAGTGAGATATTTTTCAGTAGTTAAAGATCAATTAAAAGCCTAGCTTATTTTTATATTGATCAAAAATATTATTCCGAACTGATTATTTTATCCCGTTCCCTTTATGTTGTTGCCTTTTCCCTTTCCCCCTTCAAATATTGTAATTCTATACTTTTGCCTTGTCCCTTATGTCTCCAGTATTGATTGATATCATGTGTTGTTTTTTTTTGTTTGTTTTAGCTTTTTTTGTTTAGTTTATTTAGTTAAATGTTTTTACTTCCCCACTCCAATTTTTATTGTAAACCACTTAATTTTCACCTTGGTTTTATATTGGCGGTATATCAAATAAATTGAACTTGATCTTGGGCATGCACCCAATTTGGGCACACAAGTTAATTGCATAATGAGCCTATTAGCGCTGATAGCTGGGATCACAATGATCAATTATTGGTGCTAAATGGAATTAATTAAAATTTACGTGTGGAATCTGCACTAAAATTTTACACATGGGATAGATCAGGGGCATTCCTGCAATTTATGTGCATAGTTATAGAATAAGGGTGGGGGGGGGGGGAATCTATGCCTAATTTAGGTGCAAGGATTTACAGCAGCTGGTGTAAATGGCCGCTCCTGAAGTTAGGCGTGGTTCCCGACACTGAGGCCCAGATAATATAAACCATGGGCTCCTTTTATCAAGGTGCGCTACGGGGGTTAGCGCGTCGGACATTTCATCACGCGCTAACCCCCACGGCAAGCCAAAAAACTAACGCCTCGTCAATGGAGGCGTTAGCGACTAGCGCGGCAGGTGGTTTAACGTGCGGTATTCCGCGCGTTAAACCCCTTCCACAGCTTGATAAAAGGAGCCCCATATCTAACTCAGTAGTTGCCTAGCAAAGCATCATCTACCGTATGTCAATCAAAGTTAAACACGATTTGTAGAATCGCACCTAGTTGTGCCTAAATTGATTTAAGTATCGGTAAGTGTCATAATGATAGAAGCCAGTACATTAAGCTAGGGTTTTCTTGGCCTAATATCCTGGTGCCTAACTCACTCCATGCCCAAACTCAGCCCCTAACCATGCTTACTTTCCATATAGGCGCCTCGGCATAGAGGCCTACTGTGAGGTGGTAGGCGCCTACCCACTAATTAATTTTATCAGTTTTTAACGGTATTTTCAATTATCAGCACCAATTGATCTAATCTGGGATTTATGAGTTGCACTATGCCTAAATAGGTTCAAGGTGACTTACAGTACAATTTTAAGAGTTACAATTTAGAACCGTACAAAGGCAGCTACAGGAGACGCATTACGAAAATGGTTTGAGGGAAGGTACAATGCAAGAAGATAAAGCAGTACTGTTTAAGGAGTGGTTCTATGAGTTAGAAAGTGGAGATAATTTATAATCCAAATATATATAAATTATAGTCCAAAATTATGTAAATTATAGTCCAAAGTCAGCTGGATGATGCTGTGCATAGTGTAACAGAGGTTGTAAGGTGTTTTGTAAGCTCAGGGTCAGTTTTCTGGGTGACGGGACAAAAGAGCGTGAGACAAACGCACGCCGACATTTGAGAGCGGACAATTGAGCGCAAGATTTCAGCGCGCAGCTCTAAAAGCTTATTTTAAAGGGCTACGATGGGGGTTGTGGGGGGTAACCCCCTCCGGAACCCCCCACTTTACTTAATACTGTTTGCGCTGCTGTGTTGGGGGGGTGGGGGATGTAACCCCCCACATAATACAGAAAACTTAACTTTTTATGTATTTTTTGGAGAAAAGTTATTTTCTGTATAATGGGGGGGGGGGGGAATTTACAACCCACCAAAACCACCCCCAGTGGCAGCGCCAATGCTATTAAGTAGAGTAAAGTCAATTTTTCAGACATTCAAGCAAATAGCATTCTTAGCAAACTGTTCATAGGAAGTTGAGCATTCCTCAGCACAGCAGAAGGATTACAGCAGAGAATGTCATATTAAAAGTCCTAGGTACAGATGGCACTTTAACTTGCCTCTTTTGTATGGTGAACCTTCCAAAACCCTCCCAAAATTTACTGTACCCACCTGTACACCACAACAATAGCCCTTATGCCTGCAGGTGTCATCTTAATGTAGGCACAGTAGGTTTTGGAGGGTATAGACATAAGATGTTATGTTATGTTATTTTGTGTTTGGTTCTGCATATGGATTTTTTTTTCTGTTCAGAAGAGACGGTGAAATGACTTTAAGAAAGATTACTACTGTAGTCATTTAATTCACTTTGAGCCTGATGTATTAAAACTGTTGATATTGGGGGCGCTAGTGGGCGCGTGCACGGATGGTAGCCGAGTGAACCCGCTCCAGAGAACTTCGCGCTTGTGCCTTGATAAACATCATTTTTTCCGTTTTTGACGGGATACATTTTTAGCGATTCCAGGATCTAATCATGTCAGCTTCAAAACCCGGCAAACGAAAAAATGCTGAGCCCGCCTCTCCGCACAAAATTTCGGCCGGAAAGTCGGAGGAAGATCTGTCCGCCATCATGGTTGAACTCCGTGGCATTCGTGATCTTCTAACTGAAACAAAAACTGATATTGCTGACATAAAGACTGATCTTACTAACCTAAACGGTGAATTCTCCAAAGCTCTCTCCCGCATCGACAGCCTAGAAACAAGAGCTACGGCGACGGATGAATCGCTGAAAATCTTGCGGCGCCAATCAGCACGTGTTGCCACGCTGGAGCGTGCACTAGAAGATGCTGACAACAAGGCCCGTCGTAATGGTTTTCGACTGCTTGGGCTGGCTGAGGGGAGAGAAGCTTGCGATCTGGTGGATTTTCTGGGAGCCCTACTACCACAGGTTCTTAAACTCTCTGAAGATAAAAAATTGGAGTTTGATAATGCCTTTCGGGTACCTCACCAGCGGTCTCAATCTTCCAAGTTTCCTAGACCGATTGTAGTGACAATGCTGAGACACAGCCAGACCATGCTTATTATGCAGCATGCTAAGCTCCATGGTCCGATCACTTTTGAAGGTACCAAATTACTGTTTGTGCCTGATCTAGCCAAAGAGACAGCTAAACGGCGTAAACAATTTCTGGCATACCGTCCTAAACTTAAAGACATTGGTGCCAAGTATGGTGTTCTTTTTCCAGCTCGTATGAGGGTCACATACAACAACAAAACCACCGACTATAGTGACCCTGCTGCTCTGGCGGAGTTCCTTGAATCTGTTCAACCCTCTACAATTGATAAGACATGAATTTGAATACATGACTAGTCTATGGTCTCCTCTATATATGCATATTTTGACATGCTTTCTTTAGGTTCTGCATATTAGTGATGTTTAACTTACTTACTTTGCATAATGTTGTTCTTTGTAACTGTTTGGTTTACTGGTCTATCAGTGCCACTCACTTACCCATAGTTCTTGTTAGCTTGTATTGTTCTTTGCTAACTCCTTATGCTGATGCAGTCTGTGCCATGCATTATTTCTTTATTATCACAGGTTTATTGCCTTGGATGCTATAACTATATGTATCTGCCTTCAAATGTTCCATGCATCTCCCTTCATATATCTTTTGAATTATTTCAAATTTTCATATGTCCATAACTTGCTTATCTTTTAATGTTAAAGGTCTTAACAACCCGGTAAAACGAGTTAAGATACTGAGATATGTTGAAAGCTTTACTCCAGATATCATCCTACTTCAAGAGTCGCATCTTTCCATAACAGAGTCTGCTAAAATGGTGTTAAAGGGCTTTTATCCGGTGTTATTCTCTGCTGCAGTACAGAAAAAAGGAGGGGTGCTCACCTTTATACGCAGACGATCTGATATATCTATCACCTCTCTTACTAATGACAATTACGGGAGATGGCTAGCAGTGAATATCCAAGTTAATGATTTGCCGATCAGTTTAATCAATATTTACGCACCAAACATGGACCTCCCATCCTTCTTTGATGACATCATGAACTTAACTGCTTCTACCTGTGGTTCACATTACATTTTAGGGGGTGATTTTAACCTAATTTTGAACCCCTTATTAGATAGGAAATCTTCTGTTCCCTACCGCAAATCAAGATCTTGGTTCAAACTCCAGGAAATGTTGGAACATCTGAAACTGGGAGACCCCTGGAGAACCTTACACACTGAAGATCTAGATTACACTTTCTACTCAGCACCACATGCTTCATATTCACGTATCGACTATTTTTTACTCAGCTACAACCTGATGGCTAAGGTTGAATCAGCTACCATTGGAGATATAGCTGTTTCTGACCATGCTCCAATTTTTTTGACCTTTACCAATGTGGGCGCTAAGGTTGGTAGGAAAGTATGGCGCTTCAACTCCTGCTTATTATCTGATGACAATTTCATGTCAGTAATGCGGAAATACATCACTGAATTCTTTGAATTAAATCCTCCGGAAATCACTAGTTGGCCTACTACCTGGGATTGCTTCAAAGCTTATATCAGGGGGATGATAATCTCCTATTCTGCCACCAAAAGGAAAGAAATCCTGAAATGTGAAGCCACTCTCTTACAAAGACTGAAATCTGCAGAAGATATACATAAGGCTAATCCTAATGATACATCTTGCCTGAATTCTTTGAGGGCTTTAAGATTTGAATATAATTTACTACTCAGCTCTTCCGCTGCTAAAGAAGTTTTCATGAAATCGGCATACTATTATGCGAATATAAATAAGTGTGGCCACCAACTTGCGGAATATGTTAAAATAAAATCGGAAAAAACCATGATTCCAGCTATACAAGATGATGCTGGCGTCATGTGGCTTGATAATACTGATATCTGCCTACAATTTCATCAATTCTATACCACGTTGTACTCATCAGATGCACCTGATATTTCATCCATTGGTCCTTTTTTGGACGCCTTGCCTCATGTCACTCTTACTGAAGTACAATCTGCTAACCTTGCTACCCCAATAACGATTGGTCATCTATCTGAAGCATTGTTATCCATGGCAAGAAAGAAAGCGCCTGGACCTGATGGTCTCACAATTGAATTTTATCTTGCTTTTCAGGATCTACTTCTTCCCATTCTACTACAACTTTATCTTTACTTCATTGAATCGGGTCAAGTCCATGGAACATTTACAGAAGCGAGTATTATTGTTTTACTAAAACCAGACAAGAATCCACTTAATGTCAAGAATTATCGACCCTTATCCCTGATCAACACTGATGCAAAGATTTTTGCTAAAATGCTAGCCACCAGATTACAATCTGTACTTCCTGCTATTATCCACCCTGATCAAAGCGGTTTTATGTGTGGCCGGCTATCTTCAGACAACACTAGAATGTTTGCTCATATTATTCATCAAGCTCAAAGATCAAATAAGCCTCTCGTTGCTGTTGCCTTGAATGCTGAGAAGGCATTTGATCGCGTGGAATGGCCCTTTGTCTTTGCGGTACTTAAGTGGTTTGGATGCCCTGAAATATTTATTACCTTGGTGAAAGTCTTATACACCTGTCCTACCACCTCTATCCGTATAAATGACTCATGTTCAGCTCCTTTTCACCCTACTCGTGGGACAAGACAAGGGTGTCCATTATCACCTTTGCTGTTTAATCTTGCTCTCGAACCACTACTCATTGCCATTAGATTGACTACGTCCATCCAGGGATTCAGCATAGGTGACTTTCAAGTGAAATTGTCTGCATACGCTGACGACGTGCTATTATACATTGACCCGGCTTCGCTGCAAACTGCTTTTCTTCTTCTGGAAAAATATTCCTGTATCTCTGGCTATAAATTAAACATCTCCAAGACTGAAATCTTGCCTCTAAACAACTTAGTGGATTTAGAGTCCTTACAGGGGCTACATTTACAACCACCTACACGGAAATTGAAATATTTAGGTGTTTTCTTTGGATGCTCATTGGAAGACTCTGGGATATACAACGCGGAATTGTTGTTGCAGATTGCTACTTCCATGTCGGACCGATGGTCTCCCCTCAAACTGTCATGGTGGGGACGTCTTGATACCATCAAGATGATTTTGACTCCTAAGCTCAACTACATTCTATCCATGATTCCTTTCTTATTGGACCACAAGATATATACTAAATTGGAATCTATATTAGTCGCTTTCTTATGGCAGCACAAACCACCTCGTATTGCTTTGAAAAAGTTAAAGGCTGCTAAGGAATATGGAGGTGTGAACTTTCCAAGTTATCGTGAATACCACCTAGCTTTTCTAGCTCGTCAGGGATCGAAATGGTTGCTTCCAACTATGCATGAGTGTACACCTCCTTGGCTCTCTTTTGAGTTGCACCTTCTTTCATCACAATATCTAAAACATGTTTCCTTTATGACTCCTTCCCGAACTACAAAAGATAACATCATTTTGGCTTCTACTGGTGCTGCTATAAGATCTATTGATGCTTGTGCGGACTTGACTTGGAACTCGACAGTGTTGGCATCCATATGGAACAACCCACAAGTTAAGATTCAAGGACAACATATAGAATGGAAGTCATGGTTAAAAAAGGATATTTGGTCTTTCGCTCATGTGATGGAGAATACTACGCTTATGTCCTTTTCTTGTATTGCCAAAATATACCACTTGCCTGTCACGTATAACTACCGCTGGCTACAACTTCACCATTGTTTATCACTTTATCTTAAAGCCCACCCATTGTCATTACAGACTCCATCTATACTTCAGTGGTGCTTGAAATATAGTGGTGCAAGAAAGGAAGCATCGGCATGGTATCACACTCTTCGGGATCATAAATTTGTGCCATGCTTATCACTGTGCAAATCTTGGGAAGATTCCATACACTTATCTTTTACACCTGCCACCTGGAAATTGATATGGTGCTCCATGCGTAATTCTCTTAAGGCTTCGGCCATGGCTCAGCAGATGTTCTTTCTCTTACACCGGGCCTATTGGACCCCTCATAAGCTTTCTCTGATTGATGTTAAACATTCTAATAAATGTTGGTCTTGCACATTAGAGGTCGGCACTTTTGCCCACATGTTTTACTACTGTCCTAATGTGCACATATTTTGGTCTCAAATATGGGCAATTATTTGTGATTACTTACCAATCAAATCTCCCATCTCATATGCAGTGGTGATATTTGGTGTTCATGCATTGCCTGATACTCTGGATAAATATCAAACTAGATTACTGTACAGTTTATTACAAATAGCGCATAAATCAATTCTATCGAACTGGAAGGATTCTGCATCTCTAACTGTAACATATTGGTGGAATCTTGTGTGCCTGTATGGCAAATTTGAAAAGGTTGCTGCTGAGAAATCCAATTCAATGTCTGCCTTTGATAAGACATGGGCTTCTATAATAGATATATGAAGGTCTGTTATGATATTTTGTTCTGCCTGCTTCTCTTTTATGTTTTACTTGTAGAGTCTTTCCTGTGATGATTTATATGTATTTTGCAAAACACGGTTCTGTATCCTGCTGTTTTTTACCATTGTTATTGTCATTTTATTATATGACAAAAATTCAATAAACATATTGAACACAAAAAAAAAACTGTTGATATTTTATTCTTCCCAAAAGATTTCTTTTTGACACCATACCCACCACAGAAAACGGTTCACAGTCATAAGCGCGCGAGACAAACGCGCGCCGACATTTGAGAGTGGACAATTGAGCACAAGACTTCAACGCACCGCTCTATAAGCTTTTTTTAAAGGGCTCTGACGGGGGTATTCTCTTTCATAAATATAATAATATAAATATCTTCCAAAGACTTAGCTCTTATTTCACTTCATGCTTAGCATAATCAGTTTTTTCGGTTTGGGAAGGTTGGGAAGGTCCAACCTTCCCAAACCGAAAAAACTGATTATGCTAAGCATGAAGTGAAATAAGAGCTAAGTCTTTGGAAGATATTTATATTATTATATTTATATATTTATGAAAGTGAATACTATATATATGGAATGAAATATAGTACTAAGCACTAAGCACTTTGATAAGGGAGTTGTAACAATAACACATTGCACTTTTAAGATCTAAAAATTATAGAGAAAGAGCCGATGATGAAGTACCACGTAAAGCTTGCCACGATGAAAGTCTTTTGATGCGGTGGAGTGGTGGGGCTGAGGCTCATAGATTCTTAAAAACTGCCCTTAAACCAATATAAAAGATGTAATAAATGCTCAGTTGCTGGGGGAATATTATTAACTGCTGTTTAACATGGGCTGCTTGAACATTGCCTCCCATGCAGTTACCTGACTGCCTGACTGAAAGATTGAATATCTATTATTGAACATTTGCTGCCACCTTCTGGTCTTAAATCTTCACATTGATTTATTAATGTGGGCATTATGTTAATACACTCAGATCTATATTTCTAAAGGTGGCTACATGCCAAGTGATATAAAGAGTAGCGATGAGCACAGGACAAAAAGTTTTGGTTCATTTGACTTTTTTCCCCAGATTTTAGGGTATTTTTTGGGTTCATGTCATGTGTTCTTCTTAACATAAACCTCATAACATAGTAGATGATGGCAGATAAAAAGACCTGTACAGTCCACTCAGTCTGCCCAACAAGACAAACTCATAGCATAAGGTATGATGTGATTCTACATAGGCATATTTGATCTTGATTTATCCTTAAGAACTAAACAGGGGTAGGGAAGCTGTCCAATAGAATACTGCTCAACAGATAGAGATCAAAATAAGACAATATGATAAGAAAAAAGATCTTTACATATATATTTGCATGTTTCAAATGTAGTGCATATAAGAAGATTCACATACACTCAGAATTGTGTAATTTGACCAACAGCCGAAGTTCCTATAGCCAAACCCACCACCCAATCACTGTGTATGGAATAGTGACAAGCATTAAATAGTTACTATATGGTGATTCTTCAAAAATGTTGCTTCATTCAAAAAACTATAGTAATAAATTTAACTCTTTAATGCTTGAGAAGTTTTTAAACTAGGAAGAAGGGGAAAGCCGACAGTCGACCGAAAGTCGATGGTTCGGGAACCGGTATACCCAGAGGATACTGTGCAAGAAGTTAGCGGAGAAGACTCAGCAGATCATGGACAGGACAGAAATTCTGGATGGATCGAAAGGGACACAAGAGGGAAGAAAATGCAAGAAAGTAACATGCCGCAAACTCAAGTGTATATACTCGAATGCAAGGAGTCTAAGGAACAAGTTGGATGAATTAGAAACTATGGCACAAAAAGAGAACCTTGACATCATCAGCATCACGGAAACATGGTGGAACGAGGAAAACATCTGGGACACTGTGCTACTGGGATACAAGCTATACCGCAGAGACAGAGTTGGTCAAAAAGTTGAGGGCATTGCCCTGTTCGTCAAAGAGGGAATAGAGTCTGCCGGAGAGAACACACTGGAACAAAGAATAAGTTAGAATCTCTATGGGTCAAAATTCCAGGAACAAATGGAACAGAAATGAAGATCAGCATCTACTACTGACCCACAGGGCAGTCTGAAGAAATTGATGAAGAAATGACGGCTGAGATTAAACACAACTGCAAGGGAGGAAATGTAGTTATTATGGGTGACTTTAATTACCCAGGGATAGACTGGATCTTAGGCACCTCTGGTTGCAGTAGGGAAACCAAGTTCCTGGATGCAGTGGGCGATTGCTTCCTGGAACAACTTGTCAAGGAAAACATGAGAGGAAATGCAATTCTGGACTTAATTCTAAATGGACTATGAGAGACGCTGGGATGCAGTGATCACAATATGATCTGCTTCAACCTGGACACGGGGGCGAAACAACGATCCAGAACAGCGGCCACAGTGCTGAACTTCCAAAAAGGGAATTACGAAGGGATGAGACTCATGGTGGGGAAGAAGATTAAGAAGAGGATAGGTGCTGTAAAAATGCTAGAGCAAGCATGGTCCCTTTTTAAGGAAACAGTCGACGAAGCACAAAATCTATATATACTGCGTATCAACAAGGGATCCAAGAGGAAAAAGAACAAGGAACCAGCGTGGCTCACTGTAGCAGTGAAAGAAGCGATCAGAGACAATAAGATTTCTTTTAAAGTTTGGAACAGATCAAAAACAGATGAAAATGGGAAAAAGCACAAGCAACATCAATGCAGGTGTCATAAGGTGGTAAGAGGGGCCAAAAGGGACTACGAGGAAAAAATTTGCCAAGGAGGTGAAAAACTTCAAGCCATTCTTTCGATACATTAAGGGGAAACGAACCGTGAAAGAAGCGGTGGGGCTGTTGGACGACCATGGAATAAAGGGAGTGCTAAAAGAGGACAAAGCCATCGCCGACAAACTGAACACGTTTTTTGCTTCTGTTTTTACAGAAGAGGATATACGCAACATACCGGAAGCTGACAGGCTATACCTAGGAAATGAAAACGGGAAACTGACTGGGTTGATGCAGGCAGATTGACAGGCTTAAAAACGACAAATCCCCTGGACCGGATGGCATCCATCCAAGGGTAATCAAGGAACTGAAAGGGGTTATAGTTGAACTGCTTCAATTAATAACCAATCTGTCAATCAAATTGGGAAGGATTCTGGAACACTGGAAAGTGGAGAATGTTACGCCGATCTTCAAGAAAGGTTTGAGGGGAGATCCGAGAAACTACAGACCGATGAGTCTGACCTTGGTACCAGGAAAGATGGTAGAGGCGCTGATTAAGGACTGCATCGTTGACCACCTTGACGGACACAATCTGATGAGGACCAGCCAGCACGGCTTCAGCAAAAGAAGATCTTGCTTGACAAACTTGCTGCACTTCTTTGAGGGAGTTAACATGCAGATAGACAAAGGTGACCTGGTCAACATTGTATATCTGGATTTTCAGAAGGTGTCTGACAAGGTCCCGCATGAACAACTACTTTGAAAAATTGTGAGCCATGGGATTGAGGGTGAAATACTCACGTGGATCAAAAACTGGTTGGCAGATAGAAAACAGAGAGTAGGGGTAAATGGACAATACTCAGACTGGAAAAGCATCACCAGTGGAGGGCTACTGGGTTTGGTGCTTGGGCCTGTGCTCTTCAACATATTTGTAAATGATCTGGACATTGGTAGTACGACGAATGAGGTGATTAAATTTGTGGATGATACGAAGTTATTCAGAGTAGTGAAGACACAGGGGGATTGCGAAGATCTGCAACGTGACATAATCAAGCTCGAGAAATGGACATCGACATGACAAATGAGGTTCAACGTGGATAAGTATAAAGTGATGCATGTCAGCAACCAAAATCTCATGCACGAATACATGATGTCTGGGGCGGTACTTGGAGAGACCTCCCAGGAAAGAGACTTGGGAGTTCTGATCGACAAGTCGATGAAACCGTCCGCACAATGCGTGGCAGTGGTGAAAAGGGTGAACAGAATGATAGGAATGATTAAGAAGGGGATCATGAACAGATCGGAGAAGGTTATCATGCTGCTGTACTGGGCCATGGTGCACCCTCACCTGGAATACAGCGTCCAGCACTGTTCGTCATACATGAAGAAGGACACGGTACTACTCGAAAGGGTCCAGAGAAGAACGACTAAAATGGTTAAGGGAATTTCTTGGACATAGAATACAGATGTTTCCTGACCTGTCACATGAGATGAAAAGCGTAGGCGTGAATTTCTTTTACTAAAGCCAGGAGTGTTCAAGTTTCAAGTTTATTAGTATATTTGATGAATCGCTTATTAGAATTACTAACGATGAACAAAATTAAAAATAGAGTATAATACAGAGAGACTAACATATTAACAATATTCTTTCATAAAATACAAACATGAGTCGGGAGGGAGAGTGGAAAAGTTACAATTTTCATCTTGGTAGAAAAAGGAAAAAACAAGAGGGAGGGGGGAAGCTTTAGGGGCTTCTTTTTACTTGCGACATCCGTGCAAGTGTATTGTTCATCACCAAATGAATAAATATATTTTCTTTGAACCCTTTCAATTAACTACTTTCCTGTCTGTATCCTGGTTGGATAAAGAAAAATCGTAAGCTCGTTAGAAGTTATGCATTTTGCTCTCAGCTTATAGCAGTGATTCATTAAGTTGTAATCTACTTTGTTTTTTCTCGCTAAATGTGTAAGTGTTGGATCCATTTTGAGGACTTGAGTAAAGTTAAGCCATTGGAATTTTTATGTATTATTATGAACATATTTGTATAACAATCTATTTCTTTTTGGATTGTTTTAAAATGTATCGGGCTTGATTTCTTTTCTGTACAAGTTTAATGCTTGATATTATGTTGAAACTTATAAATAAATAAATAAAATGGTTAAGGGGCTGGAGGAGTTGTCGTAAGTGATAGATTGGAGAAACTGGGTCTCTTTTTCCTTGAAAAGAGGAGATTGAGAGGGGACATGATCAAAACATTCAAAATACTGAAGGGAATAGACTTAGCAGATAAAGACAGATTGTTCACCTGTTCCAAGGTAGGGAGAATGAGAGGGCACTCTCTAAAGTTGAAAGGGGACAGATTCTGTACAAATGTAAGGAAGTTCTTCTTCACCCAGAGAGTGGTAGAAAACTGGAACGCTCTTCCGGAGTCTGTAATAGGGGAAAACACCCTCCAGGGATTCAAGACAAAGTTGGACAAGTTCCTGCTAAAGTTTAATAATAATAAACTGGAACACACGCAGGTGAGGCTGGACTCATTTAGAGCACTGGTCTTTGACCTGGAGGCCGCTGCGTGAGCGGACTTCTGGGCATGATGGACCACTGGTATGACCCAGCACCAGCAAATCTTATGTTATTTGCTTCTACCTGGCACTGCCTCATCTTGAAAATGGCTACCTCGACCTCTAGTGGCAGCCTTCCAGTACTTCAAGTACCACAATACCTGAATGCTGCAGGAAGAATATCAGTTGACTTGTTTTCATCCCAGTATTTCTGAGTATGCGAGTGGTTCATTCCCTTGCATAGTAATAATAATAATAACTTTATTTGTAGACCGCAAATACCTTGCAGTTCAATGCGGTTAACAACAAGAGGGAAACTGTACAAGCACAGTAATAATACAACAAATTAACATTAATAATATCATCAATATGATAAAATTAGCATATCATTGTAGAGATTTACCAAATCAATAAGTTTTCAATGATTTTCTGAAATCTTGGTAAGAGAGAGAGGCCATAATCAGATTACTTAAAATCATATTGCATTTACCTGCTTGAAAGGCGAAAGTCCTTTCAAGAAATCTGTTACATAAACAACCTTTTAAGGATGGAAAAGTAAACAATGTGATACTACAGGTTCTGTGATTGATTTCAGATCACACAAAATGTTTCAAAAAATAACTAGAAGCATAACCAAATATTTGGTTATGCTTCTAGTTATTTTTTGAAACATTTTGTGTGATCTGAAATCAATCACAGAACCTGTAGTAACGTAAGCAGGCAAATTTAAAAATAATCCTCACTTCTACTGGAAACCAGTGTAACTTTTGAACAGGAAGGAGTTACATGATCCGATTTTGTTTTCAAACCAAAAATCAGATGCACTGCTGTGTTTTGGATGACTTCCATCCTTTTGATAGTTTGCTTATATGAACCCAAAATAAACGATGTTGCAATAATCCAATAGACTTAGGGCTCCTTTTACAAAGGTGCGTTAGGGCTTTAACATGCGGAATAGCACGCGCTGAATTGCCACGCGCGCTAGACCTTAACGGCAGCATTGAGCTGGCGTTAGTTCTAGAAGCATAGCATGAGTTTAGCGTGCGCTAAAATCCTGCGTGCGCTAAAAACGCTAGCGCACCTTAGTAAAAGGAGCCCTTAGAATCAAAGATTGTACCAGCTACTAAGGTACTTTAGGGATACACTTCTCCCTCGTTATTCATGGGGGATACGGGCAGAGCCGGACCGTGAATGGTGAAAAACCATGATTATCCGGCTCTGACCCACCCCCACCTCCCTGCCGCCTTCCCGGCCTTACCTGGTGGTCTAGAGGGCTTTCGGGGCAGGAGCGATCTTCCTACGCTCCTGCCCCGTGCAGATCGCCATGAGGAAATGGCTGCTGTGAGTTCCCATAGTCTCTCGAGACTACGATGGGAACTCCCTACAGCCATTTCCTCATGGCGATCTGCACAGGGAAGGAGCATAGGAAGATCGCTCCTGCCCCGAAAGCCCGCTAGACCACCAGGTAAGGCTGGGAAGGCGGCAAGGAGGTAAAAAATATGGGGGGGGGGTGTTTTTTCCCCCTCCCCAGAAAAAATCACGATTATGTGAAATCGCGAGTGCAAAAACCGCAAATGGGGAGGGGGAAGTGTACTACTTTTGCAGCTCAGTACAAGTTTATGAAAAAAATACCAGGCAAAGGGTTACCAGATTTTCCTTTGGGAAAATCTGGACCCCATGGCCACACCCTCAGGTCTGCCCAGTCCCGCCTCTGTCCCGCCCCACCCCCCAGAGAGCATCCACGCATGCGTGGACATGACGCAGTGATGTGACTGCATTGCGTCCACGCATGCGCGGGTGCCCCTTCCCAACGCAATTTTGTCAGGAAGCTTCAAAACCTAGACAAAGTGCTGGGTTTTGAAAAGCCATCCGGACCCCCCCCCCCGGACATGTCCTCAAAAGAAGGACATGTCTGGAGAAATCCGGACGTCTGGTAATGCTAACCAGGCAGTTGGGTAGTAGAGAATGATACGGTGACAAAATTCATCACCGTTCCCGTCCCCGCGGATAACCGCGGGAAATAATCCATGTCAATTTCTAGAGTCTATTTCAACCTCGGTCCTTCTACACCAGTATTCTTCAAAGCAAAGCTTGCGGGTCAGTGGTTGTGCCCAATTATACTCTGATTCTTATCTGAGCCAAGTATAGAACAAAGAAGCCATTGTGACATCACTAATGTGATTCGTTCTTAGGCACTGGTGGAATAAGGCTTTATGACATCACAATATCTGCTCTGGATACCAGAGACTGTCATTCTGTAGTGTCTGTTTCAACCTCAGTTCTTCTACACCAGCATTCTTCAAAGCAAAGCTTGTGGGTCAGTGGTTGTGGCCATTCATACTCTGATTCTTCCCTCTCTCCTTAAAGAATGACATGAAGATAGTTTCCTGCGGGGACGGGAACGGTGATGAATTTTGTCACCGTGTCATTCTCTATTGGGTAGTCTGTCTGTGTTGCCTGCTGCTTTGTAATGGTTACAGAGCCATGTGTGGAAAAATAAGGAGCTTAGGATTTACGTCACTGCAGCTTTCCGTTTCACCGTGATCCTCACTGAAAAGTAAATTACCTTTCAGTTTTGTGACACATTGCATAGCTTCACCAATTCAGATTCCAAAACCTTCATTTCACTTACTGGTAACTTTTCTTCTCGCTTCTCCAACTTTTCTTTCACTTCATTTAGTGCCAGTCCTTGTTGCTCTACTTTAGAATAGATAGTCCCGGGATCGGTACTTAATGTAGAAAAAGATAACTTGAGGTTAGAGTCCATAACTGATATGGCTTGCCATAATGTCTCCATATCAAACTTCACTGGTTTCTCCAACACCCCAAATCTAATGATATTACCTCCTTCTAAAGCACCTCTCAGTTGTTCCCTGGTGTAGGGCAGCTGCTGTGAGCTTACAACTGCTCCTTCTTCCATCAAAGCTGGAGTAGAGATCCCTCCTCTGCTGAGATCCGAAATTTCCCCACGGGAGATCAAACCCCCAGTTCCTCCTAATACCAATGTGCTTCCGGGTGGGGTGGGACCAGCCCTTGCTCCGGGCTCAGAGATGCCTGTTCAGGTCGCAGGCCAGGTTCACCAGAGGATATCGGGCTTTCCCCCAAGGTAGGTTGTACAAATTCACCCAAGGGGGCAAAGGCTTCCGTGATCGTTGTCTGAATTAGGCACTGGGGGGGGGGGGGGGAGTCACCTCAGCCGCCGGGCTCGCGTATGGGGCGAGTTGTTGAGCAACGCCGACAGAACAATCTCATGGACAGAGCCTCCCTCTCAGGCGTCCATTCCCGACACCATCTTGATTCTCTCAAACAGCGAGCTTTAATGGTATTAGTGTTTGATAGTGCACATTAGTAACTCTTGCTGAAAATTTATAGGGGGTAGATTTTTTTGTCAGACTTTGGATTCATAAATAAACTCATTCTTTTTTGTAGAATTTGAGCAATAACTGTTTAATAGATCATTTTAAAACATGTGCTGGTTTTATCTTTGAGTAGAGAGAGTAGATTTAAATGTAATGTAATGTAATGTAATTTATTTCTTATATACCGCTACATCCGTTAGGTTCTAAGCGGTTTACAGAAAATATACATTAAGATTAGAAATAAGAAAGGTACTTGAAAAATTCCCTTACTGTCCCGAAGGCTCACAATCTAACTAAAGTACCTGGAAGGTAATAAAGAAGTAAAAAGTAGAGATAGAGGAAAAATTAAGAAATATAATAAACATTTTTAATAAGACAGCTTTGATCTAAATACTTTGGAGGTAGAAGAGAGGAGAGAAAGGAATAGATGCAGAAGGTGAAACCGTTGAACAGTAGAATTCTTAAATGGTCATCTCTCTCAATGAAGGAGAATAAACAGTGGAGGTGATTAAATTTGCAGAAGACACTAAACTGTTCAGAGTTGTTAAAATGCATGCGGATTGTGAAAAACTGCAGGCAGACCTTAGGAAATTGGAAGACAGGGCGTCCAAATGGTAGATGAAATTTAATGTGGACAAATGCAAAGTGATGCACATTGGAAAGAATAACCCAGATCACAGTTACCGGATGCTAGGGTCCACCTTAGGGGTTAGTGCCCAAGAAAAAGATCCGGGTGTCATTGTAGACAATACGATGAAACTTTCCACCCAGTGTGTGACGACGGCCAAAAAAAGCAAACAAGATGCTAGGAATTATTTTAAAAAAAGGGATGTTTAACAAGACTAAGAATATTATAATGCCTCTTTATTGCTCCATGGTGCGACCTCTCCTGGAGTATTGCGTTCAGTTCTGGTCTCCTTATCTCAAGAAGGATATAGCGGCACTGAAAAGATTCAAAGAAGAGCGACCAAGATGATCAAGGGGATGGATCTCCTCTCGTATGAGGAAAGACTAAAAAGGTTAGGACTCTTCAGCTTGGAAAAGAGACGGCTGAGGTGAGGTATGATTGAAGTGTAGAAAATCCTGAGTGGAGTAGAGCGGGTACAAGTGGATCGATTTTTCACTCCATCAAAAATGACAAAAACTAAGGGACACTCAATGAAGTTACAGGAAAATACTTTTTAAACCAATAGGAGGAAATATTCTTTTCACTCAGAGAATAGTTAAGCTCTGGAACGCATTGCCAGAGGTTGTGGTAAGAGCGGACGGCGTAGCTGGTTTTAAGAAAGGTTTGGACAATTTCCTGGAGGAAACGACCATAGTCTGTTATTGAGAAAGACACGGGGGAAGCCACTGCTTGCCCTGGATCGGTAGCATGGAATGTCGCTACTCTTTGGGTTTTTGCCAGGTACGAGTGACCTGGATTGGCCACCGTGAGAATGGGCTACTGGTCATTGATGGACTATTGGTCTGACCCAGTAAGGATATTCTTATGTCTCCTGGTAGAGGTGGTAGAAAGAGTCTGAATTTCTTGAAAGCGTGGGACAGGCATGTGAGATTTCTTAGGGAGAATAGGAGACAATGGATGCTGCGGATGGGCAGACTGGATGGGCCATTTGGCCTTTATCTGCCATCGTGTTTCTATGTAAGTGTCCTGGAGGCAGTGCCAGTAGAAAACTTCATAAAAAGAGCAGGTGAATAGTGAGTAGATTAAGGAAAGAGAGTCAGGGAGTCATACATAGTTTCAACGGAGGGGGGGGGGGTGCAACTGGCCTCCCCCTCCCCTGAACATGCCCCTCCCTATAATATTACTAAAGAAAATCTGGTGACAACTGGAGCAGTTGCTAACTACCCTGATAGAGCAGTGTTTTTCAGTGCAAGGCCTGGGGGCCAGTGGTGTCCCTGGAGTCTTGTGTTGCGGCCCTCATCAATTTTTTTCTGCTACTCTCTGCCTCTTTACCTAAGCTCATGATTGAAAGGGGGAAGAGGATGGGAGGCAGAACCGCATAGTTGAAGGACGTGGCATTTCTCAAAAAGACAGAATTTACTGGAATTGCCCATATCCTTAAGGATTCACACCTTCGAAGTTTGAGGGTGGGCTGATGGGGGTGGATGTCATTACCACATGCTCCTCTCTTTCATGGGAAGATATTTGGTGGTTTTCTGTTAGCTCATTTGGATTCAAGGTGGCCCAGACTTAAAAACTAGTGAAGACCACTCTGATAGAGAGGCAAGAGACACTTATAGAAGAACAGAGGAGTTTAACCTTTTCCTATTGTGTGTCCCGGATGACGGGACATTCCAAAAATGTCATTGCCATCGTATGTCCCATACTAATAAAGAACCAGGAACACAAAATATTTGAATTTACAGACTTATGACTTATTTACATTATGTTTACAATAGCCGTAAATGATAACGGTGAATAATACAAAACTTTGCTACAATAATTACGATTGGAACCAGTGTAACGTAAAATTTATTACGATAGGAAAAGGTTAACATCTGCCCAGCACAGAAGATGGGAGAAAAAAAAGGCACAAACTCTCAGAGCATACTGAGTTGCTAAGATTTTGAGCATCTTTGATACTTTTTGCAACTATGTTACTTTGCTCTTATGGACTGTTTGTCTCATTGCTTTCGTGCCCTTGACACCATACATATCTTAGCACTTGGGAAGGTCTAAATAAAATAGGCATTTTATTATATTATTACAAAGCCCCATTATTATAAACGCGTCAGCCAAAAACTTTGTTCGAAGTGAATACTCAGTGTTGAGGGGACTCTGACTAGTCTGTGAGTTGAGAAGAGGAAATTTGGAGAGGTTTTTGTATTTATTTATTTAAGAATTTATATACCACTTATAGCCGGGAAGGGGTAAAACGCGGACCTGACGGACCTCGCGGATCTAAACCCGCACGGCCTTAAAAATCTGAGGTCCGTGCCGCTTGTAGTTAAGTTTCTGGCTCTGACAGACCTCGGTGACAATTTAGCGCTGACGGATCCGTCTCAGCATAGGGAGGGGAAAGTATTAGGATCCGTCAGCGCTACAATGTCACCGAGGTCTGTCAGAGCCGATTTACTGGGGCTGCAGGAAACCAGTTTAAAGGATTCGTTTTAGAGCCGCTCCAGCACTAGCACTAGTCTCTGGCTCCGACAGACCTCGGTGACATTGTAGCGCTGACGGATCCTAATACTTTTCCCTCCCTATGCTGAGACGGATCCGTCAGCACTAAATTGTCACCGAGGTCTGTCAGAGCCAGAAACTAACTACAAACGGCACGGACCTCAGATTTTTAAGGCCGTGCGGGTTTAGATCCGCGAGGTCCGCGTTTTACCCCTTCCCCTTATAGCCTAAATGGTTTACATTCAGGTACTCAAAGCATTTTTTCCCTCTCTGTCCCGGTGGGCTCACACTCTGTCTAATGTACCTGAGGCAATGGAGGGGTTAAGTGACTTGCCCAGGGTCACAAGAAGCAGCACGAATTTGAACCCGCAACCTCAGGGTTCACAGAGTTCTTTTGTGTATCAGTCTCTGGGGTCTCCCTCAGCCCCTCTGATCTGTGAGGTTCACTATATTAGGTCTAGACCTGACGTGCTGACGCTATGAATTCAGATTTTGCAAACACATGACTCTTCACCACAATGTTTCACGAAGGACAGATAAGTAAGGTGTTGAGAAACAACAGCCAAGCGTGGGTGGAAGCAACAAGTAGTGTTCAGCTGTGTCAAACTAGCTATGGTTGTACAGTCTGTCACAGAATCCCACTGTGTATGAAATTTTTCTTAAAGCCTTGTGTTGTCTGCTCGGCTCACTTCCAGCAGATTAAGTCCTGTAGCGCTCAGACATTCTTCTCATACCCTTGAGGACTGAGTGCCAATGTGAAAACAGCCCACTGGCGTCTGAGGAAATGACGACGTTAATTCTGCTATAACCTGAAAACAGCCTACTAAAAGCACTCCCTTCTCTGGACACTCAACTCCTCAAAGTTCAGTGGCAGACCTTAGGAAACTGGAAGACTGGGCGTCCAAGTGATGAAATTTGATGTGGACAAATGCAAAGTGATGCACATTGGGAAGAAAACCCCAAATCACAGTTACCGGATGCTAGGGTCCACCTTGGGGGTTAGCACCCAAGAAAAGGATCTGGGTGTCATTGTAGACAATACGATGAAACCTTCTGCCCAATGAGCGGTGGCAGTGGCCAAAAAAAGCAAACAAGACGCAAGGAATTATTTTTAAAAAAGGATGTTTATCAAGATTAAGAATGTTATAATGACCCTGTATCGCTCCATGGTGCGTCTTCATCTGGAGTATTGGATTCAATTCTGGTCTCTCTTATCTCAAGAAAGATACAGCGGCACTAGAAAAGGTTCAAAGAAGAGCGACCTAGATGATAAAGGGGATGGAACTCCTCTCGTATGAGGAAAGACTAAAAAGGTTATGGCTCTTCTGCTTGGAAAATAGATGGCTGAGGGGGAGATGTGATTGCAGTTTACAAAATCCTGAGTGAAGTAGAACGGGTACAAGTGGATCGATTTTTCACTCTGTCAAAAATTGCAAAGACTAGGGGACACTCGATGAAGTTACAGGGAAATACTTTTAAAACCAATAGAAGGAAATATTTTTTTGCTCAGAGACTAGTTATGCTCTGGAACGCGTTGCCAGAGGTTGTGGTAAGAGCGGATAGCGTAGCTGTTTTTAAGAAAGGTTTGAACAATTTCCTGGAGGAAACATCCATAGTCTGTTATTGAGACAGACATGGGGGAAGCCACTGCTTGCCCTGGATCGGTAGCATGGAATGTTGCTACTCTTTGGGTTTTGGCCAGGTACTTGTGACATGGATTGGCCACTGTGAGAACAGGCTACTGGGTTTGATGGACCATTGATCTGACCCAGTAAGACTGTTCTTATGTCTGTAAAGTCCAGCTACTACTACTACTCAGATAGAGAAAGAGATAATGGTTACTGTGGATGGGCAGACTAGATGGGCCATTTGGCCTTTATCTGCCATCATGTTTCTATAGTGCTGAAAGGCATACACAGCGCTGTATATTTAACATTCAATAGACTGCCCCTGGTGAGAAGAGCTTACAAACTAATTTGGACAGACAGACAGGCCATCTCAGAGTTGAGGAGTTTCTGGAAAGGAGGAAGAGTTAAAAGCAGCTTCAAAAAAGTAGGCTTTTAGCTTGTATTTGAATACTGCTAGAGATGGAGCATGACATATTGACTTTGGCAGCCTGTTCCAGGCGGCAAGAAAAAAGGAACGGAGTCTGGAGTTGGCGGTGAAGGAGAAGGGTATAGATTAGAGGGACTTACCCAATGAACGTAGTTCACGGAGGGGGGGAGGGGAGCATAGTGGGAGATAAGTGAGGAGGGATATTGAGGGGCTACAGAGTGAATGCACTTGTAAGTCAGTATTCGGTAATGGATGGGGAGCCAATGAAGTGACCTGAGGAGAAGGGTAATGTGAGCATGGCGGCTGTCATGGAATGTGAGTCATGCAGCAGCATTTTGAATAGATTGAAGGGGTGAGAGATGGAAGCTGTGTGTATGGCACAGTTGCAAAGCTCCCCATGTGGCATCAGATACACCAGCTGTTGGTGGGACTTTAGATGCCAATTTGTGTGGCTTCCCAGCTGACTGCATGACATTGGCTGCAGTACCTATAAGTAACAGCATCCACGCTTATATCATAATATGCACTTTGTAAATAAAAATAATAATAATAACTTTATTCTTGTATACCGCCACACTACACAGTTCTAAGCGGTTCACAAAAAAGAGAACTGAACAATCAGTGAATAGTAGATACTGAAGAAATGCAAACAATGGGAAACTAAAAAGAATCAAGTGACAAATTTATCAAAAAGATAAGTCTTCACCAATTTACTATAAGAATAATAAGACGAAGCATGTAAAATAGTTTCGCTTAGCCAAGCATTCAATTTGCCTGCTTGAAATGAAAGTGTTCTGTCTAAAAATCTCTTATAACGACAAGATTTTAATGTCGGATAGGCCAATAAATATGACCTTCGAGTGGATTTGATGGTGTGGGGCAAGCCAAAGTGAGAGGAAAGGTAAACTGGAGCCGAGCTGAATAGAGATTTGAATCAAATGCAGGAGAATTTAAACAAGACTCTTGCCTCTATCGGTAACCAATGTAATTGTCGATGGTAAGGACTGACACGCTCATGTTTCTTCAGACCAAAACAGGAGGGGCCTAAGGCTACTGGGACGATTCCGGTTGGTCCAGGCGCCTCAGGCCCCACCTGTGGGCAGGGTTTGAGGCACCCAGGCCAATCAGACCCTAAGGCCAGACATTCCTGGGATGGATGGCTGGCCGGATGGACAGACGGACTTGGCACCCGTCCGTCTGGCCATTGTTTAAAGGTACAGGGAGGGAGATTGTGGGGGTCAAGGGGTTGGCCAGGGGGGTCTCGTGGGCCATCAGGGGGTCCAATCAGGGGTTCGTGGAGGCAATCATGGGAGGGGGTGTCGAGGGCAGGAGGACCTGGGTCTCTCCTGCCCGTATCTTAGTGGGAGTGTGGGGGTAGGGGGTTCACCTGGACAGGAAGGCTTGGGCTCCTTCTTGCCCAATCATAATTGGCGAGGGGGGGGGTGCCACCAGGCAGGAGGGCTTGGGCTCCCTCCTGGCCGATTGTAATCGGCAACGGGGGGGGGGGCGGCAAGAAGGCTTGGGCTTCCTCTTGCCCCGATCGTAGTCAGGGGTTCAGGATTGCCGGTGCAAGAGGGCTTGGCCTCCCTCTTGCCCCGATCATAATCAGCAGGGCCAGGAGGACTTGGGCTCTCTCCTGGCCTGATGTTGTCAGCTGGGGTTGTGGGTCTCTGGGGCAAGAGGCCTTGGGTTCCCTCCTGCCCCAATCGTTGTAGGGGGGGTTGAATTCTGTAACCAGTGTTGTTTTTGACAGACACCAGTTACAGAATCCAGCTTTTAGGCGAAGGACTGGCTCCTCCTTCGCCTAAAAGCTCTTGTTTTGGGCGTTTGGGACTTAGGCCTTTTTTAGGTTGATTATATGGTGTAAGTTTATACGTAATGGTGGTCTGGGCGTTTAAACAGCTGAATGTAGAGGCAGGCCATTATCAAAAAAACACCTCCTTTTGGACTTTTTTTTGATAATGGACATTTTCCCTGCTTCCACTTTCAACGTTTAAGGCCTTAGGCCAAAAGGGGACTTAGACTTTTTTTTATTATGCCCCTCATGCTGTTCCTATGTCATTGACATACGAGATGGTTTTATTTGGAACATTATTGAAACTGAAGAATCCAGTTGACAAACATAAAAGCAGACTTCTATTAATTATGACAGGGTTCGCTATGCAAATGATAACCAGGAATTGGAAAAATTGTGACAGGTTAAACCTTACCTTCTGGTGGGAAACGTTGTGCTTATGTTATAGGTATGAGAGAATGTATGCGGAACAAGTGAGAAATAATAAAAAAATTCAAAGAAGTCTGGGGTCCGTTGGAAACATTTATTACATTGTAGATTGGTTAATTGGAACAATCCTTAATTTTTGGATTTTTTTTCTTTTCCACACACATCCAGAAAGGAGGGGGGGAGGGAACGGAGGGGATTGGGTATAAGGTATTTTGTTTTTTATATATTTATGCAATTGTAAGTGTTATTAATTATCTATATCTGTATGTTTATCTGTATGCACTTTTTCTTCAGTTTGGAAAATTAATAAAGATTTAAAAAAAAAATAAATAAAAAAATCGAAGGAATCAAAGTCCATGCCTGACAGAGCTCCATTTCGATCCTTCTTCAGGGGCAGGAACGGATTCACACTTTTCATGTGTGCAACAGCAGCATCTATGAATAAAACACTCCAAGAAAATTAAGGGGGGAAGTTATCGACGTGAATTACCCTTAAGATGGGTTACTTTACTACAAGCTATGCTATTCTAGCACGAGGTCTCACTGCCTAAAATGGCACAATTTGTGATAAAAATAACCCATCTTAGTGGTAGCCCACATTGATAACTACATAAGACCAATGGTCCATCTAGCCCAGTATCCTTTATGTAATCAGTGGCTTTGAGGGACCCCAGGATGGGATTTAAAAATTATTTTCTTTTCTTTTCTTTTTTTTAAATGTATTTATAAAATTTACACATTTATTATCAAGCATATCATCTTGTACAGAAAATGAGATCAAGAAAACATAATATTATTATTTACTCTCAAACCTGAAAATAAATCAAAATATTAGAAGAAAAATAAACATCATAACTTAATCACACACTAGTCCTCAAATTAGGATCCAGGATTAACGATGAGAGTAGAAATTAAAGAATATTTTAACAAGGAAAATCACTTAAACTGCTACTGAAAAGAGAGCTATTTAATTATTGCAAGGGTACAGATGGTTCTACAGACTCAAGACGTTTCGAAGAAAGGAAAGCAGTCAAGTGAGCTGGTTCTACAAATACATATTTCAAGGAACGGTATCTAATGACACATTTAAAAGGATACCTAAGAAAGAAAAGACCCCCTATCTGAGTCACTCCTGGTTTTTAACATTAAAAATTCCCTTCTTCTCTTCTGAGTCTCTCTCGAGACATCAGGAAATATCTAAAAATGATTTTCTGATCAAGCACAATCAGATCCACGGGGAAAACTTCAATTTGCACAGTTTTTCCAACTTTTGTTTTTCTGGACAACCCTAAGGGCTCCTTTTACAAAGCTGCTTTAGTGGCTTTATCGCACGCACATTTTTAGCGCTAACCCCCGCGATAGCCAAAAAAACTACCGCCTGCTCAAAAGGCGGTCACGGCTAGCGCGGCCGGCAAATTAGCACGCGCTGTTACACGCATTAAACCACAAACGCGGCTTCGTAAAAGGAGCCCTAAGTTTATAGTCAAACCAAACCGTTTGATGATCGCTACTACCCAGGTGAGCACCCACTCGAACATTAGAGATACTCTCTCCATTTGTGAGGACCAGATCCAATATCGCTTTTTCCCTCGTGGGTTCCGTCACCATTTGTCTGAGCAGAGCCTCTTGAAAGGCATCCACAATCTCCCTACTTCTTTCCGATTCCGCAGACGGAACATTCCAGTCCGCATCCGGCAGGTTGAAATCTCCCAACAGCAGAACCTCCTCTTTCCTTCCAATCTTTTGGATATCCACAATCAGATCCTTATCAATTTGCTGCGATTGAGTTGAAGGTCTGTAGACTACACCCACGTAGATAGAAGTTCCATCTTCTCTTTTCAGAGCAATCCATATCGCTTCTTCCTCTCCCCAGGTCCCTTGCATTTCGGTCGCTTGGATATTGATCTTTACATAGAGAGCTACTCCTCTGGCTGGCAATTTAAAAGCAGTTAAATATGATGCAGTCTTGGAACAATGTATGTTTAAAAACCAACAATATTGCTGATAGCACTTAACTTGTTAATTTCAACATTAAGATGTCTTCCTCCCAAAACCCCCAGATGCAAAGTACCCTCACTCATCGCTTACGATATTAAAGTGATATACAACACACCTACTTGATATTCATCTGTCTTTTTGCCATTTGCAGGACGCAGATTGTAGAAGTCTGTCCAGCAATGGTTTTAGTTCCTAATTACTGAAATCGCTGACTAAGCACCACCGTTGCCGAGTAACAACACCCCGACAGCCATGTTTGGATTCCATCCTCTTTCTATTTATCCCACACATTTTCGAATTCTGTCACTGGTTTTTCTCATTACTATTCATATCTCTTCCAGGAAGTCATTCCAGGCATCTACAACTCTCTCCATGATAATGTTATTTCCTGATGTTATTCCTAAGTCTATCACCCTGCAACCTTAATTCATGTCCTTTAGTTCTACTGCTTTCCTGTCTGAGTGCCCTTGGTTTGGGCCCTAAAGCGCCTGACTGGGTTAGAAACTGGGTGGAAGGTGACAGAGGGTAGTCGTTAAAAGAGTTTCCTCTGAGGAAAGGGATGTTACCAGTAATGTGCAGCAGGGATCAGAGGGTGTACAAGTTTAGTTAAAATTCAATATACCGCTTATCGGGCTTCTAAGCGGTCTACAAGTTTAAAACAATGAATTAGGATGACAGACACTGTTACGAACAGATGTACTGGAACGACAGGGACACGGGGAAAGAAATACATGTCAAATAAGAAAGAGAACCATTTAGGGGCGGGGAGGAGATCCTATCTGTAAGCAGAAGCTAAGTAAAAAGCTGAAGCTTGGAAAAGGAACATATGCTAAAGACTGAAAGCGTCTTTGAATAAAAACGTTTTTAATTTGAATTTGAAACATTCTAATACGGTTTCTTCCCAGAGTTCTGGGGGCATTGCGTTCCAAAGTGAAGTGGCTGTGACGGAGAAGATTGTTGATCATGTTGTGCTAAGGACGCGGATTGATGATATGTTTAGGAGGTTTTGGGAGTATGATCTGAGTGATCTAGAAGGAACGTATGGAATGAAGACACTGTTCAGGAATTCTGGTTGGTTGGTGTTGCATGTTTTGAATGTTAAGAGCAAAATTTTGTAAGTTATTCTGTGGGGTATTAGGAGTCAGTATGCTTTTATCAGGAGAGGTGTAACATGGTTGAATTTATTAGCATTTTCAATTAATTTTATTGCACTGTTTGGTATAATTTGCAAGCGTCTGATCTCTTTTTAGGTGGTACCTTTGTATAGTGCGTTACAAAAATCTAGATAAGAAATAACAAGGGAGCGTATCAGAGTATTCAAAGCAGAAGAGTTGAGTACTTGGAAAGTGAGCGTATCAGACGTAATCTGAGGAAGCATTTTTGGACCAGTTATCTATTGGTGAAATGTAAGCTTGCTATCCAGGATGACACCCAAGAGCTTCATGGATGATGTTATATGAAATGATGTAGAATTAAGGCCGATGGGGGATTGTAATTGAATTCCATCCTTGCATGGGAATAATATTGTTGAGGCTTTTGTGATGTTTAGGGCTAACATGTTTTTCTGAAGCCATTGACTTTTTTTTTTCTCTATTTTACAGTTGATGCTTATGATTTCAGTTGGGTTGTTTGTGTCTAGAGGGTGGAGTAGCTGAATATCGTCAGCCTATGCGACACCTAGGCATTGGTGGGGTGCCCAACATCCCTCCATCACTATATCCAACATTCTTCCCCCTTGCATCCCCTTCAATCTGTCCCTCTGTTCCCTCTCATCCTTCTTTTCCCCATGTATCTCTACCTCACTTCTCTCTACGCCCAACAATTTTCCTCTTTCTTCCTTTCCCCGTGTGCACCATCTTTCCTTCTCACTTACACACTCATCCCAACAATTCTCCCTTTCTATCCCCTCCATGTGTCCCACGTTCAAGCCTCCTCCCTTCCTTCTGTGTCCCGAGTTTGTGTCCCCCCCTCCCAGCCTGCCAACCTCTGTCCCAAATTCATGCCCCTCCCATGTTCCAATGTGCTCCTCCCCCCCCCCTATTCTCCCTTTGTCCAACTTTATCCCTTCTCTCCCTTACTTATTCAGGGCCGTCCAGCTGGGCATGACCCCCTCTGCCAAAGCCGAATCAGTGTCCTCTGTAAGTGCATGTCCGTCTTCCTTCCGGCTTGGCTGCTCCTTATCTTCAGCACCAGCTGTAATTGTTTGCCGGGACAGCGCGCAACGGCTCTTGCACGCTGCATGCTGCTGACCCAGTTCAGCCGCATGCAGCGTGCAAGAGCCACTGTGCGCTGTCCCGGCAAACAAGTGCAGCTGGTTCTGAAGATAAGGAGCAGCCAAGCAAGAAGGAAGATGGACACGCGCTTGCAGGGGACATTGATCCAATCAGATCAGGAATAGAATCCAATCACAAGTCAGGAATAGTTCAAAATTGGTTTCTGTTCTGGGTGGGTGATGTCATCTAATTTGGTTGGTCACATTTTTCCTAGCTGGGCAGAGCCTTGATTGGATTTTAATAGGGTCATTGGCCCAGATTCACTAAAGGTAGCAATTCAATCACTGTTAGCCGATTACTGGCTGATTTTGAAACAGCGATTGATTCACTACCTTTTTTGCATGGTCAAAGCACTGGGGCGGGGCCTAAGGCCCGTAGATCGATGATGGAGTCCAGAGCAGGAGCGACTCTGCACCCCTCCTGCTCCCAACTTTTTGAAAGGTACGGGGAGGAGGGGAGGGGGGGGGGTGGGCCTGGGCTCAACCCAACTGATGGCAGTGGAGGGGTTGCGATGGCAGTAGGGAGTTGGCATCCCCCCTGCCATATTCATGCGGGGGGGGGGGGGGCAGCATCTGGGAATGTTTTTTTTTTCTGGGACCAGGACCAGTGAGTGACGCACCGATGGCAGGAGGGAGTTGGCATCCCTCCTGTCTTTTTCTTGGGGGGGGGAGGAGGGGCAGCAGGATCATGTTTGTGTGTGTGTGGGAGGCTTTTTATTTTTTTTAATTGGCCAGATATTTTGCGTGTGTAATGCACGCAAAATATCAGTGCCATTTTAAAAAAATGAACAAAAAACAGGCAGACCTGTCGGTAACTGTCGGGTCTGCAGCAGTCAGGTTTTAGGAGAGTAAAACCCGATTCAAAATGGCCAAGCAATTGTTAGTGAATCAATCGCTTGGCTATTTTGCATGGGGTTTTACTAATTTGCATGGGTTGGATCGGATCGGAGATTGATCGGGCAGCAGTTTAGTGAATGGGGTCGGAGAACAATCGCAAAACCAATCGTCGGTACAGGATCGGAAGGTTTAGTGAATTTAGCCCATTGTCTGGGGAGTTTCAGGTAGATGGTCCCCCTTCTGTTATATCCCAGCTCTGAATGCATAGGCAATTAATACTGTTGCTCCAAACCCTCTGTCTTTTTGTTCCACTCCAGCCTCTGTTTGCTGTTCACAGCTTGAAGAATAGACTTCTGTTTGACATTGCTGCACCTTCTATTATGGTGCATTTTTTTTGCAGAGTAAAGTTCTGTTTGACACTGATACCAAGCCCAGCTATCTTTTGTATTCACTGAAAGGCGTACTTAACTTCTTTGTTTCAGGCTTTCAGAGGTCAGCTTGAGAAATAATTTATATAATTCTTAGCTATAATTTTCTTAGATTCAGATATCCTGTATAATTAATCATATCATGCTACAATATAAGCTTCGGCCCATATTCCAGATGCTCGCATTTTACTGTCCTATAGTGTTGGCACCCGATGCCACACAGCTCCACAAGGAGCGAGTCCCCAGGCTGGGATGGTGCCAACAAATCCACCCCTACACCCTGTGGATGACAGTCAGACTCTGGTATTATACAAGACAAACCAACACTCCCAAAGAGAAACTGCCCAAAGTCAGGCCATACTGCAAGGTAGTCCACTAAAAGATACCAGGCAAGTGTTACTCCCTGGCACCTGTCATAAACCCCTGACCGTACCCAGCACCATCAATCAGTTTTCATATTTAACACCTATATCTACCAATTATTACCTGCAAAGGTAACATAACCTGTAATGACCATTTGATAACCTAAAATTAGTAGGATGCACTAGGACTATTCTTCCCTTACACCCTGATTGCGAGCATGGACACTGAACATAAGAACATAAGAAGTTGCCTCCACTGGGTCAGACCAGAGGTCCATCCCACCCAGTGGTCCGCTCCCGCGGTGGCCCACCAGGTCCTTTGACCTGTGAAGTGATTTGACCATTTTTATATCCTACCTCTGCTTCTATCTGTACCCTTCAATCCCTTTATCCTTTAGGACCTATCCAAACCTTCCTTGAACCCCTGTACTGTGGTCTGGCCTATCACAACCTCTGGAAGAGCATTCCATGCGTCTACCACCCTCTGGGTAAAAAAGAACTTCCTAGCATTTGTTCTGAACCTGTCCCCTTTCAATTTCTCCGAGTGACCCCTAGTGCTTGTGGTTCCCCACAGTTTGAAGAATCTGTCCTTGTCCACTTTCTCTATGCCCTTCAGGATTTTGAAGGTTTCTATCATGTCCCCTCTAAGTCTCCTCTTCTCCAGGGAGAACAGCCCCAGCATTTTTAACCTGTCAGCGTATGAAAAATTTTCCATACCTCTTATCAGTTTTGTCGCTCTTCTCTGGACTCCCTCGAGTACTGCCATGTCTTTCTTGAGGTACGGCGACCAGTACTGGACACAGTATTCCAGGTGCGGGCACACCATTGCACGATACAGTGGCATGATGACTTCTTTTGTCCTGGTTGTGATACCCTTTTTGATGATGCCCAGCATTCTGTTTGCTTTCTTTGAGGCTGTCGCACACTGCGACGATGGCTTCAATGTTGCGTCCATCACCCCCAGGTCTTTTTCAAGGTCGCTCACCCCTAGCAATATTCCCCCCATTTTATAGCTGAACATCGGGTTCTTTTTCCCTACATGCATGACCTTGCATTTGTCCACATTGAAACTCATTTGCCATTTTTTTGCCCACTCCTCTAGTCTCGTCAGGTCCCTCTGCAGGTCTTCACAATCCTCCTTGGTTTTGACCCTGCTACAGAGTTTGGTGTCATCAGCAAATTTAATGACCTCACATTTCGTCCCCGTCTCCAGGTCGTTGATAAATATATTGAACAGGAGTGGTCCCAACACCGATCCCTGAGGGACTCCGCTCGTGACCCATTGCCAGTCTGAGTAATGCCCTTTTACTCCAACCCTCTGTTTTCTGCCCGCCAGCCAGTGTCTGATCCATCGGTGTACATCCCCTTGCACCCCGTGATTCCACAGCTTCTTAAGCAGCATTTCGTGAGGTACCTTGTCGAAGGCTTTTTGGAAGTCGAGGTAGATGATGTCTATGGCTTCCCCCTTGTCCATCTGGCTGTTTATTCCCTCAAAGAAGTACAGTAAGTTTGTGAGGCACGACCTACCCTTGCAGAAGCCGTGCTGGCTCGCCTTCAGTTGTCCATTTTTTTCTATGTGCTTGCAGATTGTGTCCTTGACCAGTGCTTCCATCATCTTTCCCGGGACCGAGGTCAAGCTCACCGGCCTGTAGTTTCCCGGATCTCCTCTTGATCCCTTCTTAAAGATGGGCGTGACATTTGCTATTTTCCAGTCCTCTGGGATCTCCCCAGTTTTCAAGGATAGATTACATATTTGGCAAAGTGTTTCCGCTATTTCGTTTCTCAGTTCCTTTATTATCCTTGGGTGGATGCCGTCCGGGCCCGGTGATTTGTCGCTCTTCAGTCTGTCTATCTGTCGGAGGACATCCTCTCAGCTCGCCTCTAATTGGACCAGCTTTTCATCGTGGTCTCCATTTATGATCTCCTCAGGTTCTGGGATATTGGATATGTCCTCTCTCGTGAAGACTGACGAGAAGAACTTGTTTAATCTGTCAGCTATCTCTTTTTCCTCTGTTACCACTCCTTTCCTGTCTCCGTCGTCCAATGGTCCCACTTCCTCCCTGGCTGGTTGCTTCCCCTTCACATACCTGAAGAATGGTTTGAAGTTTCTTGCTTCCCCCGCCAGTCTTTCCTCATACTCTCTTTTTGCTTTCCTAACCTCTCGGTGACATTCTTTCTGGTGCCTTTTTTGTGCTCCTTCTGGTTGTCCCTTGTTGGGTCCTTTATCCATTTTCTGAAAGATGATTTCTTGTCACTTATCACCTTTTTTACTGCATTGTTTATCCATGCCGGGTTTTGAGCTCGATTCTTTTTGCACCCTTTCCTAAATCTCGGGATGTACAGGTCTTGTGCCTCGTGCACCGTGCCCTTGAGTAGGGCCCAGGCTTCCTCTACGGTCTCCATCTTCATTGAGCTGTTGCTGAGCTTTTTTTCCCACCATTTTCCTCATGGCCTCGTAATTTCCTTTTCTGTAGTTGAGTGCTGTCGTTGTGGTTCTTTTCACCTTTTGTGTTCCTATGTTTAGTTTGTACTGTATCATGTTGTGATCGCTGTTTCCTAATGGTGCTAGTACTACCACCTCCTTTGCAGGTCCCCTTAGCCCATTGAGGATTAGGTCCAGAGTGGCATCCCCTCGCGTTGGTTCCGTGACCAGCTGTTCCATGTAACAGTCCCTCGTTGCCTCTAGGAATTTAGTTTCTCTCGTGCAATTGGAGTGTCCAGTGTTCCAGTCTATTCCAGGGTAGTTGAAATCCCCCATAACCACCACACTTCCAATTTTGCATACCTGCCTCAATTCGTCCTCCAGGTCCTGGTCATTTGTTTCTGGCTGTCCTGGTGGGCGATAGTACAGTCCCAATTTGATGTCTGCTCCATTTCTTCTTGTCAGTTTAACCCATATTGATTTCAAACTGTCCGCCCTTACTGTCGTTTCCATCCTGGTTGAAGGAATGGAGTCCTTTATATACAGTGCTACTCCTCCATCCTTCTTGTGTGTCCTGTCCCTCCTATAGAGTTTGTACCCTGGCAGGGCCACATCCCATTTGTTGTCCTCGGACCACCATGTCTCTGTGACTCCTATTATGTCCAAGTCCTCTTTACTGGCTATAACTTCTAGCTCTCCCATTTTTGTCCTTAGGCTCCTGGCATTTGTATATAGGCAAATTAAGTCCCGGTTGGTTACCTTCTCATTTGGTTCTCCTCGTGGTTTGGTGCTCCTGTCGATCCCCTCACGGTCTGCCAGTCCCCGAGCCTCGTTCTGTTCACCTTCCTCCTGTGGTGTGTCTATCCCGTCCTCCGTCCGCTTCTTCGACTTTGGATAGCCCTCTGTTTCCGGCTGTTTCTTCATTTTGCCGCTCTTTAGTTCCTTAAGTTTCTTTGATCCCTGCAAGGCGTCTTTGGGTTTTAGTCCAGAAAATGTCCACACAGTCTCGAGCTCTCTATTGCCATTTCCTGATTCAGTATCCTTGCTTGATACTGTGGTCCGATGTGTCGAGGTCAGATCGACTATCGGCTTTCCCCTTGTTATCAGTTTAAAGCCATGTCTATGCTGGTCTGGATGTTGCGTGCCAGCATCCTCGTCCCAGCCGCGGTCAGGTGCAGTCCGTCTCTCCTGTAGAGCTTGTTTTTCCCCAGGAAGGTTGTCCAGTTCCGTACAAAGTGGAAACCCTCCTCATCGCACCATCTCCTCAGCCGTTTATTGCTTGCAGCTCGATCTGTCTCCTTGCAGCTGCCCTCGGTACTGGCAGGATCTCTGAAAAGGCTATCTTCCTTGTCCTCAGCTTCAGTTTCCTCCCCAGGATCTTAAACTGCTCGGTCAGTGTAGTTCTGTTGAAGTTCCGTCTGCTGACATCATTTGTTCCGACGTGGATTATCACTGCTGTCTCCTCCGTCTCAGCTCCCTCCAGGATCCTCTCGATTCTGTCAGATATGTCCTTTGTCCTCGCCCCTGGGAGACATGTCACTAGGCGGTCTGGTCTGCCTCCTGCTATGTGACTGTCCACCTCTCTCAGGATTGAGTCTCCCACCACGATTGCAGATTTCCCTTTTCTCTGCTTCCTCTTGAGTCTCAGGTCTGTATCGGTGATTTGACCCTCCAGTCCTTCCTCTTCCTGATTGGTTCCTCCGCAAGGTCCTTCTCCCCCGGCTTCTGGTGGTGGGTCCTGTCCTCCATCTGATGGTTCCCTTTCGAACTGCTGGTGATCCCGTGTCTCTACCATCTTGCAGGCCTCCTCGATGAATCTCTCGAGCTCTCTGACCTGCTCATTGATGTGGTTCTCTCTGGTGGTATCGTCAATTGCCTTGATTTCCCATGGTTCCCCTGCGGCACAGAGTCCCTCCAGCTCCTGGACTTTGATCTGCAGTCTCCCGACCTCCTTCTTTAGGCTTGAATAGCCCACCACAAGAGAGAGTAAACACAACCAAACAGGCCATTTTGGAGCAGTGGCATTCCCCTGTCAATGTGAGTGGATCGGCCCACCTTATGCGGAAGGCTGCCTATACACCAGAAATCCTGAAACGAGACTACCCAAACTGAACGGCCTACAGAAAGAAAGAAAACCCACCACCTGCCCCGCGACCACTCTGCAAAGGACCCCGGCTGCTTGGTCTGAAGGACAGAATCAGCCGACCTGAAGATCCAGCACTGGCCCAGTTGTCCTGCCATACCTCACATAGCAACACCAGTTCCGTGATTGAAGCAAACCCCTCAAAAAAACGGAGTTGAGTGAATTACTCCTAGTCACAAAGGATCAGTTGCGAAAACCAAACATGGTCTGCCCAAGTGACACTAGCGAACGCCAGCCCAATTGAAAAATTTCCATTCACACAGGCTGTCAACGCCATAGACTCCACAGGGATTGGACCCCCAGCTCCACAGATCCAGCCAGGATCAGACCCCTCTCAGAAGCAGCATCCCCCCCCCCTCAATGAGCCGCTTCTACAGGCTTCTGAAGGCGGACAGAAAATCATGCAGAGGCACCAGCGATACAAACACCACCAGGTCGTCCTCCTCCGTCCCCTAGAAAACTCTGCATCTGTGACCTGCAAGGAAAAGAAGGAAGAGCAGCAACAAGACCAACAACATTGGGCCACAGCGAAAGAGCCAATTAGGGCAAGCAGGGCTCCAAATCACTCTGATTTTCCTGCTCCTCCCCTGGAAGAACCACTTCCCCAATCCACTCTGACCTGTGCCCCGATCCACTCCAGAATAAAGCCGCGGGAGCAAGCAACCCCGTTGAGCAGCAGGCTCGCTGAGGCCCTCCCAGCCCTAAAAAAACCCACCCTCCCTGATAGCAATAGCTAAGACCCGGGGCATTGTGGGAGCTGACCTAAGCTTGGAAATAAATTAACCAGCAAACCCCAGCCCTCAGTGGAAATCGAACCAGAAAGCATTAGGCCACTCCTTCACAGAAGTGCTTCCACTCAATCCCCTCAATCATGAAAATCAGACGGTCCAGGAACCATTTAATATGGCTGAGGCCTCCCTCTCCCATCCCAAAGAAATGTCCCTATGGCTCCACCATGCAAAATGAGGGGCGGGGCCACTCTAGTAGGGTTACCAGACATCTGGATTTACCCGGACATGTCCGGGCATCTGGACGTATTTTCAAAACCTGGCACTTTGTCTTGGTTTTGTAAAGCTTCCAGCTCGGGACCGCGTTGGGAGGTCATCTGTGTATGCGCAGATGCAACGCAATGACATCACATGCATTCACGTGACATCATTGCGTCACACCTACGCATGTGCAGATGCCTTCCTGATGCGGCTCAGAGTACGAGAACAGGTGGAGGGCTGAGGCTGGGGTGGAACAGAGTAGAACTTGAGCAGGGCTGGGCGGAACTGAGCGGTCCTGGGGGTCGGGGCCAAGGGGCTGGATTTTATAATAGTAAAATCTGTTAACCCTACTCTATAACCAGTCAGCTTGAGTCCCCCAGAGTAGATGGGAAGGAGGAGCCAACCCTACCTCAGAAGTGAGCCCTCAGCAGAACTGAAGTGCCTTCCAAAGAAACCTCCTCACCAACCTGTGCTGAGGCTCCGATGGAGGATTCCTCGCAGACCATGTGCTACCCAGGAAGCTGATCAGGTCAGCTACGGTCCAGTCACCTTCGAGGAACAGGGAAAGATCCTGTACCTCAGAGGCAGGCATCTTTATACCCCCATTCATAATTCCCTGTTCCTTTTTTGCTGCTCAATTAGTTTTAGACTTACAGGCAGGAAGCCGAGCTCCATATGGCTTCCCATCCAAGTAGCTCACCCCATTCTTACCTTGGGCTGACCCACTGTCCCCTCACCTAGCCTCTCCCTCCTAAAAAAGGTCTCGAAGGGCCAACCAACTTGGGCCATCCAGCCCATTGTCAATGGCACCCATCAAGACCAGCTCTTGGGCTTTGTAATGCTGATTCAGTATTATTAAAGTAGGTTATTAGGGCTGATTTTTCTCCCGGTTGGTAACACAGATTCCTTATATCTATAACAGGAAATGTTCACTTCCACGTCTTCTTTTTTTTAATCTTTATTCATTTTCAAATCTTACAAGTGTACAATATTTAGTCAGAGAATTCTTACTAATAACTTGATATTCTTATATATTATTATCAAAAGCATAAAAAAAGAAACCCTCCCTCACCATCCCTTCCATTAGGAATCAACCAATTAAAACATATATCATACATCCACGTCTTCTATCAAAAAGAGAAGTGTGATAAGTAACAAACAAAGAAAAAAAGAGAAACTCTAAAGGGGGAAGCATATACAAGAAGCAATCCCCACGAAAGTGTTGAGTCACCAGAAAGTCACTCCAGCCTCAATAGCTCTGTGGGGCGAGTCTCCTATTGGAGGCGGGGCAGGCACCACGTGAGCAGTTGTGCGGGGATAGGCCACCGGCTTTCCATATTATTATATGTCTATGGCCTTTTGCATTGTTTTGCTAAGCTAAGTCATCTCCAGTACACTCTAAGAAAAAAAAGTAGGTAAGTAAACAAGGAAGCAAGAGCGTGTGATCAGAGCAGCTGAAAGGCAAACCAGGATCACACCCCCCTCCCCCTCCAACTTGCAGCTTCCCTCTGCGGTCGCTCAGCCCCCCCTGACGCGATCACAGCACCTGCCCGGCGAAAGGCGTCTACCAAAGCCTGCACTTCCTGAGAAAGGGGAAGAGCCTTAACGGGGTCAGAGCCAGGAAGCCGCTCGCATCGCCCCGGCAGGAGGGCTCTCCCCGTCTTCTGTATGCGCTCGGTGGGTACAGAGGCTCAGCGATCGGCTGATCTGGGCTTCGGATTTCTTTTCTTATCCGCAAGTTTTAGGGAACGGGTTTGTTAGCTAAGAAGCTCTGTGGCTTAGTTTGGCATTCGTGAAAGAAATAAGCCGGTTTAGTACACTCTAGTCTTTGGAAAGATTTGTAATAATAATAGTGCAAGATTTAGATGTTTGGAGATGCTGCGTATATGGGTAATCTGATCTACCTATATACAGTATATATACTGTAGAATGGGCTTTTTTTGTTATTAGTAAGATATGCTAAAAAGCACGAAATCGTTCGTAAAGCTCTATGTCTACTAGTTCTTGTTCTGTAACTTAATAAAATCGACAGCAAACCTTTGGTGATTTCACAAGGGTTAGTGAGAAAACCTTAGTGTTTTGCTGAAAATTTCCGGGGATCTTTTTGGCCAGTTTGTGGGTAAATGGGTCACCCCCAAACACCATTGCGGTGAGTTTTTAAGCCAAAAGAAAAGGCAAGTGTGATGTCCAAACCAATAGTACCAATTTTAGTTGACAAACCTTGCCTTTTCTTTTGGTCTTATTTCTTCATCAAGGCAAGTCGCTTTAGATCCGCGGAGCCCGCGTTGTACCCAGACCCCGATCCCCTTTCCTGATGTTATATCCTCTCCCCTTCCTCTCTTTTTAATTTGTTTTTTTTAATGATGTAATTATTAACTTTCCCTTCCCCCTCAAGCCCATGTTCGTATTTGTAATTTGTCCATTTAATGTTCACATTTCCCCTCCCCCTCTAATAATTTATTTTAACCTTTCATTTTTAACATTGTAAACCGGCCAGGTGCTCGGTGATGGTTGGTATATTAAAATTAATAAACTTGAACTTGACCCCGGACACTTGTTTCTGAAGATATACTGTATGAGGTAACGCCGACGATTGGAGAAACTCCCTTAAAACGTTTATAAGACCGTTTGCCCACAAGGGGTAACAGTATACTGAGACAAACAATATGTCAACAAGCATTTTGCACATGTAGTATATGCAATTTTAAACGGGCAAATAAGTTGTGACATGTCTGTGTCTGATGCGGTGGTTTTTTTTTAATGTAGCTTGCAGTTCTTCGGTACCCAGAAGGAGCTGCTTATTCCTTATACCTACAACTCCCAAGGATGGTGAATGTGCTGTTCAGTTTTTGACACTGTGAAATCAGGATTAGAGAATGACACGGTGACAAAATTAATCACCGTTCAACCGCGGGAAACCATCTTCATGTCATTCTTTAAGGAGAGAGGAAAGAATCAGAGTATAATTGGGCACAACCACTGACCCGCAAGCTTTGCTTTGAAGAATGCTGGTGTAGAAGAACCGAGGTTGAAACAGACACTAGAAAATGACAGTCTCTGGCATCCAGATATTGTGATGTCATAATGCCTCATTCCACCAATGCCTAAAAGCCAAACTCATCAGTAATGTCACAATGGCTTGTTTGTCTTATACTTGGCTCCCATAAGAATCAGAATATGAATGGCCACAACCACTGACCCGCAAGCTTTGCTTTGAAGAATGCTGGTGTAGAAGGACCTAGGTTGAAATAGACACTAGAAAATGACATGGGATTATTTCCTGCGGTTATCCGCGGGGACGGGAACGGTAATGAATTTTGTCACCGTGTCATTCTCTAATCAGGATGTTAAAAATCATGGCTTTGCATTATTAGTCTATGGCCCCCAAGGCCAGAACCCAGTTCTGTTGTGACCTAACAAACACAGCCGGGACTTTATCTGTTTTCTCTCTGTGTCTGATGAAAAGAGGGGAGGGTCAATTTTTACGCGGGCATTTCCTGAACTGTTGTGTTTCTGTGTTGCAGCTGCTGGAACTGCCTCGCATAGAAATGTCCTTATTCATTTTGTGTTTGTAGGTTTTCTTCTCCCCCCACCTCCCTCCAATGGCAAATCTAGTTCTATTCTGTTAATTTTTGAAGTTTTTGCCCTCTGACATTTTTTCAATCCTTTATGGGTAATTAATTTCCTTTTAACATCTTAACCCAGTCTTGAAAAAATAAAAATTAAGCCTGTGTCCCTCCTTAAAATCGAACAGGCACCAGGGGTATTAAGATGATGCCTTAGATGAACTTTCAATCTTGTGGCCTTAAGCCTCCCCCTGATTTTCATTATGCAAATATTGCCCATTCTAGAGCAATCCTGTAAATGTATAAACAGACATCAAAATATTAAGCTTTTTTTCTGCATGTACATACATAATCGGAGCAATGTCCGAAAACCAGGTATCTAGGTAAACAGCTGGCTGAAAATTACTCACCCTCCCAATGGGTAAATGTACACCCCATGATTCTTTGAATTGTCTGGCGGTCAGGATCTGTTGTTTTTCACTTCCACTGCAGCTGCTGCCCCAAGAAATCCCCTAGTTTGCTTAATGGCTGAACCTGCCCCTGACTAGCACTGTTTACAGGCTAGATAGAACAATCCTGGAGTTGGTGAACTTACTTAATCTGGTGTGGGTAGGATCCCTATTTCTGAGAGAATTCAGTTGAATGTTAAAGTTGCAGTACATATTGAATGACTCAGTCTGCCCTTTCCTGTTATAATCACATGGAGGATGAGATTTCTTTATTTTTATTACTTGGAGGATGAGATTTTTTTTTTAATTGCATTTTTAGTTCAACAAATCAAAATCATAGAGAATAGAACATACTGTATAAACTTCCATAGAAAAGGTTATCCTTTTGCCCATCTGTACCTTGAAGAGACTGAGCAGGCGTCGTGCTGCCTCTCTTGAAGAGATTTGGGGAGGGGGGAGTATAGCTACAGAAAAACATGCCTGTTCTTTCCTTCAGTAGGAATGAACTTTCCCCAGGTTTCCAACAAAAACGTCTCGGGAGCGCACACTACAAACAGAAGGGTACGCAAAAGGCAAGCTCAAATGAATGCCTCTGTTTCAAGGTCATGAATAGACTTGCACTGTAACTTTCCTAATCAGTAAAAATCACCTGACTTCTTAACAAAAGAGCCGCAGTTAGCTATAGTATGTCTTGTACGTTAAATTTCTATTTCTGGTATTTGGTTGACTCGGTGTGCAATAGTCATTGTTTCGGAGTGCTTTTTAAGACTTTTTTTTTTTTTCTTTTCCAGTCAGGAAGATCAGAAAATCAGCAATGAAAGCCAGTGCTTTTATGTAGTGTTAACAAGTATCTGGACTCCTGATGCACATGGGCTCAGTCAGCAGTGTTACCAAGTTTGCTGCTCGAAACATAATGAAGAAGCTGGTTGGGTTTCTGCTGCATTGAGGCTTGCTGTCCTTGCTTGATTATAGGGATGAGGCGTTGTGTGTCACTAGGTCTCTAGTGCAACAGTACAGAAATGCAGGATCACTATTTGTTGAAAGGCCCTGCTTTAACCTGTGCCTATCCCTGTGCTTACACTGAAGCAGTCAGTGATAAGGCTGTCGATAGCTATGACCACGCCAGAGATGGGAACAACTTTGAAGAGCAACATTCTGAAGCGCCTGTGACATGTGACAAACTTCCAAGTGGCATCCACGACGTTGCCGACGATGTGAGGAATTGTGCTGTTGGTGCTGGAAGATTGCCTGAGAATCCCTATACCAGTGAAACTGAACATAATTCTTGGGGAGATTTTGAAGGTTTCACTGAATCTCTGGCAAACTCTGAGAGCTTGAACAGTGCGCTTGGCGTGCAGGCAATAAAAAATCTCCAAAACGTTGCACGTTTTAGTGAAACACATTGCACTACCTCCAATGGACCTAATGTTCCTGAGCCTGCTGAACACGAAAAAAATATCGCTGCTACTGTTTCAAGAGCTGAGGTATGTGTGTGTTTTTAAAATAACATCTTATTGCAATTCTCTTAATTACATTTACTGTTGATGCAGTTGGACTGACCTGGTGACTCAGATGGCAAGTGTTTTTATGTGCTTCCATGTAGAAGGTTCCTGGTTTTGATTCCTGGGTTGGGGCTTTAGCTTCCAAGGTCAGCAAAGGCTGGGTCTGTTTGTAAAGGCAGCATTTATAGTCTCAGAGGGTGGGAGAATTATGGCCCTTGCGTGAAGTAATGTCTAAACAGCTAACTCTGTGCCCTCTGTTAAAATACTTTTTATTGTGTTTTGTATTGACATTGTAAGTAGCATACTGTACTATATCATAACATGAACTGTTGTTGGACTACTTTTTCTGTTTATATTTTCTATTGCCTATGTCCAAATTGATCTTGTTATACACCATCTTTGGCAAATTTCTTCAAAAAGGTACTGAATCCCATTAAATTACAGGGCCACGGTTGGCTTCCACAGGAAGGAAAGCCACAGTTTATACCCGAATATAAGTCGAGACCCCTATTTTTTCCCCCTAAAAAGGAGGGAAAATGGTTGACTCAAATATAAGACAGGGGCTTCATATTCAAGTGCCCTACCCTGCCAGGCTCTGCACCCAGACCCCTTCCCTCCCTGCCAGGCTCTGCACCCTATACCATCTCCCTCCCGATGCCTTGTAGGCCTCCACCGGGCCTGCTGCGGGACCTGGTGGTACAGGATATGAGGGTTCCCCCGTCTTTCGTCCCAGCTGAATCCAACACCCCCCCTGTGCACCCCCCTCCCCAACTCCTCAACAGCCTCATGGTGGGCGGGACAGGAAGAATCCCTTCTGCCTCCTGTGCCTGCTGAAATTGACATCCACACCTCCCCCATTTACCTTTCGGGTCCCTGGTAGCCAGCTGGTGCACAGAGCAGGAGTGATCTTCCTGCTCTCTCGCTCCTTTCGAGGCCGCTGGCTGATTGGCTGCTGCGAGTTCTTGCGAGTCAGCTGGGTCTTGTGGCAGGCTCTGTGGAGGCCTGCAATAGGTCCAGGAGGGCGATGGCCCAAATACAAGCCGAGCCTGCTATTTTTTGGTCCCAAAATCTTGGCTTATATTCGAGTACAGAGAAAGTACCTGCATATAATAAACGTAAACCACTTTGGTTGTACCATGGAAAGGCGGCATATCAGACCCATGACACTTTATAAAGGATAAAAATGTCCAGGGAGGGTGAATGAAAGCCCCTGGTTTTGGCTAAGCTGGAAGAAATGAGAGCAGAAAAGAACCGCCAGTATAAGAAATAAATTCAAAATAACAGAATTGCATTTAAGCTCAAGATTCAAAAGAGAAATTTCTTTAAAAATGTTTATTCAGTTACAAATATGATGGTAATTCTCAGTTTAATTTCAGAACCTGTGAATATTTACATACCCCGTACAAAAGACCAAAAGACTGATCTAACCGTCGGGGGTTAGGTTTTCAGTATGAAAATAGGCAAAACAAAGAAGCAAATCTATAATACTTCCAGGTATTTCCACAATTAAAAAAGTGACACGCCAAGTAAAAATAGGAAGCAAATAAAAAGAAGTTTCTTATTTAACCCCCCCCTTTTATGAAGCCACGTTAGGCTTTTATCATCACTGGCTGCGGCGGTATTAGCTCTGATGCTCATAGGAATTCTAGGAACATTTGGAGCTAATACCGCCGCGGCCATCGATTGAAAGAAAGACAGAAAAAAAGCCTAACTTGGCTTCATAAAGGGGGGGGGGTGTTAATTAGAAGGTGGTTATCCCACAGTACAAAGAAGAACTGGATTCCTCTAGACTGGCTAAGGGCAGGTGGTATGTGCTGATCACCAGGAATTGCTCAGGCTACTCGGATTCAAAAAAAGAAATAAGGCAGTTATCTAGAGCAGTGGTTCCCAACCCTGTCCTGGAGGACCACCAGGCCAATCGGGTTTTCAGGATAGCCCTAATGAAAATGCATGGAGCAGATTTGCGTGCCTGTCACTTCCATTATATGCAAATCTTTCTCATGCATATTTATTAGGGCTAGCTTGAAAACCCGATTGGCCTGGTGGTCCTCCAGGACAGGGTTGGGAACCACTGATAGCAGGCAGCCTAGGTAAGTATGAAATTCCTTTCCCAAACAGACAAGCCCAAAGCTTAAGCAGCAAGGAAGCACAGGCACATGCTGTAGTCCTACCACATTGATGCCCACTCTATATGTCTATCCACCCTCATTTCAAATACTCCCTCCTACCAATCCTTCAGGAAATCAATTAAAACCTATCTCTTTGATAAATTTCTCTGACCTCCTTCCTGCCTTGTTGTATCACTGAATTACTTGTGGTATCTCTGACATATTCTCAACTTTACCTAACCACTCTCGACTTCCAATGTAATTGAAATGTTTTACTAATGTACCTGACAATATTTACTGTAACATCACTGTATATGTACAGTCTCTTCCTCTGTAAACCGCTCTGAACTGCTTGTGGTATTGCGATATACAAATAAAGTTATTATTATTATTATTTAATAGGATGTGCGTCGGAGCGGGAAAGGGCGGAGCAGGCCTTCAGCACATGCCTTTGCTGAGGCTCTGTTTTTCCTTGCTGTTTAGCTGCCAGCTTATCTGCTTGTTTCCGCTGTTGCTTACCAACTAGCGGTGAAACGTGGCGAGGGGGGGGGTGTAGAGGGATTGCTGATCCACAAGTGAGGAGGAATGTTGGTGCAAGAAGATGGTGGACTACCGGTGGATGAAAGGGGAGTAGTGTGATGCTGGGTTTCAGGGGTGGGGGGACCCGCAAGATTACAGGTTTGCCTAGGGCACCTGAAGTTCTTGCATTGATAGGATACCCTTCTTTCAAAGGATGTCTATTTTGATGATTTTGCTTTATAATGTCACCATCTTGGCCAGAGTAAGCCAGACTGCATGTGGGAAAGTGTGCACATTATAGTTAAGAAAAATGTAGCTCTCTGCTCAAGATATATTTTCAAAAACAAGATCTTTATAGATTTGGAAGGTGATAGTAACAGAGAAGTGTGAGATTTGATGCCTGTAAAAAAAAAACAACCAACCAACCTGGCATTGGACTGAGGGCACTGGCAGTCCTTACGTGGTAATGTTTGCCTCTCAAATGTACAGGTGCCAGCATGGTTGCTGGTCCTACGTATATTCAGCGATACTAGGAAAACAAATCATGTATGTACTAGTGTTTAAGCCCGTTACATTAATGGGTGCTAGTAAAGCCTCCTTCCCTCACATGTCCCCAAATTTTCAGCCCCAGCTCCAAACCCAGAGCATTTAAAGGCCCGCGGCTTCCCCCTTCTCACAGCGAGGCGAGAAGCAAAGGGGGCCGCGCACCGTACCTGCGTTCAGCGGGCTGACGAAGGCTTCCAGCCATGGGGCGCTTTCTTGCGTTCAGCGACCCGCCTTCAGGCCCACGCCGAGAGCCATGGCCAGCTCGTACCCGGGCTCTAAGGCACAAAGTCAGCTCCCCCCCCCCCGGGTCCGTTGCGGGAAGATTAGAGACGCTCCTCCAGCAACACCTGGCAGGCAGGACTGAGAGCTGCCTCCGCCGCTGCTGAATACAGCCACGGAGGGCAATCGGGGCGGCCAGGATGCATGCAGGGAGAGAGCTTGCCTGCGCTTCTCCAGCGGTTGGTGAGTGAGGGCAGGAGGAGGGGAGTGGCCAGAGTGTTCCCTGCTGCTGCGTTCTAAAATAGAATCCGGCCACGGATCAGAAAACACGGCGGCAGGGAACACGAAACCCTAAGTGCGCATGCGTGCTTAGGGTTTTATTATATAGGATTCAGCAGCATTAAGTGCCAGTTTTAGTGCTGACTGCTGCCACCTAATATCATGCTCTCAACTCGGGCCAGCTTTTAAAAGATCTCTGGGCGAATATTAGCCCTTTTAGATGCTCTGCAAGAAAATATCCTTAGAGGATTGCCTAGCTGCTAGGGTCCCAGATCCTTTTGCTAGCAGTTTCTAGCGCAGGGAGCCGCGCTGAATGGCCCACGCTGCTCCCGATGCTCATAGAGTTCCTGTGAGCATCGGGAGCAACGCGGGCCGTTCAGCGCGGTTCTCTGCACTAGAAACTGCTAGCGCAGTTTTGTAGAAGGGGGTTAATGTGTGCATTCGCTGACTTTTCTTAAAATTCCTATAAAACTCCCCCAATGAGCCTGTTTAAAACTTATCTAAAGGGAAATTTTGAAGATTCCTGTGGCTGTCTTTTGCATATTAATAAAATGTTTTTCCTTCAAATCAATACGAAAACCAAAGAAACCAGAAAGGAAAACTCAAGAATTGTTATATATGTATCAATTTTATTTTTGATAATTTGTACTCATTATGCATCTTGTGCTTATGGTTTTTTGTTGTACTAAACCCAATAAAACACTTTTGAACTGTAAAAGAAAAAAATATTTCTTCCTTACCTTAAAAAAGATAAAAATAAAAAATTCAAGGGTGGGGTGGAGGGGAGCAGTAATAACACAAAGAAGGTAACTTCTCTTTGGATAGTCCAGGAATCTATTGTAGCAATATAGCAAAAAGAATCGAGCAAAAGACCCGGTGTGGATAAGCAATGCAGTGAAGGAAGCGATACGGGACAAGAAACAATCATTCCAGAAGTGGAAAAAGGACAAAACCGAGGAAAACTGGAAAGAGCACAGGGAACATCAGAAAGAATGCCACCAAGTGGTCAGGAAAGCAAAAAGAGAATACGAAAAGAGACTGGCCAAGGAAGCAAGAAATTTCAAATTCTTCTTCAGATATATTAAAGGGAAGCAGCTGGCGAGGGAGGAAGTCGGACCGTTGGATGATGGAGACATAAAAGGAGCGATAAGAGGGGAAGAGGAGGTGGCTGACAGATTAAACATGTTCTTCTCGTCATCTTCACAAGCGAGGACACATCCAATATACCGGAATCCGAAGAAATCTTTAACGGAGACCCAGAAGAAAAACTATTGACATTAGAGATAAGCCTCCAAAATGTCCTCCGACAGATAGACAGATTGAAAACTGACAAATCCCCGCGCCCGGACGGGATCCACCCAAGGGTATTAAAGGATCTGAAAACCAAAATAGCGGAGATACTCCAAAAAGTTTGCAACCTGTCCTTGAGAACAGGGGTGATCCCGGAGGATTGGAAAATAGCAAATGTCACACCTATCTTCAAAAAGGGATCGAGAGGTGATCCAGGAAACTACAGACGGGTGAGTTTGACTTCAGTGCCGGGCAAGATGGTAGAAGCACTGATAAAAGACAGTATCTGTGAGCATATAGAAAGGAATAGGCTAATGAAAACGAGCCAACATGGCTTCTGCAAAGGAAGATCATGCCAAACGAACTTACTACATTTCTTTGAAGGGATAAACAGTCAGATGGACAAAGGGGACCCCATAGACATCATATATCTCGACTTCCAAAAAGCCTTTGACAAGGTACCTTATGAGTGGCTACTTAGGAAACTGTGGAACCACAGGGTGGAAGGGGACGTACATAGAAGGGTTAAACACTGGTTGGCAGACAGAAAGCAGAAGGTTGCAGTGAAGGGCCACTACTCAGGCTGGAGAAGGGTAACAAGCGGTGTCCCACAGGGGTCTGTACTCGGGCCGCTGCTGTTCAATGTATTTATTAATGACCTGGAAGCAGGGACAAAGTGCGAAGTTATAAAGTTTGCAGATGACACTAAACTCTGTAGCAGAGTTAAAACTATAGGGGAATGTGAAGAACTTCAAAGAGACCTGACAACATTGGAGGAGTGGGCGAATAAATGGCAGATGAACTTCAATATAGAGAAATGCAAGGTCATGCATATAGGGAAAAAGAACCTGATGTTCAGCTACAAAATGGAGGGGGGGGGGATGGTACTGGGGGAAAGTAATCTTGAAAAAGACTCGGGAGTGTTGGTGGATACAACAATGAAACCAACGGCGCAATGCGTGGCGGCCTCAAAGAAAGCAAACAGAGTGTTTGGTATTATCAAGAAGGGTATTACAACAAGAACGAGGGAAGTCATCCGCTGTATCGGGCGATGGTGTGCCCGCACCTGGAGTACTGGGTCCAATATTGGTCACCGTACCTTAAGAAGGATATGGCGATTCTTGAGAGGGTCCAGAGGAGAGCGACACGAATGATTAAGGGTATGGAGAGCCTTTCATACGCTGAAAGGTTAGAGAAACTGGGGCTCTTCACCCTGGAAAAGCGGAGACTCAGAGGTGACATGATAGAGACTTACAAGATTATGAAAGGCATAGAGAGGGTGGAGAGGGACAGGTTCTTCAGCGTACTAGGAACTACAAAAACAAGAGGGCACTCGTAGAAATTGAAAGGGGTCAGGTTTAGAACCAATGCTAGAAAATTCTTCTTTACTCAGAGGGTGGTGGATACCTGGAATGCGCTTCTGGAAGATGTAATAGGACAGACTACATTAAGGGGTTTCAAAGAGGGACTAGATAAATTCCTGAAGGATAAGGGGATTGAAGGCTACAGATAAAGGAGGACACAGGAGCAAAAAGGGGCATAGATAAAAGGGAAAGAAGGATTTTTCAGGATATAAGGTAGTAGGAATCAACGGGCTAGACAAAAGATCACTCTACAGGTCATGGACCTGATGGGCCGCCACGGGAGCGAACCACTGGGCTCAATGGACCCTTGGTCTGACCCAGCGGAGGCAAATTCTTATGTTCTTAGAGACTTAAGTGAATTTGAGATTGTCAGATCCATTTTGTTATCGTTGTGAAATTTATATTTAAATAATTGTACAAGAATACAGCGATTATATTAAATTCAATAAATCTAATCCAATCGGGACTGTCAAAGAGATCCGATGACAAGGTGAACGGGGCCATAATGCTTGGGCCCACATGTTTGCCCAAAACTGGGATACTATCCTGAAAGGACGTTCATTTCTTACCACTAATTTGGTTCACTCAAAAAAAAAAAAAAAAAAAAGGCAGAAAGCATGCAAAAGACAACTTAATGCATTTTAATAGCACAGATACAGTTGAGTTCTGCACATTATTTTACAAATGTTTATGTTTATTTAAGATTTAATAGACCGCTCCTGCATTTTACTAATCCAAGCGGTTTACAATGTATCAAACGAAAATGAAATTAAGTACTTGAGAAAAACTACCCTCTCTGTTCCGAAGGCTCACAATCTGGCTAAAGTACCTGATTAAAATAAAAATATGTAATACATTTCTAAGATTAAAAATCAATGAAACAGAAAATAGAAATAATGAAAGAAGATAAAAAATTAAAAATAAAATAAAACAACTTTGAGAGAAAAGTCTCTTGAGGCGGCTTGATAGTAAGTGCAGTCTGCAGAACCAGGTCAACTGGCAACCACCAAAGAAACAGAACCAGGAACCACGCCAATGAAGACCGCCATGTCACCAGTCACCGGACAGACAAGGCTAGGCGCTGCCGACAGCAGACCCCTGAAGTGAAGTCCAGTTTCCCTTCGATGTGTCCAACAACGCAGCTGCAGGAGTTCAGGTCTGCCAAGGAGATGGGGAGAGAGGGCAGGTTACAGGAGATCCTCCAAAGCTGGCATCAATCTACCGCTGGTGACCATGTTGGGGCCGTGCTGCATCATGCCGATGGCTTCCCCCTTCTTCTGTTCGACAAAAGCCTGGACAGGAAAAGCTGTATTGAACCAGCTGACAGAATCCCCAGGAAGAGCAGCAGTTAGGAGAGATGAAAAAAAACACAGTTCCCCCAGAACCAGGTGTGCTTTTTCTCAAGTGACACGGCACCAGTGGACAGCCCCAGAATGATCCCTCTATGCTGCTGTGTTGAACCAGCTAATCAAATGCATGAAACAAATGTAAAATGAAAAATTCATTCTTACTATCCTATGTCTGTTTCACCATAATCATCAGGTCTTATTTTGTTTTCACCAGATCTTTTGTAAAGCAAGACAGAAATCACAGAAAAAAAAAATTTCTGGAAATGTCTCGGGAGGCAAATCTCTCTGGTTGAAGAATTTCCCAGTTACTTTCTATGTAAACACATGCTAAATACCGATAATGCCTGGTTTTTCCATTTGAGCTCTTTCAGTAGCATTTATTTTTGGATTCTAAGAAAATAAGTGGCGATCAGGTTCATCAACCCAGACTTCTTTACCAACTGGGAGAATGCGGGGGGGGGGAGGGGATGAAGCATGACTAGGTAGCTACTTGGTTCTAGATAGCTATTTCCAGCGAAGGTGATGAAAGGTGGGCTAGAAATGGCTGTGCAGTAGGCCACTGTTCTTCAATTGCCGGTCCGCAAAAAAATCTTGCCAGTCCGCGAAGGATTTGAGTCCCCGCCGCAACAAAACTTGCAACTTCCTGTTGCCGTCGCTGTGCCGGGACTCCTGCCTTTGCCGGGACTCCTGCCACGTATGATTCCTGCCTTTGTCTCCGCACCGCCAAACTAGCAGTGGCAGCTCTTTGTGCTTTTAGCTTCGGCACAGAGCTGCCCCTAAGCAGTAATTTAGCCGTGGTTTCATGAGGCAGCCTCGGGGCCTTTGCTCGGCCAGCCCACATCGCATCATAGAAGTGGGCAGGCCGAGCAAAGGCCTCGAGGCTGCCTCTTGAAACCACGGCTAAACTACTGCTTAGGGGCAGCTCTGTGCCGAAGTTAAAGGCACACAGAGCTGCCGCTAGCCTAAAGACTCTTGGGCCACTGAAGGAGGGCAAAGATCAGCTGTCCTGGAGTCTCCCTTCCTCTCACCTTTGCAAGTCCCTTTTTTCCACTTTTTTTTTTTCTTCAAACGGCGACGGGCCCCGGCATCGACGTCAAGTAAGTTCCACTGTTCCTTGCAAGCGGTTCTGCTCGGCAAAAGCTTCCCCTCTGACATGAGCCACCCTCGGGGGAAAGAAAGTGACCCGCAAAGGTGAGGGGAACGGGGGAGCAGATGATGGAAGTGGGAGGGGGGAGAGAGAAAGGGACAGATGATGGAAGAAGGCAGAGAGAGCAGAAGGCAGATGGATGTCAGTTGAGAGGGGAGAGCAGATGCTGAATGGAAGTGGGGAAAGAACACATACTGGATGGAAGGAGGAGATAAATAAAGGGGGATTCTTCTTTACCTAAAAACTACCGTCCTATTGCTAACCTACCCTTAATCTCTAAACTTACGGAAAAAATCATCCATTCCCAACTTTCAGAATTCATTGAAAAAAACCACGCTTTACATCCATGTCAAACCGGCTTTCGTTCCTCACATTCAACAGAATTATCTCTACTAGGCCTTATCTCAACTATCCACTACTACCATGATCACCAAAAATGTTTTTCTTATTTCCCTTGACCTGTCTGCAGCCTTTGACACTATTGACCACTTTCTTCTTATTAACAGACTCAAAGACTGCGGTATTACAGGTTCAGCTCTTTCATGGTTTATATCTTACTTTCACGAACGTAACTCTAAAGTCCATGTAAAAAATGAAACTTCTTCAACCATATCTCAAACTTACGGAGTCCCACAAGGTTCAATTCTATCCCCCTTATTATTTAATATTTTTCTGTCACCTTTTCTTACATTAGCACAATCTATTGGATTCACTATCTTTGCGTATGCAGACGATATACAACTTCTCCACCCAGTCAATACTTCAAACATTTCAGACATAAATGATATAAACAATAAATTGGACATCATAAATGATTGGCTATACTCAAATAAACTCTCCCTCAATATTGATAAATCCCGTGGGCTCCTACTTCCAATCAAAACATCCGAATCCTTATTGGGAAAAATTTCCATTAAATCAATCCCAATACAAATGGAAACTAAAATAAAACTCTTAGGTATTATCATTGACAGGGATCTCACTTTCCATGACCACATTAGTTCGGTCGTAAAAATTTGCTTCTTCAAACTCCGTATCATTCGGTCATTAATCTCCATCCTAGATACCGACTCAATCAACATTCTGATTCATTCCTTAGTTATTTCCCACTTAGATTACTGCAATTCTCTCTTCAACGGCCTCCCCCAAAAAGAAATCCGACGTCTACAACTGATTCAAAATACTGCAATAAAACTTATTTACAAATTAGGCAAATTCGAACATGTCACCCCTCTTCTAAAAGAGGCTCATTGGCTCCCTATCACTCACCGTATCACCTACAAAATCATTTTACTCTCCTTCAAAATAAAACTCTCTCACCAACCCTCATTTCTTGATAAACTTCTCATTCCACAATGTTCCCCACGCGCTCTAAGGTCAACAGATCAAAAACTTTTTCATCCCTTCCCTAAAAGACTCTTATTACACTCGGAAAATAAATTTCGCAGTAACTGCCCCTACGTTATGGAATTCCCTACCACAACAACTTCGCGATGAACAACAATTAATAAAATTCAAGACTAGCTTAAAGACTTTTCTATTTCGTGACGCATTCAACAGTAATTAGATCAATCATATTTCAATTTTTTTTTTTCTTCAAACAAAGCGACCCCACCCTTTATGTTCTTTCCCAAACCCACTGTCTCCTTCTCCTCTCAATTATGTAACTTTTACCTTCCCTTCCCTCTTACCCTCACCTTCAAGTTCGTCTAGTCATTGTTATCTATGTTCACTTCATTTATTTTTAAATGTCCATCACTATATATATATTTATTTTTCCTATCTTTTAAATTTTATTGTTAACCGGCCAGACATTTGTTTGATGGTCGGTATATTAAAAACCAATAAACTTGGAAACTTGGGGAAGAAAATAGTTAGTAAGATAATGGAGGGGTGAGGAAAAGGGTGACAAGCTGTGGGTAGACACAGTGAAAAGAGGGAAACAGGACTAAATAGTAAGAAATAATTTAATTTAGATGGAGGCAGAAAATAGAGAAGGAAGACCAGAGAAGAAAAGGAAAGGGAAGAGAGAGGAGAGAACAATATCAGATCTGAGTGGAGGAAATGAAAAGAGAGAGATGCTAAAAACCACAGGGGGGAGGGAAGGAGAGAGATGCCAGACCATAAGGGGAACAGAAGGAAGATGATGGATGCCAGACCAAATTGGGGGGGGGGGAGGGCAGGAGGAGAGATGGCAGGGAAAGACAGACAGTGAATGGAAGGGGCAGATGCTGGACTGAAGAGACAGAGGGCGGACGCTGGATGGAAGAGAGTGAAAAGACAATGAAAGCAGAAACCAGAGACGACAAAAGGTAGAAAAAAATAAATTTATTTCTATCTTGTGATTAGAATATATCAGATTTGAAATATATATCTTGCTAGAGCTGATGTTAGACATAACTGGGGAGTGCAAAGCCCAGGCAGTGCTTCTTTAGCTTCCAGCTGGCTTAGGGTTCTCTCTGACCAGGGGGCAGTTGCCCTAGTTCCATTCCCCTAACACCATTTCTGCCATGTATGACTGTGGCATTCTGTTACATGATATTTGTGTAGCATTTTGTAATAATTTGGCTTATTCAGTTTTCTTGATAGTAGAGGGGATATATGTGAAGGGGAGGGGAGACAGGGGTTTTGTTGATCTTTGCCCTGTATTATTTGTATTTATAAAATGACAATTGTATAGAATATTGTTTCTTTTTATACTTTAATAAAATATGTTCAATATAAAATCATAACTATTTGAGGCTTGTGCAGATGGGATCAGATGGTTTGTGGGACCGAACTCGCGGGGACGGGGCGGCGATGGTTTTTAAAAAAAATTTCAGTCTTAATAGTTTGCTGGTCCATGAAATAATTATTTTATTTCCACCGGTCCATAGGTGTAAAAAGGTTGAAGAACACTGCAGTAGGCGAGTCGCAAGTGCTGTGGTATACTGACAGTGCAAACAATCAGTATCAGGACAGAGCTTTGGTCAATGATGGTGTGGGCCAATGGAGCTAGTGTTAGGGGAGAGCAACTAGGGCAACTGCCCCCTGGTCAGAGAAAGCCCTAAGCCAACTGAAGTTAAAGAAGCATAGCCTGGGCTTTGCGGTCCCCAGTTATGTCTAATACCAGCTCTAGCAGGATACATATTTCAAATCTGAAATATTCTAATCACAAAATATAAATACATTTATTTTTTTCTATCTTTTCTTGTCTGGTAATTTTATTCTTCAAATCACATTGGTCTCGAGCTTTGGTTTTGGGTTCCTTCTGTCTTCAAAGTGATATGGCTGGCTCCTGAAGGTAAAATAGGCACAAGAGGAGCTGGGGAGGAGATGCTGAGTCTGACACAGGCGCAATTTTTTTTTTTACCACAAGAGCAAGACTTTTCACCGCTCCCATGGGGCGGTAAAATGTCTTGTCCCCATTCCCACGGGGAGGTGAAATGTCGTGTCCCCATTCCTGCAGTAAACCAGTTGCAAATGTCTCCATTCCTGTGGATTAACTGTGGTGACCACAGTTTACTGCAGTAAATGGTCCCCGTGTCATTCGCTAGGTAGAACCACCTGCCCCCCTCCCCCCCAATATTTCAAGGAGGCAGTTGCTAGTATCTCTGGCTGGTAGGAGTGAGGACACATGGAGGGCATTATTTGATAGGACATCTAAGTTCCACTTTGGATGTTTCCCACAATACGTCCAAAGTCAGAGGTGGAGAAATGGCCATTTTCGAAACTAGATGGAAGCGCTTGTCCATTCTGTGTCAAAGTGGTCTAATTTTAGAAAAGTGCACCACCTCTCCATCATGGATTTTGATGACATTTTGTATGCTGAATCCTACATGACCCAAACGAACGCTGGTAAAATTTAAGATCTACCAGTGAAATACTTGTGAAAATATAGCTCTTTTGTTCGATACCATACCACGACCATGTATGGGCCACAACCAGCCGGTCAGGTCTTTAAGATTTTACTGCTAGGCACTGCACACAGCCCCCTTCCGTCCCTCCCTCCTAGGCTCTCCACCTTGTCCCCCCCTTCCCTGCCCTGTCCATCATACTTCATGGGAGGCATTCAGGAAGCCGCTTGGTGCTGACCAGCAGTGCCAAAGAGCACTCCCACTTGGTGACTGAAACCAGAACTCCAGCGGGGCAGGAGCGCGGAAAGCTCACACTTGCCCGCTATACCTCTGGACCCCCAGGGATTTCAGTGGCAGAGGAGGTAAGATGGACAGAGCAGAGAGGGGGGACAGGGTGCAGAGCCTGGCGGCCGGGCGGAGGCCTGCAGTATGTCTGAGAGGGGGGCGAGTGTGCGCTGGCCTGAATAATAAACCGGGTTTATATTGAGTGTATAAAAGAACAGATCTGAGTGGTATCGAGTGTGTAAAAGAACAGATCAGAGTGGTATGTATCCACAAGTAAAATTCCTTTATTCATAAAAGTACCCATCATGATGACCACATTTCACCCACCACTGGGCTGCATCAGGGACTGTGAGAGGATAAAGGAGCAAATAAAAGAACAGCAAGCTTGTTTATTGAGAGTCGGTCCAGAGGAAAGCTACTGAAATGGTGTGTGGTCTTCGTTATAAGGTGTATGGAGATAGCTTAAAGATCTCAATATGTATACTTTAGAGCACAGTTCTTCAACCGCCGGTCCGCAGACCGGTGCCGGTCCGCAAAAAAATCTTGCCGGTCCGCGAAGGATTCAGGACCCCGCCGCAGCAAAAGGTGCCAGCGTCAGCTGACGTGCAACTTCCTTTGCCGTCGCTATGCCGGCACTCCTGCCTGCCACCACGGACTCCTGCCGCGTTTGTCTCCGCACCCCCAGAAAAGCAGCGGCAGGTCTGTGTGCTTTTCACTTCGGCACACAGCTGCCCCTAGGCAGTATTTTAGCGCGGTTTCATGAGGCAGCCTCGGGGCCTTTGGTAGGCCGGCCCACATCGCATCATCAAAGTGGGCCGACCTACCAAAGGCCCCGAGGCTGCCTCATGAAACCGCTCTAAAATACTGCTTAGGGGCAGCTCTGTGCCGAAGTTAAAGCACACAGAGCTGCTGCTAGCCTACATAGAGGGAACATTTTCTGGAGAGGGAAGGGAGAAGGGGTACTCCTGGACAAGGTAGGGGAAGAGGCTACTGCTGACAGGGGAGAAGGAGAAGGGAAAGGGAAGGGATGAGAATTACTGTTGGATAAGGGGAAGAGGAAAGGGAGAAGGGGTACTCCTGGACAAGGGAGGAGAAGGGGCTACTGCTGACAGGGGAGAAAGGGAAGGGACGAGAGTTACTGTTGGATAATAGGAGGAGGAAAGGGAGAAGGGGTACTCCTGGACAAGGGAGGGGAAGGGGCTACTTCTGACAGGGGAGAAGGGAAAGGGAAGGGACGAGAATTACTGTTGGATAAGGGGAGGAAGAAAGGGAGAAGGTACTGCTGGACAGGGGAGGAGGAACATTGGAAGGAAACAGCTGGCAGGGAGATTAGAGGAGGGGAAGGAGTCAGGATGGAATGGAGAGATCAGATGAGGGAAAGGGGAGAGACAGAGGAATGACAAGGTAGAGAGAGATTGATGCTGGGAAGGGGGGGTCAGATGAAAAATAAGGAAAGAGGGACAAAGATGCTAGATCTGGTGTAGGAGAGAGGGGCATAGAAAGAACGCAGATACCATATGGGAGGGGGAGGGGTGAGGGCAGACAGTGGATGGAAGAGGCAGATGCTGGATTGAAGAGACAGAGGGCAGATGCTGGATGGAAGAGAGTGAAAAGACGATGAAAGCAGAAACCAGAGACGACAAAAGGTAGAAAAAAATAATTTTATTTCTATCTTGTGATTAGAATATATCAGATTTAAAATATGTATCCTGCTAGAGCTGATGTTAAACATAACTGGGGAGTGCAAAGCCCAGGCAGTACGTCTTTAGCTTCCAGCTGACTTAGGGCTCTCTCTGACCAGGGGGCAGTTGCCCTACTTCCACTCTCCTAACACCATTCCTGCCATGTGTGACTGCGGTATTCTGTTACATGATATTTGTGTAGCATTCTGTAATAATTTGGCTTATTCAGTTTTCTTGATAGTAGAGGGGATATATGTGAAGGGGAGGGGAGACGGGGGTTTTGTTGATCCTTGCCCTGTATTATTTATATTTATAAAATGACAATTGTACAGAATATTGTTTCTTTTTATACTTTAATAAAATATGTTCAATATAAAATCATAACTATTTGAGGCTTGTGTGGATGGGATCAGATAGTTAATGGGACCGAGCTCGCGGGGACAGGGCGGCAATGGGGTTTTAAAAAATTTCAGTCTTATTAGTTTGCCGGTCCACGAAATAATTATTTTATTTCCACCGGTCCATAGGTGAAAAAGGTTGAAGAACACTGCTTTAGAGGAAACCCAAAAGAATCGGAGAAACAAAACTCACAACTCACTTCCAAAAGTAGCGAATACCAAAAAAAAAACAAAAAATGGAAGTGACACTACTTGTTTTAAAGCAAAGGTGATTTCAAAACTGCAACTCGTATGCATATCTCTTTAAGTGCCCAAGCGAAATGCGTTAGAACCCAGAACGTGTTTCTGAGCCCTACCCAGCTTTTTTCAGATAAGTTTTCACGTTTTGAATTTACACATTGATTTCTTTGAATATGAATTTGTACACCATGTCTCGCGTGCAATGATTAGAGGTGATTACTTCAGATGTTCCATCATGCGGACTTGTTCCGCAGTCTGACAACTAATTCTCTGAGCACTTAAAGAGATATACATACGAGTTGCAGTTTTGAATCACCTTTTGCTTTAAAACAAGTAGTGTCGTTTCCATTTTTTGTTTATTGGTACTTTGGAGGAAAGGCAGGAGAGGGGAGATATGATAAAGCCGTTTAAATACTTATGTGGCATAAATGCACATGAAGCAAATCTTTCATTTGAAAGGAAGCTCTGGAATGAGAGGGCATAGGATGAAGTTAAGAGGTGATAGGCTCAGGAGTAATCTAAGGAAATCCTTTTTTACAGAAAGGGTGGTAGATGCGTGGAACAGTCTCACAGAAGAGGTGGTTGAGACAGAGACTGTGTCTGAATTCAAAAGTGCTTGGGATAGGCATGTGGGATCTCTCAGAGAGAGAAAGAGATAATGGCTACTGCGGATGGGCAGACTAGATGGGCCATTTGGCTTTTATCTGCCGTCATGTTTCTATGTTTCAATTTAGGCACAGGCACAATTCAGGCACCTCTCCCGAGAGAGGTGGTGGAGTTGAAAACGGTGACGGAGTTCAAAAAAGCATGGGATGAACACAGAGGATCTAGAATCAGAAAATAATAGTAAATATTGAAGAACTAAGGCCAGTACTGGGCAGACTTACATGGTCTGTGTCTGTATATGGCCATTTGGGGGAGGACGGGCTGGGGAGGGCTTCAATGGCTGGGAGGGTGTAGATGGACTGGAGTGAGTTTTGACGGAGATTTCAGTAGTTGGAACCTAACAACAGTACTGAGCAGAGCTTTGGATTCTTGCCCAGAAATAGATAAGAAGAAAAAACCCAACAAATTTTTAGATTGAATCAGACTAGAGGGACCATTCGGGTCTTTATCTGCCGTCATCTACTATGTTACTATGTAATTAGGCCTGATTTTCCTTGGCCTAAATGGGTGCGCCTAAAAGTTAAAACATGCACTGACGCTAAGCGTGATTCGATATATGGTGAGTGCCTTTTAAAGAATCATTCTTAGTGCCATTCTAGTTTATGCGCAGGTTTTTTTTTTGTGCTATATTTAGAATTGGGTCCTAACTGTTTAATGCACTTTAGGAAAAGGGCCCCTTTAAGTATAACGTTTTTGTTTTTTTTTCTATAGGTCTGCTTGAGTTATGAAGACATCTTTATATCTAGCTTTCCAGATGTACCTGTACAAAAGTCTTCTGAGAACATAGTAAGTTTAAGTAGACTTCTTGAGACCAGCAATGAGGAAAAAGGAGTCATCGAACTTATGAAGGAACAATTTAGGTAATGTAAAACATTTGGTAAAAATGCATTTTTTAATAGATTTTGTCAGCCTCTTGAGTAATGGAAGACCATGTTGCACTTGAATATTATTTTCTATTTTCTGGCCTGGAGGGGGTCACACTTGTTAAAAAGTATCACATCTTCATGGTATAGGGCTCCTGAAAATGCCATGCTTTCTCCCCTTTTTGAGTTTTGACAATTTAGAGTTATGTGTTGTGTTCACTGTATACCCTCCCCCAAAAAAACCCAACAACAACAAACAAACTTTGGAATTAGAGAAGGGCTTCCAACATGATAAAGGGGATGAAACAACTCTCCTAAGAGGCAAAGCTAATAAGATTAGGGCTCTTCAGCTTGGAGGGTATATGATAAGTCTACAGAATCCTGGTAGAGTGGAATGAATTTCTCTTTCAGACACACCACGAAGTTACTAGGTAACAGCATTTTAAAACAAATTGGAGAAATTCAGATGAAGCCCCTGGAGGGTGAAACCGATTGGAGCAACAGCAGTTATGGTGAATTGATTTGTATAAGCAGTTCTCGGTGGTTTTGGAGAGTCTCTGTAGTTTACCACCAAGTTTGATGGTTGGAATGGAGTGCCTGTTATGGTGGAAGAGTCTGTGACCTTGTTTTGAATATCTCTGACATTTGGAATTGCTGGGGAAATATAAAAAAAGATTAATAAAGTTTGTTTCTGGGATTGGTTTTTTGGTGGGGTTTTTTTTTTTTTTCCAAAACTGTTTATTAGAAAAGGCAAGATACAAACAAACCAGCAGATACACTATTTTTCAATAGACATCAAACAATATTCTTTTATGTATTATTTTTATTTAAAAAATTTCTGTACTGTTTAAAACTAAACAGTTTTACATAATTTACATACATAATTTTAAAACAAAAACATGATAAAATAAATATACAAACAATCCTCAGAAATCATGTCTACAAAATAATACCATAGCTTGCATAGTAAAGATCATGAATAATTCATCAACTCTGCCAGAGAGGAAAATTATTAGCCAGAGAAAGGCATCTACAAATCACGTCTTAAGAAGTTTTCTAAACATGTCCTTTCCACGGCAGTTTCGTATCTGACCCACCAAGGAGTTCTATATCTTAACTCCTGCACAACAAAAAGTTATTTTACCAGTCTCGACAAGCCTTGGATTCGCAGTTGTCTTCAGTAAAGCTAGATTCTCAGAGCACAATTATCTTTTTGGTGTATATTATTTTTAAACAATTCTGGAATGTTTCCATACAAGAATTGATGACAAATCATTACTGGTTTATACTGTACTCTGAAGGCTAACAAATGGAACAGGATAAGACAAACAGAGTCCAGGTTTGGGTTCTTATAACCCAGACTCGGTCAATCCCCACCCTACTGAAACCCCCCCCACCCCCCAATCCACCTTCAACCAACTGGCAGTAATGGTACCACCGGCTTCCGTAACCTATTAACAACTTGACTTTTGATCAGAAGGGGTAAAGTATCTAAATAAGATGCCCAAACTGACAAGAAAATCTTACTCTATGTCGGCTTGGTTTTCTAGACATCAGATTTCCACACCATTAAAAGATGGAATTTATTGTGCCAATTCCAAATAGTGGGTGGGGAGTCCTGAAGCCAATGATTCATAATGCACTTCTTCCCCACAATATATCCCCGCTCAAAGGCCCCCCCCCAGATGGCCCTTAGCCAGAAAAGATGATCCCCCCTCAACCTGCGAGGGGAGGGTATATCCCACCAGGGTCTGCAAATAGCACCGGACCTCCAGCCAACAGGCAGCAATAGGCAGCAATGCGCTAAAGAGTTATCAACCTGGCGGCATTTCAGACAAGTAGGGGTAGTGACACACCCAAAATGAAAGGCCTGTTTCTGTGGAGAACCCGAAATTGGCATTCGTGGAGTTCAGCGATCTGTACCATTGTTTCTGCTTTTTTTTTTTTTAATTTTTACCTATTTGTGATACCACTGTTTGCTCAATTCATATTTGATATCACATTCATTGTTGGTTTAATCATAAATGGATAATAAGAACATAAGAACTGCCATCTCCGGATCAGACCTTCGGTCCATCAAGTCCGGCGATCCGCACACGCGGAGGCCCTGCCAGGTGTACACCTGGCGTAATTTATAGTCCACCATATCCTTATATGCCTCTCTTAAGGAGATATGCATCTAGTTTGCTCTTGAAGCCTAGGACGGTTGATTCCGCAATAATCTCCTCTGGGAGGGCATTCCAGGTGTCAACCACTCTCTGAGTGAAGCAGAACTTCCTGACATTAGTCCTGAACCTGTCCCCCCTTAGCTTCATTACATGTCCTCTAGTCCGTGTCAAATTGGACAATGTAAATAATCTTCTCTGCTCTATTTTGTCGATTCCTTTCAATATTTTGAAGGTCTCGATCATATCCCCACGCAGTCTCCTTTTCTCAAGGGAGAACAATCCTAGTGTTATAAGTCTGTCCTCGTATTCCAGTTTCTCCATACCCTTCACCAGTTTTGTTGCTCGTCTCTGCACCCTCTCCAGCAGTTTTATATCCTTCTTTAGGTAGGGAGACCAATGTTGGACGCAGTATTCCAAGTGTGGTCTGATGAGTGTGACTGTTGGACAGACTGGACGGACCATTCGGGCCGGATTCTCAAAAAAGCCGCCGGACGTTAGGTGCCTAAATCGCACCTGCTGGCCCCTAACTTAAATGTTTTTGTTGGTTTTAACTGGTGCAATAATTGATCATGCCGTTAAAAACCAAATTCAAAATGGATTTTAAAAACTGAGGCGCCCTCCAGGACCAGCTCCTAATGATGCCAAAGCTCAGAAGTGGGCATGTTTTTGGGTGATGCCAAACTTCAGCATCACCTGGCTCTTCTGGCTGTGATTCTATAAGGACCGTAGGCGTTGGAAATATAGGGCTGTAAAACCCTGGCCTACATTTCCGGCGCCTAGGATCCCCGTAATTGACACGCGGCAGATGCCTCGTCAGGCGCTGCTTACAGAAACAGCCTCTCCAGGTCTTTATCTGCTGTCATGTACCTCATAGATGGTAATATTTTGTTCTGGGTCATTAATATTTAGGGCACAGTTGCTATAGTAAAAAGCAGCATTTGGAGCAACGACCTGCAAACATTTTGGATTAAAATTTATTTGGTACAAAGCACCCACTTCTTTGCCTATAAAAGTTTGGGTGCATCCTGTGTGGTACATCTTTGTAACTGCCAGAGCTATGAAGATGTTCGTTCTGCTATCGCTCTCTTGTTTTTGGGCATCATTGTTGTGGAATGCAAATATGGAAATGTCTATATCTTACATATTGTTTTGACCATTTCTATGAACCACTGCTGATTTAGTTCTCATCATTTTTTGTTTTTAATTTTAGGATTGGTTCTGTGAACATTTGGAGAACAACCCATGGTGCGACCACTGAATCTGGATTGCAAAGTCTCTGGAATGAATCTCATTGTCTCAAGAGCCTCATGCTTACTCTTGGGATTGATTTTGATCGAAAAGTAAGCTACGTATTCACCAAAATATGAATGTTGGCATGCAGGAGGCCCTCAAAATAAGCAAAATCCAAAGCCTGCAGAACAGTGATACCCCCAACTTTTATTTTCCACAGGAGGATATCTTTTTAAATGATGATGATTAGATGACATATTACGGAAAGTTGTTCTCTACTGTCACTCTCTTCGCCTGCCTCCTTCAGTCTAATGTTTTCCTTTCCCATCCCCCAACCTTTAATACTGATACTCCATTCAGTCTTCATTCCAGAACATAAGCAATGCCTCCACTGGGTCGGACCCGAGGTCCATCGTGCCCAGCAGTCCGCTCACGCGGCGGCCCAACAGGTCCAGGACCTGTGCAGTAGCCCTCTATCTATACCCTCTATCCCTTTTTCCAATAGGAAATTGTCCAATCCTTTCTTGAACTCCAGTACCGTACTCTGTCCTATTACGTCTTCTGGAAGCGCATTCCAGGTGTCCACCACACGCTGGGTAAAGAAAAACTTCCTAGCATTCATTTTGAATCTGTCTCCTTCCAACTTTTCCGAATGCCCTCTTGTTCTTTCATGTTTTGAAAGTTTGAAGAATCTGTCCATCTCTACCCTCTCTATGCCCTTCATGATCTTGTAGGTCTCTATCATGTCTCCTCTGAGTCTCCGCTTTTCCAGGGAGAAGAGCCCCAGCCTCTCCAATCTTTCAGCGTATGAAAGGATTTCCATGCCCTTAATCATTCGTGTCGCTCTCCTCTGGACCCTCTCAAGTAGTGCCATATCCTTCTTAAGGTACGGTGACCAATACTGAATACAGTAACCTGAAGTCAGGTAACCTTATTCTACTTTTCCTCCTACTGTTCCTTAAACACCACCTCTATCTCCCACTCTCACCTACCCTTTTGTAGATTCCATCACCCCTGTCTTTCTGCTACTTCTTGTTCCCTCCTATATTCTCTCTTTGTTTTCACCTTTATTCACATTCTGCTGTTCCCTGTTTGATTTGTCTTCCTTCACCTGTACACCAGCAACAGTAATTTGAGCACAAAGCTGGAATCTTCCACCTACCCCATCTTATTGCTTGGTTTCCCTGTACAGAATGACAATCAGTTGCAGGGACTCTGCTGCGTATATGTGACCCAGACTGGCAAGATGGAGAGACAATTTTGGATTCCATGAACCTTGGTCTGACTCAGCATGGCTCTTGTATGTTTTTAGGTGGCAGAGATAAGCATCAGCTTAAGAACATAAGAATAGTCATAAAGGGTCAGACCAATGGTCCATCTAGCCCAGTATCCTACTTCCACAATGGACAATCTGAGTCGCTGGCAAAAACCCTATATAGTATCAACATTCCATACTACCAATCCAGCACGAGCAGTGGCTTCCCCTGTCTGTCTCAGACTATGAACATTTCCTCCAGGAACTTGTCCAGACCTTTTTTTAAACCCGTCTGTGTTAAGCGTTGCCAGAGAATGTGATATCAGTAGTTAACTATTTTCTGAGTGAAAAAAAAATATTTCCTGTTATGGGTTTTAAAAGTATTCCCCTGTAACTTCATCAAGTGGGCCCTAATCGTTTTCATTTTTGATGTAGTAAAAAATCAATTCATTGTACCCGTTCTATAGCACTCAGGATTTTATAGGCTCCAGTCATATCTCCCCTCGGCCGTCTCTTTTCCAAGCTGAAGAGCCCTAAACTCTTTAGTCTTTCCTTATACAAGAGGACTTCCATCCCCTTTTTCATCTTGGTTGTTCTTCTTTGAACCATTATATCTCTTTTGAGATATGTCGACCAGAATTGAACATGGTACTTAAAATGAGGTTGCGCCACGGAGCAATACAGAGACATTATAATATTCTTAGTCTTATTTACCATACCTTTTCTAATAATTCCTAGCATCTTGTTTGCTTTTTTGGCCGCTGCCACACATTGGTCATAAGGTTTTAGCGTATTATCTGTGATGACACCTGTGATGAAACCACTTAGACTATAAGTGAAACATAGAAACATAGAAGATGACGGCAGAAAAGGGCTACAGCCCATCAAGTCTGCCCACTCTGCTTACCCACCCTCTGTCTATGCCCTAATGACCCAATTTCCTTATCTTGACCCTCGTAGGGATCCCACATGGGTATCCCATTTATTCTTAAAGCCTGACACGCTGTCTGCCTCGATCACCTGCACTGGAAGCTTGTTCCAATGATCAACCACTCTCTCTGTGAAGAAATACTTTCTGGTGTCTGCAGCAGCCACTCTCTCCTCCTCTCCCTATTGGCTAAGGCTCTTAACATTTGCATCTCCTCTTCCTATAGGCTAAGGCTCTTTACACCTGCATTGTGATGTCATAGAACTTTCTGATTATAGAAACATAGAAACATGATGGCAGATAAAGTCCAAATGACCCATCATAGAAACATAGAAGATGACGGCAGAAAAGGGCTACAGCCCATCAAGTCTGCCCACTCTGCTTACCCACCCCCTGTCTATGCCCTAATGACCCAATTTTCTTATCTTGACCCTCGTAGGGATCCCACATGGGTATCCCATTTATTCTTAAAGTCTGGCACGATGTCTGCCTCGATCACCTGCACTGGAAGCTTGTTCCAATGATCAACCACTCTCTCTGTGAAGAAATACTTTCTGGTGTCGCCATGAAATTTTCCGCCCCTGAGCTTGAGCGGGTGCCCTCTTGTGGCTGAGGGTCCCTTGAGAAAGAAAATATCATCTTCCACTTTGACACGTCCCGTGATGTACTTAAATGTCTCAATCATGTCTCTCCTCTCCCTACGTTCCTCGAGAGTGTAGAGCTGCAATTTGTTCAGTCTCTCTTCGTACGAGAGACCCTTGAGCCCCGAGATCATCCTGGTGGCCGTCCGTTGAACCAATTCAATTCTGCGCACATCTTGGTGTATATAAATATTATAAATAAATAAATTGATGTTTTTCTTGGGCGCTGACCTCATAAGGTGGACCCTAGAATCTGGTAACTATGATGTGGATGATTATTCCCAATGAGCATCACTTTGCATTTGTCTACATTAAATTTTATCTGCCATTTGGACACTCGTTCTTCAATTTCCTAGGTTTGCCTGCAGATTTTAACATACCTTTTAATAATTTTGAACATGAAAAAGGACCTTCAAAAGTTAGAAGAATGGTCTAAATTCAATGTGAAAAAGTGCAGAGTGATGCATTTTGGGGGTAGAAATCCAAGGGAACTGTATGTGCTGGGAGATGAGAGGCTGATAAGCACAGATGGAGAGAGGAACCTTGGGGTGATTGTGTCTGAGGATCTAAAGGCATCTAAACAGTGTGATTCTAAAGGCATCTAAACAGTGTGATAAGGTGGTGGCTGTAGCCAGAAGAATGTCAGCTGTATAGAAAGAGGAATAACTACAGAAGAAGGGAGGTGTTGATGCCACTATATAGGTCATTGGTGAGGCCGCACTTGGAGTATTGTGTTCAGTTTTGGAGGCCTTATCTGGTGAAGGATCTATAAAGACTTGAAGCGGTCTAAAGGAAAGCAATGAAAATGGTAAGGGGTTTGAACCAAAAGAAGTATGAGAAGAGATTGGAAGACCTAAATATGTATATTTTGAAGGAGAGGAGGGGCAGGGGAGATGTGATACAGACTTTTAAATACTTGAAAGGTATTTAACCAAATCTTGAAAGGTATAGAAGCAAATCTGTTCCAGAGAAGAGAAAATGTAAAACTAGAGGGGATAATTTGAGGTTGCAGGAAGGAACCAATGTTAGGAGATTCTTTTTCACAGAGAGGGTGGTAGATAGCTGGAATGCCCTCCCGAAGGAAGTGGTGGAGAGGAAAATGGTGATGAAATTCAAAAAAGCGTGGGATAAACATAGAGGATCTCTAATTAGAAAATGAAGGATGTACATTAAAGAACTAAGGCCAGTACTGGACAGACTTGCACGGTCTGTGTCTCATATGTGGTGGTTTGGTGTAGGATAGGCTGGGGAGGGCATCAATGGGAACTCCATTAACTTGGAACATGAGGATGTTACGGGGTCAGACTTTATGGTAGATATCCTGCAAACAGAATGGTTGGATAGGCTGGAGTGAGCTTGGGAGGCAACTTCAGCATTTGGAACCTGGGACAATACCAGGTGGACTTTACAGTCTATGACCCAGAAATATCAAAGAAGAGACGAGTTAATTTAATCATGTATTTGTAATGGGTATAGCTAATGGGCAGACTGGATGGACCGTTCAGGTCTTTATCTGCTATCATTTACTATGTTACCTGGCAGAAACCCAAAGAGTAGCAACATTCCAGAGCTTAGATTGTGATGTCATAATGCCTCATTCCACCAATGCCCAAGAGCCAGCCTCAGCAGTGATGTCACAATGGCTTGATTAGCTGGCAACTTCAGCAGTTGGAACCTAGGACAATGCCAGGTGGACTTTACAGTCTATGGCCCAGAAATATCAAAGAAGAGACGAGTTAATTTAATCATGTATTTGTAATGGGTATAACTAATGGGCAGATTGAATGGACTGTTCAGGTCTTTATCTGCCGCATTTACTGTGTTACTATGAACAGTTTAGTGTCATTTGCAACCCATAAGCCCGAGTGAAATACAGGACTCCCGCTGCCTCACTATTGCCAGACAGAAGTGGTTTCTCTTTGCAGACGCACACGTTACACCCTTCTGCCCCCCTTTCCCCCCTTCTCCACCAGTTGCACGAGTCTTATTGGTAACGCACTGAAATTTATTTGGATTTATTTCATACATTTTCATGGGTAGCTCAAGGCAAGTTCAATGAATATTTCTCTGTCCCCAGAGGGCTTAGAATCTTAAGGTCTAGATTTCCTAGTATTAGCTAAGGAGGAGTGTGTGGCGCAGTGGTTGGCTCTACAGCCTCAGCACCCTGGGGTTGTGGGTTCAAACCCCGCGCTGCTCCTTGTGACCCTGGGCAAGTCACTTAATTCTCCTTAGCCCCAGGTACGTTATATAGATTGAGCCCACCGGGACAGAGAGGGAAAATTGCTTGAGTACCTGATTGTAAAAACCGCTTACATAACCTTGATAGGCGGTATATAAAATCCTAATAAACTTGAAACTTGAAACTAGCTAAGACACGTTAATATACGTTAATGTAATTTAATGCATATTGTTTTAATGCAAGTGAGAGCGGGAGGCCTAGTGGTTAGAATAGGCTTGTCCAAATTCAGTCTTCAAGGGCTGCAAACAGGTCAGGTTTTCAGGATATCTCATTAGGAAGCATTGCATGGTCACTGTATCTTTTGTATGCAGATCTCAGATTTCATGGGTTATTGGGTTTGATTAACTGCTCAAGAGTACTAGATCCATTTAGGCGGCGTAGAACAAATAAGAAAAAAAAGAAGAGAGCTCTAATTCATATCAGGACAGAGATGATTAGGGAAAGGGATTGGAACTTATATACTGTCTTTTTTGTAGCTTTACAACCACATTCAAAGTGGTTTACATACAGATACTTCAAGTATTTTCTCTGTCTGTCCTGGTGGGCTCACAATCTATCTAATGTACCCGGGGCAGTGGAGGATTAAGTGACTTAGCCAGGGTCACAAGGAGCAGCGCAAGGTTTGAACCCATAACCTCAGGGTGCTGAGGCTGTAGTTCTAACCAGTATGCCACACTTTGTAAAGGTTGACTAGCAGATGTTTTAAAACCTTATACCACCAACATTCAAAAGTCAGGAAAGAAATGCTTCCCTAAAATGGTGTGCCTTCAACACCTTCTTAAAAAGAGACAATGATGGAATCAAGCGGATAACCTCTGGAAGCTGATTCCAAAGAACTGGGCCTACAACATTAAACATGGATTTTCTAGATTGTATAGATCCATGGTGAGGCCCAACTGTGTGCAATTCTGGAAGCCGCATTACCGTAAGGATGTGCTGAGACTGGAGTCGGTCCAGAGAATGGCCACCCGGATGGTCTCGGGACTCGAGGATCTCCCGTACGAGGAACGGCTGGATAAGTTGCAGCTGTACTCACTCGAGGAACGCAGAGAGAGGGGTGACATGATCGAGACATTCAAGTATCTCACGGGCCGCATCGAGGTGGAAGAAGATATCTTCTTTTTCAAGGGTCCCGCGGCAACAAGGAGGCATCCGTGGAAAATCAGGGGCGGGAAACTGCACGGGGACACCAGGAAATTCTTTTTCACTGAAAGGGTGGTTGATCGCTGGAATAGTCTTCCACTTCAGGTTATTGAGGCCAGCAGCGTGCCTGATTTAAAGGCCAAATGGGATAGACACGTGGGATCTATTCACAGAGAAAGGTAGGGGAGGGTCATTGGGGTGGGCAGACTAGATGGGCCGTGGCCCTTATCTGCCGTCTATTTCTATGTTTCTATGAGGTACTTACTGAACAGATAGCACTTGTAATAAATGTTGGTGTGCAGAGCAAAGGGTTCTATATGGAACATAAGGAATTATTTATTGGAATAGGAATTCCGGGGCCATTCTCTTGTAAATCTGGAACAATAATAATAATAATAATTTTATTTTTTATATACCATCTAACCAAAAATGGTTCTAGGCAGTTTACAACAAATAATAACTAGTCATACAGTGAAGAATACAATCTAAAAGGAAAATACAATTCTAAGCAATGTACAATAAATAGGAACTGATCCTACAGTGGAGAATATGATTTAAAAGAAAAGTACAATTTAAAAGAATGGTTCTGAATGGTTTACAGCAAATAAGAACCGATAGTACAGTAAAAATGCAGTTATTTTAGGAAATCCAGAAGTGAACTGGTAACCAGTGCTCAGCCTATAAAAGGGGAGTAACGTGGTTACATTTTTCCCCCATCCAATAACACCTTTACGGCAACATTCTGCACCAGTTTCAGACGTTTTGAGATCCTTCTCGCAAACACCCTTAAGCAGGGAATTATTTGTATAGTAATCTAATAAGGACAGTACCAATGCATGCAAGAGGATCCGAAGAGCTTCTTTGGTAAGCAAATATTTAATAGAACGAATCTGTTGCATTTGAAACAAAACACTTCTTCACTACCATAGTGATATGAGGCTGAAAGGATCATTCTGAGTCATGGAAAAAACCCCATAACTCAAAGTTGGGGACAAACGTGAAGCTAGGTGTTGCACAGAGTTAAGGAGATAGGGGCGGAAATCTGTCTACCCTTATCAAAAAACATAACCTGCTGTTTTAGATAGGTTAAACTGCATGCCATTTTCTAACAACCACTGACTGATTTTAGAAATCTTAGAGTTTAGTTTTAGAAAGCTTAGAGTTTAGTTGCAGCAACGAGTCCCCAAGAGAACCGTTAAAGGTGACAAGGATCTGGATATCATCTGCATAAGTGTAGGAAACCGGCTCAAGAGACTGATTCAAGCTTGACAGTGATGCCAGGAATAATTAAACAGCAAAGGTGCTAACAAAGAGCCTTGTGGCAGGGGAGAGAAACATCTGAATATTCCCCATTTCACAAAACTATATGTTCTGTCCTGTAGATAAGAAGTCGGTCAAGTGAAAAGGCTGCCCAAGATCTCTATAGCTAATAATCGATTGAGAAGCAAGTGAAGGTCAACTAGATCGAAGGCCGCCAAGAGGTCCCATGACTAGAACAATGTGGAACATCCAGAGCACAGTGCTGCACGTATATTAGTGGTCGGGCCTAACAATGTAGTTTTAGTATTATGGTATGGCCAGATTCTCAAAAATTGGCGTTAAATACCGATGGGGCGCAGTTGCAGGTGTTCTTGTAGCGATTTAAAAAACGTGTCATTCTCAAAAAAATCACTCATGCAAATGAGGTCGGCGGACAGTAGTGACGATTTGCTAAATTTGCATGTGTTCATCGCTAGTGATAGCGATGGGCATATGCGCAGAATAAAGGCAAAAAATTAAAATAAAAACCAATTTAAAAAATCGAGCCTCTCCTGCCACCAAGCAACACCCCCCCCCACACACACTCAGCAGGAGAAATGCCCACTCTGTCCTGCTGCCAACTGACACAGCCCCGTGGCAGCAGGAGAGATGCCCACTCTCTCCTGCCACCAACCGACACAACCCCCAACCCTCCAGTAGTAGGAGAGATGCCCAGCTCCTGCGGGAACAAAAGAAGGAAAATCCAGCACAATGTATGGGTTGGTGCACATTTTGCTGGGCCTGTGGCGACAGCCTTTCTCCTCCTTAAGTTATCTTCCTGTTAAGAATATCCGTATGAGAGGCTGGGCTGCTGCAGGGCTTGTGAATATTTTATTTATTCATTAATATTTATTAACCATCTTTATGAAGAAATTCATCCAAGGCAGTGTACAGCAGGTATAATTCAACATAAAACTTACAATTTTGTTAACAGCACAACGGTCCTGCAGAACTTTTACTTGAGATTCTGACATTGGGTGGGGGAGGTAGGTGGAGCTGATTAGGCTCGGTTCAGTAACTGAAGAGGTAGGGCTGGGCCAGTAAAGGAGGGGGAGATCTAAGAAGCAGGACTGCCATGGTGGCCTTGGACCCATGTCTAGCCGACTTAATGGTATACCTGAGGTAAACATTGTTCTGCCATGAGACAGACATCCTTTCATGCTTTTAATTAAATTGATAAAAAAATAATAATTATTTCCTTTTTTAGAACATTTTGGATGGTGTAGATAGCTTGGGTGAAACAGACCTCAAAAATACTGAAGAACTGACGGAAGCTGATGGTTCTGCTATAAATGGTTCTCAGACTTTAATTCAAACCAAGGTATGTTCATGTTCTGCAAACACTGAGGCTCTGCCCAGCTCCACTCCACCCCTTCCCCTGACATATTTTAGATGTAAAAGCAGACAACTGTGGAAAATGTAGTCAAGTGTTAGCTGTCCCTGGAAAATCTAGGCTCCTCTAAAGCTGAACATTTCCACTTAACTGAGACACACTTCTCATGTAATTTATGGTCCTGTCTTTAAAACACACACGCACATTTACTTATTCATCCTCCACTATGTTCGCCTCATTTCATTGCCTCGTTGGTAGCCTTACCATATGGCTCCAGCAAAAGGAGGATGGATTGAGACGTCCGGGTTTTACTGCCATTGAAAGCAATGGAAATAAAACCCGGATGTCTCAATCCGTTCTCCTTTTTCTGGAGCCATATGGTAACCCTACTCATTGGGTCCATTGCAATTGTATCTAACCTCTTCCCATTTAAAAAAAAACTTTTAACAGGCATGAAAATGGTAAGGCATTTTAATTGCCTGTAGTTCCTGAAGCTAAAAGGTAAATTTGTTATACAGTCTCTGGAATATTGGATATTTTGTCGGTTCTATAGTCGGTACTTCTCAACCCAGTCCTTAGTCCCAGTCCCAGTCCATATCCAGCCAGTTGGGTTTTCAGGATATTTCCAATAAATATGAGAGGGATTTGCTTGCACTTAGTGGCGTAGTAAGTGGTACGGGTAGACCACCCTAGGTGCCATCTTGGCGGGGACCCCGGCACCTCTTCTTCCCCCCCCCCCCCCGTATCTCTTTAAAATCTTCGCCAACGCGAGCAACTACTCTAGCCTGCTGCTTGCGCCGGCCTGGCTCCCTCTGAAATCATGTGGGACCAGGAAGTGATGTTGGATGGAAAGCTAGCACGCTAGCAGCAGGCTGGAGAAGCTGCTTACTCTAGCGAAGATTTTAAGCGGTACAGGGGTGGGGAGGGCATGAGTGCGGCGTGGAAGGAGGGGGGGACAGAGAGGAGGGTGTGGGGATGCCACCACCCCTTGCTACACCACTGCTTGCACTGCCCTCCTCACTATGCAAATCTATCTCGTGCATATTCATTGTGGACAACCTGAAAACCTGGCTGGCTAGGTATTGCCCTGAGGACTGGATTGAGAAGCACTGCTTTTTAAGCTTTTCACTGAATATGAGAACAGCCTTATTTGAATGAGAATTAATTACTTTATATGGAATGGGGTCTAATTAAGATTGCAAATAACATACCTCGTTGACCTACCCTCCACTCAAAAACTCCTCCTTCAAGAATGAGTAATCTAAGGAAATACTTTTTTACAGAAAGGGTGGTAAATGCATGGAAGTCTCCTGGTAGAGGTGGTGGAGACAGAGACTGTGTCTGATTTCAAGAAAGCATGGGATAGGCACGTGGGATCTCTTAGAGAGAGGAAGAGATAATGGTTACTGCGAATGGGCAGACTGGATGGGCCATTTGGCCATCATGTTTCTATGACTTTAAACAATGACACCCAGGTACAATTCCCACCTTACTACTACTACTGTTTATCATTTCTATTGCGCTGAAAGGCATACGCAGCTTTGTTTGCTTAACATTCAGTAGGTGGTCCCTGCTCGGAAGAGCTTACACCCTAATGCCTTTGGTATTGTGAGCCCTCCAGGACCAGAATAAAACCTACTTTTCCTAAATCCATATCATTACAATAAGCCTTCCACCCTGCAGGTGTCTCCTATATTTAGGTACAGTAGGTAATTTGGTGGTTTTGGAAGGATCTCAGTTTCCACCACAAATGTACTAGATAGAATGGGATGTAGACCTGGATCCTCTTGTTCAGTCCACTACACTACCCACTAGGGTTTTCCTGGTGCTAGTACCTGTATTCCCTTTGTTTCACTTTTTAGTGGGGGGGGGGGGGTGGATGGAAGGAGGACAGCAACTACTAGAGGATTAAGGAGGAGTCAATCCTTAATCCATCCAGTGGTCAGCTGAGCACTAAGTATCTTTTTGTAACTTGGACATAATTAAAACAGGTCAAGATAAAAACATACTTCTTTTTAGACTTGGACATGCCTTCCATTATCATTGGAAAAATGTCCTCATTTTGGGCACGCCCTGTCCAGAACACACTCGTAACACGTCCCCTTGTTATTTGGACAAACAGTGAAAAACATCCAAATTGTCTTTTTGAAATCGGCACCTCTGTGACCCCCCACATTAGTGAATGACATGGTGACAAAATTCATCACCGTTCCCGTCCCCGCGGATAACCATCTTCATGTCATTCTTTAAGGAGAGAGGGAAGAATCAGAGTATGAATGGCCACAACCACTGGCCCACAAGCTTTGCTTTGAAGAATGCTAGTGTAGAAGGATTGAGATTGAAATAGACACTAGAAAATAACATGGGATTATTTCCCGCGGTTATCCGCGGGGACGGGGACGGTGATGAATTTTGTCACCGTGTCATTCTCTACCCCACATCTAAGCACACTGTTGTATAAAATTACTCTCCATGAGTTCAATTTTCATTTTGAATTCATAAGTTTCAAGAAGATTGAATATCTCCTCTCAATGGAGGACGCAATGTATTTCAGTGTCCTCCCTGCACCTTCTTGGTTCCTAAGGCCCTCTTTTACTAAGGTGCGCTAACCGATTTAGCGCACACTAAAAGCTAGCGCATGCGTGTTAGTCTATGGAAGCATTAGCATTTAGCGCGTGCTGATCGGTCAGCGCACCTTAGTAAAAGAGGAGGTAAGTCTTTATCTTTCAGCTTTCTTTTGGTCAAAACTCTAAAACGTATTCCCTTCTTTCAGCTTTCTGTGTCCCCAGATATGAAGCGTGGTCGGTTTTTTACATATCAGCTGTTCATAAAGAAAATGCCATCGGACAGGAACACACCATCCATAATGTTCCCTGGAAAAAAGAACATTTTTGCTGCACATAATCTAGAAATGAAAACGTAAAATATTTCTTTAAAAAAGAAAAAAAGTAGATTTACCATTGTTTTTACAAATGAAGTTTGATGTTTTAAAATTGTTTACTCACGAAGGAGATTTACACTTCCCTGAAAATCAAAACTGTAATGTACAGGAAAATATTATAGATTTATACAATTGTAGATAATTTTGCATTATATTTATAATGAAATCACAGGTGGTGTTTGGGAGGACTAGGGGGAAGACTAAGGCCCTGTCCCCCAGATGCTCCAGCTGTTGGTACAGAATTGAGCCTTCTTCCCCAGTCATCAATATGATCTCTCTACATCTTACCCTCCCCTCCCCCCCACGCTAAACTTGCAAGCTAAGGCGATGAATAACTGTACTAACCTGTTTTGCGTTTAAAACATGAGTTTACACTTTAGAGCTAGTATCAATAAACTAAACAAAGTGCTGAGACCGATGATGAGTTACACCACGTGATTCTTCCCGAATTAAAATAATTTACAGCGGTGGAGTGGTGGGCTGAGGTCTCTCCATAGATATTTATGCTATTCATTAATCTAATCCTTAGGTTTGTATACCGCATCATCTCCACGTTCGTAGAGCTCAACGCGGTTTACAGTAGGAGAAATAGGAAGGAACTACAACAGAGGGTTAGAGGTAGAAGTGTGAAGAAAATTTAGAGGACTTAGGATGCCAAGATATAAGAGTTTCCTTGATTCCTAAGTTGGAGGGAGACTTACATTTTTGAGAAAAGCAAGGTTTTCAGATGTTTGCGGAAAACTTGGAGAGAGCTCAAGTTCCAAAGAGGAGAGGTAAGGTTGTTCCAGAGCTCAGTGATTATATCTGGAATTTTGAGTTATTGGTAGTGGATTTGTATACTGAGTTATCCCTGAGAAACAAGGCTCAACTCGGTTAAAAATAGTTGTAGTTAAGTTTCCAAGAGGTCAATTCTTTCTATTATCTGTAGAAAACACTGAAACCTTGAAGGGATAGACAGGATCTTATTTGAGAAGGAAGGTCATTCCAAATTGCTGTTAGTAAATAGGGGAAGGAATGAACAATTTTACTGATGGATCTGGCACCTTTTACAGTGGGGAAAGAAAGTTTAAATACGGTACACGGATAGTTCTGGAACTTGAAGATCTCAAATAATTTAAAGCTAGAGGGACCAACGAATGAAAGACACCATGTAAGATTTTTAAAAACTATGCAGGCACATTTAAACTGAACTCTTAATCGAAAAGGAAGCCAATGTAAACTCCTTAACAGAGGTGGCACATGATCATACTTTGTTTTACCAAAGATCAATCTTGCAGCGGTATTTTGAATTAACTGGAGTCTTTTTTTTTTTTCCATCTCTTTTGTTCAAACCCATGTAAATTGAGTTACAATAGTCCAGTTGTGCCAAAATGATGGATTGGACCAAAATTGCAAAATGTTGATAAAACAGATGAAGGACACTTTTTTCAGTGTACGCAAATTGAAGAAACATTTCTTAATCAGATGGTTTACCTGACAATGGAAAGAGAGGGAGGAGTCTAAAAAGATTCCCAACACGCTAGCTCAGGGGTCTCAAAGTCCCTCCTTGAGGGCCGCAATCCAGTCGGGTTTTCAGGATTTCCCCAATGAATATGCATGAGATCTATGTGCACGCACTGCTTTCAATGCATATTCATTGGGGAAATCCTGAAAACCCGACTGGATTGCGGCCCTCAAGGACGGACTTTGAGACTCCTGCTCTAGCTGAAGACTCAGGGCTCCTTTTACGAAGGTGCGCTAGTGGTTTTAGCGCGCGCTATAGCACGCACTAGCTGGAAATCTTCCGCCTGCTCAAAAGGAGGCGGTAGCGGCTAGCGGGCGCAGCAGTTTAGCGGGTGCTATTCCGCCCTAGCGCACCTTCATAAAAGGAGCCCTCAGTTGGCAATACATCACTGGAATGAAGGGTAATTGAACTAGGTAGGTTTGTGATTTTGTTTTATTGTGTTTAATTTCATTTGAACCAGAGATGACCACGACTGTAATTTGGATAAGCAAGAATTTATGTTGGCTGTAAGATTAAACAAATTAGGGTCGACTTCAAGCAAAATAAAAATATCATCCGCATAAGTAAATAGTGATTCGATGGGGTTTAGTTTATAAAATTTTAACTTAGTCATGTAGATATTAAAAGAGGATAGGAGATAGTGAGGAACCCTGGGGAATACCACAACAACCACTTAGCAAAGTGGTCTCAAACTCGCGACCCGGGGGCCATATGCGGCCCGCCAGGTACTATTTTGAGGCCCTCGGTATGTTTTATCATAATCACTAAAGTAAAATAAAACAGTTTCTTGATCATATGTCTCTTTAGCTATAAATTCACTCTTTCAAAATTGTGGAACTCACTAATATCCTCGAAATAGGCAATCATACAAGCTTATAAATACCGTTGTACAGGTACTGGAGTCGAATCGGGAATCTCAAGCGCTCACTATCAAAAGCCCCAAACTTATATTTGAGTCAGATGACTTACACAGTGAGCTATCATCGATCCGGTTATTTACTCCATAACTGTACCTATATTTTATTCAAATATTATTATTTTTTCATTCTTTCTTTCTTTTTAATTTTTTTGTTATTTTCTAATAAATTATTTATTCTCCATTCCCTTTAAAATATACGGAATTACTTAGCTTTGTTCAGTTTCCGTTTTGTTATTTCTGTCAGTGTTTAGTTTATTTTCTTCTTATATTTGACGGAAGATCTCCGTTTCGCTCCCACTGTTTACAAAGGAGCTTCCTCAGAGTGAACACTGATACCAGCACAACACTTGCTTCAAGCCATACGCTGGAAATGGACTGACAGCTGCTTTACACAGCGACTCAGCCTGTCAGTTAACTTATGGACAGGCTGAGTCGCTGTGTAAAGCAGCTGTCAGTCCATTTCCAGCGTATGGCTTGAAGCAAGTGTTGTGCTGGTATCAGTGTTCACTCTGAGGAAGCTCCTTTGTAAACAGTGGGAGCGAAACGGAGATCTTCCGTCAAATATAAGAAGAAAATAAACTAAACACTGACAGAAATAACAAAACGGAAACTGAACAAAGCTAAGTAATTCCGTATATTTTAAAGGGAATGGAGAATAAATAATTTATTAGAAAATAACAAAAAAATTAAAAAGAAAGAAAGAATGAAAAAATAATAATATTTGAATAAAATATAGGTACAGTTATGGAGTAAATAACCGGATCGATGATAGCTCACTGTGTAAGTCATCTGACTCAAATATAAGTTTGGGGCTTTTGATAGTGAGCGCTTGAGATTCCCGATTCGACTCCAGTACCTGTACAACGGTATCTTTAGCTATAAATGACAATATTATTAAGATTTAGCCAAAAGGAAAGATTTATAAACTATAAAGAGTTTTACCTCATGCAAAATTATCATTTCTTTAATAAGACATTAATTATTTTTTTCTGAGGCCCTCCAAGTACCTACAAATCCAAAATGTGGCCCTGCAAAGGGTTTGAGTTGGAGACCACTGTCTTAGCAGATAGAAAGCTATGATTTATGTCAACCTCTGCTTTTAAGTTGGTTTTTTGGTTTGTTTGTTTTAAGTGGGGCTTATAAGTGGTTCCAGAAGTATTGAGTATGGGCTGTAACACCACTCTTTGGGGTCCTTTTACAAAGGCGCGGTAGCTGTTTAACGTGCGGAATACCGCGCGTTAAACCACCTGCCTCGCTAGTACCTAATGCCTCCATTGACGAGGCGTTAGGATTTTAGGCTGCTGTGGGGGTTAGCGCTTGATGAAATGTCCGAAGCGCTAACCCCCGTAGCGCGCCTTGATAAAAGGAGCCCTTTATGTTGAACTGCAATAATATTGAAGATTGGTTTCCCATTAGCTCATTACCACATTAAAGGCCCCTTTTAAAGCCACAGTAGCAATTCTTCCGTGGCAAATGCACCGAAGCCCATAAGAATTGAATGGGCTTCAGTGCATTTGGCACAGGAGAAATGCTACCACAGCTTTGTATAAAAGGGCCCTAAAACTCTTAATATCCTACTTTAAAACAAATTTTTTAAAATGGTAATCTTTTCAAAATTGTTATCTCGTGGTGATCAACTGTGTCAATTTGCAGCAATAATTTTAGATACCTGGGACACCTTCCTTACACCTTCATTACACATGGCCTTAATATTCTGGTTTTATTTGTCGATTGCTATAGTACTCTGGTTGACTTTTCTTGCCCTGAATATTGAGATGTATAATTTGTAAAATGCACTGTTCTCTAAATGCTGAGTGAATGTAATAGATATAAAATAATTTATGATAAACAACATTTTTGTTTATCATTTTTATCTGGTCCTAATAAAAATCAGATTTTTTTTCTGTTTTAACTAATTACAATTTTTTTTTAAATCTTTGACATGCTTTTGTAATTATATTTCTTCAGTTAAGGAGATAATACCTGCCTCTCTATTTTTCTTCTCCTTTCCAGCGTGTCAAATGTTACAGCATTTAACAGAGCTGACACAGGGACAGTCTGAATATGCAGAATTGCCTTTAGCATGTGAATGTCATTTCACTCTTTGAAGTCAAAGTTGGTGACATTCCTGTAATTCTAGTGTCTCCCATATACATTGTTTAAGGCTGTTAAATCTGGAGATCGGGGTCTTGCTAAGGATATGTGAATTTCTCCCCCCTCTCTGTTATACATTGGAACCAACTACATTCACCATGGATATTTATACTGTCATTCAACTAAGCCAACACATGCCTAAAACAGCAAAAATGTCTTTAACACAGGAAGGGCCTTAAGCAACCTGGGCCAATCAGAGCCTTAGGCCCCTCCCTGGTGCATCCCATTTTGAAGAGGCAGGTATGCTGGCTGGAGGGAGTAGGTATCGCCTCTGGCTGGCCTTTGCAAACAAGGTAAGGGGAGTGGGCATCCCTCCCACTGCCAGGGTGGGGGGATTGCTTAATGGCAGCATAATTTTCTGGCAGGCCTGAGCTGTCAAGCCTTACTTTCCTGTCAGTGCCTGAGCCAATCAGTGCTCAGGCACTGATCAGAAACTAAGGCTTGAACAGCTCAGACCTGCCCCAAAAATTTTGCTCCCAAATGTAGGTTAGGGAATCACCGAGCGATAATAGAGAATTGCCCGGAGTACTCGTTTTAAATATTAATGACCTTATTGTACTACATTTGCATGGAAGAGTCAGAGACTGCTAGGAAATTTGAAAAAGACTACAGTAAGCCGTTTTGATAATCCACTGCTAAAATACATGAACACTAAACCGGCTGGAACTGGTTTAGCAACCACCTTAAAGTTTTTGAGAATCTTCCCTTTTAGTCTTTCCTTATAGGGAAGTCATCCCATCCCTTTTATCGTGGGGAGTGTGTGGCACAATGGTTAAAGCTAGGCTCTTTGTGACCCTGGGCAAGTCATTTAATCCCCCTATTGCCCCTGGTATATTTAGATAGAATGAGAGCTCACCGGGACAGACAGGGAAAAATGCATGAGGAAAATGGTATAGAAAATTGTATAAATAAATAAATAATAATAATAACTTTATTTTTATATACCGCAGTACCACAAACAGTTCAAAGCGGTTTACAGTGTAAGAGACTGTACATTTACAGCGAAGATACAATGCAAACTGTACATTTTCAGTAAAGGTATTTATACAGCAAAGAAACAGTGTAGATTTACCATGCAGGAGATTGTACATATACAGCAGAGATATGCATATAGTGGAGAGGCGGTGCGAGAGGCATTATAAAGAACAAAGCAGTGTACAAAACCAATGCAGGGTGGTGAGTGTCAGGAAGACAACTAGTATCAGTTATAGGATGGTAGTATTTGATTATTTGGTGATGGGGGAGGTTCCAGAAATTTGTCATAGAGGAAAGATTTGAGAAATTTCCTGAAGGATGAGTAAGATGGGGCAGCTGAGATGAGGGTGGTCAGGCAGTTTGTCCATCTGCCAGCTTGGTATGAGAGAGTTCTATTGAAGAATCTTTTGTAGGTGCATCCCTTTGGGGAAGGGTAGGTAAACAGATTGGCATTACGCGTGCGAGTGGTTCCAGGGATGTCAAATGATGTCAAAAAGCCTTGGCCAACTGAAGGCAGCTCAAATGTGTGTACGGGTGTACATGCTTATATCAATGGCCATCTCTGTGTTTTATTTCTGATTCTAAAGACGGGGAAATTGGTTTCTCAACACCAACCTCCCCCCCCCCCCCCAACAGATACGTTTGAATTTAGTTTTATCTTTTATGAACTCGTGTATTTCCAGAACAGCACAGAAATTGAGGGGTCAGTGACCTCTTTAAGGGCCCTTTTACTTAACCATGATGGGCCCTTAACATTGGAAAATTGCAAACATGTAAAAGCATTTTGCAGTATTTTCTAGGGCTATTACCCACACTCTCAATGTCAATGACAAACTTCCCTTATCAAAAAAATGATGAGAGAAATGCTTTTTTAAATATTTCTTCTGATCGTATTCTTATTTAATCTTCTTTTAATTATTTTTTCACTCCTCTGATATTAGAAAAAAAATTTCAAACCATTTTAAAGATTTCAGCTGATAAAGAAACCTCAAGTGCTCGCGGCAGTCTGATTTTTAGAACTTGTCTTTATCAGATCTGCCTTTTGGGGGGCATCATTAGTTTAAACAATCCTCCTATATTGGTAATACTCTAACTACTTTTATACTTTTAATTTTTGTGAGTATTTTCCAAAATCACAATCATTACCAACTAGCCACTGATACTGACCCAAAAACTCTTTTTTTAGCATTTTCATGTACTTAGCTTATACTGGCGGTAGTACTTCATTTTCCAGTTGAAGTGGCTAGGTATCTACATATCCCGAATGGTTTTAGTTGTCATAAGCTCTATGGAGCAACTCCGTTTCACTCAAAACCGAGCTTCATCAGGAGATCATCCAAACAGATAATACATTATCAGCTGAAATCTTTAAAATGGTTTGAAAAAATTTTGCTAATATCAGAGAAATGAAAAAATAATTAAAGAAGATTAAACAAGAATAAGACCAGAAGAAATATTTAAAAAGCATTTCTCTATTTCATCATGAATTGAGACCACTGCTTAGATCGATTGGAGCAAGGTACGGTTTAATGTACCCAGCAATTATGAGGGTCACTTTTTCAAATAAAACTTCAAACTTTGATGATCCATTGAAATTAAAAGAATTCTTAGAGCAATGTGATCAGCCTATGACTACTTGAACTGAGACTGTATTTTTACAGATGGATTGGAGTAAGAAATATTTTGTTTGAGAGGTGTTTTTTTTCCTCTCTTCCTTTGCTTTTCTCTTTGTTTTAGCTTGTTTCTGATACAGGTTATTTTGTGGAGATTTTTATTCTTTGGGGGATACAGTTTGAATTTGAACTGATTTGAATTGCTGTTGGAACTGATTGGAAGGATATGGATGCAAAAATTCTATGATTACATCATCTCACATGCTATGATTCTCAGAGGTTATTGATGTGAATGAACATTCTGAAGTCTCTGCTTGATGTGAATATTAAAGTTATTTCATCATTTTTTTGATAAGGGAAGTATTTTCTAGGGCTACATTTCAATTAAAATTATCACACAATACAGGTATGTTTGTTTGTTTTTTCCTCATTGCAGCTCCTTGTGACTTTGGACAAGTCACTTAACCCTCAAATGCCCAGAATCATAAGGAGCTGCAGTGGGAACAAAAATAAACAAAATAACATTTTAATTGTGCAATTAATCACAATTACAATTTTTAATCAAAATGCAGCTGTAAAGAAAATGAAAAGATGAGAAATACAAATGTCTATAGCATTAACAGATAGCCTCTAGAATTCAAAGCAGGACCTAGCTGTGTTAATATGTATTCCCCCCCCCCCCCCCCGCCCTGCCAGCAGTGCCAGATAAGGAAAAGGAAGATAGATATGAGCCAATGTGGATCAAGCAATAAAAGAGAGCCTTTATCTCTAGAGCAGGGGTCCCCAAAGTCCCTCCTTGAGGGCCGAATCCAGTCGGGTTTTCAGGATTTCCCCAATGAATATGCATAAGATCTATGTGCCTGCACTGCTTTCAATGTATATTCATTGGGGAAATCCTGAAAACCCGACTGGATTTGGCCCTCAAGGAGGGACTTTGGAGACCCCTGCTCTACAGACTAGTCAGTGAAAGAAAGAGACAATCAAGTACATAATTAGCAGAGGGCCTGGGCCTATTCACTGCATCTGGTCTTACTAAGGTTCTGATGCTCAAAAGTTTGCCTTGCAAGTAAGAGTAGTTATAGCCAATCTCACTTGCAAGGCAGCTCAGTCCCTGATGCTCAAAAGGGGTCTTGGGGGCTTATACCAATCACGGTAGCAGCCACCAAGAACCCTATAAAGATGCATTAGAAGGAGCTCATTAGTACATATTAAAATGAGCATACCTTGAAATGCATGGAAGGGAACACCCAACTTTTATGGGCTCAAAGTTTCCAGCAGCTCTAGAGATGCTGGTAGCTGTTAGTAAGTCTGTTGTGTGTGTATGTCCCATGCTTATACTCGGAACACAGATGTTAGTTGTGCTAGGTTGCAAGGGAGAGGTATGGCCAGTAGGAAAAAGGAGGTATTGATGCCCTTGAATAAGACATTGGTGAGACCAATGTGCACAATTCTGGAGGCTGCACCTTCAAAAAGATATAAAAAGGATGGTGTCGGTCCAGAGGAAGTCTACTAAAATAGTATGTGGTCTTTATCATAAGGCATATAGGGACAGACTTAAAGATCTTAATTTGTATGCTTTGGAGGAAAGGCGGGAGAGGGGATATATGATAGAGACATTTAAATACCTACGTAATGTAAATGCGCATGAGTCGAGTCTCATTCATTTGAAAGGAAACTGCAATGAGAGGGCATGGGATGAAGTTAAGAGGTGATAGGCTCCGGAGTAATCTAAGGAAATACTTTTTTACATAAAGCGTGGTAGATGCATGGAACAGTCTCCCGGAAGAGGTGGTGGAGACAAAGATTGTGTCTGAATTCAAAAGGGCCTGGGATAGGCATGGTTACTGCAGATGGGCAGACTCGGGCCATTTGGCCTTTATCTGCCATCATGTTTCTATGTTCCACACCTATGTCCATAATCAGGTGCTGTGAGACATTCCCTAACCCCGATTTGTCCTTTTTAATTAGATTGTAAGCTCTGCTGAGCAGGGCTTCTCTCTTACATGTTTAATGTACAGCGCTGCGTACGTCTAGCAGTGCTATAGAAATGATAAGTAGTAGTGTTAAAACAAACTGCTCACGAGCTCTGGTCATTGGGAGCTTTACCTACCTCTTAGCTCTTGTGCACAGACGCCAGGCACAGTTCCTCCCCATTTTACCGGGCTACTCGGTACAAATAATGTGCATTTAATTTGCATGCTATTTGTGCTGAGCATAGACCAGCAAAACCAAATTACTTCCACCCTGGTATTTTTTTTTTACCAGGTTGATGGAGCTTTGTGCATCCTGCCCTAACTGAGGTCCTTCTAATAAAGCTTAGCAAGTGCCACATGGCCATAGATATAAAATAGGGTGCTAAACTTTACTAAAAGGGCCCTGTTAGACGTTTCAGCGGCATAGTTTCAAGTTTATTTGGATTTGATGTTTCGCTTATAGATCTAAGCGAATTACATAAAAAAAATACCTTAACATAGAACATTAAGATATATTTTACTACTTTACAAATAAAGGGGCTATGACAGACTGACAGTACAGACAAACTAAAATACACTAGGGAGAAACATAAGGCGTAAAAGTTACAAATTGTAATTTCCCAAAGGGAAGAAAAGGAGAATGTGGTGGGGGGGATAGAAACATTTGGATTAGGGTATGATGAGAAAAGAAAATAACCTTTTCTAAGTCTTCAAGAAAAAAGTTATTTTAGAGATTAAATGATGTCTTAAAGTTCAATGATTAAATGATAGTCAAGTTCAAGTTTATTAGGTGTCTTGATTAATCGCTTAATCAAACTTCTAAGCGATGTACACATTAAAATTTACATTTGTTAGGTGGCAATACTTAAAAAGGACTTAAATAACACTCAATTTAACATATTCTTAACATTAGGTGAGGAGGGATGAAATACAATTCATTAAAGTAAAGAAGAGGCATTAAAGGAAAATACAAGAGGGTAACAAATCAAAAAAATATAATAAAGTAAAGTGGAGTAATAAAATAATAAAATTAGTTTGCAAAGGCATCTTTAACAAGAAAAGTGTTTAAGTTACTTTTAAATTTTCCAAATTCCTTCTCCTCCCTTAAAGAAATAGGGAGGGCATTCCACGTCTGTGGTGCAGTACATGAAAAAATAAATGGTCTCACAACCCGAATCATGTAGTCTGCATTAATACCCTAAGGAAAGCTATTTTGAATTCTTAAAAGCAGCAATTGACACTGATTTAGGTCAAGCACACTCGGAATAACCAAAATTAGAGTTCTCTATCAGGGTAGTTTGGAAAGGTTGCTTGCTACTTCCCTTTGCCAGAGCCAGTTAAATGGTATCAGTGCAGTGGGAGACAATCGGGGGAAATTCTGTAATGGGGGGGGGGGGCTCCGTTTAGGTGTCCTGAGGCCATGCGGTGAAAATCAGATTCCATTATTGAACACCAGCATAATGCAATTTCATCATGCCTTACATTTATACACAAATAGTTAGCCATAGATGTGTAAACGCAGCAGGGATATTTGTCAACTTATAGTATTCTGTAAGCCCTGTGCATTGCGCACTCATAATATGTATGACCCTTTACACACTAACATGGAGATTCTATATATTGCACCTAGATTTGCATGCCAAAATTGGGGTGCGCTCTGGAGATATGCATGCAAATTAATTGAGCTAATTAACAGCAATAATGGGATGCTAACAACCAACTATTGATGTAAATTGGCACCTATTAAAATGCGTATATTCATCTGGCTACGTGCTATTCTATAAGGCACGGTGCTTACCTCTAATAGAAGAGTAGCATAATGCAGTGAGCTGATAACTTGGGGAACTGGGCTTGATTCCCACTGCAGCTCCTTGTGAGTTGGGATAAGTCACTCAATCCTCCATTGCCCCAGGAACAACCCCCTCCCCTTTAGATTATGAGCCCACCAGGGACAGAAAGTGTCTGAATGCAATATGTAAACTGCTTTGCTTGTATTACAGAAAGGCAGTATTAATAGCACTCCGTTCCTAAAATATTTTATGGATTTTTAGCAGTTGTAAATCACCATGACCTGTTTGCCAGAAGTGATGATATAGCAAATTCAGAATAAACATAACCATATATAAATCAAATAACATTTTTAAAAGGGTGGCATGGGCATATTGGGGACATTCTTTGAAGTTTGTTAGATGCCATTGACTCGTGTTTGAGTCCTAGTGATTTGAATTACAGATCTAAAAAGAAATCTGTTTTGTGCTAGTCCGGTAAGGTCTTCCCACATCATCCCCATGGTTGTCAATGTATCCAGCTGATTGCAGGTTACCGTCTTTGCCTGGTTCCTTCAATCTTCCCCAAATATGATGTCCTCCAACAATCTTTCTTTTCTGATGGTGTGACCAAAATAAGACAGTCATAACTTAATTTGGTCTTCAAGTGCCATAGCTGTTTTGCTCTCTTTCAGAATCAATTTGTTAGTTTTTCTGGTGGTCCACAGCCCACATAGAATCCTTCTCCAGCACCAAAACTCAAATGAGTCAATCTTTTTTCTCTCTTGTTTCTGTAGTATCCAGCTTTTGCATCTGTAATTGTCCACTGTGAAAATGAATGTGGACAAGTCTGATCTTTGGAGTGTTATTTCCTTACCTTTGAATACTTTGTCGAGAGCCTTCATTGAAGAGCGACCTAGTGCTATTCTGTGGTGTATTTCTTCCCTGTTAGTTGCTTCTTTATTTACAAAAGACAAGCAGATTGAAATCCTTTACTACTTCTATTCTAACGGCCTTCAAGTTCAAATTCTTCATCAATTTCTGTGTTCATGATCTTCATTTTGTTTATGTTCAGTTCTAAGCCCATGTTATGACTTTTTACTTTGGCCTTTTGCAGTAGATGCAGCATGTCTTCTTTGCTGCTGGTACTGAGCATTGTGTCATCTGCATAGTGCAGGCTGTTTATATTTTGGCCAACAACTTTGAAACCAACACTCTCTTCTTCCAAATTTGCTTTTCTGAAGATGGCTTTCGCCATAAAAGTTGAACAGGCAAGGTAATAAAATGCATCCTTGCCTGATGCCACATTTTATTAGAAACCATCCTTCCCTGTCAACAGCCCTCCTTGGCACAATCGCATATCCAGCAGCCCCCTCCCCCCAAAACAAAAAACAATCCCGTGACTCTCCTGGCTGGGTCAGCCCCTTCACATCTCCTGGGGCAGGCCTACCACCCTTAGATACTTCCTGCATGCAGGGCTGCTCCAGAACCTTCTTGCCACAGCATCCCTCCTGGATGGAAGCCACATCAGGAGGGACTCAGTGGCAAGAAGGTTCTGGTTGGAGCAGCCCTGCATGCAGGAAGTATCTAACAGGCTGGTAGGCATGCCCCAGGAGACTTGAAGGGGACACCCAGCTAAGAGTCAAGAGTTTGTTTTTTTTTGGTTTGCCACTGGCCAGTGGGGGGGGGGGGGGAGGGTGTTGCACTTGTGAAAGGAGGAGGGAGTTGCTTGGGCTGCTGTATATGGACCAGCTGAAGCTGAAGGGAGACAGTTGCTGGATCTGGTCTGGGGATTGGGGAAGGGAAACAGGTGCTGAGCCCATGTGGTGGGTGGAATGGAGCGGAGAGGTGCCAGACCCACATCTGGGTGCTGGAGGGGATAGGTATTGGACCCATGGGAAGGGGAAGTGCAGGATCTGCAGGAGGAAGAGAAGGAAAGAGAAAAGCTGAACCTAGGGGATGAAGGAAGAGTGAGTGAAATATTGAACATAGTAGAGGGAGGGAGAAAGTGTGAGAGAAGCTGAACATGGAGAGATACACAAAGGGAAGATGGTGGGCATAGATGGGAGCATAGAAACAGGGACAAAAAGGTGAAATCTGCATGGGGTGGTATATGGATACAGACGGGTAATGTTAGACATGGGAGAGTATATGGACAGAAGATGGCTAGACATGGGGAGAATAAGAACACGAGGAAAATGCTGGACAGGCGGAAGACAGGGATATAGAGGAGTGATACGGTACACAGGAGGAGGGGATCATAGAATAATGAGCTGATGAAGGCAGGGAAATGGACATGGGGGGGGGAATACTATAAAGGGAAGTAAAGGAGAGAGTAGGGATATGTGTGCAGAACATGGGAGGAGGGAAGGGGGGGGGGTGATATACACAGAGATGGAAGATGAATGGAGAAAGACAACATGTCAAATGGTCAGGAGACCACAAGTGAGTTAAGAGAAGACAAGGCAGAAACCAGAGCCTGAGATCAAAGTGATGCAAAGAATAAAATGACCAGATAAAAGGTAGGAAAAAAAAAATATTTTCTATTTTGTGATTAGAATATATGTATCCTGCTACAGCTGGTGTTAGACATAACTGGGAACTGCAAAGCCCAGGCTGTGCTTCCAGCTGGCTTAGGGCTCTCTTGGACCAGGGGGTAGTTGCCCGAGTTGTACTCCCCCAACACTATTCCTGCCATGTGTGACCAAAGTATTCTGTTAGCTTGATTTTTCTATGTAGCATTCTGTAGCAATTTGACTTCAGTTTTCTTGATTGTAGGGGGGGGGGGGGGGTGTCAGGGGTCTTGTTGATCTTTGCTTTGTATTGTGATTTATAAAATAACAATTGTACAGAATAGTGTTTCTTTTTATACTTTAATAAGTTAAGTATAAAACTATTTGAAGTTTGTGCAGATAGGATTGGATGGGACAGGGACTGAGCTTGTGGAAACAGGGACAAATCCCCCCCCCCCCCATGTCATTCTCAACCTGAGAGCTTATACTTACCTGGGGCTTTGATCACCCTATCCCGATTCTAGTTTAAAGCCTCTTCTAACAAGTGATTAGAACTAGACTGAAGTGACTTCATTTCCAGTGTTGACACCCATGTCCCTAGAACTAGATTCAATACATTTTTCCCTTTCAAAAATAATGTACAGTGAATATTACTCTTACAACATGCATGAACAATCACTTTCTGAACCATTTCTGGCTGAATAGTTTGCTAATTTAGCACTGTTCAGCTGGTCATGTGCCTTGTATCTAACATCTAAGCAGTAATGTCTTTTTTTTTTAAAGCTATTTGTCATGATTTTTGAAATCGCAGCTGTCGGGGATTTTTTCCCCCCTCCTTTGATGCTGATTCTTGAGTTCCATCTAATGGTAGCTGAAGGAGGTGCAATCTGCTGCTAGCCAAAGAGGTTATTTATTGATCGATTGATTGGGATTTAACAACCACCTTCTATGAAGAGATTCACCCAAGGCAGTGTACAGTTCAACATAAAACTTACAATTTTGGCAACAGCATAACAAAAGTAAAATGGCCACCAACACCTCTAGTAGTAATTTTGCATCATTACACCTAAGGTCAGGCACATATATATATATATATATATATATATGCAAAATTTCATACATGGAAGTCTGTAGTGCTAATATTGTGATGATAGCAGAGATTACAATTCTGTTTAAAACTGGCAGCTATAAGACAAGAGCAAGTGGGCATCACTGATTTCACTTCCTATAGGGGTTTCTAGCAAGTCTAAGGATTGGAAGGAGGGGACCTTGTCCAACACTGGTTTGGGATGGTTTTTAGCCTGGGGGGGGGGGGGGGGCAACTGATGCTTAAATCAGGGAGCAGTGATTTTAAGAAAGCAGCTTCCATAGCAGGAACAAGGGAGAGGGGTGAATGTGTGTCTGTCACCTCAGGTCCAGCTTTCTGAAAGCACTGCACCTTGTCCTGACTTAACCACTGGACTTCACTGCTATATGTCCCTTTTCTAATGACAACTCTTTTCAATGCAGGCTTTATTGTAGTACAATCTGTCCAGTATCGAAGTAGCACATCTTATTTTCTAATCATAGCACAAAAGGGCACAGTGGGCTGAATGTGTGTGTGTATATATATGTATATACATATATACACATACACACACACATTCAGCCCACTGTGCCCTTTTGTGCTATGATTAGAAGATAAGATGTGCTACTTCTATGCTGGACAGATTGTACTACTGTATTATATTATAGAATACAGGATTATCCTTAAGACTACTTTGGTTCTAATCAAAGAAACCAGGTTATAACAAGGGAATTCTGAATCCCTTAAAGCAGTGGTCCCTAACCCTGTCCTGGAGGACCACCAAGGCAATCAGGTTTTCAGGCTAGCCCTAATGAATATGCATGGAGCAGATTTGCATGCCTGCCACTTCCATTATATGCAAATCTCTCTCATGCATATTCATTAGGGCTAGCCTGAAAACCAGATTCGCCTGGTGGTCCTCCAGGACAGGGTTGGAAACCACTGCCTTAAAGCACAGGTGTCAAAGTCAAGGCCTGCAGAAGCATTCCCTCTGCACACTGCAGCTATGAGGAAGAGGGAGCTGGCCAGAAGATAACATCAGGGGCATTGGACCACCATAAAACAGCCAGAAGTTAAGACACCCGCCAGAGGGAGGCACAGCATGGAGGGAGGGAGACAACGAAAGGTAGGGGAATGATTTTATTTTCAATTTAGTGTTTGAATTGTGTCAATTTTGAGAATTTTAATCTGCTGTCTATATTTTGCACTGCTCAGGAAGAAATACATTTGTTTCTTTTTCACTGGGGGTTGTACTGCATGCAGAATCTTAAATCTTAGGGTGTTTATTTAAAATATATTAGTACTTTTAGTTTTTGGTCCCATATTTGGATAGGGGTTATCTGTGTTCTAGTAGGAATGAATGTTGAGAAGCATAGTGTGCTTTGTATAGTTTAATATTGTGGCTAACCATTATGTGTTAATAAGATTATATTGTGTATGTATGTGTGTGTATATATATATATACATATATATATATATATGAATGGAAAAAAATTGTTAATAATTAGTACTATTATGGGGGCAGGGTCTGGCCTACAACTTAGCCTGTGCTTTGGATTTCAGCCCTTTAATGTGATTGAGTTTGACACCCCTGCCATAAAGTATACTTTGAGGAAGGGGCTGAAAACCAGGGAAACCAGTTTCAAATCCCTTATTTCTTGTGATCTTACATAAGTCACTGCACCTTCCATTATCTGGCAGTAGAAACTCAGATTGTAAGCCTTTTAGGTACAGGAAAATATTTACTTTACCTGACTTGCCTTGACCTACAACTACAAAATAAATTTTCTTAATGGAGAGAAGGTAGTAGATATATATCACAAAAGATACAGATATAAAAAGCATTATCCCAGGACAAGCAGGCATGATATTCTCACATGTGGGTGACGTCATCTACAGAGCCCCGATGCGGAAGCATTTTCAAGCAAACTTGATTGAAGATTTAAGTTTGCTCTGCTGCTCCACGCATGCGTGCCTTCCTGCTCCACTAGGGGGCGCATCCCCTTGTGGTCTCCAGTTCAAAATTTTCCACTGAGCCTAGAAGTCGTGTTTTTTCAGGCTCTGCCCCAACTGCCTTCTAGCACCGCGATTTTCTTATTTTTTTTTTCTCGATTAAGTCGCTGTGCGCAAATTTTTTCTTGTTCAACTTGTTCCTGCTTCGTTTTTGAACCGACCCGGAGGCTTCCGGGTCCCCGTGGCCACGTGGCTACTCGAGCCGCGGCCACTTTCGATTCTATGTCCCGGCCTTTGACAGGCTTTAAAAAGTGCACCCGGTGCGAGCGGCTTCTTTCCATCACAGACCCGCATCGCCGGTGCATCCTCTGCCTGGGGGCCGCTCATCCAACCGACTCCTGCCCCCAGTGTGCTACTTTCCAGAACCTGGCCCTCCGCCAAAGAAAAGCCCGCATGGCGAATCTCTTCGCCGCCGACCAACCCTCTACCTCGGCCTCGAGGTCGGCCCCGGCCCCGAATACCTCGGCATCGCCTCGAGACTCGAATCCGAAGTCTTCGGGACAACAGAAAGCCTCGGCTCCGGGTAAGTCCCCTCTTCAGGTTCCGCAACAACGAAGAAGCCAGCCTCGGGGACACCGGTGACGCATGGCGGAAGTCCCATGCTCACAGCCCCGGCGAAGCCCTCCAAGCCTTCGGGCCGTGCCTCCACCACACGGGAATACTCCGATACGAGGTCGCCCCCGGTGGAGCGCACCGAGGCAGTGGACATGCCCTCGATGCTGTCCGTGCCCGTTTTCCAGGACCTACTCTGAGCGATGATTTCATCGGAGCTGTCCGCTGCAATGGCCCATCTACAACCGGCCTCGACCTCGACCCCGCATGTGCCAGACCAGCCTGAGCCTCGCGTCAAGCCACCTCGAGGAAAAGCGCGCAAGCTTCGCCGCATCCCATCCTCCTCAGACTCCTCGCCGAGACACCCGAGGCGCTCGCCCTCCACAGACCGCCGCGGGCAAAACGTCATGCTAAAACGACAGAAACCTCGAACCGCCGTACCTCCAAGAAGGCCCAAGGTTCCCCCACTCTACGAGGCCGTTCACCTACACCTCATACGGGACCGCTGAGGGTGACGGAGCTATCACTCTCCAACCCGCGCATCCTCCGAACTCCCCCTCGTACCGGGGCTCCGATCCGAGGTTTCAGACTTTCACCGAAGGAGTCCGGGTCGAGGTCACCGATTCGTCATCGATCGGTACCCCGAACCCCGGCATCGTCTCAGAGGGGCTCCTCGAGACGGCGGAGATCCACAACCCCGGAACACTTTCACAGTGCTTCCCCGGTCTCGGACCGTGGATCGGAGCAGAAACCTCGATACTCGAGGGAAGCCTCCCCATCCTTCTCCACCCGACAGAGGTCTCGTTCACCGACCCCACAAGGGGCCTCGGGAACATCCCGCCCATCCTTCTCTCGCTTTGTCCAGGACATGGGCCATGCTTTGGACTTAGACCTCCAGTCCGACTCCAGATACTCTAAAGAGTACCTAGCGGAGCTGGATATGCCTTCACTGCCCAGAGAGTCCCTTCGCTTACCGCCTAACCCGGTACTCCAACAGGCTTTCTTCAGAAACCTTGAGACCCCCCTATATGGTCACAGCAGTACCCTCCAAAATGGAGGCTAAGTACCGTACAGTACCCTTCCCGGGATTTGAACAACCGCAGCTCTCCCACCAGTTGCTGTTGGTAGAATCCTCCTTGAAGAAGGCTCACCCCTCCAGGGTCTCAGCGGCGGTCCCCCCAGGCCGAGAAGGCCGAACCCTAGACAAGTTCAGCAGGAGACTATATCAAAATGCGATGATGGCCTCTAGAGTGCAAAGCTACACTTTCACCTTCACATCCTATCTCAAACATCTCATTGGACTACTGAGAGCCTTTGAGACTGACTTACCGGCCTCCCGCCAAGGAGCGTTTAGCCTGCTTGCAGAGTCCCTCTCCATCCTACGCCTCCATCTATTCCACGCGGCCTACGATGGCTTCGAACTCTCCTCCAGAGAGGCAGCCTTTGCTATCGCCATGCGCCGACTAGCTTGGTTGCGCCTGGTCGACATGGACCCCAACTTACAGGACCGGCTGGCTAACCTCCCCTGTTCGATGACACTATCGAGGCAGCTACAAAATTGTAATTGTAATTGTAATTGTAATTTATTTCTTATATACCGCTACATCCGTTAGGTTCTAAGCGGTTTACAGAAAATATACATTAAGATTAGAAATAAGAAAGGTACTTGAAAAATTCCCTTACTGTCCCGAAGGCTCACAATCTAACTAAAGTACCTGGAGGGTAATAGAGAAGTGAAAAGTAGAGTTAGAGGAAAAATAAAAATAAAATAAACATTTTAACAAGACAGCATTGATCTAAATACTTTAGAAGGTAGAAGAGAGGAGAGAAAGGAATAGAAGCAGAAGGGGGAGCCGTTGAACAGTAGAATTCTGGAGAAATTTAAATGATAGAAATAGAACAAAACAAAGACAAAAGGCAAAACAATAGATAAGATTAAAGATAAATCTTAAGCTGGAAAGAAAAATAAAATAAAACTTTGTCTTCAATCCACGGTTTCAGCGTCAGTGATGAAGTGGAGCAAGTAAGTTTAGGAGGAGCGATTGACGTTTCCAGAAAGGGCTTCTTCAGGGAAGAGACTTGGCAGACAGTCCCAGGATGCCTATGTCTCCTCCCCTGTGATGTTCTCCCATCCATGCATTCCCTCCCAGACACACTGCCTGTGCCCCAGCTGCTCCAAGGAGGCTGTCCCAGATGAGGCCCACGGTGAATGCAGGATTCTCTCCTCTGCGGGAAAGCCGCCCGGAGCCGACAGTCGATCTTCTTAGCGGATTGCATGGGGGGAAGAGTTCACACTCTTGGTAGGATCGGGTCTGTGTGCTCTCGGTGGTTGTGGCTGGTCTTGTTGCTGCTTAGGTGTAAAAGCAGTTGATCTCCACTGCTGCTGATATTTAAAAGCAGGCAGATTGATCTCTCCAATGGACTGCAGGGGGAGGAGTTCACACTCCTGGCAGGATCGGGTCTGTGGGCTCTTGGTGGTTGCGGTAGGTCTCGCTGCTGCTTGTATGTAAAAGCAGTTGTTTTTCTACTGCTGCTGATATTTAAAGCAGGTAGATTGATCTCTTAAACGGGATATAGGGGGAGGAGCTCACATGCCTGGTTGGATCGGGGCAAGGGCTCCTATTATAGGCAGCTGGTCTTACTGCTACTTAGGTGTTAAAGCAGTTGATCTTCCTAGCGGACTGCAGGAGGTGTGGAGCTCACACTCCTGTCATGATCTGGTCTATGGGCTCTTGGTAGTTGCGGTTGGTCCCAATGCTGCTTAGGTGTAAAAGCAGTTGTTCTCCCACTGCTGCTGATATTTAAGCAGGTAGATTGCTGGGGGAATGCTGGGGGAAGATCTTATATGTCTGGCTGAATCGTGGCAAAGGGTTCCCGGTAGTGGCGGCTGGTCCTATTGCTGCTTAGGTGTAAAAACAGTTGATCTTCTTATCGAATTGTAGGGGGGGCAGATCTCACATTCCTGGCAGGTTCGGGTCTGTGGGTTCTTGGTGGTTGCGGATGGACCCGCTGCTGCTTAGGTGTAAAAGCAGTTGTTTTCCCAATGCTGCTGATATTTAAAAGCAGGCAGATTGATCTCTCTAACAAATTGTATGGTGAAGAGCATACACGTCTGGCTGGATTGGGACAAAAGCTCTCGATAGTGGCGGCTGGTCTTGGTGCTGCTTAGGTGTAAAAGCAGTTGATCTCCTACTTCTGATAATATTTAAAAGCAAGCATATTGATTTTTCCAACGGAATGCTGGGGGAAGAGCTTACTTGTCTGGCTGGATCAGGGCAAAGGGCTCTCGGTAGTGGTGGCTGGTCCTGTTGCTGCTTAGGTGTAAAAAACAGTTGATCTTCCTAGTGGACTGCAGGGGGAGGTGGAGCTCACACTCTTGGTTGGATCGGGTCTGTGTGCTCTTGGTAGTTGCGGATAGTTCCGCTGCTGCTGAGGTGTAAAAGCAGTTGATTTCCCACTGTTGCTGATATTTAAAAGCAGGTAGATTGATCTCTCCAATGGACTGCAGAGGGAGGAGCTCACATGCCTGGCTGGATCGGGGCAAAGGGCTCTTGGTAGTGGTGGCTGGTCCTGCTGCTGCTTAGGTGTAAAAGCAGTTGATTTTCCTAGCGGACTGTAGGGAGGGTGGAGCTCATATTTTTGCAGGATCGGGACTGTGGGTTTTTGGTGGGTTGGTCCCGTTGCTGCTTAGGTGTAAAAGCAATTGATCTCCCACTGCTGCTGATATTTAAAAGCAGGCAGATTGTCCAGGGAGAGGAGCTCTGCACTCAAACTGCCATCCTCCTCGCCTCCAAGTTCCGGAACGCCTCTCCGAACACGAACGCTCGTTTGCCTCCCTCGTGAACCATCCACGTCCAGGCCATTCAGAGCCCCTCCGCGCTGCTACCCACAAAAATCCACTCCTGCCTTCTCGCAGCCTCCGCCCAGGCGCCCGCAAGCCCACCATCGGGCCCCGCCCAAGTCCCAACCGCCTACGACTACCAAACCGTCCCCGTCCTTTTGACGGGACACGCGGAAGGGTGCGGGCCCCCTCCACCGTAGTCCCAGGCCTCCTTCCCATCGGGGGTTGCCTCAAGGTCTTTTACCCTCACTGGGAACAAGTCACGTCGGACGCATGGGTCCTTGGCGTGATCTCATCAGGATACTCTCTCAACTTTCGGGCCATTCCTCCAGACAACCCCCCAAGGAATTGTCCTCCCAACCGGACGCAGCTACCCCTACTCCTCTCCGAAGCTCGAGATCTGCTTCACCTGAGAGCAGTGGAGGAGGTTCCCCCCGGCCAACGGGGGAAGGGCTTCTACTTTAAACTTCGTATCATTCGTTCACTCATTTCCATCCTAAATACCGACTCGATCAAGATCCTTATTCATTCTTAGTTATCTCCCATTTAGATTACTGCAATTCATTATTAAATGGACTACCCCAAAAAGAACTACGCCGTTTGCAGATCATACAAAATACCGCTATCAAACTCATTTACAAAACAGGTAAATTCGAACACGTTACTCCGCTTCTTAAGGAGGCTCATTGGCTCCCAGTCACACACCGTATAATTTATAAAATCCTACTACTCTCCTTCAAAATCAAACTTTCTCATCTGCCCCTATTTCTAGACAAACTGCTAATTCCTCAAAGTTCTCCCCGTATCTTACGATCTACGGACCAAAAACTCCTTTTCATCCCCTCCCTAAAAGAATCCTACTATACAAGAAAGACTAATTTTGCCATAACAGCACCTACGCTATGGAACTCTCTCCCTCAATTTCTTCGGGATGAAATCCATTTAACTAAATTCAAAACTAATCTTAAAACTTTCCTATTCCAAGATGCCTTTAATAAATCTTAATCTTTTCTAACCACTTATATACTCATCCTTGTCCCAAAAGTTCTCTTTTATTCCTGCGCATATCTCTTATACCAAGCACCCTTGTCCTTTATGTCCTATCCCTTCCCTCTATCTCATTTCCTCTTATATTATGTAACTTTTCCCTTCCTTCCCATTTTTTCCTCACAGTCATGTTTGTCTGTATATGTCTAATATGTTTTCGCTAATTTTTCCAACACACCAATAACTAGTTCTTACTCTCCTATTTAAAAAATTTTTTTTTTATTGTTAACCGGTCAGATATTTGTTTTATGATCGGGATATCAAAAACCAATAAACTTGAAACTTGAAACTTCTACTCCCGTTACTTCCTGGTACCGAAAAAAACAGGAGCCCTTCGCCCAATACTAGACTTGAGACGCAACAAATTCCTGGTACGGGAAAAATTTCGGATGCTTTCCCTGCCAACCCTCTACCCCCTGATCGACGAGGGCGACTGGCTCTGCTCCCTCGATCTGAAGGAGGCGTACACACATGTTCCAGTGCACTCCGCTCACCGCAAGTTCTTGCGTTTTCAGGTGGGAGACCTGCACCTGCAATACCGAGTCCTCCCCTTCGGCCTAGCATCGTCACCTCGGGTCTTCACCAAGTGCCTCGTGGTGGTCGCAGCTACCTTACGCTCACAGGGTCTTCAGGTTTTCCCCTTCCTGGACGACTGGCTGATCAAAGCACCGTCCAGGGAAGGGGTTATCTCAGCGACCCAACAGACTATTATCTACTTACAAAGTCTGGGGTTCGAGATAAAATTTCCCTAAATCCCAACTACGGCCCTCGCAGTCCCTACAATTCATCGGGGCCACGCTGGACACGGTTCGCCTCCGTTCCTTCCTCCCCCCTCTGCGTCTAGAGGCGTTAGTAAGTCTGAGCCGAAGGATCTCACTGATGACCTTGGTATCAGCTCGACAGATGATGACTCTCCTGGGCCACATGGCCTCCACCGTCCATGTCACACCCTTCGCCCGTCTCCATCTGAGAATCCCTCAATGGCGTCAAGACCGGGACCCGATCGATCGTCCCGTGACAGTGACTCCTTCCTTGCAACGATCGCTCCGCTGGTGGGCCGACTCTTCAAATCTTTCCAAAGGTTTGCTCTTCCTTGCCCCTCCTCACAGCAAGGTACTCACCACAGACTCGGAGTACGCTTGGGGAGCCCACCTGGACGGCCTCTGCACTCAGGGGATGTGGTCAGCAGAAGACCGCCGCTGTCACATCAACGTGCTAGAACTCCGGGCCATCTATCTCGCAGCTGGAGCTTTTCAACATCTGCTTCATGACCGGGTGGTTCTCATCCGAACCGACAACCAGGTAGCAATGTACTACGTAAACAAACAAGGGGGGACAGGGTCTTGGCTCCTCTGTCGGGAAGCCATGCGCCTCTGGAAATGGGCAATCTCCAACAACACCTTCCTTCGAGCGGTGTACATACAAGGAGAACAAACTCAGCCGCCTCCTCCAGCCACACTCAGACTCAGCCGCCTCCTCCAGCCACACGAGTGGTCACTGCACTCTCAGACCCTACGACAGGTGTTCGAAAAGTGGGGGACGCCACAAATAGATCTGTTCGCATCCCCCCACAATCACAAACTGCCCCTCTTCTGCTCCCGGATACACTCCCCGGACCGACTCGAGGCCGACGCCTTCCTCCTCGACTGGGAGGGAAGGTTTCTGTACGCGTTTCTGCCGTTCCCTCTGATCCTGCGGACGCTGGTCCACCTGAAAACAGTGAAAGCCACCCTGATTGCTCCTTGCTGGCCACGCCAGCCTTGGTTTTCCCTTCTACTTCAACTCAGTGTCAGAGATCCACTGCCTCTGCCTCGGTTTCCCTCTCTACTATCACAGAGTCAGGGTTACCGTTACATCCCAATCTTCAATCTCTTCATCTGAATGCTTGGTTTCTTTCCCCCTGACTTCTCTCCCCGTGTCTCAATCAGTCAAGGAGATATTGGAGGCCTCTAGAAAGACCTCGACGAGAACCTGCTATTCTCAAAAGTGGACCAGATTCTCAACCTGGTGCTCCTCTCACAGCCAGGACCCGGTGTCGGTCCCCGTCCCTCTGGTCCTTGACTATTTACTTCAATTATCTCACTCCGGCCTAAAGACCAACTCCATTCGAGTACACCTCAGTGCGATTGCGGCCTTTCATCAGCCCCTGGAAGGAAAAGCCCTCTCGCTCCACCCCTTAGTCTCTCGCTTCATGAAGGGTCTTCTGAATATCCACCCTCCTCTCAAACCCCCTCCGGTGGTTTGGGACCTTAACCTGGTTCTGGCTCAACTAATGAAACCTCCATTTGAGCCCCTAGACAAATGCCATCCTAAATTCCTCACGTGGACGGTGATTTTCCTGCTTGCACTCACTTCCGCCCGGCGAGTTAGTGAGCTACACGCTCTGGTAGCGGACCCACCCTTCACTGTTTTCCACCATGACAAGGTAGTACTCCGCACACATCCAAAGTTCCTGCCTAAAGTAGTGTCTGATTTTCACCTCAATCAGTCCATCGTCTTGCCTGTGTTTTTCCCCAAGCCCCACTCTCACCCCGGAGAGGTGGCGCTTCACACTCTTGACTGTAAGAGAGCGTTGGCCTTTTACCTCCAACACACTCAACCACACCGGAAAGTCCCACAATTATTTTTGTCCTTCGACCCAAACCGGTTAGGCCACCCAGTTTCCAAGCGCACCTTGTCCAACTGGTTGGCCGATTGCATCACCTTTTGCTACGCTCAGGCTGGTCTCGCGCTGCATGGTCGAGTAACGGGACACAAGGTCCGAGCGATGGCAGCCTCCGTAGCGTTCCTCAGGTCCACACCTATTGAGGAAATCTGCAAGGCTGCCACGTGGTCTTTGGTTCATACTTTCACCTCCCACTACTGTCTGGACTCACTGTCCAGAAGCGATGGCCAGTTTGGCCAATCGGTATTGCGAAATCTATTTGCTTAAATTGCCAACTTCCCTCCATCCCTTTTCAGTTAGCTTGGAGGTCACCCACATGTGAGAATATCATGCCTGCTTGTCCTGGGATAAAGCACAGTTACTTACCGTAACAGGTGTTATCCAGGGACAGCAGGCATATATTCTCACAACCCGCCCACCTCCCCGAGGTTGGCTTCTTTGCTAGTTAAGTGAACTGGAGACCACGAGGGGATGCGCCCCCTAGTGGAGCAGGAAGGCACGCATGCGTGGAGCAGCAGAGCAAACAAATCTTCAATCAAGTTTGCTTGAAAATGCTTCCGCATCGAGGCTCCGTAGATGACGTCACCCACATGTGAGAATATATGCCTGCTGTCCCTGGATACCACCTGTTACGGAAAGTAACTGTGCTTTACTGGATGAGGAAAGCCTTTCTAACTGGAAGATTAAGTTTATACCTTTGATCTTTTTTAGTCCCTGTAGGATTCCATATGGTAAAGTGTTCAAACCCAACCCACAATCCTGGAGTTGCAAAAATCCACCACTTTTCAGAGCACATGCTCCACCCCCTTAACTGGATATGTGCTCTAGCTCTCAGGCTAAGTCCCAAAGCCAACTAATGTACCTGAACAAGTCCATGATAAGGGAGTTCAGGGGAAGATCCCCCAGCCAAACAATTCTTAAATTGGGCTACTCTGTAAAACATAAACAAGCACAAAGACAACTCCGAAAAACATTGGGGGACAATGTAGAACAAACCTGCTGTGTGGAATAAAGCACCCCAAGAAAAGCCTTCGGTAATGCGCATACTCACAGAAAACAGTGTTGAGTTTCTATATCTTTCTACCATACTAAAAGTAGGACTTGATCTCTTGCCATTAGCAATATTTTAAGAAAAAAAAAAAAATTACTTGAAACAAAAATGCCTGAAAATATTGAGAGCTGTTTTGTCCCTGTACTGTTGGATAGCATATTACATTACATTTTTTTGCTCAATAGACCACCATTGTAATAGCTTTTACTCCCGATATGGTTTAGTAACTGTGATAGTACACAATAGGGTAATAGCAATAAAAAAAAGAAAAAAAGTCCATTTAAAAAGGATATTGTTTTGTTGTCTTATTTCTACAATTAAAATGGCAAAAACTACAAACAGAAGAAAATGAGAATGTAAGAGTAAATTGATACAATTTTATTTTTAAAGACAGACTGTTACATTAGCTTGCATAGAAGAAAAATGAAGATGAATACAAAGGAAAGAGAACCCATATACACCAGGGTTTCCCCCAAATCTATCTTGATGACCTTACTTCAAGTCAGATTTTTCAGGCTATCTGCAATGAATATACACAAGAAGAGACCACTTTATGCAGACCTGTGTATGAGTTTCTCATGCACGCTATAGGATATGCTGCCTGGCTTTGAGGGCACCAGAACAAAATTCAAAAGCCCTGATATACATAGATGATCATTATCAATGAAAGCTAGAATTCAAACTAATGGCATGCATCTATAGCTATAAAATACTGAAGTCTCTTTATTTGAGCAGTGCAATGTTTTTTATGTAATACATGCCAAGGTATGGCAGTTCAAACTTTACATAGATGCAGAATTAGCACCTGCAACTTTATTGCATAGCAACCAATTTTTCAAAACAAATTGGGGGGGGGGGGGGGGGGTTGCTCAACTCAAAACTGTTTTTCTAGACACAAAAAGTTTGTTCACATTTTGGATGTGCTCATCCATCCACAAGCCTGGCCTCCAAGCAGTTTATTGCACTAAAATAGGGGTCTTAATCGCTAGTCCTCAAGGGCCACCAACCAGTAGCATTTTCTGGATATATAAGAGCTGAATTCTCTCTTCTGTTAGGTGCCATCGACTCATGTTCAAGTCTTAGCAACTTGATAAACATCAAGTTTTCATGGCAAAATACAGAAGCAGATTGCCAAGCTTTTCTTCTGCACAGTATAAATTTGATGTTGCATCAAATATAATCCTCTGTCCATCTGCTGCTGCCCAGATGGATGGTACATCATTAGTCTGGCATCACCATTGAAACCTTTCTGCCTTGGGAGGCCCTGCTGGTAGTGGCATAACTTTCAGCTTCTCAGATGTGCACAAGCTCCAGTAGCACAACAAGTCCATGTACCACTTCTATTGTATGGCAAATATCTTGCATACATTAGGGATATCTTAAGAAATCAACCAGTTTAAAGCCCTTGAAGGTTCAGAGTTGAGATCCCTTGTACTAAACAGCCTTAATAAATGAGCAAGTAGAGCAGAGTACTAAATACACCACATTAAAAGAATAGTAATGTATACTACTTTCCGTTTTTCAATGATTTGTGCTTTAGTACAGATTAAACATTCAATTTATAGCATGGCTCACAGTTCACTTTAAATGTCTGCTTCTAAAAAAAATCTCTCTGGCAAGATTAGTAAAAAAGCACTGTATTTAAAAAAAGGTCACAGTTGAAATTATTTTGACATCTTAGTACGGTTCAAGTCGAGAAGTACCATTTCCAATAAACCCCCCCCCCCAAAAAAAAAAACAAAAAACCAAAACCCAACCCTAAATGAAGCCTTACAATGTAACAAGTTTTAATAAGGCTACCCTTAGGGGAAAGTAATGAATGCAGACCATTTCTACAGTCAAGCTGAGAAGACAAGAATGGGTTCTATTAAAAGCAAACAACATAAAGCCAATGCTTGATAAGCAGCTATATAACAAAGCAGCAACAGTGCTATGTCAATGTAGGACATAAAAAAAAAAGTTTTACCCTAAGGTACAGAATTGGAGAAAACCTTCTGAAACAAGATGAATGTCTCAGTTCAAAGTCTTCTTCCTTTAGATCACCTCATTTGGCTTAATGGAATACACATCATGGAGCTTTACGCAGGTTGAATTTCCAATGGGTCAGCATGCTAATCATAATTAGTCCAAAAGAGACATCTATTGTATGAAAGATCACAAGCAGTTTCTACAGAGTAGATCCAATCATGAGGTAAAATTTCTCCATATCTTTATTTACTAGACATCAGAAGATGCTATATACAATGGTCTATAAAAATAGAACTACAAGTATGGTGAGTAAGATTTGAGGCAATTTATCTTTTAAAGGTAGAGGGAACAATATGTGTATTAAAAGTACAAAGCCCTGGCTAAATTTTAAAAATATGTAAATATGTTTCTGAAATCCTTTGTACATACACTCAGGAAATACCCCCATCCTAAAACAATAATAGGCTATCCTCCCCTCCAAATTCTATTCATCTCAAACTGTTCCTCTAGAATTTGGAACTTAAGCTTATCATTCCGTTTTGGACTAATGCTATCCTAATTCCCGGTATTCTGAGGGCACCTTAGAGCAATACGCAATCATATATACCATCAGCCCTACCTATATATACTGTAATATAATTTGGAATACCCTGAAAACCCACCAAATGCGATATTGGGGGTATTTTGTCTTTCAGAAGTACCTAACTTATTTGTACAGAAAACACTGCTTCCACTCTTCAGTAAAGTGTACTTTTGTTCTAGTGCTAAACTCAAATTCAGTATTAACCAGTAAGTTAAATTACCTTTATACCACTATGCCCACTAAAAGTACAATCTTCTGTACATCACATTTTTCATTACCTTTTCATAACTGCTGTTATGAAAACCTCTCAGGGACAGTTTGAATACATTTTTTGTTATATTGGTATGGTAATTTGCTAAAGGAAATATACTCACCTTGACTAACTGATCAATGAATAACAAGTTTCTATTATTGTTCTTTCAACATGTAAATTAAACCAGCATATGAGAAGGACTCGTTATACTGTAACGTAGCTCAGAGACATATAACTCTGAAGGGGGGGAGGTAACCCCCTCTTAGGTTAAGAGTTTTTCATCCAATCATAGCATGATATTTAGTAAAAACGAGTCCAACTCTTGAAGGTATAAGTTAATTAATAACTGTATTCAATACTTGAAATAAAACTGCTTGCAAAACTTTTAAAGAATACAAAAAAGTGATTGCATTCAGGTTGTGCTGAAGGTGTGAAAATGTACTTAGCTGAGATACAACTTCTCAGGGTCCCGACGCGGCCCCGTTTCGGCATCTGCTTCAGGAGACCCCGCCAACCGAGAGTTAGATTTTTTCAGAAAAAGTCACACCATGTATAAATTCTTTAACTGTGATCGGTCAAAAACTAAAAAGTTCCGTGCAAAGTTCCGTTGAAACGGGGCTGCGTCGGGACCCTGAGAAGTTGTATCTCAGCTAAGTACATTTTCACACCTTCAGCACCTGAATGCAATCACTTTTTTGTATTCTTTAAAAGTTTTGCAAGCAGTTTTATTTCAAGTATTGAATACAGTTATTAATTAACTTATACCTTCAAGAGTTGGACTCGTTTTTACTAAATATCATGCTATGATTGGATGAAAAACTCTTAACCTAAGAGGGGGTTACCTCCCCCCCTTCAGAGTTATGTCTCTGAGCTACGTTACAGTATAACGAGTCCTTCTCATATGCTGGTTTAATTGACTTGAGTCAGTCTCTTAATTACAGCTCAGCTACTTTTCTGACTCTTTTTGCTACATTGTCCCTGTCTATTGGAAACAACTTTCAACATGTAAGGCAAGTGGAAATACTGTATTTTCACAGTGTGCATGCTAAATTCTGGCTACACTACTACAAATGATCTTTAGGAACGTGTTTTGCAGCATTAACATTTAATGAATTCAATATCCTTTGCTACTAAATATTAGAACTGAACATGCATTGTCTTTAGGACAGACTGGAAGCAATAATTCTGATCACTGAATTGCACAGATGAGTTGAATCTATACAGGGAAAGAGTGAGGCACAAGTTTAAAAAAAAGCTTGCCTGTGTCACAAAGTGTCAGTGAGGGAGAGACTTGGGTCCCAAAAGCATTCAATACCAATGAAGCTCAGTGTGCTATCAGTCCACATATCTTTCACAGATATGTGAAACATGAATATACAATAAATATTAAAACAAAATTTTTTAAACAGCACCACAAGTTGTCATTCCATCTTAATTATGATTTTTTTTTTAAAGGTACTAGTGACAGTTTGATATCCTTTGTCCAATCCATCTCCTCTTAAATGTGAAGTATTTCTACTTTTGATTTCAGTTTTATGGTATCTTATATTTTAAAAAGATAAAATAGTTTTCACAAGAAAAGCTGATGAATTCTAAAATTAAGCTCTAGGAATATATCAAGTCAAATTTAAGGATGTACAAAGAATTTTAAGTCAAACAAACCAGGATAAATTTCAGCTCAAGTTGTACTTGGCAGGAAATGCAGATTCTTCTCCAATAGTATAGGACAGTGCTTCTCAACCCTCTTCTGGAGACACACCTAGACAACTGGGTTTTCAGGATTACTACAATATATACATGGGATCTTGTACGCAATTTTTAATGAAATCATTAAGCAAGTTTGATGAACCACTTAAAGTACATCAAAGCTTTCCATCTAATATACTTCTAAAGATTGAAAGGTTTTCTTCCCTTTATGTGCCACAAGCAAATGATTTTTGGTATACATTTTTCATGCTTAAAAAACAAACAAACAAAAACAAACAAACCCCAAAACAAAATTAATACTGACAACATAAAGCTAAATAAGTTACACCTGGAAATATTCAAATAGTTCTATACATTAATCAATACCTTTAGGTTTCACAGATCTTCTCTCGTCCATCTCATAAATAATCTATATAATGAAAAACTAATACAAAACAAGAACCATTCAAGAATTGAAAACTGATGGAAGATTAGGTTTATACCTTTTTTTAAAAACTTCCTGTTAGTCCCTGTAGGATTCCATAGGCTAGGGGTTCAATCCCAACCCGCAATCTGGGAGTTGCAGAAATCCACAAACTTTTTTGAGCATATGCCCCACCCCCTTAGCCTGAGAGCTAGTAAACATATCCAATTAAGTCCCAAAGTCAAGCAACATACCTGAACTAATCCATGCTAAGGGGGTACAGGGGAGAATCCCCAGCAACATAATTAATTCTTGAACTGGTTTGCTCTGCAAAATATTAACTAGTGATAAACAGGCACAAAGACAACTCAGAAAACCACTGAGGAACAATGTAGAATTAACTTGCTGTGTGCAACAAGTACCCAAGAGAGGCCTTCGGTAATGTGTATACTCACAGAAAACACTCCACAGGATCTGTCAACTGTCTGGAAAGCGTTCAAGCCTGTAAGGAGAATTAACAAGGCAGAAAGAAGCAGGCTATTCCAAACAACTGTGTACACACAGAGAGGGCGGGTCTTATGGAATCCTACAGGGACTAACAGAAAGAATATTATCGAAGGTATAATCCTAATCTTCCATTCTGTTACGTCCCTTCCGGATTCCATGCGTTAGGTGAAATACCAATGTAATAGTAGAATTTAGGGAGGGACAGAAGAGCTTGCCCTCAACACCGAGGTCCCAAAAATGGCAGAATGAGGTGCCACATCCACTCGGCAAAACCTGGTAGAAGTATGAAGAGAGGACCCAATAGTCACCCCGCAAAGTTCATCAGGTTGAATTGTACAAGACACCGCCCACAACGCAGCCACAATTCCAGATGAATAGGCGTGAAGCAAAATCGGTGGCTGCTTGCTGAAGATGAAGTCGAATAAATGGCCATTCAAATCCATCGAATGAACGAAGCCTTGGCTGCTGGCTGACCCCCATGAGACAGAAGCAGTCAGGACAAATAGGCAATCAGACCGCTGAGCATCATTAGTCCTCTCCAAACAGTGGAGCAAGACTCTCCTGACAGCCAACTTGCACAAGATCCGATTCTTTTGCTCCAAGCCTGCGGAAAAAAAAATGCAAACTGTTTTCCTGGTTGACATGGAAGGCAGAAACCATCTTCAGCAGAAAGGAAGGAAGGCACCATACAAAGAAAACCCTGCAAAAAGCCTAAAGCACTGAAAAATGCCATACCGAGACAATGGCAACTAGAAAGAGTCGTGACTGTCAGAACCAGAAGAAAAGCATCCTTCAATGACTAGAATGGCGCCTCTCCAAGGCCCTGCAGAACAATGTTAAGATCCCACGAAAGGAAAGGAAGACGAAAGGTAGGGAGGTCACAAACGAAGTGCCCCTCTCAGAAACCTGGACACAGCTGGATGATCAGAAAGCAAACTAGCACCTTCGCACTCTAAAACATGAAAGGCCTGCAACCTGAACTGTAAGGAGACCACTGCTAAACCTGTTTCTAGGCCGTGGGTTCCCCATGGGCACCGGCCCCTGACTGAGACGATATCGAAGAGAAAGGTGGAATTTCTTGCCCCACTGACGACGAATAAAATCCACATGCCAAGGGCGACAAGACCAGTCTGAAGCTACTAGCATCACCAAGCCGGGATGCGTTGCCATCCAGCAGAGGACCCAACCGAACAGAGGTCACAGAGGAATCGTGAGCTGATCAGGGTCAAACCAAGGCAACCCTAGCTTCCTCGCTGTTCGTCAACTGAAAAAGCACCCGGCCTTCAAGTTCTCTGCTGAAGCCAACAAGTCCATCTGGGGCTAATTCCAGCGCTGTATGATCAGATGGAATGCCTCCTGCGAGAGGGACCATGTTCCTGGGTCCAGTATCTGTCGGCTGAGGAAGTCTGCCTGAACATTGTCGACTCTGGCTACATGGGCTACCGAGAAAGACAGAAGATGTTTCTGCCCAGCATAATACATATGATCCTTCTGGCCCAAGAGAGAGAGCACTTTAGTCTCTTCATGATGTACCACTGTGACGGAGAAAGTTCCTTTAAGAAGGGCTGGAGAGCGAGAACTCCAGCTAAATTGCCCAAAGCTCTATACGATTCATCAATCAACATTTCGGACCAGGAATCTACTGCCCCTGAATGGAGTGGGCCCCGTAGTGAACCTGCAACCCAATAGGCTGGCATCTGTCATAACAAGTCATCCACTTGGAAATCCAAAAGAAGCTAGCCATGGCAAAGCGCCTCCCGTGAAGCCACCAGCTCAAGTTGCTGCTAGCTGGCAATGTCCAGGGGAGAGGCATCTGAAGGGGAAAACTCTGCAGAGACAATGGAGATAAGAGGGACTCCTTTAAAGGGTGCATGGGCACTCTAGTGCAGGAGATTGCCTTCAAGGACGCTGCCAGACACACCAAAACCTGCAGATAAAACCAGGGCGAAAGAGCCAGACAGTCAAGGAGAATTCTGATCTATTGTCGAAAGTTCTGTCTGCATGCCTCAAAAATACATGACCCTGTCTGGAGACAAAGAGAAGGCCCAGAAACTCCAGGGACTGGGAGGATGCCAAGTATTTCTTCCGAACTTCCTAATATCTGCAGCAAAGACACTACCATCTCCACTGCACTTTCATATCCCTGACAAGACGGAAATCGCAACAGAATCTGCTATCTGTACCCAGCCAGGCATTTATTGACTGACTTTTTCATTCTAACGCAGATTTCCAATAAACTACATCTTTTACTGCCAATATTGATCCCAAAATGTCCAGGAAAAGAAAAGTTGACGGTGAAGGCAGACAATTTAATGACAAATGGGAAAATGAATACATGTTTGTGCTTAGTGAGGGCAAACCAGTGTGTATATTGTGTTATGAGACAGTGTCGGTGATGAAAGAGTACAATATACGTCGTCATTTTGACACCAAACATAATGTTAAGTATGGCAAATATACTTTGGAAGAAAAGCATAAAATTGTTAAAGAACTAAAAGGCAAACTACAATCACAGCAGCAAATGTTTACAAAGGCTACAGCGAAAAATGATGCTGCAGTGAAAGCAAGCTTTATAGTGGCTGAAGAAATTGCCCGTACTTCAAGGTGTTTTTCAGAGGGTGCCTTTTTGAAGCAATGCATGCTAAAAGTGTGTGAGAAAGTATGCCCAGACCAGATACAGAGTTTTCAAACTGTCAGTTTGTCAAGAAACACCATTGCAGACAGAGTTCAAGAACTCTCAGGAAATCTATCATCACAGCTGGCCGAACAGGCATGCAGTTATCTCGCTTTTTCACTTGCTATCGATGAAAGCACAGACAACACTGATACAGCGCAGCTGTCCATCTTTATACGTGCTACGAAGACCGACCTCTCTGTCACTGAGGAACTTTTGGATGTAGCTGCCATGCATGGGACGACGACTGGTAGAGATATATTTGAGGCTGTGGAGAAATCTATAAATAATTTTAAATTACCCTGGGAAAAGTTGGTGGGGCTAACTACCGATGGCGCACCTTCAATGTGCGGAGAAAAGAAAGGCTTGGTTGGACTAATGAAGGAAAGAATGCAAAAAAGTCACTGCCACACACCCTTGATTACTTATCATTGCATTACCCACCAAGAGGCTATGTGTGGAAAAGTTCTGGACATGAATGACATAATGACCACAGTCATTAAAACTATTAACTTTATAAGGGCACGTGGCCTGAATCATCGCCAGTTCCAGCAGTTTTTACAGGAGGTGGGTGCAGAGCATGGAGACGTGCCATACCACACAGAAGTAAGATGGCTGAGCAAGAGCGCAGTCCTCAAAAGATTTTTTGAGCTCAGAGAACAAATTGCTCTTTTCATGGAAAGTAAAGGAAAGCCCTTGCCTGAACTGTCGGATCCCGCCTGGCTATGTGATTTTGCTATGATGTGTGACATATGCGAGCATCTCGCCCAACTGAATCTGAAGCTGCAGAGACGCAAACAAGTCATCACGAAGATGTCTGACATGATCACAGCATTCCAGCGTAAACTTCAACTATGGAAGTCCCAACTGGAACAGGACAATCTTGCCCACTTTCCCGTTTGTTTGAGTATCTCAACCACTATTTCTGGTACTTTTCCTTGCAGTCGGCTGGCTACCAAAGTTAGCCGTTTACTAAGTGAATTTGAGCGGCGCTTCTCTGACTTTAGAACACAGCACTCAGGCTTTGACATCTTTGCCAATCCTTTTACAGTTGATGTCAACAATGTGCCCCATCACCTTCAGATGGAGATAATCGAGCTTCAGTCTGACAGTGGCCTGAAATCAAGGTTTCAGGATGTTGAAATTGAGGACTTCTACCCTCTACTGCCCCCTGACTCAATGCCAAAGCTCCGACTTCATGCTGCCCGTATTCTATCCATGTTCGGGAGCACCTATCTTTGTGAACAGATGTTTTCAATAATGAATCTGAACAAAAACAAGCACAGATCACGCATTACCGATGACAACCTCCATGCTGTTTTGCGGGTTGCTACAGCCCAAGAAATAAAACCGAACATTGACTCATTGATACGGGGAAAACGGTGTCAGACATCTAGCCAGAAAACAAAACAATGAGCATTTTAGGTACATTCCAATATTACTGTTTTGCTTGATACCAATATTACTGTTTTGCTTGATAGCATGTGAGTTGGTTAACAGCACTGTTAAGGAAAAGATTGTTCCACTCATTTTAAATTCACATTTCTGGTTAACATTGTCAGTTTATGACTGTTCAGTAAACCATTCGGCCCGCGATTTAGGCTGCATTTTAGATTTTGGCCCCTTCTCTGATTGAGTTCGACACCCCTGACTTAGCGTATGGAATCCAGAAGGGACGTAACGGAAAGAACATATACTGCACTGGAAATTAAAGCATTTCAGCTCAACGAGGTAGTGTCAACCACACCTAACATGAAGCAAGACAGTAGGTTTTGGTCTGCACCAATGTAGAATAGAATATCAGACAATTTTGAAGTTACATTTAGAAAAATAAGGGTAAATTTGCACAACACATCACCATTGCTGAAGAGCATGAGAGAGAGAAAAAAAAAAGAGAAGCTAAATTGTTTACATTTGACATCATATAATCAACAGTGTAACCTCCTTCAAGGCAGCAATTGAAGTGGCATAACGAGATAATGGTACAAAACAAATTTCCAAAATCATGATATGTAGAAATTTTAACAAATCAGCTATCTACCAGCAAAGTAAAAAAAATAAAGTAAAATATGAATTGTTAAACTGGAATTCTAGTGAAAAGACAAATAGCTAAAATGAACAGAAACCTAGAACCCAACCAAAATGCCCAGCAATGACCAAGCTGTGAAAAAAATAAAGCATCAAACATAAAATACTGAAACACTAAGATCTATAAAAAGTTTGAATACTGTAGAAAATGTAAAAGAATTGTCAACAAATATAATGCTGTATATGTGCTTGGGGTTGCTGAGCCAAAAATATTCAGCTGATACAGCTCAAAAGCTCCCCTGTATTAGTTCAAATTTAATATTTGAAAAAAGTTATGTATATATAAAATTTATGAAAAGGTAAGACGTGCTAATTCTTCTATAGCACTTAGAACTGCATAAAGTTTACTGATATACATGCACATTGATATCGCTACACATATACAGTCAAATATCCTTTACAGTTTGAAAAGGAAGTCTGTGTAATCATAATAAATATTAAATATATTTAGACAGGCCTGGTTAATTCATGTACTGTACAAAATGTACTTTTGTATCTCTGAAAACATTCATGTAAAAACAGGTACACTTGAAGAGTTGTTAGCTTGAAGATATACTCAAGTGGTTAAACTTGACCAGGTAACTAATAGCAGCTCATACGTAGTCTAAAAACAAGTTACCAATGCAGTCTCAGTCAATTACATTTGTAGTGGAAAAAGAACAGTAAGTATCAGGACCCAACAAGAATTTCCATGATATGGTCCAAATCGCTCAAATCTGTTCTACAAATACTGTTTGCTGATGAAGAATTGCATGATGGGAAGGCCTTCAGTATCTCTTCTGAACTGGCCAATGGAGGCCTGGGTGGCAGAACAGGTGGTAAATATAAGTCTGAATCATACATGGATGTATCAATATCTTCAAATATGTCATCAATAGCCAAGTCTTTCAAGTAACTGGTTGAGTTTGTAATTTCAAAGGAACCAAACACACATTCCGCTTTTGGTTCAAGTTTGTCATTTTCTAGTTTTAACCCTGTGCTTTCCAGAGCCTTTGGTTGATCATCCCCAACAAAGGATAAACAAGGAGATGGGCTGATATCCTCCATGAAGTCCAAATCTTTAAGGATAGATGAAATGGCAGATGACATATCATCATCTGAAACCATCATTAGACTGTTTTCTATTGGCGTTTCTACAGAACAGGAGCCACAAGCATGGGACTCTGGGTTATTTAACCCTGAAGACAAATGTAAAGAAATTCCAGTTAAATCAATTCCTGTGTAATTGTGGACATTGGAGGTAATGATATTGGTATTGCACACATTTATTGGTTGCTGGCTGGTCTCTTGCCTCATTTCCTCTTGAATTTGTCTAACTGTATTGGCTATGAGAACAGAGTGATGAAGATTAGGTTCCACCAGCAATTTATAGCTCTGTAACTTACCGAGGCACATATTCAACACAAATTGCCTCTGGAGTACGTATGGCAGATTTCGACTGGTATCAAAGGCACTAAAAAGATCTGCCATGCTCTCCTCACACTCACTCAGCTTGCGTTTGAGCCCTCTACCCACCACAAACCTATGGAAAGAGGAAAAATAAATAAATCTTAAGAAAAGTTTGCTAAAACAGAATTCAAAAAGCAGAGACCTGAAACACATGTATATGTAGTATTCATTTTTAGAGCTAAGAATTGTTACAGCAATAAGAGTAAATTAAAAGAATTACATTTTTTGTATCAGGTTGCACCGAGTAAACTGGATATCAGTTTACCAACTTTTAAGTAACAAAGACACTGCATCCAGCATTCTTCCTCCCCCCCCCTTAGCTTCCTAAAAACCATGGTAGATAAAAACAAAATTTAAAAAAAAAAAAAAAAAATTTCAGATTTTTAAAACATTTAAATCATATTTATTTAAATTAGATTTTTTGGCTTTTTTGAGGGGAAAAAAAAATCTATTTAAGCTATAGTCCAAAAGTTAATCATGAAATAAGGTTTAGTTTTTAAATTATGTACCATGAGGCAGTATATTCAGGCAATGTTTAAATTTTTGAGAAAATGAATTCTATTAATCCATTCATAATGTTATGAGCAATTTTTTTATCTAGAAGATATCACAGATCTTGTAGATATTAAGGGCTCCTTTTACTAAGCTGCGATAGTGGTTTTAGTGCGTGTTGAATTGCCGTGCGTGCTAGACCTTAATGGCAGCATTGAACTGGCGTTAGTTCTAGCCGAGTAGAGCATGCTAAAATCCTGCGTGCGCTATAAATGCTATTGCAGCTTAATAAAAGAAGCCCTTAATATCTACAAGATCTGTGATATCTTCTAGATGGAAAAATTGCTGATAAAAGGGCCAACTAGTGTTCCCTCTAAGGTACAACATGCACACCACACACTGTTCTTAATGTGGCCATGCATCATTCCTGAATCTGCTGCAGGAGAAGTGTAGGAGCCTCTGCCATTGGAAATACTGTTCAGTGAAATCAAATGAAGCTGCAACCACGTTCTTAAGTACGAGTCATACTTAAGTCAGGCATCTTGAGGATGAATCGGGGACTACCTGTACATCAATCTGCAAAGTAACAATGGGCTAAGGTCTCTTTTTCAACTATATTTTATAACATTTTTTGCTATGAAGAAGTATGTTATCTCTGCAGACACAAATTCAGTTTTGAGAAATACAAAACCAAGCTTCTGAGTTACATACAAATCCAAATTAAGAACACCTTTAAAAACGTAACTCGTTCTTAATCCGGGGACTGCCTGTACACAGAAATCAACCCCTTACCTCATAAGTGCTAAGTTTATATCTGCACAAGTGGCTAAGTGTGAAGGAGGGGGCAAGCAGTAAAATGAAAGTGAAACCTTGGGATCTTTGTGGGTATAGCCTTTGGTTTATCATGTTCTCTCCATGAAGAAGAAAACCTAAAAATGACAACAGGCTGTAAGAAAGACCCATTTTAATGAAGTTCCTCTACCTGTGGGTAAGGCAGACGTGTGCAAAATGCAAACAGTGCAACAAAGAAATGCAAGGCTTGGTGGCCTGAATGAAACATGAGAAGTGCTTTTAAGAAGAAGACAAAAGGAACATTTCAACAGGTAAATCGTCAGGTTGGTAAATGTTTTGATTTCATCATTTTTTAACAACTGCCTTGAGAACTTGTCATATTTGTTATTATTACTTCGTTACCATCATTTTGATACAGTTGTTATGAAGAAATAAGAAATAAGGCGAAGCAAGCAAATACATTGTTCCCCCGTGAATTCGCGGTTCACGAATCGCGGACTCACTAATTCATGGTATGCTCCGACCGCCTCTTCCTATACTTAAGTCAGGCTACACCAATCAGGAGTTGCGTGTCAAAGCAGCTCCCGATTGGTGTAGCTTGACTTTAGTAACAGGAAGAGGTGGTCGGAGCATACCACGAATGATTTTCTGCAGCCTCTGGCACCACAGCTGCCCTCTCCTGCCTTTAGGTGCAAAACCGCATTTGCGGTTTTTCAAAATTCACAGGTTTCCTGGAACGGAACCCCTGTGAATTTCAGGGGAGTACTGTATTCCTTTTTTGGGCAGTGAATAATGAGAAGAAAATCATGATTTAAATCCTCTTAATGACTAGTGATTTAAATCATAACCACCCTAATTTTACTGTACAAAAATTGCCATTAGCTACTAAATCCAGATGGCTGTGTCCTCTTGTGCCTCAGAAGTAAAAGCTAGGACATTTTATCAGTTAGATCTTTGATCTGAATGGACAGTAAAGGATTGAATTTTTTTATTGGTGGATTCTTTTTTTTTTTTAATACAGTGGAACCTTGGTTTACGAGCATAATTCGTTCCAGAAGCATGCTCGTAAACCAAAATACTCGTATATCAAAGCGAGTTTCCCCATAGTAACTAAGGGAAACTCGCTTGATACGTTCCCAAAACCAGCGGCGCTGCTCCACCCCCCAAAAACCGGCATCGCTCCCCCCCCGCGAACCGGCATCCCCCACACGAACAACTTCAAACTTATCCCCCGTCTGGCACCGGCACGCAGCCCACAGGACGTGCCGGTGCTGCTTGAAGAAATTCCTGCCTCTTGCTGGATCTTGAGCATCTGCACATGCTCAAGGCCTTCTAGTTCTCCCTCTCGCCAAGATTCTCGGAGATCTCCAAGAATCTCGGCAAGAGGGAGAACTAGATGGCCTTGAACATGCGCAGATGCATGCTCAAGGCCCAGCTCAGAGGCAAGAACTTATTCAAGCGGCACCAGCACGTCCTGTGGGCTGCGTGTCGGTGCCAGGCGGGGGTGCCAGTTCACGTGGGGGGCCTGTGTGAGCGGAGGGGAAGCGGTGCCAGTTCTCAAGGGCGGGTGCTCGCAAATCGAGTCAACACTCGGTTTGCGAGACAAGATTTGCGAGAATGTTTTGCTCGTCTTGCAAAACACTCGCAAACCGAGGTTTGATTGTAGTTAAATCTGTGTTATCAAATTTAGGGTCTCTCTCATTTTAGAAGACCCTTTTACTAAAGAATAGCATGTGCTAAGTGCCACATAACCCATAGGTGCTGAGAGTAGCTTTGGAGGTGGAGTCACCAGTCCACTGCCTAATCCAAAGCATCCTGCAGGCTGAGATCAAATAAGTAAAAGCTTTGCTCATGACTCTGATGTCATACAGAGCATCTACTATGTAATCAACTCCTGCTAGGTGTCCATTCCATGCAAACCATGCATGAATTTGGGTCAAAAAAGCCTGATGACTTGATTCCTGCCAGTTTGGAGGCAAAATAAGGCGATTTGAAACTTCTGGAAAACTTTGAAAAAAAAAAAAATTAAGCAATTCAAGATGGCCATGATGACTGTTTTGGCACCAAGAAACACCTCAAACACAGTAAAGAAAAAAAGAAAAACAATGATTTTAGAGGAGGGGGACAAGCAGAAGTCTTCAAAAATACCATTTGTAGAACCCTCCCCCCACACACACAGTGGCCTGTGCTGGCAAATTACTACAGCCTGCCTGCCTCAGCTCCAAAGGATCTGGGAGAAGAAATCATTGCCTCAAACAGGCTAAATCTTCAGGTTGCCAATCTGACCGGTGTGAGCCTCCAACCCCGCAGATGCAAATGGGGGGAAAGTGAAATGCAGCTGGCACCTGCGAGACTCTACTGAGCCCCATATGGATGCCCAGCAGCCTGTATTTAAACCCCTGCAGGGGGTGAACAATGCTACCAGGGGATGGCCCCAAACTCCTCATTTTCTGTCATGGCTGCCACCTTCTGGAGTTCTTTACCTTACTATCTCCATACTAAAAGTTCATTTCTGACATTCAGTACACAATTAAAGGCATATTATTTTTCTCTGCCATTCTGCTCATAACTCTTTAGATTTCTCTACTTCACTGTCTCTGCACAGACAACTCACTCTTGAGACTTAAGATACAACCTCAGGCATACTACTTCTTTTCTCTGACATTCTGCTTACTCAACAGGCAACAAGGCAGAACTAGTCAAAAGGTTCGGAGAGTGGTAACACAATGACAGAAATCCTCTGTGATCACAACGCAAGTATAGCGTGAATAATAAAATAATAATAAATGTGGGTGTAATAGGGTACCCTCAGTGTGAAGGAACAGCGAAAGGAGAAATACTCCAGCGCTTCACATTATCAAACAGAGGCAACCATGCCCCCACCTACACACCATCATCGGGTACCTCAATGTGTGCTTTAAATCAAAAAGTGTGTATCAAACCACAAAATAACAAGTGAAACACAGGTGAAATCAATCAAAGAGACCACTCTGAGAACCCCCCCAGCCAACTCCCAAAAGCAAAAAAATCAGGGCAGTGAACTTAGCTTAAAAGGTCTTTACAAGTCATCCAAACGAAGCAGGGGCCGAATGATGGAGTACCACTGGATACCAGGTCCAACCAAGCCTGGTTTTGGGAACACAACGTCCCTTCCTCAGGAACCCATGAATAAAGGAATGACTGGCGCAAGTCCAAGCCGGCTGGAGGGAGGGTGGCGCTGACAGTGGGGCGCAGAACGTGCTTAAAAGCCGTCATAAGTGACGTCTTGCACTGAGCCACCAATCATGGCAAAAGAAGGAGGAACGGCAATACTACTATACAATAGTATGCCATTCAATGCTGTCATTCAGTCCGTGTGGATGTACTGCCTGCAGTTGAAAGATCCAGAACTGTTCTCTAAGATTGATATATCATTTTGTCGCCCCTAAAATCACCCGGTAACTGTTCAAGAACAAACCATGATAGGTCATAAAAATCGTGGCCCTTCTCCAGACAATGGGGCACAAGAGGAGCAGATCTGGTGGCAGTGTGGATCTACTCTTATGTTCGGACATTCTCGTCCTAATTCTCCTGCTGGTGCGGCCCACATAGATCAACCTACATGGGCACATAATGACGTTGTATGATGTCTTAGCTGGTAACTCCGGTGAGTCTGGGGGTGCTGTCAGCATGAGATGGACAATGTGTTACTACACATATTGCAATGGCCGCATGCCTTGTGGCTACCTAGAGTATTAGCCCGAGAGATTGAAGATGTTAGTAAGTTTCTCAAATTCCTGGGGCGAGAAAAAGCAATACAGGACAAGTCCTTAAAAACTACATGACAATCCAATACATGCCAGTGTCTCCTGATGATATCAGCCACCTGATGGGTTTGATTAGAAAAAGAAATCACACAAAATTGCTGGTCAGAAGAAGACCTTAACACTGGAGCAAGTAGGAGATTGGGATTAGCATATCGTGCCTTAAGGTAGGCACATTTAATTGTCCAATCCCGGGCTTTAAACCGCTGAGTCAGCAATTTAGCTTGAACCTTAAATTCCGCAGTGGTGGTGCATAAGCGGCATATCCTCAAAAATTGAATGACTGGAAGAGATTGTTTTAAACTAGGAGGATGACAACTTGAATAGTGTAGGTAAGTATTCCGATTGGTTGCTTTCCTATACACTGTAGTTACCAGGGGGCATGGTTGCCTCTGTCTGATAATGTGAAGCGCTGGAGTATTTCTCCTTTCGCTGTTCCTTCACACCGAGGGTACCCTATTACACCCACATTTATTATTATTTTATTATTCATGCTATATTTGTGTTGTGATCACAGAGGATTTCTGTCATTGAGTTACCACTCTCCGAACCTTTTGACTAGTTCTGCCTTGTTGCTGGTTTCTTTCTAAGTTTTCGTGGCAGTTTTTGGAGTTTTCTCCCTATACTCAACAGGCAGCAATCATAAATGGTTATATTTTTACCCTTTCCTTATATGTTCTCACCCCGTCCCTATTCCACTACTCAAATGTAACTCACCCTGCTTTCCTTTCCTAATGTTTCATGACATGTCTATCCAGTTGGTATAAAATTTGTTTGTATTCACCCCCCCGCCCCCTTTCTATTGTAAACCACTGAGACTTTAATCTCAGATTTATATTTGCAATATATTAAATAAATTGAACTTGAACTATCTGCAGGCTGGCTAACAGGTAGCACAAGGGATTGGCCTGTCGGCTGCAGATCGTAGTCTGCTTCTCCTCCACACAGGCTGAGCTGGACTCTCAACTAGGGGAGCTATTAGCACCAAAAGATGAAGAAAATATGAGAGAAATTTTAAAAAGACCAAAAATAAAGCAACAGATCAGAAACATTCCTTCAGACATGCATGCAAAAGGATAAAACTGTAGGGCGCAACAAAGCTTTTTGTGAAATAGGAGTGATTTAGAAAAAATACAGAGTGGATTCCTTCTGCAAGACTCGTGAGCACTGGGATAAAACCTGCTCGTCCAGAATGACACCTATTGCACTAAAAATGTATTCACACAATTATAAGACCTAAATCAGAAAAGCAGAACATTTGCATTAAAACTGCTATATAAGATACTATTTATTCAGTGAAAAAACAGATACATGGTCTCTGGGAAAGATTTCCTATTACGATCATAACATAAAATGCTAAGTTTAGTCAATATCAATTTGCATAGAGAATGGCATACAGCATTGCTTATCTTTGGTCTTCATAGTGCAGAAGCTCATGTAAACCTCTCTGAATTGACTCACCCAGTCATTAGCAGCAGTATAGAAGATTAAATAAACATAGTACCAAGCCAGCCTTATGTCAACAAGATAATTCTAAGCTTCTCAGTGAGCTCTGAATTTTAATATTTATGGACCCAAACCAAGTTTAAATTTATATCACTTTTTGCACAATATCATGCCACACGATTATGTTACCCTGTACCAAACTGCAAAAAAATTGGCATTGTATCAAGAATTTTGTTACAAAGAAACTCACTTCATGCCCTCTATTTATCTTGAAATATTGCATCATTTAATAGTCAAAGCTTAGCTTATCGCTTATTACAGAACTATTTAAGGAAAACTTTTAAAAGAGAAGTAAATGTTAAGCAGTGATACTGCTTACTAGAACACATTAGCTGCTTTGTGATGAAAACAAGAAAGTGTTGTACATTTACAATAGAAAGATCCTGCTGTCCACCCTTCAGGTATTCTATCTAATTGACTTAAGGTTAGACAGTACGTCAGGAGGTATCATTAACTCCATGTTAGTAAATAGAGCCCTAAGACATGTCTATCATATATTAATGCCCTGCAATGGTAAAACCTTAACATTTAATCATGGCAAAAACTATTAACTGTTGAGTGTATGCCCAGCAGTTCCCCATTCAGTTAATATAGAGAAAATATTAATGCATATTAAATCCACTGCAGATACTGTGGTTCAGTTACCATCACCTGAATAGGTGTAAGAATAGCCTAATGGTTAGAGTAGCTGACTAAGAAACCGAAGTCATAAGAACATAATAGCCTTACTGGGTCAGACCAATGGTCCATCTAGCCCAGTATCCCATCTTCGCAGAGGCCAATCCAAGACACAGGTACCTGGCAAAGACCAAATAGTAGCAGCATTCCATGCTACCGTCCTATGTCTGCTGGACTACTGACTTTTCCTCCAGGAATTTGTCAAAACCTTTTTTTTTTAAACCAGCTACATTATCTGCTCTTACCACATCCTCTAGCAACTTCTCTGAGTGGAAAAATATTTTCTCCTATTGGTTTTAAAAGTATCACTTTGTAACTTCAAGTGTCCCTTAGTCTTTGTAAGTCTTAATGCAGTTAAAAGGTTGATCCATTTGTACCCATTCTGCACCACTCAGGATTTTGTAGACTTCAATCATAGCTCCCCTTAGCTGTCTCTTTTCCAAGCTGAAGAGCCCTAACTTTTTTAGGCTTTCCTCATACAAGAGTTCCATCCCATTTATCATCTTGGTCATTCTTTTTTGAACCTTTTCTAGTACCACTGTATCTTTCTTGAGATAAAGAGACTAAAATTGAATGCAATACTCCAGGTGAGGTCACACCATGGAGTGATACAGGGGCATTATAACATTCTTAATCGTGTTAACATTCCTTTTCTAATAATTCCTAGCATCCTGTTTGCCTTCTTGACTGCCACCAAACATTGGGTGGAAGGCTTCAGCGTACTGTCTACGACGACAGCCAGATCCTCTTCTTGAGTGCTGACCCCCAAGGTGGTCCCTAGCATCCGATAACTTTGATGCTCCTTGTGATCTTGGGAAATGAACTGTGGGAATGACATTAGCTGTTAACATTGTAGTTAGCATGTGCTAACACACCTTACTAAATGGAGTAGATTGTGGTTACAACACCAGTCAGCCAACCAGGGAAACATGGTTCAAATCCCACTGCTGCTTCCTGTGATCTTCAATGAGTCACTTAACCCTACTTTGCCTTAGGGACAAACTTAGGTTGTAAGCCCTCCAGGAACAGGGAAATACCTGGTGTACCTAAATTTAACTCACCTTGAGTTATTATTGAAAAAAAAGGTGAGAGCTAAATACAATATCACACAGGCCAGGACATCATAGGCCTTCAAACAAAGCAATGACTTCCCTCTACATTTGTACCCAACCCCTGCTGTGATACTGAGGATTTTTTTCCACAACTCAGCTAAGTCCAGCCATTGGATTTAAGGTACTCTCTCTTCCAAGAATTACATACTGCCTCTGCAGCACCTCCAGCAGAACCAGGGAGCAGATGCCCAAAATACCAAATCAACATTTTCTACAGAGCATAGTAACATAGTAGATGACGGCAGATAAAGACCCGAATGGTCCATCCAGTCTGCCCAACCTGATTCAATTTAAATTTTTTTTTTATTATTATTTTATTTTTTCTTCTTAGCTATTTCTAGGCAAGAATCCAAAGCTTTACCCGGTTCTGTGCTTGGGTTCCAACTGCCGAAATCTCTGTTAAGACTTACTCCAGCCCATCTACACCCTCCCAGCCATTGAAGCCCTCCCCTGCCCATCCTCCACCAAACGGCCATACATGATATAGCAAGTAGTAACATCACTTCAGCCACTGGATCCACTCATCTTAAATCCAAAATATTTTTGTTACACATAATTTATCCCTATAATTTCACATATTTATCCCTATAATTTCACATATTTATCCCTATAATTTCACATATTTTAATTTGAGTCTTCGGCTTGATAAGAAAAGAAACTAAAACCGGTATAAAAATACTGACATAAGGGAAACCCTTGATTTTTCCTCATCCCAATTTATCCTACACCAAATGACGGGCTACCTTAGCACCATTAATGATTAGTAAACAGCTTCTATCCTACAGAAAAATGTGTATTAGCACCTTTCAGCAAATCTAGCTTAAAATTAGAACAAACTCTATAGCTATAAGTGGAAAAAATGAAAAATATGTGGAGAACATTTATACAGCTCTAAAATGGAAGACCACCAGCAGACCCAAAAAGCAGTTGTTGTACTTACAGCACAATGTTTATTCTGGCAAAATGAAGTCTTCACCAAATAAGCAGTGTTTTCAGGTAGAGCATTTCTAATGCCATCAAAACTTGCAACTTATTTTTGAGCTACCCCAAACTGTTTTTGCTCTACATCTCCTTCCTCAATCAATTCGATAAACTTATGTCAGAACTATCTGACAAGCTGTGAGAATCCTCTCAGAGAATTAGTAGCAACTCACCAGCTATGGGCTTTCCCAAAGGGTGCCAAATGTTAGTGCACTACCTCTTAGCATCTAGGCACTCAGGTCCAGATGCACTAAACATGGTCGTTAAGGGCCAATTTTTTGGTCAATTTCCAAACCCACCCCAAAAAAATTCTGCTGCCTCCCCCCCCTTGAAGAAAAGAAAAAAAGAAAAGAAAGAGGCCAGAAAGATGCCCACTTCCTCCACCATTACCCCCCTTTGCAAACACTGCGACCACCCGGACCCCCCCTTTGAAGATCCTTGGCAGGAGGGATGCCCACTCCCTCCTGTCACTGCCACTGGCTCCCTCCCATACCTTATTTTGTAGGAGGGAGCAGGAGGGATACCCAGTCTCACCTCTCCACTGAGGAGGGACCTTAGGCTTCTCCCAGTATATCCCAGAATGCACCGGGCAGGGGCTTAAGGCCTTGATTGGAGGATGGCCTTAGGTAGCCTTAATTTCCTCCCATTGCATCCTAGGATGCACTGGAAAGGCTCCCCATTTTGGAGAGGTGGACTGATGCAAAAGGGACTGGGCATCCCTCCTACTCCCTTCTACGAAATAAGGTACAGGAAAAGGTTGGGGGGGGGGGGCAGCCAGTGGCAGTAGGGAGTGGGCATCCCTCCTACTTCATATTTTTGTTTAGGGACATTGTTAGGGGGGGCACGGGCACAACTTTTTTTTTTTTGGGGGGGGACAGATATTGTGCTTAACAGACACACCATCTGTACCCATAAAAAAAGAAAAAATATGGCAGACATGTCAGTATACATTATCTGTTGGTAATCTCCAGCCCTTAGCAGCAATCAATAAATTTAAGGGATGCCCTAGCGATGTTATGGGCATCAGAGGGCTTGTTTTAATATTAATGACCTCGTTTTAATACTAATGAGGTCACTTGCATGGCCGAGTTGGCTAATGTACAAATGCACAAACCACATGGTGAGCAATTGTGTACATCGGATCATCTAATTAGGTCATCGCTAAACCAATTCAAATTGGTTAAGCAATGATTGTTAGACCATCTGAGAGTTTGGTGAATCCAAACTTCAAATTCTTTTACAGAATAATGATCAACATTTACACACTTAAGTGCATGTCTATTGCAGGCATTAAATTCACACACCTAACTATGACACTTAGTGTTTCGCAAACTATTGGGAACCACCCATGTCCCACCCCTTCGCATTTACACTGGGTTGCACACCTGCTGTAGAATAAATACCACCAGGGTATGAAACCAGCACTACTGGCACCTAACTTTAGATAGTTACTGTTTTCCACCCAGAGTAAGACAATAAGGGCTTTATTTTATTGCATGTAGTAAGAACGAGGGTGCTTAGCACCTGCTGGGCCTAGGTCAGAGGTGCTACTACTGAAGATATCCAAACAGGTTGAAAAGGAAAGAGCACCGAGCCTCGCTCAGGGCATGCTGGGCGGGCAACTGCGAGCTCAGCGTAGACAGGGCTCGTTAGTGCGCCGTTAGCAGAGTGCGTGCAGAGGAACTAACCTAAGTTAACCCTGCTCTCTAACCCCTACCTCCAACAGGAAGCGTAACATCCCAGGCTGCTTTTCAGCAGGCAACTCTCGAGGCTTCGACCACCACGGCTAATTATAGAGCGGACAAAAACTTGTACTACGTGTTGACACACACTACCCCTGACTCTCCAGTGGCTCCAGCAACAGCCTCGAGGGTTCCTGCCGCATGTCGGCAATCCCCACCTCCTCACCTTGCCCTGGGGCAGGCTTTCACCGTCTCCTTCTCCACCGAGAGCCGGACGGGTACGCTCCCTCCGCTAATCTTCATCTTCCGCTTCGGGAAAGACGCTCACATTCTCCTCGCTTTCTGTCACTCTCTCTTCGTCCCCTCGAAAAAACGTCTCCGCCGTAGCCGGGCATTTGCGATGGCTTCAACTCCCAACGGCTTTAACCCCCCCTCCCCGGTCAACCTCCAATACTAGCGGCTCGGAAGGCACCAGTAATAGAAACTGCGCGAAAGACGCTCAGCTGATTGACGGCCTCTGTCAGGTGCACGCGAGCTCATTGGAGGCCGTAGCGCCGCACTGCCCGGCAACCATTTACCCATTGCTTAATAGATTCAAATGTTCAGCCTACTCCAAAGCGACGGCCAATCAGAGAGAGAAAGAGAGTCTTGACTTTAATGAAATCACGGCGCATGCGTTTATCTCCAATTGTGTGTCGTTGGTCGTTTCTTAAGTTTATATTGTATGTTTACCGGCGCTTGTGTTTGTTTGCTTAGTGGTTAAAAAACAGAGGAGGCAACTATTAGGAGCCATCATTAACATTAAAGAAGCAAGCTTTACCAGGGAGCATGTTGAAAAGAGAGAACATGATAAACTTTCATGGAACTGGGTAGATCTAACCAGTGGGTGCTGCCCTCGTTCAGGAAGAAAGTGGGTATGGAAGGGTTGCTCCTATTCGGGGAAGGGGGGTTTACTAGAACACAACACAAAGTTTTAGCTTTAGCCAAAAACCTTATTTTCCAGTACAATAGATGAGACATTCTAGACTAGGGTTACCGGATTTTACTTTAGTATAATCCGGACCCCTAGACCTGCCCCCCCAGTCCCACCCTGTTATGCTCCAATCTCACCCCATCCCAATCCCACACCTTCCTGCCCAACACGATTTTGAGGAAGCTTTTAAAAACTCAAAGTGCTGGGTTTTGAAAAGCCATCCATACCCCCAGACATGTCTTCGAAAAGGAAGGCATATCTGGGGAAATCCGGATATCTAGTAACCCTATTCTAGGCAAGTGGGTAGTGTTCCCATAGCCATGTGCTAGTTGCAGAAGGAACTCAGTTCGAATTTTTAGCTGTACCTTTTCTGTACTTCACTGAGCTCCTTGGCTCCACCTACAGCTTTTTCCTTCTGAAAGTGTGCCTGCAGGAGTATGTTCTGCTCTCCACATTTTATTATATGCATGGAGTGCTTCGCTATATAGAAGTCATGAATGAGTTTCATCTTTCTGACCATTTGTGCTGATTAATTCTGTGAAGCGGGCGCTCCCACTTCTAAGGCTACGATTTCCAGATGTCTCCACGAGGCTCTTTCATCAGTCTACATGCTTTCTGGGAAAGTTTCCTGTTTCCGTCAAAGCACATTATTCTAGATGTGTGGTTTCATGGCTCAAAGCTAATGCTGTCTCCCCTGAGATTTGCATGGCAGCAACGTGGTCCTCTCTACCCATGCTTGACCAGTTTTACAGAGTGGATGTGGCAGTGAGACAGGACTCTGCCTTTGGGTCCTTAGTCATGAGCTGAGTCCTTAGTCAGTGCTTTTTGGGGACTGCTTTTGTACGTTCCACTTGTCTAGAATGTCTCAGCTATTACACTGGAAAAATAGATTATCATATTTTTTGCACAATAAAACACACCTGACCTTAAGACGTATGCTAGATTTAGAGGAAAAAAACCCATTCTGAACCAAATTGTGCACCCAGCCCCCTCACTCCCTGCCAGGCTCTGCACCCAACCCCCCACTCCTTGCAAGGTTCCCTGTCCCACTGCCCTGCCAGATAACCTACCCCCTCCCCCACCCCCGGTTGTCTAGTGGTAGGCTGGGACAGGAGGAATCTGTCCCAGCCAACATTTTTTTTTTTAATCCCACCCCCCACTCTTTTAAAACACCTCCTGCCCCTCCCCCCATACTACCATTTTAGTATAAATCATGTTTTATTGGTGCACTACCAGTAAATACATAATACAACACAACAGTACAACAAGGTCGAGATCACCAAACGTACAACCAAACAATTTTTCACCCCCCCAATCCCCCCCACTCCTAAGCCCAAACCCCCACCCCAACCTCAACCCACACCATGATACCCAGCCCATAACCTAAACCAGCAAGAAAGGAGTATGCTGAGCAAGCTGTTTTCTTATGCCGCTCAGCACATAGCAAACCAGACAAACAATTCCCATCCACCCACCCACAGAATGAAATCCCCTCCCATCCAACTAACTCCACAGACATCCAACCAGTCATACCCTCCAGTCACACTCAACCAAACTCCCACCAACCATCCCGGGGAAACAGCAGAGAGCATAGGGTATCATCATCGAAATGAGTTTAATACCAGACTTCTGGCCCTAGGAGAAAGCGAGGAAATATAGGGGTCCCAGGTCTGCAGGAAAATCTTCGTCCACCTGACGGATAAACGAGCATGGCGCTGCTCCAAGAGCATCAAATTATGAAATCGATTCCTCCAAGCCCAGTAAGCAGGTGCGATGGCTTGCGTCCAAACGCTAAGAATGATCTTCTTTCCTATAACAGCACCTTTTCGGATCAGCAACCGATGTCCCCGAGCAGGCACTCGCAAAGATTCATATTTATCCAAAAGCAAGCCTACCGGAGACATCGGAATAGAGTGACCCACAAGCCACTCCAAGAAGCGGAGTACGGCTCTCCAAAAAACTTTCACTTGAGGGCATCCCCAAAATGCATGAAAAAAGGAGTTGCAACCCAATGTACACTTAGGGCAGATTGGAGAAGAAATGCCCCCAACCTTGTAGACTCGCTCCTGGGAAAAATATGCTTGATATACCACTCGAAATTGGCATTCCCTCAGTTCTGCACTAATAGAAATAGAAGAGATACGACTAATAAGGGAAGGAAAGTTCAAGGATGTACCAGGTATGCCCAAATCTCTCCCCCAGCGGCATTCCAAAGCCGCATAAGACTTTGGAGGAGTAAGACTACGCAAAGCCCCATGCAACGCAGACACCGTCAAGCCACTAGCATAAAATTGGGCAAAAAAAGAGACGAAACTGGTCACCCAATCGAAACCGTAAGCCCGGGCGAGCCAAGGACCTCACATAATGATGAATTTGCTGATACACAAACAGACCTCCCACACCCAAGGAATGAAGCATGGGAAAATCTACCTAAGGTCTTATAGCACCCTCCGCGTCCAATAAATGCTCAAGAAGAAGCAACCCCTCTCCAGTCCTTCGCACAAAGACAGGGTTATCGCAGCCAGGCAGGAACTGTGGATTCCCCCGTATAGACAACTGATCCGAAACCTGATGGTCCCCCCCCCCAGCAACCCGACCAAGGCCTTCCAGCAAAAGCACCACGACCGAAGAAGAAAACTGGATCGGATCGCGGGGGGCAAGAGACGAACAGGCAACTGAGACAACGAAAACAAGTGCCAAGGAGAGAAAAGAGCCGTTTCAAAGTCCCGAAAAAGATAGTAATCATTCCATAGGCACCAGTCACCCAAGAAGTGCAGCAAGCAAGCCAGATTATATAGGCCCATATCCGGGAGTCCCAAACCGCCGATCCTCCCTGAGCCGAACAAATAAGCGATCGATATCTGAGACTTCTTGCCTTGCCAGAGGAACCGGGTCAGCTGCCTATGAAACCGTTGAAGATCGCGACAGCGAAGACAAAGAGGCAGCAGCTGGAGTACATACAACCAGCGGGGAAAAATAACCATCTTATACAAGTGAACCCTACCGTAAAAAGAAAGAGGCAGAGACATCCACTGTGCAAAACAACCCTCCGTAGCGGCCAGCAAAGCATCTACATTAGCACGATATAGCCGACCTACACAGCTCGTGAGTTGCACTCCCAAATATTTGAACACACCATCCGCCCACCGTAAAGGAAACTGCCCCGGCCACTCCAATCGCACCGCGTCGGCAGTAGCTAATGCCAAAGATTTATCATAATTCAGTTGAAAGCCAGAAAAATCACCATACTCCTTAAAAAGCGACATAAGAGCAGGAAAGGAAGCCCACGGGGAGGTCAAATGAACCAACAAATCGTCCGCAAATGCCGAAATCTTAAACTCTCAGCTGCCGAGATGAACACCCCGAACCGCCGGATTAGCAGAAATCTCGCGAATTAAAGGATCTAAGGTAAACACGAAAAGAAGAGGAGACATGGGGCAACCCTGTCTAGTACCCCGCTGAATCGGAAACACCGCCGAAGAAACTCCATTAACCAGCAACCTGGCCTGCGGATTATGATACAACGCAGCCACCGCATCACTGAAGAAACCACCCATACCATAATGTTGAAGAGTACAAAACAAAAAGTCCCACAACACCCTATCAAAGGCCTTATGGGCATCAAAACTGACCAACAAAGAAGAAACCTTCTCCCGTTCCACCCATTCCAGAGAAGCAAGAATAGTACGTAAATTGCGAGTGGATGACCGACCTTGGACGAACCCAACTTGAGGATCCGCCACCAGTGAGGGCAAGATCCCCGCCAACCGGTTGGCCAACAATTTAGCAAAGAATTTAGCTTCAGCATTCAACAGGGAAATGGGGCGATACGAGGAGGCCCTTAACGGGTCCTTCTCGGGCTTAAGCAAAACCACAATCTGAGCAATCTGAAGAGAAGGCGGGAGAGCCCCATCGCGGACCGCACTGTTAAACACATCAACCAGAACCGGAGCCACGTCTGCAAGTAGAAGTCTGTAAAATTAGTTGCGAAAGTCATAGGGCCCGCCGCCTTTTGCAACGGAGAACTACCAAGAACCAACGATAGCTCTTCGACTGTAAAAGGAGCCTGCAGTCGCGCATTCTGAGCGTCAGTCACCACCGGGTGAGAGACCTGATCCAAATAAAGATCCCCCGCCAACGAAGGAACCAGTGGAGCAGCATACAACTCCTGGAAATAATGGTGAAACACCGCCGCCATATCCTCATCCCTGTGGACCAGACCACCGTCTGCCCAGCGAAGATGTAGAATTGGGGAAAACCCCTTAGCACGCCGAATTAAGTTGGCCAAAAGCTTACCGCTCTTATTAGCATGCAAATACAGTTGAAATTTATAATATGCCAAAGATTTCATAGCCCGATCATGTAAAAGTTCCCGCAACGACAACTGCGAGGCCAACAATAACGCTCTATTGATTCCGGTGGGATGAGCCCCATAGCGGCGACGGTCATCCTGAACCTGGCGCTCCAACCGGAGCACCTGACGGTCACGCCGTTTTTTCTTCCGGCTTGAGTAAGCAATGATCTCACCCCGCAACACCACTTTAGCAGCTTCCCAGTAAAGAAGTGTCACCTCTATGAGACGCATTATGAAAAGCATAGTCCTTCCATTTGTCTACCAAAAAAGTATGAAACTCCTGGTCAGAATATAGCGAGAGAGGAAACTGCCAGTGAAAGCCCCCAGGGGCATCTCCAGGAAACTCCAAAGTAAGAACAATCATAGCATGATCCGAAACATCATATCCCCCAATCTCCGCTATGTCAAAAGCAAAAGGAACACCATGGCAGGAAAACAGTCTATCCACAACGGAGGATCAGTGCCATGAAATCCAACACACAGTCAAACAACGACAGCAGAAACATAACCAAAGGGCTGGAGTCCGCGCTCATGGGTCAGGCGGAGAAGATGTCAGCATCCCCCAAAACTCCAGCAACGCCGCTCCACCAGCAGCCCATGGCAAAGTCCCGAGGCTGCACGCTAGCAGCAGCAAAACAGCAAGAAAGCCAGCCTAGTACAGTCCAGGAACCAGGAACTAGGAAGAAGAGAAAGGTCAAGGGCTATGTACTGCTCCCGCTAGGCGTTGCACAAAAGCCAAGGCAGCGGCCGCGGATTCAAAAAAGTGAGAGCGACCCTCATGTTGAACTTTGAGACGTGCAGGATAGAGAAGCGCGAACTGGATGTGGAGCTCATGGAGTTGACGGCAAACAGCGGCAAACTCATTTCTCCGGGCAGCCAATTGAACTGAGAAGTCCTGGAAACACAAAATCTTCTGATTTTCATAGGTGAGGGGGCCCTTCGCCCGAATAGCCCGCAGGATCTCCACCTTGTGGACATAATTCAACACCTTGAAGATTACCACCCTAGGACGGGTAGCATCCTGGCGGCGAACTCCCAGGCGATGCGCTCTTTCAATCCGCAGGGGCCCCGCAGTCGAAGGAAGCTGAGGAGACTGCACCAACCAGGATTCCAGAAAGGAATGCAGCTGCCCATCCAACACCGACTCGGGAACGCCAACAAGTCGCAAATTGCTGCGCCTGGAGCGATTCTCCAGATCCTCCACCTTAAGTTCCAGCTGGCGTATTTTTGAGTCTGCCGCTGTCTGTGCCTCTCGAAACTGCCCAGCCGAATCCTCCAAATCAGACACCCTTTGCTGAAAGGAGCCAAACTCCGCTCTTAGATGGCTTACAGAATCATCCAATTTATCAGAGAGCTTTTGGAGCTGGGAGGTAAGGGTGTCTTGAATCGCTGCCCGCACCTCCGTAATAATATCCGCCACCCACTCAGAGCGTGGCAAAGAAGGAGGCACGAGGGCCGGTTCCGCCATCTTGGAATCAGCAACCCGAGGCTTCTCCCGATCTTTGTGGGTCACTTTAGCCGCCATAGCTCCCCAAACAGAGCGCTAAATGCTGCCGGGACGTCCCCTCCGAAACCGGAAGTCGGGGAAAGCAAACCGCGCCGATAGCAACGCCGACAGAGCACAGCAAAAGCGAGTGGGCCCGGGAGCTCCCTTCACACACGTCGGCTCACCAAGACGGCATCACGTGACCTCCATACTACCTTTTTAAATGCCCCTTAAGCCTGCTGGTCGAGCGGTGTAGTGGCCAGAAGGAGCGTGCTTTCTGCGTTCGTGCCTGGGCCCACGCCACTTGCTGAATGGCTGCTGTCAGTTTTCACGGGATTCGTGAGGACAGCAGACATTCAGAAAGCAGCATGGCTCCAGGCAGAAACACAGAATGCACGCTCCTGCCGGCCGCTACACCGCTGGACCAGCAGGCTTAAGGGGCGTGCGGTGGGTCATCTTCGCTGTATAAGATGCACCATTTCCACCCATTTTTGGATGGAAAAGAGTATCTTATAGAGCAAAAAATACAGGTATGTACCTATCCTGGTACTTACCCCTTTTCCCAGTAGATAGGAGAGACCTTCTAGACTCCTGCCTTTTTTCTGCACCCAACTACTGTTTGTTTCATGCGTCTACAAGTTGTAACTTGGATGCCAGTCAGCCCTTGGGAGTATACTGTATATATGTTCCTCTTTTCAGCAGTAGTAGTTTCTGAGCTCTCTTGAGGATTTTGCCAGCTGTTTGCAGTTGATATTCTTACATTATTCCTTTGAGCAGAACAGTTATTTATGACCTTGTTATGGGTGTCTCTACTTCACGTTGGTTTGGCGGCTATTGGTGCATATTGTAGGTTGAGCTAAGCTCAGTGAAGTACAGAAGAGGCACAGAGAAAAATCCAAACTAGATTCCTTCTGCAGATGACATGCGGCCATGAGGGACACTCACCTAGCTACTGCTCCTTCTTCAACAGTGAAGTATAGTGCCCTCTTCAGTTTTTCCTTCTATAAGCATGAGAAGTTGTGTTCTGATCTGCTCTGTTTGATTTTTATTATTTGCAGTTATTTTTCTATCATTTTGGGAGGCTTTTGTGCTACTCTGTTTGAGAGAGGACACAAGGTGGGCTGCAGCTTCCACAGCAACCCCCAGGTATACTTGTTGAGACAGCCTGCTTTGTGCTTCTGCAAGGCTTGGGGGTCTGTTCCCCAGGTAGCCAGCTCACCTGATTTTTCAGAGGCTTGCGTGCAGGCTGTGGGGCCTGTGTGAATCCTTTTGGATTTTAGAGAACTGTGTTCTAATCTCCCCCTGTTGGCCACGAGGATTGGTGGGGATGGAGACCTCAGTCTGTTTATGTGTCTGGCTGCTGGAAGATCTCCAGTTGTGGATTGTTTCCTACAAGGATTTAATGCAGAAAGCCCTCACAATTCAGTCAGGCTGCAGTAAACCTGACACAGGCAGTTATTAGCAAAGCACGGTAAGCCCATTATTCCCTAGGGGGAAAGGGGGGTCTGAAAAAGCAATGTTACTTACCATAACAGTTGTTATCCAGGACAGCAGGCAGCTATTCTCACTAGTGGGTGACATCATCCGAGGGAGCCCCGATGCGGACGTCTCACAAGCATACTTGCTTGTAGAAACTTTAGAAGTTTTGAGTCGCCCACACCACGCATGCGCGAGTGCCTTCCCGCCCGATGCACTGGGCGTGTCTCCTCAGTTCAGATAGCTAGCAGAGAAGCCAACCCAGGGGAGGTGGGTGGGACGTAAGAATAGCTGCCTGCTGTTCCTGGATAACAACTGTTACGGTAAGTAACCTTGCTTTATCCCAGGACAAGCAGGCAGGTATTCTCACTAGTGGGTGACCTCCAAACTAACCACAATGGGATGGTGGGAGTATTGGCAATTTAGGAGAATAAATTTTGTAATACTGTTTGGCCAAACTGTCCATCCCGTCTGGAGAAAGTATCCAGACAATAATGAGAAGTGAAGGTATGAACCGAGGACCAAGTAGCAGCCTTACAAATCTCCTCAATCGGTGTCGATCTGAGGAAGGCTACAGAGGCTGCCATTGCTCTGACCTTATGGGCTGTGACTTTACTGTGAAGGGGTAATCCAGCCTAGGCATTGCAGAAAGAGATACAAGCCGCTATCCAGTTGGAGATGGTACGCTTAGAGATAGGGCGTCCCAACTTGTTCAGATCAAAGGAGATGAAAAGTTGAGGAGCAGTTCTGTGTGACTTGGTGCGTTCCAGATAGAAAGCCAAAGCACGTTTACAGTCCAGAGTATGAAGAGCTGATTTTCCAGGGTGAGAATGAGGCTTTGGAAAAAACACTGGAAGAACAATGGATTGATTCAGATGAAATTCCGAGACCACTTTGGAGAGGAATTTGGGATGGGTGCGAAGGACCACCTTGTCATGATGAAACACTGTAAAAGGGGGATCCACAACCAAAGCTTGAAGCTCACTGACTCGACGAGCAGAAGTGAGGCCAATGAGAAACACCACTTTCCAAGTGAGATATTTCAGAGGAGCCTTGTTAAGAGGTTCAAATGGAGGCTTCATAAGCTGAGAAAGAACAACATTGAGGTCCCAAACCACTGGAGGCGGTTTGAGAGGAGGGTTGACATGAAAAAGTCCTTTCATGAATCTGGAAACCACAGGATGAGCAGAAATAAGTTTCCCTTGAAGAGGCTGATGGAAAGCAGCAATCGCACTCAAATGGACTCGGATCGAAGCAGACTTGAGGCCAGAATGAGATAAGTGCAAAAGATAGTCCAACACAGGGGATAAGGAGGCATGTTGAGGCTCCTTATGATGAGAAAAACACCATGCAGAAAATCTAGTCCATTTATGGGAATAGCATTGTCTGGTAGCAGGCTTCCGGGAAGCTTCCAAAACATCCCTCACAGCTTGGGAAAACTGAAGGAAGGTTACGTTGAAAGGAACCAAGCTGTCAGGTGGAGCGACTGCAGGTTGGGATGAAGCAGAGATCCCTGATGCTGCGTAAGCAGAGATGGAAACACTGGTAGAAGGAAGGGCTCCCTGCTGCTCAGCTGAAGTAGAAGGGAGTACCAGGGTTGTCTGGGCCACCGAGGAGCAATCAGAATCATGGTGGCCCGGTCGGACTTGAGCTTGACCAGAGTCTTTTGAATGAGAGGAAACGGAGGAAACGCATACAGAAAGAGATTCCTCCAGTCCAGAAGAAAAGCATCTGCCTCAAGGCGGTGAGGAGTGTAGATCCTGGAGCAGAACTGAGGCAGTTTGAAGTTGTGGGGGGCTGCAAAGAGGTCTATCTGAGGCATTCCCCACAGAGAGAAGATGTGATGAAGGGGCGTGGAATGGAGAGTCCATTTGTGCGGCTGTAGAAGACGACTCAAGTTGTCCACCAAGGCACTGTCCGCCCCCTGAATGTAAACAGCTTTGAGGAAGGTGTTGTGGCGAATTGCCCAATCCCAGACTTTCAGAGCTTCCTGACAGAGGGAGGCTAATCCCGTGCCTCCCTGTTTCTTGACATAATACATGGCGACCTGGTTGTCCGTGCGAATGAGAACCACCATGTCGTGAAGGAGATGCTGAAAGGCATTGAGAGCATTGAAAATCGCTCTGAGTTCCAGTAGATTGATGTGACACAGGCGGTCCGCACTGGTCCAATAGCCTTGAGTGTGCAGACCATCCAGATGAGCCCCCCAAGCATAGGTCGAGGAGTCGGTCGTGAGAACCTTTTGATGGGGAGGCATGTGAAACAGCAAACCTCTGGAGAGATTGGAAGAGAGCATCCACCAGCGAAGAGACTGTGTCAGAGCAGGAGTGACCTGAATGTGGCGAGTCAGAGGGTCGGATACCTGCGTCCATTGAGATGCCAGGGTCCACTGAGGAATTCTGAGGTGAAGTCTGGCAAAAGGAGTCACGTGTACTTTAGAGGCCATGTGGCCCAGAAGAACCATCATGTGTCTCGCCGAGATGGACGGGCGAGAGGACACTGAATGACAAAGACGAAGAAGGGCATCCAAGCATTGCGGAGGAAGGAAAGCCCTGAGTTGAATGGTATCCAGAACAGCTCCAATGAAGGGAAGAGTCTGGGAAGGTTGCAGATGGGATTTTGGAAAGTTGATCTCGAATCCCAGACTCTGCAGGAACCAGATCGTCCTTTGGGTCGCCAGGACAACTCCCTGAGACGTGGAATCCTTGATGAGCCAGTCGTCGAGGTAGGGAAACACCTGGAGACCGTGGTTCCTGAGTGCTGTGGCCACTACAACCAGGCACTTGGTGAAGACTCTGGGAGACGAAGCCAGGCCGAAAAGAAGCACTCGGTATTGAAGATGAAGATATCCCTCCCGAAATCTAAGGTATTTTAAGGAGGCCGGATGGATGGGAATATGAGTGTAGGCCTCCTTGAGATCCAGAGAGCATAACTAGTCATTCTGCTCGAGGAGGGGATAGAGAGAAGCCAAAGTTAACATGCGAAACTTCTCTTTGACCAGAAACTTGTTGAGCACTCTGAGGTCCAATATAGGACGCAGATCGCCCATCTTCTTCGGAACAACGAAGTACCGGGAGTAAAAACCCTTGTTCTGTTGGTCCAAAGGGACCGGCTCGACAGCCCGAAGCCAGAGCAAAGCCTGAGCTTCCTGAAGAAGGGCGGTCTGGGTTAAGTTGGAAGGATACTCTCTTGGAGGATGTTCCCGAGAGACTTGATTGAACTGAAGAGAGTATCCCTCCCTTATGATGGAAAGGACCCAGAGGTTGGTGGTGATAGTCGTCCATTGATGGTAAAAATGATGGAGACGACCTCCGATGGGAAAAACAGGGGAGGGCAGAACGATGGTAGTTATGCTCTCTACGAGACAGTCAAAAAGGCTGAGGAGCCTTGGGTACAGCAGAAGTGGAAGGTTTTTGCTGCTGCTTCGGCGTGTGTTGTCTCTTAACAGGCTGATGGATGGTAGGAGCCTATTTCGGTGGGTAACGCCGCTGGTAGATCAAAGGCGGGCGTGATGGACGAGGAGGAGCAGGCTTGGGCTTCGGACGGAGAATTGACTGGAAAGATTTCTCATGGTCGACAGCTTCTTGGTCGCCGCCTCGATGAACTCATCGAAGAGGTCGGCCCCAGCACATGGGACATTAGCCAGCCTGTCCTGAAAATTCGGGTCCATATCGATGGTCTGAAGCCACACCAGGTGTCACATGACCACTGAACAATCAGCAGCCCTCGCCGAGAGCTCAAAAGCGTCGTAAGAAGACTGCATCATCTGGAGCCTCAGTTGGGATAACGAAGCCAGAACCTCCTGGTACTCGAAGCGAGCTTGGGAGTCCAAATAGGGCAGAAACTTTTGCAGAACTGAGAGGAAAAACTCGAAGTAGGTGGCAAAATGAAAACTGTAATTGAGGACTCGAGAGGTCATCATCGAGTTCTGGAAGATGCGCCTGCCAAATCTGTCCATGGTCTTGCCCTCCTGGCCAGGTGGAACGGTGGCATAGACCTGGGAAAAGTGAGACCGCTTCAGGGAAGATTCCACCAGCAGAGACTGATGAGAGAGCTGAGCCCCATCGAATCCCTTGTGGTGTACCGTGCGGTACCTGGCATCCAATTTTCCCAGAACAGCTGGGATGGAGTAAGGAGTCTCGAAACAGCGCAAGAAGGTCTGGTCCAGCAGCTTATGCAAAGGAAGCCGGAGGGACTCAGCAGGTGGTTGGGGAAGATGCATCGTCTCCAAATATTCCTTGGAAAATTTGGACACCGTGTCCAGAGTAATGTCCAGATCTACAGCCATCTGTCGCAGGAAGGAGGAAAAAGACAGCTGGTCAGCCAGAACCGGGCCTCGAGAAGAACTCGAGGACGACGAGGCCTCCGGGTCCAACGAGGCCGGGGATCAGCAGGGAGAAAAAGATCCCAAAGTGTCTTCGAGCTCCGGCATAGGAGGAGATGAAGACTCCTGAGGCAAATATTCGATGAAAGGCTGCTTCCGTCGAGGTGAGTCATGTCTCGATGAATACCTCGAGCGACGGCCCGAACTGTGCCTGGAAGTCGGCCTCGACCGTTGAAGCGAGCGAGACACCGACGGGGCTTCCAGCGAATGAATGGGACTGGAGGCGGTGGATCGAAGCAGAGGTGGCTGAGTAGACGCACCGAGGCATCCGCCAATCCTCGAGGCTCGGCATCGAGTCCGGAGGAGGTCCTTGCAGAGACTCGGCTCCTGGCATCGAGGGAATCTGTTCCAACGGAGGCATTTGCAAAGACTCGGCTCCTTGCATCAAGGGAATCGGTTCCAAGGGAGGCATGGGCAAAGACTCTGCTCGTTGCGATGCATGCATCGATGTCAGACCAGACACTCGCAGAGACTCGGCTTCCTGCAGCGAGAGTGTACGACGAGGAGGCACCGGAGGCGGCTCGACCTCGCGGGAGGCCCCCCGCGTGCCCAGCCTGGATTTGGGAAAGAAGCTTCGGCCCCATGGTAGTAAAGAGCTCGATGAACTGCTTCTCCAGCAAGGTCTGGAACGATGCCGGCAAGGAGGGATCCGCATCCGCGATGGGACCTCCTGCATGGACATCGGGATCCCTGCCGCCCGGGTGCTTGGACTTAGAAGGACCACAGGGGGAATGGACTGCTTAGCTACCTGACCTGAGGAGGCAGAGGAAGGCCCCGCAGCCGGCGGCGAAGTCGAAGCCGGCACAAACGAAGCAGGCTTGAGGAGACTCGGGGCCGCAGAGGTGGAAGACGGAAGAGTCGAGGCGGAAGTCGAGAGTTTGGTGCTCTTCGATGAGGTCAGGTCCGACGAAGCCTCCATGCTGAACAGCGACTCCCACAAGAAGCAGCAATGCTGGAACGCACGTGCTGTAGGTGTGGAGCAAGGCCGGCACGATTTCGGAAGGTGTTGAGGCCCAAGACACTGAAGGCAGCGTCGATGAGGGTCCGTTAGCGAAATTGCGCGCTGGCACTTGACACACTTCTTAAAACCGGTGACAGGCCGCGACATAGGCTGAAAAAGCTCCGCCGCTAGCTCGAAGCCGCTGGGCTGCGGCCTCGTGGCCTGCCCGGTCGAATGGAAGTAAAAAAAATTTTTTTTTGAAAAACAATAAAACACGACAAAAATCAACAATTCTGAGTAAAAGAACCCAAAACCGCGGACTTAGAAGGCACAAGTGAAGTTACTTCGCGCAGAGTCGAAGACGGACTTCTCAGCTCCGCGGAAAAGAATTGAGACACGCCCGGTGCATCGGGCAGGAAGGCACTTGCGTGTGGGCGACTCGAAACTTCTAAAGTTTCTACAAGCAAGTATGCTTGTGAGACGTCCGCATCGGGGCTCCATTGGATGACGTCACCCACTAGTGAGAATATCTGCTTGCTTGTCCTGGGATAAAGTTATTTTTAAGGGTTTCTGGGGCCAGAGCTAGGCTCATCCTCTTCCCAAACCTTTTTCCCCTGAGTTTTTTTTTTTAAACTTCAGGGGAGCCCCCTCCCACGACCTTTTATGACACAAATCTACTGGTGGCAGCCATCTTGTATGTTAAACAATTTTTCCCCCTAAAGCCTCCATCTGCCTCAAAACACCTCAATTTGGCTCATAATCAATTAGGATGGACTCCTCTGGCTGTTCTGCCCCATAACATGCCAGTTTTTAACTGGATGGGTGGCTGAGAAACATCCATGTACCACGTGCTGTGCAGCATGCAAGGGAGTGGCAGGAGCCTTGGGTTTAGCCACCTGAGTCCTCTAGGAGTGTGGAACCACAGGTGGGTACGAGTAGTAGGGAGAAACCACCTCCCAGAGCCCTCAAACTGCAAAGGTGCAAAACACAAGTGCATGAACACAGTTGAGCCCACAAGAAGCCAGTCTGAGGTACTGCAGGAGTTTATGGGGGCCACCTGCACAAGTATTTACCAGAGTTTCTGAAATCTGTGGCAAGCTTATTTGACATGCTGTACTACATGAAGGTATGCTGGCAGTGTCAGAGATAGACCCCTCTTCTGGAGGTCTCCCCCACCATGAAGAAAGCTGGCTCCCAGCCTAAGTGACCAAGTGGAACAGGACTGTGAGAACTGGAGGTCAGACTCCATGCCTTTATTGTCCCAAGGCTCAGCTGCTTTCCTGGAAGATTCGGATTCCCTGTCAGGGATTGGGAGGTAAGCGGCGATAGCTGCCCTTGGCTGAGATGATCCATTGGTGTAGCGGCTTTTCAGGTTGGTTACCATCCCACATCTTATTACAGATACATTCAGGGAATTGGAGCCACATCAGCCATTTACTTCACAGCGCAGTCAAGAGTGGCTCAAATGCTCAACCACCTTTTTCCCTATGAAGAAATATTTTTTCCGGTGTTTCTTTTAAATCTGCTACTTAGTAGCTTCTTCTCATACCCCTTATTCCTAGACCAGTGGTCTCAAACTTGCAGCCCGCCAGGTACTATTTTGAGGCCCTCGGTATGTTTATCATAATCACAAAAGTAAAATAAAACAGTTTCTTGATCATATGTCTCTTTAGCTATAAATGACAATATTATTATTAAGACTTAGCCTAAAGGAGAGATTTATAAACCATGAAGAGTTTTACCTCATGTAAAATTGTCATTTCTTTAATAAGACATTAACTATTTTTTCTGAGGGCCCTCCAAGTACCTACAAATCCAAAATGTGGCCCTGCAAAGGGTTGGAGTTTGAGAGCACTGTCCTAGTCTGTATTTGTGGAATGGGTAAACAAACGATTCACATCTACCCTTTCCATTCCTCAGTATGTTATTGACTTTTATCATATAACCCCTGAGCCATCTCTTCTCCAAGCTGAAGAGTCCTAGCCCCTTTAGTGTTTCCTTATAGAGAAGTCATCCCATCCTTTTTGTAATGTAGGGACTCCTCAAGTGGCCAAGCACTGCTGAACTCAGTTAGGTTGGCAATTGTCTTATACTCCCATTCAGTTAATCCTTACTTCCGTAAGCTTAGTACTATCCGCCAGACGCTGTAGTTTATTTTTAATTTTTATTTTTATTGCAGTTTAGTTCTTTGTTTTGTTACCCCCTTAATTTTGTAATTTTACTGATATGTTCATCGCTTAGAATTTTGAATAAGCGATCAATCAAATTTATAATAAACTTGAACTTGATTTTACAATACTCTCGCTTCGGTAATACAGAAGGAAACATCAATAAGAAAGGAAAAATGAAAGAAAATTATATATCTTCCTTTGATCACAATAATGGGGGGGAAGGCCCCGATAAAGTGAAGAGAAACTCAAATTACGTGTAATACATAAAAGTATTGGCACAACAGCTAAGAGGTCCTTTTATCAAGCTGCGGTAGAGGTTAACGCGTGTAATACCGCGGGTTAAACCGCCTGCTGCGCTAGCCGCTAACACCTGCATTGAGTAGGCATTAGTTTTTTAGTCGGCCACGGGAGTTAGCACATGATGAAATGTCTGACACGCTCACCCCACTAGTGCAGCTTGATAAAAGGACCCTTAAGTCCCACTCATCCTAACAACTGTTCTATACTAGCTAAACAGTCCCCACCACCAACTTCTTCAAATCTAAAAAGACTCGCAACATATTTCTCTCCAAGATATTAAATCATGCACTTGCATGGATAAGCCAAAAATGAAGCAATCTCCCGGAAGAGATAGTGGAGACAGAGACTGTGTCTGATTCAAAAGGGCCTGGGACAGACACATGGGATTTCTTGGAAAGAGATAGAGATAATGGTTACTGCGGATGGGCCATTTGGCCTTTATCTGCCATCATGTTTCTATGTTAAGCATCTAAAGTCACAGTTCTCATTGCCAGGAATCATTTGCCAGGAATATGTCTGGAAACATCAGAACTTACGAAAATATAATCTAAATATTGCATTAATATCTTGCTCAAAGACAAATGATACTAATAAGGTGACTCTCAGATGTTTCAGATAATGTAGTTTCAAGCAAATCCATAACATTTAAAGCTTCTCGTACACTTAAGTTCATTTCTTCTGATTCTGGGTTAACTCCTACTCCTTTTTTTACAGGCAAATAGTATATTTGATTCATTGGTGGAATATTTTCAGGGGAAAACCTCAATTAGATACTTTTTAAATATTTCCATAGGAATCATTCCCAGATATTTTGGAAAGTTCAAAAAGTGCATATTCAATCTACGCTTATAGTTGGGGGTTCCCCCCCCCTAAAACAGTTTATTAAACGATAAAGGCCAAACAAACATAGGAGGTGAGATAGCATTTTCAGTCCACAGAAACAACAAACCACACAAACGGGCGAAGACCGGTAGAGTCCGGGTTGGGTTCTTATACCCAGACTCTGCCAAGCCTCACCCAACAAAAAAAGCTTTAGGGGAAACCATAACCCCGATGAAGGACCCGAAATTGACATTCCTGGAGCTCAGTGTGCTTATAATTTTCTCGTTGTTCAAGTAGGCATCCTAGCAGCAATCCACAGCGGAAGATATAGCTGCAGCAAGTAGGTATCCAAAGCTGCCGCACCAAATAGGCATCCCAGGCAGTGGTCCACATCCCAAAATGGAACTGCACCAAGTAGGCATCCAAGGCAGTGGACTAGATTTGAAGGCGGAATCACCCCATGTAGGTATCCAAAGTGGCGTGCCACATCCAAAAATACTCGTAAATGTGCTAGGCATGCATACAAGGTGGCGCAGCATGTCTAAAGGTGATGTACGAGGCAGGCATCCAAAGTAACAATCTACATCCGAAGATGGACCTGTGCCCAAGCAGGCACAAGGAGCCATGTAGTATATCGAAGGGTAGCACAGCATCAATCGGGAAAACGAAACCTCGCTCATCATCAAAGATGGAACAGTGCCAAAAGGTAAGTGTATGTAGTCGTCCAGCAAATGCAGAAGAGGAGCTGCACCAAACCTGCAAGTCAAGCTGTGCTCTACATCCAAAGAGGGAGCTGTGCCAAACAGAGAAGTGGAGCTGCCCTTGACACCAAAGAAAGTGCTGCACCAAGGAGGCAAACAGGCCAGTAGAGCTGTGCACTACAGCCAAAGCGGGAACCATAACAAACAGGCAAGCGGATCCATGCTATACTGCCAAACAGGCCAGTGGTTCTGCGCTCAAAGCCACCCAAGGAACTATGCCTGACCATTAAATGGAGCCCCGCAGAACAACCAAATAAAGAGAACCACATTGAACAGCCAAGGAAAGACCTGGGAAAGCTGACAAGTGGAGCCGAACTCTTCATCCAAATATGAGGCTGCCCCAGGAGGCTAGCAGAGCTGGGCTCAACAACTAGAGAGATGGAGCAGAGCCAAACAAGTAACAGACAACGCAGTGTACCTCCTGGCAGATGAAGCTTTGCTTAGGACCCAGAGATGGAGCCGTAGAACAGATGTAGCCCACAAGGGGGCCTTAGCCCCAAGGCAACCAGAGCGGCACACTACATCAAAGGATAAGCATGGCCAAAGGTCAGGTTAGGTGATCTGCGAATCGGACAGAAGAAACGAGCATGTGTGTAGATTCCAGAGGATATTTACAAGAAAGATTAGCAGAGGTAAGTAACCTAAATCTTTCATTCTTGTACAATACTTCTGGAATCTACACCATAGGGACATATCAAAGCAGTCCCAGGGGGTCCCAATGAGCCCACCGCTAGGACTGAAGCCCCAAAAGCTGCATCTTGTTTTGCCGCCACATCAAGCCGGTAGAACTTCATGAAAGTATGCAGAGAGGCCAAGTGGCCGCCCTACAGGAGAAACAGCTGTTGATTTGGCCCAAGAGGAAGCCATTCCTCTGGTAGAAGGAGCCTTCACCCCAAGGGGATGCTTATTTCCTTCAGTCACACAGGCAGTGGCAATCGCCGCACGGATCCATCGAGAGATGGTAGCCTTAGAAGCAGGTCTACCCCTTCGGGCAGGACCCGCCAGCACAAACATAACGATCCGAAAGACGGAAGACATTCACAACATTCGTGGCCTCCAGGTATCTCAGAAGGAGATGCCGCACGTCCAGAGACTGCAAAACAAGGTCCTTGGACTTAGAGTCTGATGAAACAAAAGTGGGCAGCCAAACTTCCTGATTAGCATGGAACACTGAAACCACTTTCAGAAGAAATGAAGGCACTGTCCTCAAGAATACCGCAGAATCCAAAATGCGGAGAAAAGGATTTTGGCATGACAGAGCTTGAAACTCTATGTGCAGAAGTGACCGCTACAAGAAAAACGGTCTTGATGGTAATATCTCTCAGAGAGATCTGATGCATAGGTTCATAGGGCAGACGAGCCAGCGAGTGGAGAACCAAGTTCCAATTCCAAATTGGACAAGGCAGCCGCAAAGGAGGCCTCAGGCTCTCCGCCCCCCGCAAGAAGCAGACATCGGGGTGAGACACCAGTGAACCCAAAAGCCGTAGGATCCAAACACTTGAGTCCACCAATCTGAACACAGAGCGAAGAAACAGCAAGTCCCTTCCTGATGCCATCTTGCAGGAAAGCACAGTTACTTACCGTAACAGGTGTTATCCAGGGACAGCAGGCATATATTCTCACATGTGGGTGATGTCATCTACGGAGCCCCAGCGCGGACAGCTTTTCAAGCAAACTTGATTGAAGTTTCAAGTTTGCTACACTGCACCACGCATGTGCATGCCTTCTTGCCCACTAGAGGGCGCATCCCCACCCCGTGGTCCTCAGTTCCATAACCAGCAAAGAAGTCATCCCCGGGAAGGAGGGCGGGTTGTGAGAATATATGCCTGCTGTCCCTGGATAACACCTGTTACGGTAAGTAACTGTGCTTTATCCCAGGACAAGCAGGCATGATATTCTCACATGTGGGTGACCTCCAAGCCAACCAAAAAAGGGCAGGTGGGAGGATGGCAATTTAGGAAAACAGGTTACGTAACACCGACTGGCCAAACCGGCCGTCGCTTCTGGACAAAGTGTCCAGACAGTAGTGGGAGGTGAACGTATGAACCGAAGACCAAGTGGCAGCTTTACATATGTCCTCCACAGGAGTAGACCGGAGGAAAGCAACAGAAGCTGCCATAGCCCGGACCTTATGCCCCGTGACTCGACCATGGAGCGTGAGACCAGCCTGAGCATAGCAAAAAGAAATACAAGCAGCCAACCAGTTGGACAAGGTGCGCTTGGAAACAGGATGTCCCAACCGATTAGGATCAAAGGACAAAAACAATTGAGGAACCTTCCGATGAGACTTGGTACGTTGGAGATAAAAGGCCAACGCCCTCTTACAGTCAAGCGTGTGAAGCGCCGCCTCACCAGGATGAGAGTGGGGCTTCGGGAAGAACACCGGAAGAACAATGGACTGATTGAGGTGGAAATCAGACACAACCTTAGGCAAAAATTTAGGATGGGTGCGAAGAACCACCTTGTCATGATGAAAAACAGTAAAAGGTGGATCCGCAACCAAAGCCTGCAGCTCACTAATCTGACGAGCGGACGTGAGCGCAAGCAAAAAGACCACCTTCCAAGTGAGAAACTTAAGATGAGATCTGTCGATAGGCTCAAAAGGAGGCTTCATCAGTTGAGCTAAGACCACATTAAGATCCCAAATTACAGGAGGAGGTTTCAGAGGAGGATGAACATTCACGAGACCCCTCATGAAACGAGTTACCAGAGGATGAAGAGAAAGAGACCGACCCTCGAGATGCCGATGGAACGCCGCAATGGCACTGAGATGCACCCGAATGGAAGTCGTCTTCAGCCCAGACTTAGACAGATGCAACAAATATTCCAGCACCGAAGACACTGGAACCGAACTCGGGTCCAGATGGTTCGAGGAACACCAGGATGAAAATCTGGTCCACTTCTGGGAATAACAAAGCCTAGTCGAGACCTTGCGCGAGGCTTCCAAAATCTCCCTCACAGACTGAGAAACAGGAACCGAAGTCAAGGGGAAAGGAACCAAGCGGTCAGATGTAAAGACTGAAGATTGGGACGTAACAGCGAACCCCGATTCTGAGACAGCAGAGAGGGAAAAACAGGCAGAAGCAGAGGCTCCCTGACACTGAGTTGAAGGAGCAGGGAGAACCAGTGCTGCCGCGGCCAACGAGGCGCAATGAGAATCATAGTGGCTCTGGTCGATTTGAGATGTACCAACGTTCTCAAGATCAGAGGAAAAAGGAGGGAACGCATAAAGGAACCTCCCCCCCCAGTCCGAGAAGGAAGGCGTCGGCCTCGAGACGGTCCCGGGAGTACATCCGTAGAACAATAGAGGGGCAGTTTGCGAGTCTCCGGGGAGGCAAACAGATCCACCTGAGGAGTTCCCCAGCGGTCGAAGACCTCGCGCAGAACCCGGGAGTTCAGCGACCACTCGTGCGGCTGGGAGAAGAACGACTGAGTTTGTCTGCCAGACAGTTTCCTCTCTCCCTGAATGTAACCACACATAGGAAGATGTTCTGGGAGACCGCCCATTCCCAAAGGCGCAGGGCTTCTCGGCACAGGGACCAAGAGCCCGTTCCCCCCTGCTTGTTCACATAATACATTGCCACCTGGTTGTCCGTCCGCACGAGGACTACCTGATCGTGTAGCAAGTGGCCAGAAACGCTCGAGCCGCCAGAAAAATGGCCACGAAGCTCCAACACATTGATGTGACAAAGATGGTCCTCTGCCGACCATAGACCCTGAGTCCGCAGACCGTCAAGATGAGCCCCCCACGCGTACTCCGAGGAGTCCGTGGTCAGGACCTTGCGATGCGGAGGAACGAGAAAGAGCAAACCCCCGGAAAGATTGGAAGAGTTGGTCCACAACGGAGCGAGCGTCTCAAAGAAGGATGTCACCGTTATCGGACAAGAGACTGGGTCGCGATCCTGACGCCACTGCGAGGCCAAGGTCCACTGAGGAAGCCTCAGATGCAAGCGGGCGAACGGAGTGACGTGGACCGTCGATGCCATGTGGCCCAGAAGAATCATAAGAACATAAGAAGTTGCCTCCGCTGAGGCAGACCAGAGGTCCATCTCTCCCAGCGGTCCGCTCCTGCGGCGGCCCATCAGGCCCGTTGCCTGAGCAATGGTCCCAGACTATCCCTATAACCTACCGCTACTCTTATCTGTACCCCTCAATTCCTTTATCTCTAGGAACCTATCCAAACCTTCTTTGAAGCCTTGTAACGTGCTCCGGCCTATCACAGCCTCCGGAAGCGAGTTCCATGTGTCCACCACCCTCTGGGTGAAAAAGAACTTTCTGGCATTTGTTTTAAACCTGTCTCCTTTTAATTTTTCCGAGTGCCCCCTTGTACTTGTGGTTCCCCATAATCTGAAAAATCTGTCCCCGTCTACTTTTTCTATACCCTTCATGGATCTTGAAGGTTTCTATCATGTCTCCTCTAAGTCTCCGCTTTTCCAGGGAGAACAGCCCCAGCTTTTTCAGTCTGTCAGTATATGAGAGGTTTTCCATACCTCTTATCAGTTTTAGTTGCTCTTCTCTGGACTCCCTCAAGTACCGCCATGTCCTTTTTGAGGTACGGCGACCAATACTGGACACAGTACTCCAGATGCGGTCGCACCATTGCACGATACAGTGGCAGGGATGACCTCCTTTGTCCTGGTCGTGATACCCTTCTTAATGATACCCAACACTTTGTTTGCTTTTCTTGAGGCTGTGGCGCACTGTGCCGATGCCTTCAAAGACGTGTCCACCATCACTCCCAGGTCTCTTTCAAGGTTTACTTACCCCCTAGCAGTGATCCTCCCATTTTGTAGCTGAACATCGGGTTCTTTTTCCCTACATGCCATGACCTTGCATTTCCCTACGTTAAAGTTTCATTTGCCATTTTTTGGCCCATTCTTCTAGCGTCGTTTAGGTCCCTTTGCAGATCTTCGCAGTCTTCCATGGTTTCAACCCTGCGGTAGAGTTTGGTGTCATCCGCAAATTTTAATAACTTCGCAATTTGTTCCCTCCGCCTCCAGGTCATTAATAAATATATTGAACAGGAGCGGTCCCAGCACCGACCCCTGCGGAACTCCGCTCGTGACCCCATGCACAGTCTGAGTAATGGCCCTTCACTCCCAACCCTCTGTTTTCTGTCTGCCAGGCCAGTTTTTGATCCATCGGTGGACCTCCCCTTGCACCCCGTGTCTCCACAGCTTTTTAAGCAGTCTTTCGTGCGGTACCTTGTCAAAGGCTTTTTGAAAGTCAAGGTAAATGATGTCAATGGATTCCCCTTTATCCACTTGTCTGTTTACCCCCTCAAAGAAGTACAATAAGTTTGTGAGGCATGACCTACCCTTGCAGAAGCCGTGCTGGCTCGACTTTAGCTGTCCATTGTTTTCTATGTGTTCACAGATACTGTCCTTAATCAGTGCTTCCATCATTTTTTCCCGGGACTGAGGTCAAGCTCACCGGCCTGTAGTTCCCCCGGGTCCCCCCCTTGAACCCTTCTTGAAGATGGGTGTGACATTTGCAATTTTCCAATCCTCCGGGATCTCTCCAGTTTAAGGATAGATTACATATTTGGCGAAGTGGCTCTGCTATTACGTTCCTTAGTTCCTTGAGTACCCTTGGGTGAATGCCGTCCGGACCTGGCGATTTGTCGTTCTTTAGTCTGTCTATCTGCCTGAGGACATCCTCTTGGCTTACCTCTAGTTGGACCAGCTTTTCATCCCGATCCCCATTTACGATGTCCTCCGGTTCCGGAATATTGGAATACGGGCATCAGCGAAACCTGGTGACTCAATCGAAGCAGGGCCTCCAACCGAGGGGGGGGGAGGAACGAACGGAGGCAAACCGTGTCCAGCACGGCTCCGATAAACTGAAGGGATTGACCCGGGCATAACTGAGACTTGGGAAAGTTCACTTCGAACCCCAGATGTTGAAGGAAGATGATAGTCTGTTGGGTCGCTGAGATAACCCCCTCCCCGGTCGATGCCCTTGATCAGCCAATCGTCCAGGTAGGTAAAGACCTGTAGCCCCCGAGATCTCAAGGCTGCAGCGACTACCACCATACACTTCGTGAAGACCCGAGGGGACGAAGCTAGTCCGAAGGGGAGGACCCGATATTGAAGGTGCGACTCCCCCACCTGAAATCGTAAGAACTTGCGGAAGGCGGAATGCACTGGAACATGAGTATATGCTTCCTTCAAGTCCAGGGAGCACATCCAGTCCCCCTTCCTCCAAAAGAGGGTACAAACCCGGAAGCGTCAACATACGGAACTTCTCCCGGACCAGGAACTTGTTGAGCTTCCGGAGGTCCAAAATGGGACGTAAGTCCCCGGTCTTCTTTGGGACCAAAAAGTAACGGGAGTAAAACCCCCGCCCCCGCTGGTCGGGGGGTACCGGCTCCACCGCCCGAAGGCTCAACAAGGCCCTGGCTTCCGCGAGGAGAAGAGGAAGCTGGGCTCGATTGCACGGAGAGGCCCCCGGCGGATGTTCCAGCGGCGTGGCTGAGAAATTTAACGAGTAGCCCTCGGAGATGATCCGGAGCACCCAAGCATCTGAGGTGATCTCGGTCCAGGCCGCATGAAAGGCCCGCAGCCGACCCCCGATGGGCAGGGGGTCCGGCGAGAGTGCGGAGGGGGCCCCGCCCCCATCCGCACATCACGTCAAAAAAGACGGCGCCGGTTTAGACGCCCCCTGCGCCTGAGGTTTTAGGTTAGCCCGTTCTACCCTGTTGCGGGGAGGCGCCGGAGCGGAGGCCTAGAGAATGCCGGCGTGGACTTATGCGGGTACCGCCGCGGGGGAGGTCTGAATGGTTTCTGCGGCGGGGCCCGAGGTTTAGGACGGACCAAAGAGGCGATGGAGCGCTCATGTTCCGACAGTCGTTTGGTCGCCGCCTCCAGGGACTCATCAAACAATTCCGAGCTAACGCACGGTAGATTGGCCAGACACTCCTGCAAGTTCGGGTCCATATCAACCATACGGAGCCATGCCAGCCGGCGCATCGCCACTGCAAAGGCGGAGACCCTTGAGGCCAGTTCAAATGCGTCGTAAACTGCGTGGAACAAGTACAGACGCAAATGGGACAAGTTGGCCATGAAAGTAGCAAAACCTTCCTTATGGGAATCTGGCATGACCCCATAATAGCGGGGCAAGTCTTTCACCATGTGTCGAAGATAGGAGGAAAATGTAAAGGCATAATTGAGGACTCTAGTAGCCATCAATGAATTTGAATAGAGGCGGCGATCAAACTTGTCCAGGGTCCTCCCTTCCTGTCCGGGAGGGACCGCCGCCGAGACCCTTGAGGGCTGTGATTTCTTCAGCGCCGACTCGACGAGCAACGACTGGTGAGACAGTTGTGCTTTCTCGAAGCCCTTACATGGGATGGTCCGGTACTTGGACTCCATCTTAGACGGCACCGCTGTGACTGTAAGAGGGGAGTCACAATTTCTCAGGAAGGTCTGGTGTAGGACCTTATTGAGAGGCAGACGAGGAGTTTCTCTCGGGGGAGAGGGCAAGTCCTGCTCCTCCAAAAACTCCTTCGTATACTGAGAACCTGCGAGTAAGTCCAGGTCCAAAGCACGTCCCATATCCTGCACGAATTTTGAAAAGGAAGAGGGCTTGGAAGGCGGGGAAGGAGTTCGCGAAACCCGTGCCGCCAAGAAAGAGGGGGGAGGCCTCGCGGGAATAACGAGGCTCCCTACCAGACCCCGATCCCCAGGAGGCCACACCCAGCGACCTGGAGGGGGTCGGGGACCGCCTATGCCCCGAGGAGCCCTTGGGGGAAGTCCCTGGGGTACGAGGCACGCCCCCTCCGTCTCGGCGAGGAGTCTCTCAAACCCCTTCCCTCGGAGGACCGGAAAAGCCTCAGATTGTCGAGGCGGAGCTCCGAGACACGCAATGTCTCACCCCCGGTTGGCGAGGAGCGACCGCGTCTCCGAGGAGAACCCCGAGAACGCTTGGGCTTCCTCGGCCGGCGCCTCGCCCGAGGCCGACCCGAGGGCGAGGAGCCCCGGGAGGACCTCGACGAAGACGAAGTGGAAGAGATCCTCCTAACCCGACGCATCTTGTCCCGAGGCCGCACGCTCTTCTCATGTTGGTCGACTGAGGCCGAGGGCAAGGTCGGGGTCGAGGCCGGGAGCACCCCGGGGGCCGAAGCCAAGGGCACCGAGACCGAGGCCGCCGACGCCGGGGCAGTCGAGGCCGAAGCCTGCTGCAGGTGCGTGAGGGCCCCGGACAACTCCGAGGCAATCAGCGCTCGGAGCAAGTCCTGGAAGGCTGGAACCCCCATCATGGCGGGTAGGTCCGGGGCCGTAGGGTGCTCCCTGGAGGGCGACCTCGGTCTTGAGTATTCCCTCGAGGTACCCGACTTCGGCACTCGGGGCGGGGCCGAGGACGACCCACCCGCCGTCGAGGAGCCCGAGGATGGTTTCTTCGCAGACCCTGGAGTCGAGGACGGAAGCGAGGACTTACCCTGGGCAGGCTTCGTCGAGGTAGCAGGCTTGGACGAAGTCGAAGCGCGCGGCGAGGTCGAGGGACCCGAGGCCGAGGTCAAGGCCGGGGCCGAAGCCGAGGCCGACGTCGAGGCCTTCCCCGCCGCGGGGTCCACGGCGAAGAGCTCCGCCATTTGGGCACGGCGGCGGAGCGCTCTAGACTGAAAAGTCGAGCACCTATCACAGGTGTCCGTAGGGTGCTCAGGACCAAGACAAACCAAGCACCACCAGTGTGGATCGGTAATCGAGAGCAACCGATCACACCGGGAGCAATTTTTAAAGCCCGTCAAGGGACGGGACATGAAACCAAAAAGGCCGGGAACGAATGAGGTCCCACGGCCGCGGCTACCGGGAGCCCCCGGAGCCGAACGGAACAAAATAATTTTTTTTTTTTTTTGACGAAAAACAACCGACAAACTAAGAAAAACAACAAAACAAGCACAGCGACCGAGCAAATACACTCCGCCGCGGTGTCAGAAGGCAAATTGCTAAGAGCACGATTTCCACAGGGCTTCTGGCTCCGCAGAAAAAACTGAACTGAGGACCACGAGGTGGGGATGCGCCCTCTAGTGGGCAAGAAGGCATGCACATGCGTGGTGCAGTGTAGCAAACTTGAAACTTCAATCAAGTTTGCTTGAAAAGCTGTCCGCGCTGGGGCTCCGTAGATGACATCACCCACATGTGAGAATATCATGCCTGCTTGTCCTGGGATAAGTCCAGGACCTGTGCCACCGAAGGGGATGAGGGATCCACCTGAACCCTCTCACACGAAGCCTGAAAGCACCTCCAGGCTTTCGCATAGGTTGACACAGAGTATTTCCACTTACTCTGTAGGAGCATAGCGATGACTGTAGACGAATAGCCCCTAGCTTTCAATGCTGCGCACTCAAGAGCCAAGCCATAAAACCAAAGCGGTCTGGAACTTGGAGCGCCATGGGGCCCTGAGTAAGCAGCTGCAGATGGCAGGTAAGTCGCAGACCCCTCTCCATGCTCAATCGCACCAGGTCTGCGAACCACAGTCTGCTGGGCCAGTCCGGGGCCACCAGGCGCAGAACACACCCTAACATGGGCCACAGGGGAAGACAAAGAAGCTCCTCCTGGGGCCAAGGCTGTGCCAGGGCATCCAACTCTTCGCTGCCGACTCTCGGCGGTGGTTGTTGTTGAATCTGTCTACCTTCCGATTCCTGGCAGACACCATCAGATTGAAGGTTGGATGGACCCTCTGTCGAACTATGGAGTCAAACACTCTCCTGGACAGGGACCATTCTCCTGGGTCCAGAGTAATGTAATGTAATTTATTTCTTATATACCGCTACATCCGTTAGGTTCTAAGCGGTTTACAGAAAATATACATTAAGATTAGAAATAAGAAAGGTACTTGAAAAATTCCCTTACTGTCCCGAAGGCTCACAATCTAACTAAAGTACCTGGAGGGTAATAGAGAAGTGAAAAGTAGAGTTAGAGGAAAAATAAAAATAAAATAAACATTTTAACAAGACAGCATTGATCTAAATACTTTGGAAGGTAGAAGAGAGGAGAGAAAGGAATAGAAGCTGAAGGGGGAGCCGTTGAACAGTAGAATTCTGGAGAAATTTAAATGATAGAAATAGAACAAAACAAAGACAAAAGGCAAAACAATAGATAAGATTAAAGATAAATCATAAGCTGGAAAGAAAAATAAAATAAAACTTTGTCTTCAATCCACGGTTTCAGCGTCAGTGATGAAGTGGAGCAAGTAAGTTTAGGAGGAGCGATTGACGTTTCCAGAAAGGGCTTCTTCAGGGAAGAGACTTGGCAGACAGTCCCAGGATGCCTATGTCTCCTCCCCTGCGATGTTCTCCCATCCATGCATTCCCTCCCAGACACACTGCCCGTGCCCCAGCCGCTCCAAGGAGGCTGCCCCAGATGAGGCCCACGGTGAATGCAGGATTCTCTCCTCTGCGGGAAAGCCGCCCGGAGCCGACAGTCGATATTCTTAGCGGATTGCATGGGGGGAAGAGTTCACACTCTTGGTAGGATCGGGTCTGTGTGCTCTCGGTGGTTGTGGCTGGTCTCGTTGCTGCTTAGGTGTAAAAGCAGTTGATCTCCACTGCTGCTGATATTTAAAAGCAGGCAGATTGATCTCTCCAATGGACTGCAGGGGGAGGAGTTCACACTCCTGGCAGGATCAGGTCTGTGGGCTCTTGGTGGATGCGGTAGGTCTCGCTGCTGCTTGTATGTAAAAGCAGTTGTTTTTCTACTGCTGCTGATATTTAAAGCAGGTAGATTGATCTCTTAAACGGGATATAGGGGGGAGGAGCTCACATGCCTGGTTGGATCGGGGCAAGGGCTTCTATTATAGGCAGCTGGTCTTGCTGCTACTTAGGTGTTAAAGCAGTTGATCTTCCTAGCGGACTGCAGGAGGTGTGGAGCTCACACTCCTGTCATGATCTGGTCTATGGGCTCTTGGTAGTTGCGGTTGGTCCCAATGCTGCTTAGGTGTAAAAGCAGTTGTTCTCCTACTGCTGCTGATATTTAAAAGCAGGTAGATTGATCTATCCAATGGAATGCTGGGGGAAGATCTTATATGTCTGGCTGGATCGTGGCAAAGGGTTCCCGGTAGTGGCGGCTGGTCCTATTGCTGCTTAGGTGTAAAAACAGTTGATCTTCTTATCGAATTGTAGGGGGGGCAGATCTCACATTCCTGGCAGGTTCGGGTCTGTGGGTTCTTGGTGGTTGCGGATGGACCCGCTGCTGCTTAGGTGTAAAAGCAGTTGTTTTCCCAATGCTGCTGATATTTAAAAGCAGGCAGATTGATCTCTCTAACAAATTGTATGGTGAAGAGCATACACGTCTGGCTGGATTGGGACAAAAGCTCTCGATAGTGGCGGCTGGTCTTGGTGCTGCTTAGGTGTAAAAGCAGTTGATCTCCTACTTCTGATAATATTTAAAAGCAAGCATATTGATTTTTCCAACGGAATGCTGGGGGAAGAGCTTACTTGTCTGGCTGGATCAGGGCAAAGGGCTCTCGGTAGTGGTGGCTGGTCCTGTTGCTGCTTAGGTGTAAAAAACAGTTGATCTTCCTAGTGGACTGCAGGGGGAGGTGGAGCTCACACTCTTGGTTGGATCGGGTCTGTGTGCTCTTGGTAGTTGCGGATAGTTCCGCTGCTGCTGAGGTGTAAAAGCAGTTGATTTCCCACTGTTGCTGATATTTAAAAGCAGGTAGATTGATCTCTCCAATGGACTGCAGAGGGAGGAGCTCACATGCCTGGCTGGATCGGGGCAAAGGGCTCTTGGTAGTGGTGGCTGGTCCTGCTGCTGCTTAGGTGTAAAAGCAGTTGATTTTCCTAGCGAACTGCAGGGAGGGTGGAGCTCATATTTTTGCAGGACCGGGACTGTGGGTTTTTGGTGGGTTGGTCCCGTTGCTGCTTAGGTGTAAAAGCAATTGAAGTCTTAAGAAGTCTGACTGGACGTGGTAACACCCACCACATGAGCAGCGGACAATGTTATATGTAATTTGATTTGACATGTAAGTATGTAATTTGTTATAGTGTGTCCTTGAAGTGTTTTATACGACAAATGTAAATGCTTTAATTTGGTGGTGTGTCCTTTAAGTGTTTTGTACGACAAATGTAAATGCTTTAATTTGTATGTTAATATGTAACTTGCCCTGGATAAGGGCGGGTGAGAAAAACAAAAACAAACAATGCCACCAGATGAGCAGCATCCGAGCTTCCAGGCTCAATAAAGGACTCTTTGTGCCTCCCTGTTGGTAGACATAGGCTACCGCCTTCACAGTGTCTGAGAACACTCAGGACAGCTGGACAATGGAGACACTTCTGAAATCGCAACAAGGCCAGTCGGATCACCCGGAGTTCCAGGCGATAGATCAACTATCGGCTCTCCAAAACAGACCACCAGCCTTGTGCCGGGACAGACCTGCAAACTGCTCTCCAGCCGGACAGACTCGTGTCCGTTGTCAGTCACCCAGTTTAAGACTCTCAGAGGAAGCCCTCTGACCAGTCACCAGATTCAACTACCACAACATTCTGCTGTGTAGGCTGCTGCTGTCCAAGGAAGCAACACACAGAGAATTCCGCTGGGGATTCCATGGAGTCAAGAGAGACTGCTGAAGAGGTCTGAGCCGCCATGAGACCTAGGACTTGCAAAAACTGCCAGAGCGTCAGGGCCGGAACTGACATGACCTGAATGGGACTCCTTAAACTTTTTGGGGATCCGGGAGGATCTTCATTGGGCCTCCTGTCTTCCCTGCAGCTCAGTGCTATGGGAGAGATGACAGCAGGAAGATCGCTGCTTCTCCCTGCTGATGGTCTGCAAGAACCCCTCTTTCTCCCCGTGGCTTTGATACTGCTCCAAAGAGGAATTATCTGGCACACAATACCTCTTCCAGTCAGAGGTTATCGGGAAATCAGATGATGCAGTCTGATGTCGAAGAAGGATTTTGTGTTAACTAAGCGGAAATGGTCATGGTGCTCTTATTTGGACTGAACTAAAGTTTTACTTTTTACTGACTAGAATTATATTTTATTTTGATTTTTTTCTGAGTTTGTTTTTATTTTATTATCTTGCTAATTTATACTGAATTTTGGGACATTCCTGCTTTTATTTAATTGAACCTTTATTTCACTTTAGTTTAATTCTATTTTTAAATTTCTAATTTGCTTAAATGTACTTTATTTTTAAAGTAATTTTTGTTTCCATCTGTAATGATTACTTGTTAGGATATGTATATATCTGGTATCCTTCTACCTTTCCTGTCTGAATATGTTCAATGGATTTCCTACTTGATATGTTTTATGGGAGTTCCTTTCTGTTTTTAACGGTTACATTGTAAACTGCTTAGGTCATGAAAATGCAGGAGTGGTATATCAAATTCTGAATAGACAACTACCTGGTTCCCGGCCATGTGAAACCGGACTCCCGGGTACTCCAATTCCTGCATTGGCTTAAGGTGGTTCTTCAGATTGATCACCCAGCCAAAATGCTCCATCAGTTGGACCACTTGATGAACTGCCCTCCGACAGCGAAGGGGCTCTGATCAGCTAGACATCCAGGTACGGATGGACTAGGGCACCCTGTGAGCGAAGGTGTGCAGCTATAACCGCCCTGACCTTGGTGAAGGTTCTGGGCACGAAGGTCAGACCGAAAGGTAGCGCTGCAAACTAGAAGTGCAATCCCAGCACGTGGAACCAAAGAAACCTCCTGTGCTCCTGAAAATTGAGGATGTAGAGGTATGCTTTCGTGAGATCCAGGGAAGCCAAGAATTCCCCAGGCACTACTGTCATGAATACAGAGTGCACCGTTTCCATCTGGAAATGCAAAACTCACAGGAGAGCATTCGCCACCTATAGAGCCAAAATAGGTCTCCAATCTTCTGAATCTTTCTGTGGAACAATGAAGTACTTAGAGTATCTCCCTGAGCCCAAGTCGTTCACTGAACGGGCTCTATTGCTGCCAGATCTAGCAGTTTGTGAACAGTGGCCCGCACGTGCCAGGCTCCCACTGGCTGTCCTGTGGGCAAAGCCAGGAAGAAACCGACAGGGGTTGGTAAAACTCCAGTCTGAGTCCTTCTCTGAGGACTTCAACTTTAGAAAAAAAATAAAGCACGAGCAGACAAAATAGCTCTACAGCTAAGGCTGTAGGAAACGAAACTGAATATCCTGGGGTGAGTAAGAGGAGATGACCACAGAAGGAGTGGCTAGAAATTGGTTTTATATTCCCTACAGTTTAAGGCTGGAAGAGATAAACAACCCTAAGACTCCAGAGGTATTGTACAAGAACTATCCGTACTACAAATCAACTTTGTCTTTCAATTCAGCTACTCAAGGATATGCAATATCTAAATGGCCTATATCAGGGGTGCCCAATACGTCGACCGCGATCAACCGGTAGATCGCGAAGGCAAAGTGAGTCTATCACAGAGCCCATCCCGGGCTCCGTGATACTCATGTTGCCTTCACAATCTACCGGCCGTTCAGCCTTCCTCTCCCCGACTGCCTGGTAAAGACAGCTTCCCTCCCTTCCACTCCCTCACTACCCTCTTGTCCATAAGCAAACTGAACTCAGGCTGCGGGGCTCTAACACTGCATGCTCCAATACAGGAATAATGCACCTTGAAAGCTCTGGCCTTGGGGTGCGACACTCTTGGTAGCTAGCTGCAGACACGTCCCGCATGGCCACAGCGGCACGTATCTGGACTGCCGAAGGAGCAGGGGCAGGACGCGGCAGCCCTGCTCTAAGCATCGCCTTCCCTCCCTGTGGAAAGATTCCGCTCGTGTCCGCCCCCGAGGAGAGCACCGCCAAACATAAATGGGTGAGTGCCGTTCTCCCCATCAACTTTTCTGTCACCCTCTCCCACTCCAGCATCCCCAGAGCCAGAGAAGGCAAGTGGCTGCGTCCCGTTCCTTCACTAGGGCTTCTCCAGAAGGCAGGGCAAGTGACCCTTGGCCACTAGCCGGCAAGTCTGAGAGGTCCAAACCGGACCTTGTAACGTGTGGGGTGATGCCGCCCTTTACCTCCGGCTTGGCTACCAAACACGGAGGCAGCAGCAGAAGCATAGTAAATGCCACGAGCTTCTGAGAGAAGGAAAGGCAAAGAGAAACCAGACCATGGAAGGAAAGAGAAGGGAAGGAGACAGATGCCAGACCAGGGGCAAGGAAGGAGAGAAAATGCCAGATAATGGAGGGGGAGGGAGAGATAGAAGAGAAGGAGAGCAGAAAGATGCCAGGGCATGGGGGGAGGGAAGGAAAATTAAGGAGACAGATGCCAGACCAGAGAGAAAGGAAGGAGATGCCAAAGCATGGCGGGGTGAGGGAGAGATAGAAGAGAAGGAAAGGAGAGAGATGCTTTAATTTTTTTCCTCCACCCATCTGTTTTAAGCTAGGGATTCACCAGCAAGTGTGCCTGCATTTCCCCTGCTTGTCTCCGGAGAAAGCAAGGGTTGCTTACCTGTTAACAGGTGTTCTCTGTAGACAAGTAGGGGAATGCAGCCACACTTGCCCACCCTCCATCCCCTCTTATCAAATAGTTCTCTAAGCTAGTGACATAACTGACAGCTGAGGGGCGGAGTCCCAGAGATAAGGTAGTCCGCACATGCTCAGTAGGAAAAAAAAAAAAAAAAAATCTACTGAATCTAGGAGATCATCGGTATGCAGGCTCAGTCAGGGACTTCATTAGCAAGTGTGGCTGCATTCCCCTGCTGTCTACAGAGAAAGCAATGTTACTTACCGTAACAGTTGTTATCCAGGGACAGCAGGCAGCTATTCTCACTAGTGGGTGATGTCATCCGACAGAGCCCCGATACGGACATCTTGCAAGCATGTCTTGCTTGAAGAAACTCAGAAGTTTCGAGATGCCCGCACCGCGCATGCGCCAGTGCCTTCCCGCCCGATGCACCGGGCGTGTCTCCTCAGTTCAGGTAGCTAGCAGAGAAGCCAACCCAGGGGAGGTGGGTGGGACGTGAGAATAGCTGCCTGCTGTCCCTGGATAACAACTGTTACGGTAAGTAACATTGCTTTATCCCAGGACAAGCAGGCAGGTATTCTCACTAGTGGGTGACCTCCAAGCTAACCTCAATGGAATGGAGGGAGAGTTGGCAACTTAGGAGAACAAATTTTGTAACACAGTTTGGCCAAACTGCCCATCTCGTCTGGAGAAAGTATCCAGACAATAATGAGAGGTGAACGTATGAACCGAGGACCAAGTGGCAGCCCTACAAATCTCCTCAATCGGTGTCGATCTGAGGAAGGCTACAGAGGCTGCCATTGCTCTGACCCTATGTGCTGTGACCTTACAGGGAAGGGGTAATCCAGCCTGGGCATAGCAGAAAGAGATACAAGCCGCCATCCAGTTAGAGATGGTGCACTTCGATACAGGTCGTCCCAACTTGTTCGGATCAAAGGAGACAAAAAGTTGAGGAGCAGTTCTGTGTGGTTTGGTGCGATCCAAGTAGAAAGCCAAAGCACGTTTACAGTCCAGAGTGTGAAGAGCTGATTCTCCAGGATGAGAATGAGGCTTTGGAAAGAACACTGGAAGCACAATGGATTGGTTGAGGTGAAATTCAGAGACCACTTTAGGCAGGAATTTCAGGTGAGTGCGGAGGACCACCTTGTCATGATGGAATACTGTGAAAGGTGGGTCCGCCACCAAGGCCTGAAGCTCACTGACCCTGCGAGCAGATGTGAGGGCCACCAGAAAAACCACTTTCCAAGTGAGAAACTTTAGTGGAGCCTTGCTCAGAGGCTCAAAAGGAGGTTTCATAAGCTGAGAAAGGACAACATTTAGATCCCAAACCACTGGAGGCGGTTTGAGAGGAGGATTGACATGAAAGTCCTTTCATAAATCTGGAAACCACAGGATGAGAAGAGAGAGGTTTCCCTTGTAGAGGCTGATGGAAAGCCGCAATAGCACTCAGGTGGACTCGTATAGATGTCGACTTGAGACCAGACTGAGACAGATGTAAAAGATAGTCCAAAACAGAGGATAGGGAGGCTCGCTGAGGCTCCTTAGAATTGGAAATACACCATGAAGAAAATCTAGTCCATTTTTGGGAGTAGCATTGACGAGTAGCAGGCTTCCTGGAAGCCTCCAAGACATCCCTCACCGCCTGGGAAAACTGGTGCGGAGTTACGTTGAGAGGAACCAAGCTGTCAGGTGGAGAGACTGCAGGCTGGGATGAAGCAGAGACCCCTGATGCTGAGTAAGCAGTGAAGGAAACACTGGAAGTAGGTACGGTTCCCTGCTGCTGAGTTGAAGTAGAAGGGAGAACCAAGGTTGCCTGGGCCACCGAGGAGCTATCAGAATCATGGTGGCATGGTCGGACTTCAGTTTGACCAGAGTCTTTTGAATGAGAGGGAACGGCGGAAACGCATACAGAAAGCGATTCCCCCAATCCAGCAGAAAAGCATCTGCCTCGAGGCGATGAGGAGCGTAGATTCTGGAGCAAAACTGAGGCAGCTTGAAATTGTGGGGAGCCGCAAAGAGGTCTATCTGAGGCGTTCCCCACTGAGCAAAGATCTGATGAAGGGGCTTGGAATGAAGGGTCCATTCGTGAGGCTGGAGAAGACGACTCAGTTTGTCCGCCAAGACATTGTCCCTCCCCTGAATGTAGACAGCTTTAAGGAAGGTGTTGTGGCGAACCGCCCAATCCCAGACTCTGAGAGCCTCCTGGCAGAGGGAGGCCGAGCCCGTGCCCCCCTGCTTGTTGACATAATACATGGCGACCTGATTGTCGGTGCGAATGAGGACCACCATGTCGTGAAGCAGAGGTTGAAAAGCTTGAAGAGCATTGAAGATGGCTCTGAGCTCCAGAAGATTGATTTGATGGAGTCGGTCCGCACAGGTCCAGAATCCCTGAGTGCGAAGCCCATCCAGATGTACTCCCCAGGCATAGGTCGAGGAATCGGTTGTGAGAACCTTCTGGTGGGGAGGAGAATGAAACAGCAAACCTCTGGATAGATTCGAAGAGGTCATCCACCAGAGTAGAGACTGCCGAAGAGCAGGAGCGACAGTGATGTGTCGAGTCAACGGATCCGACACCTGAGTCCACTGAGATGCCAGGGTCCACTGAGGAATTCTGAGGTGGAGTCTGGCAAACGGCGTCACATGAACTGTAGAGGCCATGTGGCCCAGGAGGACCATCATGTGTCTCGCTGAGATGGTCTGGCGAGAAGACACAGACTGGCAGAGATGAAGGAGAGCATCCATGCGCTGAGGAGGAAGGAATGCTCTTAGACGTACGGTATCCAGGACAGCCCCGATGAAGGGAAGAGACTGGGTCGGCTGTAGATGAGATTTGGGAAAGTTGATCTTGAATCCCAAACTCTGCAGGAACAGAATCGTTGACAGGGTTGCTGAGGTGACCCCTGAGGCCGAGGGAGCCTTGATCAGCCAGTCGTCGAGGTAGGGGAATACCTGAAGACCTTGGTTCCGGAGGGCCGCGGCCACTACCACCAGACATTTGGTGAAGACTCTGGGGGACGAAGACAGGCCGAATGGAAGCACTCGATACTGCAGATGGAGATGTCCCACCCGAAATCTGAGGAACTTGCGAGAGGCCGGATGAATGGGAATATGAGTGTAGGCCTCCTTGAGATCCAGAGAGCATAACCAGTCGTTCTGCTCGAGGAGGGGGTAGAGAGAAGCAAGAGTCAGCATGCGAAACCTCTCTTTGGCTAGGAATTTGTTGAGAACCCTGAGGTCCAAAATGGGTCGCAGGTCGCCCGTCTTCTTCGGAACAAGGAAGTATCGGGAGTAAAACCCCTGGTTCAGTTGGTCCGTCGGGACCGGCTCCACGGCACGAAGCCGGAGCAAGGCCTGAGCTTCCTGAAGAAGAAGGGCGGTCTGAGTCAAGTTGGAAGGATACTCTCTTGGAGGGTGGTCCGGAGGGACCCGATGGAAATGAAGAGAGTATCCTTCCTTGATGATAGTAAGGACCCAGAGGTCGGTTGTTATGGCCTCCCAGCGATGATAAAAATGATGGAGGCGCCCTCCGATGGGAAAAACAGGGGGAGGCAGAACGAGGTTGGTTATGCCCTCGACGAGACAGTCAAAAAGGCTGAGTGGTCTTAGGGACAGCAGGCGACTGAGACTTAGGCTGACCCTTCTGGGGAGGCTGACGCTTCGCCGGTTGCCTCGCAGGTGGAGTTTGCCTCGGCTGATAACGCCTCTGATAAATCAACGGCGGACGAGAAGGTCGAGACTGCTGAGGCTTAGGTTTCGGCCGAAGGATAGATTGGAAGGACTTTTCGTGGTCAGACAACTTCTTCGTGACAGTCTCGATGGATTCGTCAAAAAGATCCGCCCCAGCACACGGGACGTTCACCAGGCGGTCCTGAAGATTCGGGTCCATATCAATGGTCCGCAACCAGGCCAACTGGCGCATCGCCACCGAGCAGGCCGCCACTCGGGCGGAGAGCTCGAACGCATCACAGGCAGATTGCATTAACTGAAGCCGAAGTTGGGACAGCGAAGCAACCACTTCTTCAAACTCAAACCTAGCCTGGGATTCGATGTATGGTGTGAACTTCCGAAGCACAGGTAGAAAAAATTCCAAGTAGGCTGCAAAGTGGAAATTGTAATTCAGGACTCGAGACGCCATCATCGAATTCTGATAGATGCGTCGACCAAACTTATCCAAGTTCTGCCCTCGCGGCCCGGAGGCACTGAAGCATAGACCTGGCCAGGATGAGACCGCTTGAGCGAGGATTCGACCAGAAGGGACTGGTGAGAAAGCTGAGGACCCTCGAAGCCCTTATGATGCACCATGCGGTACCGCGCATCCAATTTGCCAGGGACCGCAGGAATAGAGTAAGGAGACTCGAAGCATCGCATGAAGGTCTGGTCGAGGAGCTTGTGCAGGGGAAGCCGCAAGGACTCCACCGGAGGAAGAGGCAAGTGCATGGTATCGAGGTACTCCTTGGAATATCGAGACCCAGCATCGAGAGTAATGTCCATGTCATCCGCCATCTGCCCGAGGAACGATGAAAAGGACAGTTGGTCCGCCGTCGCCGGTCTGCGAGACGGACTAGAAGAAGAGGCTTCAGGCTCCAGAGAGGCCTGCGAGCAACAGGACGAGTAGAAAACCTCGGTGTCCTCGAACTCTGGGCCCGGAGGAGGAGACCCAGTCGAAGCAGCATACCCCAACCGAGGAAATTTCTTCTGAGGCGAGACGGTCGAGTGTCGAGAGGAATGCTTTGAAGAATGTCTGGAGCGATGCCCCTCCCGATGCCTGGAAGGGGATCGAGCCCGTCTGTGAGAAACTAGGTCAGACGCCTCCAAGGAGCAGATTGGACTCTATGCCATCGATCGCAGAGGCGGCAGAGTCGGCGCCTCCCCCGACGACGCCCAGGTTTGATAGGGGGTTCGGAAGAACTCGTCCTGCTTCTTGCTATGCCCAGGACTGGGTGGCCCCGAAGGTGGATGCCATACTGAGTCATGGGGCGGAGTAATCGGTTCCAAGGGAGGCAGGTCACTAAACGAGGCTTTCCTCGAGGGGATGGGCTCCAAGGGAGGCATATCACTAAGGGAGGCCCTCCTCGAGGGAATCGGTTCCAAAGGAGGTACAGCGCTAACGGAGGACCTCCTCGAGGACCCGGACACCGCTCGCCGCTCCTCCTCGCCGAGCAACGAGGTCGTGCGGCGAGGAGGAGGAGGAGGGGGCGGTCCGCCCCTCGAAGCCGAAGCTGGAAGGTCACCCTGGATGGTGGCAATCAGCCGAGGCCCCATGGTCTGCATGAGCTCCACGAACTGAGCCTCCAGGATGGACCGCAACGAAGCCGATATGGAGGGATCCGCACCAAAAGGGGGCCCTTCCGCACGGTCTCCGCGCTCCTTGGGTGCTGCGTGCTTCTGCTTGCCAGTCTTCGGCACCTTGAGCACCACTGGTGGAACTGTCGGGGTCGATACCTGCTCCGAGGAGACGGATGAAGGCACCGGCGCCGAAGTCGGGGCCGAAACCGGTGTGAACGATGCCGGTTTCAGGAGGCCCGAAGCAGCCGGGGAGGCAGAGGGCTTCGCCGAAGGAGTCGAAGCACCCGTCGATGTTGCAGGATCCGATGAAGCTTCCATCTTGAACATGGACTCCCACAGCAGACAGCGACGCTTAAACGCTCTCGCCGTCAGAGTGGAGCAAGGCCGGCACGATTTCGGGAAGTGATCCGGTCCCAGACACTGTAAGCAGCGTCGATGAGGGTCCGTGAGCGAAATCGCACGCTGGCACTTGCTACACTTTTTAAAACCGGTAATCGGCCGGGACATAGGCCGGAAAAGCTCCGCCGCAAGGTCGAAGGCACGGGGCCCCAGCCACGCGGCCGACCCGGTATCGGAAGGAAAATTTTTTTTTTTTTTTTTTGAAAAAAGAAATCAAAGAAAGAAATAAATGCACAGGAGAGCCAAAAGAACTCAACCCGCGGCAAAAAAGAAGGCAAAAAGAGATTCAATGGGCGCAAATTGAAGATAGACTTCTCAGCTCCGCGGAAGAAAAAGAACTGAGGAGACACGCCCGGTGCATCGGGCAGGAAGGCACTGGCGCATGCGCGGTGCGGGCATCTCGAAACTTCTGAGTTTCTTCAAGCAAGACATGCTTGCAAGATGTCCGTATCGGGCTCTGTCGGATGACATCACCCACTAGTGAGAATACCTGCCTGCTTGTCCTGGGATAACACCTGTTACAGGTAAGCAACTTTACTCTCTCTAAGGACAACTATCACACTGCAAGGAAGTGGAGGAGCCCAATCTCAAGGCAGGGGTCACTGTCGCCAAGAGGCGACATTCAAATATATAGTGAGTGTACAGCCCTAGAAGGCTAACCAATTCTCACCCCATGCCAGGGGACGAAATCATAAAACAGGACCAAGAAGGTATGGACAGAAAGAACCAGGAGTGGTCCTAGACCACGTGGAGAAGACCCTAAGGCCAGAGGGAGCACCACACAGCAGAGGCCAAGAGATAGACCAAAGAATGTCAATTGCAGAAGGGACATCAGGGAAACTCAAGACTGAGAGGGCTTGGGACCAAAGCAGGGAACCTGACTGGTGCTTATACATCCAAGACCTGGGTCCTCTGTGATCAGGTCTTGCTACCGCTAAAGAAATCTTGGGGCCTGTGCGACTGCCAAAAAGGACGTACCACAGCTGGACACCTCCAACAGAGCAGCAAAAATGCTGACACCCAATTGGCAAACTGCTCTCCAAGACCAGAGGCCGCAAACTCTAGCAACAGCCCAATGGTTTACTGCCCTGTCCAAGTAAAATGGTAAGCTCTTCTTAGCAGAGACAGTCTATGGAACATGAAATGTACAGCGCTGCAGAGGCCTATCAGTGCTATAAAAGTGAAAATAGTAGTACTGCCCAGAAACAGACAGCAGGTCTGTGAACACAGGGGAGACAAAAAAAAATGTCCCCCCAGACAATAGTGGCTTAAAGTGGTGCTGAGAGGTGGGAGAACCGCATGTGCTGAAAGGAGGGGCACCCGGCATGCTGCTATCAGGGCTACGTGACCAAGCAATGAAGGCATGAATCAAAGGCGATGGAAGGGAAGATAGACCCTCAACAGCCCTCTGCCTCCCTCCTCTGTTGGATCTGCGGTAGCATGAAAGTGGGAAGGGATTACAATCATGTACCAGAGGGAACCACAGAGAAGCAGTCCTTCCAATGCTCTCCTTAGAGCGTAGTGTCCATTCGCTCATCTCCAGAGAACAATCTGGCGGACAACTATTCTTTCATAAAAGAGACTGAGTGTGGCACGAGCTGTGGCAAGAAAACCGCCCCCTCAACATGAGCATACCTGGTCCCAACAAGCAGACTGGAATCCCAAGGTGCTTCCGCCAAAAATTTATTTAAAACTTTTTTTATACCGTTTACAAAAAGCCAAACAGTTTACATCAATAAAAACATACATAAAATGAGAAACTAAAATCTTAAAAATCTGCATTAACAATTTCTTCTCTTCAAATATCAGCTAATAAGTCTCAAGAATGCAGTAACTGACAGTTAAAACAGTTTCTTCTCTTCAAATGCTAACAATTCACAGAAATGCAATAACAACTGAGTTTTTAAATGTTTCTTAAATTGAAACCGGTTTATACACAGGCGCAATTGGCCCAGAGCATGCAACATCTTAACACCAGCAATACAGAACGTCATTGCTCTAGAATCTGCATAATTTCCCTGAACTATTGGATTTAATAGCCTTTGATCTGCAGATCGTAAGAATCTATTAGGCTTATAGAGGGCCAAAGAAACAACTTTATGTTGTGCCCACCTACTGACTCCCAATACTAGCCTAGCTGTGGCATTTTGTACCAATTGTAACGCTCTCCCTATTTTAGAAATTCTGAGAGGGTGTTATAGTAGTCTAACTTATACAAAACCACCCCCTGCACAATAGTTCAAAAAGCAGAGGGCAAAATCAACGATTTCAAGTGATGGAGCATGTGAAGTTGGCTAAAACACACCTTTAACTGTCTTAATTATTTGCATCTTTGTGGTCAGACCTGAATCCAAAACAACCCCCAAAAGTTATCTTTCCTTGAGTACATTATCCCTAACACACTCAAGGAATCCAGCCACAACTCTTCCCCACTCCTTCTGACAAACATTACCTCTGTTTTTTCCACGTTTAGGCCTAAACCACGATTTCTCATCCACTTTTCTATTTTTAACATGTAAACATGTAATTATTTATGGACTGTTATAGATTCATCCCCCACTTATGTACTAGAAAATAGCACATCATCAGCATATTGTCGATATGAAACCTGCAGCGCGAACAGTCCGTCCCCAAGCCTTTGACAGCAACTAGTCAGGAACAACGAAGGATCCCAATGCGCTCCTGTCAAAAAACTCCAGCGCAGACACCCTGTGCATGAACTGCAAAGGAGGAAGCTGAGACAAAGTGGCCTGCTAATGCCTCATCGCCAGCCCACAATACCAGCTAGCAACTCCACTTCCCACCCAAAACATGTCACCATTGGAAGTCAAATGGAAGCCACACGAGTCACGACTGTGGGAGGGAAGAGAGATAATGAAGCCCAACATTCTACATGCTTGTTTACATGCCTGAGAAATTAAAGATTCCCCCCCCCCCCCAAACACTTGAGAATGGCCATGGCAAGAAACTAAGGAGTCAGGGACTGGATCCTGGTAGCCAAGAGGATAGTGAGCAATTCCACCCCCTTTCTTGGGTCAAAATGTAGGAGCGTGTGCATGAATGGTAAAGTGTCCTCCACGTACTTACTGTGAAATAAATATAACTGGATGCTCCTTTCCAGAAGATGCCACCAGACCACTGAATACCCTCTGGGTCGAGGTAGTTCACTTTTTTTTCTTTTAAGTGAGGAGGGAGTAGACATGCAGGGTAAAGATGATATGGGGGTACAGGGGAGGGGTAGGAAATCGGCACCATCGGCTATACCCCAAAAGAGGCACCCAGGAAGCCTACTCCCCATGCTCAATGAAGTTAGGCTCCAGACACAACCCAGCTCCTATTTCAGGCTAGTTTGAACAGCAGATGAAACCAGGAGCAGGAGAGAAACCATCCATCTGCCTGCGGCGATAAAGAATACTGAATCACCAGTGAGCATATCATCACATATATGATAGAGCTCAACTTTTTGCCATCTCCGCCTGCTGGTAGACTTAACCTACTCATCTGGATTCATCTGCTGCTGATAAGGAAGAACTGCTTAGGGACCCAACAGTTACCATAGTTGGCAAAATGATGGATTCATAAGTTAAAAGGACAGGTGTTGCTAATTTTTTTTCTCTCTTATGTTCCCCTCTTTCACGTTCTGCTATAGCCCCAAAGAATAAGAGAAATATTACAACAGAAAATTTTTTGTTGATATATTTTTAAAAAAGGTCATATTTAAAAATTTGTTCTGGAAGCTTATACACAGCTATTAAGAACTAGTATGACCAGCAATTGACTAACACATATTACTTAGGAGCCAAATGGTGTATGTAAATCTTCATAAAGCTGAATCAATTGTATAGTGCCTATTACAAAAAGATTAACAAAAAGTCGTTAAGAATGGAACATGCACATGTTTGAAACTTGACAACATTTATATCTCAAGTGTCCATAATAAACTGAACACCTTGCCCAGTAACACTATATACAGTATTTATGAGAGTAGTTTCTCTCATTAAATATTTGATGGTAGACTTCAGTGAAACTGAAACAATGGTCACATATAAATACATAAATAAAATTCAAAAGATAAATTAACTAGGTTAACAGAAAAAAAATGTCTTGAACAGAATTCAAAAATAATTTCCTTTGACCAGATCTTTTCTAATTATATTTTTATAAAAAAGTATAACTTCTAGTACAACTATGCTAGAAAAAAAATGAAGATTGAGAACAATTGTCTTACACCAAGATGTAAAAATACAATTTATAAAAGTATTTAAAGCATCCATGCTCTTCACAGAGTTACAGTATAGCTCACTATGTAAGATGTCAATTCCTGAAATTTAAAAAAATACAACTGGTAAAAGTTTATAAAAAATACTAAACTGACTAGACTTTTATAGGAAAAAATATACGTACTTTTAAGAAAACAGTAAGAAATCTAAATGCTACATGTCAAGTACTATAGAAAAAGCACAGCTTAAGCATGATGGAAAAGATAATTTAAAAAAATATATATAAAGAGAAAATAACCCTGCCATTGCCAATATGGAAGATGAAGTGACTAGAGAAGTTTTATTCTTCCGATACGGAGGGAACTCAGATGTACGTTGTCTATTTGGACATTAGGGAAGATTACTTATGTCATTAAGATTAAACTGGGAGAAATGGCCTAGAACAGTTTGCAAAAAAAAAAAAAAAAAGAGAGGTTTAATACTTTGAATCAACTCTTTTGTCACTATCTTAAAGCAGTCAATGCAAACATCTGAGCTTGACAAGTTGGGCATATGAATGCAAAACTAGTTTGCTTGGTACTTGTTACCAAACCAAGAAAAAAAAATACATAGTTGTATTTTAATAAAGAAAACATTTTTTAAAACAGAACTGGAATAACTTTAAGGATTAAACAATATCTGGCAAAATGAAGTGCTTTGCACACAATTATATTTCTAGTTTTTGGAATACCAGTACTTAAGGACGTTTGTTCATATGTTCTTGAATTTTTGCCAATCATAGATGTTTCAAGATTCAACAAGGATCTCCACAATATGATCAATCTCATTAAGTTCTGTTTTACAGTTAGAACTGGAATTTGTTGTTGCTTGAGATGAAAAGCTTTCTAGTACTTCACAGTGTCCCATTTTAGTGTTCCCCATCATTCCAGTAAGCACTGTATCAAGATCATAGTAAGAGGTGTCAACATCTGAAAACAAATCTTCAACAGAATTAGGGTTTTTATTTTCTAATGTTTCAAATATTTGATCTAAAGACTTTTGAAAGTTTCCTTTGTTATCTTGTGAGTTCCCCATTTCCCAGAGATTTTGCATATTTCTTGAGGTTTGTACAGAAGTAACTGTTGATAATTCTGAAATATCTTGAGTCTGAATTTCCTCAAAGTCTGTATTAAAATTGCTATATCCTGAAATAAATTTTCCTTCACCTTGCTCCTTGGAGGAACGACAAAGAATGTCTGTTGAAACCAAACGGTCTAAAGATGTTTGTCCTGTACTCTGTGCATTTATTATCTGCCAGGTCCCATCCTGAGTCATCTCCTCTTGGATCTGTCGTACTGTATTAGCTATAAGCACTGAGCGACAAAGATTAGGCTCAACAAGCATGTGGCAGAGTTGAAGTTTAACCAAAGACATGTCCAACAACGACTGCCGTTGAAGATTATATGAAGGAATGGCTTTAAACCCAGCTAATGTTCCTTCAATTTCGTCTTCACCATCAAAACATTTCCTTTTTATCCCTCTTGCAAACATTGTGTCCTATTGGGGTAAACAATTAAAAAAGTTTAAACAATGACAAACGTGAAGTTTAATATTAAAAAACAAACACCCAATCCAGAACCATTTCCCCCCAAACATCTGCAAAAAATTGATTAGGCCCATTTCATCCAATAGTATTCTACACACCAAGCTCTTAGGATGATTTCTGTTTCGTTTTCAGGATTCATGTATCTAAGAATGGCTTATCTACAAGTGCCCCAGGTGAAAAACTAATTCTAAAAAAACAAAAAAACAAAAACTAAATAAAAATATACTGGTTTGCCAAAGACATTGATATACAAATTGAGTCAGTTTTGTGGCCCACTAGGCATGTGTAGTCATTTGAAATGACATAATAAAATGATGCTTACTGTTTTCTGAAGACAAAACTCCAAAATGTTTTTAAGTTTTCACTTTTTGCAAACTAAAAAAGTGTGTGGGAGAGGAGGAATAATTTTATGTCTGATTGCCCCTTACTGCTCTATAAGCCACCAAAATTTGATTCTGACCATTCCAAGAATACTGTGCAAAAACAGTCATAAAAACCTGCTAGAGCTAAGTATAGGAGGGGGAACACTTACTGTATATACTCAAATATAAACAGTTACCAATTTTTGCCCCACTTTTTAGAGGAAAAATGGTAACTCCCTTGCGATACCCTACCACCCTCCCTCCTAGTAGTCTTACCTCTCCACCGCTGCTGCAACCCTCCCCTGAATTGACTTTTGCTGCTTTCATCAGGACATGCCTGCATCCCAACCCAACTGGAACATCAGCTAGTGCTCCCTCCCGAGCAAAACATCCATGCCTGCAACTCCGCCGGTGCCCCACTGAAACATCAGCTAGTGCTCCTTCCCAAGCAAGAGCAAACGCCTGCATCAACACTCATGCTCAAACCCCCGCCGGAACATCAACTAATGAATGCTTCCTCCCTCATTCCCAAGCAAAAGTAACGCCCGCAACCTCACCAGAACATCAGCTATTGCTCCCTCCCAAGCCAAGGATATCAATCTCATTTGCTAGGAAGGAGCACTAGTTGACGTTCTGGCAGTGCGCAGACGGGGATGTTACTCTAGCTTGGGCATACACTGATCGTAGCAGCTAATCTGTCTGTTCAGAGGGGTTGCTGCAGCAGGAGTGGGGGGGGGGGGGGAAGAGAAGAAGACTAATATAAACCAAGACTCCCATTTTTGGACCTTTTTTGTCCAAAAATTTCAGTTTATGTTAGAGTATATATGGTACTCTTATAGCTATATGAGAATACAAAACTCAAAACCATATGTGCATTTCAATCTTATCTTTAAATTAAATTTCTTCGGACCAGAGGTATGCAATTCCTGCAATTTTACTGCTTGAACCTTGATTTAAAATGACAGTTGCAAATTGAGAGAGCCACTAGCAAGGGGGAATTGCCTTGAGTCAGCCCTGTTAGGGCAACATGAATTTGTGTCAGCTGCTATTAACCCCGAAGCAACTTCAAAGATAAGTGCTCTTTTAAATAACTTTACAGCATCACTGTGAAATATTTATAAGTTTCAGTCAATTTAAGTTTAAATTCAAATCGCAAAAATGATGTCGGACTGATGAACTATGCAAGGTTCAAGCAGTAAAATTGTTGGACCTGCATACTTCTGATGGTCTGAAGAAAATTAATTTAAAGATAAGATTGAAATGCACATATGGTTTTGATTTATCTAAGTGGGTGCATATCACATGAAAAATAACTTTGATGCTTTATTACTCTACTAGTCTTATAGCCCGTTACCTTAACGGGTGCTAGAATATGTGTGTGTGTGTCTGTCTTTATTTCTTTCTTTCTCTCTCCTTAGCCGCTTTCTGTATTTCTGTCTTTCTTTTTCCTTGGCTGTCCACCATCACCCCTTGCCTGCTCTCCCTGTCCATTCTCCCTTCCTTTTACCTCCCCTGTGTCCACCACCACCACCCCTTCACTGCTCCCCTTATCCAGCAGCAGCCCTTCTCCCTTTGTTTTACCTGCTCCCTGTCCATCATCACCTCTTTCCTGCTCCTCCTGTCCAGCAGTAGGCCTCCCTTCCTTTTTCTTCCCCCCGTCCATCAGCACCTCTTCCCCTGTCCATCAACACCTCTTTCCTGATCCCCTTGTCCAGCAGTGTGCCTCCCTTCCTTTTATATCTCCCCCCCTCCTTTTTATATCTCCCCCCCGTCGTCAGCACCTCTTCTCCTGTCCAGCAGCACCCCTTACCTCCTCTCACGTCTGCCAGCCGCCTGAAGCTGCTGCGGCCTGCAGGCGCCACCAGCCGCCGCGCACGCCTGAAGCCGCCAGGTACGCCAGAAGCCCTCCTCCCGGCAGCTGCCGCCAGCGTTGCTCCGTGAAGCCCTCCTCCTGGCAGCCGCCGCTCCGCATCGCCGCGCGCGCCTGAAGCTGACAGCCGCCTAACATTTCCGCCATCCCTGCCACTGTGGAACCGAAGGCGTCCTGGAGTCCTGGTGTAGCGCATGCGCACTCTTGCCGGCCACAGCCCGACAGATCAGGGAAACACGCAGTAAGAGTGCGCATGCGCGCTTAGCATTTTATTATATAGATGAGATGATATGTATATACACAGAGCTAGATTTTCAAAAATTTGAGTTAAAAACCGATGGGCTGCTGTCGCAGCTATTATTTTAGCGATTTTAAAAAAGCTCATGCAAATTAGTTTGGCAGAGAGTAGTGAAGGTTCACTAAATTTGCATGTGCCCATTGCTGGTGATAGCGATGGGCACACGTGCAGAATAAATGCAAAAAAATCTCCAAACAACAAAAAAAACCTCAAACAACAAATCTAGCCAAAGTCAAGCATCCCCCACCCTTCACCTCCTGGCAGCAGGAGAGATGCCCACTCTCTCCTGCCACCAAGCAATTCACCCCCCCCCCACCTCCCGACACCCTCCAGCAGGAGAGATGCCCACTCCTCCCGCCAAGCAATGCACCACACCCCTGCTAGCAGGAGATGCACCCACTCCCTTCCACTGCCAAGAAACGCACCCTGACATCCCCCAGCAGTGGGAGAGATGCCCACTCCCTTCTGCCACCATGCCTCTGACAACCCCCCCTTACCTTACTTACGATGGCTGGCTGGAGGAATGCCTACTCCCTCCTGCCAGCAGGCCCGCCTCTTCAAAATGGCGGGCCTTCTCCTCCCTTAAATAACCTGGGTCAATCAGAACCTCAGGATGTACCAGGGATGCCATTTTGAAGAGGCGAGCCTGCAGGCTGGAGGGAGTAGGCATCCTGCCAGCCATCATAAGAAAGGTAAGGGGGGTCATCAGACTGATCTACTCCCTGAGAAAATATGATCATATTACAACTGCCTTCCTAGACTCTCACTGGCTACCTATGCAAGCACAAATTCAATTCAAATTCTACTGTCTATTATTCAAAGCATTAAACGGCTCTGTCCCCCCCTATCTAAACAACCGCCTAAACCAGATCCTCACCTCAAGACAAAGAGGAACTCCGAACCTTTTTGCCTTTCCTCCACTCAAGGGCAATCAGCGCAAAAAGATGTTTGATAACCTTCTGGCGACGCAAGCAGCAAAACTTAACCACTCCATCTCCAACCTGTTGACGGCAATGGGCGACTTCAAAACTTTTCGAAAAGAAATCAAAACCCTACTTTTCAAAAAATTTATCCAGATATCTTAACCCAACCCTTCCCCCTCCTCCTAGATAAATTCTCCCCCAAAACCTCCACTTAAATAATCTCTTCCTCCCCAAAACACCAACCAAGTATTCAGATCCCTGAAATGTAACGTAATCTTATTTGTACTCTAACTGTAATCTATTTGTTATATCACACAGTAACGTACAGTCAATTTAATATCCAATTTGCAAGTTCTTCCAGAATTAATCCAGGTACCTCTCCTCCCTTGTAACCAAAAAAAAAAAAAAAAACCCCCACCCAAAACTGTTGTAACTTCACTGGAAATGTCCAGTTAGCTCTTTTGTAATCTGCCTTGAACTGCAAGGTATAGGCGGAATAGAAGTCCCTAATGTAATGTAAGTAATCAGAAGCATTTGGGGGGGAGGTGCTGTGGGGTGTGTTGCTTGGTGGCGAGAGTGGGCATGTTGCCTGCCGATCTTCAATTTGGGTTTTTTTGTTTTTGAATTATTGTAATTTGCATTGGGAGGGGGGGGGGGGGGCAGCTGTCTGAGCTGCCAAACCTTACTTTCAGAAAGTAAGGCAACATCCAGTAAAGGTATCTCTTTGTCCTTTAAGTTCACACAACTTTGGAACGATCTTCTTTTCCTGAGACGCTTCGGCTCCCTTTCTTCCTGTCGCAAGGCTTTGAAAACTATTTTGTTTGCCAAACATTTTGGTAAGTAACCCTTTTAAGATCCAATTAATATGTTTCTTTCAGCTTAATCTAACTATTGGAAACCGAGTCGAGCACTCTTAGATTGAAGTCTTGGTATATAAAACCAAGTATTAGATTAGATATAAAAGAATATTAATGTGTCTTCATGCTGTAGCAAACAGTTTAATTCTCTCACTACTCTTAGCTCAGGCAAGTTTACTGCAATAGAGAAATGCTTCATACTAGGGGCATCCAACCTCAGTCCTCACCATGGTTTTAAGGATTTCCCAAATGAATATGAATGAGATCTATTTATATACAATGGAAGCAGTGCATGCAAATAGTGTATATACTCGAATATAAACAGATTTTTGGGCCCAAAAATGGGGGTCTCTGCTTTAACCCTCAGTCAGTCTATTGGATTTTCCTCATTTGCATACGCAGACAATATCCAACTTTTGTACCCTCTAAATTCAGAAGACCCAAAGGAGATATCTATTAATAACAAGTTAAAACAAATAAGCCAATGGCTTAAGGACAATATGTTGGCCTTGAACGCATCAAAATCTTCCATAATGTTTTTCCCATGGAAAAAGGATCTAAAAAAATTTTCATCTCAGATACTCCTAAATAACATCCCTCTCCAAATATTAACTACAACAAAAATATTGGGAGTAATATTGGACCAGGAACTCTCTTATCATAATCAAATTAGTTCAGTAGTTAAAAATTGCTTTTATAAATTACGTCTCATCAGATCATTATCAAAAGTTCTAAACCTGAAGCTCTCAATACTCTTATTCATTCATTAATCATTTCCAGGTTAGATTATTGCAATACTTTATACCACGGCATAACCAATAAAGAAATAAGAAGATAATACAAAATACAGCAATAAAAATTATTACAAGATTTAAAAACTATGACCACGTTACACCACTTTTACAAACTGCACACTGGCTACCAATTACACATAGAATAACTTTTAAAATCATATTGCTTACCTTTAAAATTCAACAATCACACGCGCTGATATTTTTGGATTGACTTTTGATACCGTACTCTCCATTTAGGGCTCTCAGATCAATACAACAAAATTTACTAACTATTCCTTCTCTAAAAATAATAGGGACCAGGAGATCTACCATTTTCTCAGTCATAGCTCCTCAGCTGTGGAACAACTTACCACTGTACCTACGTAATGAACCATCCTTAGAAAAATTCAAGCGCTCCTTAAAAAGCTTTCTGTATAAGGATGCATTCAATACATAGACAGCTTAACCTTCCAAATATAAAATCTTCAGATCCTAATGGATTTTATGTAATCCCATCCTATATGTTCCTCCCTAAATGTTTCTTTTTTTAAAATTAAAGACTGTAGTCCATCCTATTTACCCTTTTTGTATCAGTTTGTATTAGAACTTATATGATTTGTATGTGTCATATTTTGTCCATCCTTTCTTTTATTTTTTATGCATTGGAAAATTGTTATATGCATTGAAATATGATACTGTGTAGATAACAAATCTTATTAAACTTGAACTTGATCGCCCACCTGCCCCCCTCCCAGACTTGTTGCAGGCCTCTTCAGGGCCTGCCGTAAGGCCTGTTGGGGTTGGATGAAACAGCAGGGATCCCTCCTGTGCCAGTTACGCCTGCCATTTTTTTCCCTCCTGCCTCCCTTTTTGAATCCCTGGTGGTCCAGCGGTGTACCGGGCAGGAGCAAGCTTTCGTGCTCCTGCCTGGCGCTAAGCTGCTTGCTGAATAGCTGCCCTAAGTTCTTATGAGTCCCGCGAGAACTCAAGGCAGCCATTCAGCGAGTGGCTCAGCACCGGGTAGGAGCGAGGATTGGCAGAAATGCATACAGAAACTTGTGTCCAATCCAGAAGAAATGCATCCGCTTTCAGACAATACAGAGAGTACTTACTGTCTAGAGCAGAATTGAGGTAACTTGTGGTTGTGGGGAAATGCAGAGGTCTGAGGAATCCCCCAAAGCGAGATGATGTGGTGCAAGACTGAGTTGATAGCCCACTTGTGCAGCTGAAGAAATCTACTCAGTTTGTCAGCCAGAACATTCTGTTTCCCTTGTACATAGATTGCTTTGAGAAATATATTGAGGAATTGCCCAGTTCCAAAGAGGAAAAGAGCCCGTTCCCCCTTGTTTGATGATGTAGTACATTGCTACTTGATTGTCTGTTTGAACAAGGAGGACTTTGTTGGAAAGAGATCCTGAAACTGCTCACAGGTCTAACAGTTTGATATGAAATACTTTCTCTCAAGTAGATCACAGTCCCCGAGTCCGGAGGCTGTCTAGGTGAGCTCCCCATGCATACTTGGAGGTAAGTACTTTCCCGATGTATTGTTCAAAGTCAGCTAACCTCTTTATGAGTTGTTTAAGACAGAACAACAAATAAATTATAGCAGAGAACTCTGCTGGTCAACAGAGTTCTGGAGGAGGCGGCACCCAAACTTATCTATGGAGCGGCCTTCACGTTCTGGTGGAGCAGTAGCATATACTCTTATACTGGAAGATTTTTTTAAAGAGTGGATTCAACCAGCAAAGAATGACTGTATTCTGTATAGTCAATATTTTTTGGAGCTACTGGAAGGGTGAGAGGAGTCTCCCAGTTCTTAAACATAACTTTTTTAAGTAGATTGTAAAGGGGCAATTTTAGAAGCCCTTTAGGAGGTTCATCAAAATCTAAAGCCTAAAGGCGCTCTGTTCTTAGCTCAATGTCTGACTCCAGTTTAACAGGCAAAGCTTTCCCCATCTGCCTGATAAATTTAGTGAAAATCATTCAGAAAGAGATCTGCATCTTGGCGGTGGAGATGGATATGATGGGATGCCATATGACTCTGGAGCAGATAACGTAGATTCAAGATCAGTATTTTGTACAGAAAGATCTGAATCAAGGTCCCCAACTCTATAGGAAGAAGAAGCATGCTTCCTGTTCTGGGGAATACGATGATTGTGAGAGCATCGAGAAGAGCTTCTTTGATGTCGCCGGTACCGATCAACTAAAAGGCTGATGTTGAGAATGTGTAATCTTGACTTACATTGAGGTGAATGTGACTTGGTACCATGCAATGTTCTCTTGGATTTAGAAGAGCGAGCATCGGTACTGCAGGATATTGATGTCCATCAATGTTTAGATAGAGATCTGGGTCCTCAATGTGCCATGCTCAGGCTGGGCCGGTACCAAGGGAGTCTATGCAAACACCAGTGCTGCATATGTAGCTTAAACAACCGGCGAGTTCCCTTTGGAAAAACTCCTAAGTTGGTCCTGGAAGAATTGCGCCAGGACCATCAGTGCTGCAGTGTGTCGAGGAGAGGGTGACCTCAATGAGGAAGCACACCCTGAAGGAGACACAGACTGCACAGGAGATCGATGATGGTGTCGATGCTTGGCATGCATCGAGAGACTTAATGCTGAAGATTCCTGCGGCGCTGGATGTGAAGTGGACGGCATCTTAGCAGTCTTACCTAATGCAGGAACTTAGTCTGACGTCGAGGGAGGCGTCAATGCAGGTACCGTTGGCTTCAATTTGTCGTCAGAGGCCATGGGCGGTCCAAAAACAGCTTCTCTTGCTAGATGTGACGACCCTTAAGAGTGTTTTTGTACAGTAGAACAGCGGATACATGTGTCCACTAGATACTGTAACTCCAGACACTGAATGCACCAGTTGTGAAGGTCAATGAAAAACCGGAGAAAGAAGGCCTGACTGAAAGGGGGGGTATGTATGTATATATAAGTTTACAAAAATAAAAAACTAAATGAGCCAAAAAGGCAAAATTAAGTTGACTAGAAAGGCAACTCGATTCAACTTCTATGCTCTACGGAAAACAAAGAACTGAGGAACCGCAAACCGTCGTCAGGCGGGAAGGCATTCACGTGAGCAGGCAGTCTCTAAACGTCACAAAAGCTTAGGTTCTTACCTTTGCTAATCTTCTATTCCTGGACTATTAGGTTATCTTCCTATACTTACCAGAACTTGTAGGAAGCCTCATTTCAGAGACTTAAGCCCCTCCCCTCTTACCTTATGACTGTCCCCTCAACAATCAGTTTGTCACAAGGAAGCCAGGAACATCTGTAGAGGGGTATGAGGATACCCCACTACAAATAAGTCTAATCTGCTCATAACAAGAAATGTAGATCGAACAGCAACAATTGAAACAGGTCATTAAACATTAGCAACCTGAACGACAAAAAAACCCCAAATAAGCACACACAAAACAAAACAGTGTGCTAGAAGAAGACAACCTGCATTAGGGACCCCCTTAAAAACTAAGTGCTAAACCCATTCTGATGGCACTCTTATAAAAGGCTGGTCATAAAACAGAAATCCAGCTTACCAGTACAAGCAAACAATCAGCAGTTTCCAGGATGGGTTCCAGGAATAGAGTGTGGATTTACAAGAAAGATTAGAACCTAATCTTTTGTTCTTATACAATCCCGCTCTATTCCTGGACTATTGGGATGCAACAGAACAATCCTGGAGAGTCAAGGTGGAACTGATGAACCTGCTGCCAAAATGGAGGAACCAAAAGCAGAGCCTGAAAAATTTGAACGTATGCAGAGGACCAGGTAGTGGTCCTGCAAATCTCCAAAGAGATCGCCGAGGACTCTGCTCAGAGGATGAGATGCCTCTGGTAGAATGAGCTCTCACCACTAAGCAGAGGAAATGACCATATGGATCGATCTGGAAATGGTAGCCTTGGATGCTGGCCTGCCCTTGCAGGCAGGAGCCACCAGAACAAGAGAGGTTGGAGACAACAAAAATTGTTCGTAACCTCCAGGTACCGCAAAACCCGGTCCTGTTCCCTTGAACTGGAGGAAGCCTGACTTCCCGATTGATGTGGAAAGCCAAAATCACTTTCGGAAGAAAAAAGGGAACCGTGTGAAGCACTACGTCAGAATCCGTAACACACAGAAAGGGATCCGGTAGGAAAGAACCTGCAGCTCCGAAACCCTGTGGGCGGAGGTAATGGCCACCAAGAAAACAGTCGACCGTAAGATCCATTGAGGATGCTTACGCCAGAGGCTCATAAGGTGGATGAGCCAGAGAGCAGAGAACCAAGTTGAGATTTCAAGATGGACAGGGGAGCCGGAGCCTTAGAGCATCCTGCAGAAAATGGACCACATCCGGGTGAAAGGCCAAGGAGCCCCTCGAGGGATTAGGACCCATACAAGACCGGCAATCTGGACTCAGAGAGAAGCCACCACCAGGCCTTTCATTAGGCTGTCCTGAAGGACCTCAGAATCTGAGAACAGATGGATCCTCCTGCTGCTGGACACACCAGGCCTGATAACATCTCCATGCCTTCGCGTAGCCAGCTACCATGGACTTCTTGTTGCAAAGGAGCGTGGTGGTGACGGTGGCTGAAGAACAGCCCTTACTAAGGCCACAAGATCAAAGTGGTCTGGATCCTGCAGCACAATCAGGCCCTGCATGAGACGACGATAATGTCACGGGAGCTGAACCAGGTTGGCATACCATGTGCACCTTGACCAATCAGGCATGACAAAGATTACCTGCCCCTTGTGGGTCGCTATTCTTCTCAACAGATGCCCAAGACCTTCCTGTGGCCAGCCAGGCTGAAGCAGAGCATTCAGGCCTTCGCTGCCAACCTCGTGACTGACTGAAGAACTGAGTTGCTTTCTTGTTGGCCGCTGATACCATGAGGTCAAACATGGGGCGATCCCAGCATTCCACTATGTAGTCGATCACTCTTTGAAACCTGCACCACTACCAACGCCACAAGGTATCTCTCCACCCACTGGAAGAGAAACTGGGCATCCATGTTCAGGGAAGTACTCCTGCTGCCTTCTTGGCAATTGATGTAAGCCACCCCTGTTATGTTGTCCAATAAGACACAGACAGCTCGATGCTGGAGAAAACCCTTGTAATGAAGGGCTAGCCAAACTGTCTAAAGTTTGAGGCGATTGATTGACCATTTCCACTCTGAGGGCTAACCGGCCCTGAACCATGCAAACAGAACCCCAGCCTTTGAGACTGACATCCGTCATCAGAATTGGATCTTGACTCCAGCGCAAAATCCTCATTATTATTATTAAAATCAAATCATCCTGCATCATCATGTACCCCAGAACCTGGAGATACTGCCAGGCCATGGGAATCGGTAGCCAGGAAGCCCCCGAAGAGACACGGGTAGGAACACCTGGTTCCAACCTGTGTGGAAGCGAACCCCCAGGTATTCCAGATCTTGCATTGGGTTGAGGTGACTCTTCCAGAAGTAGATCACCCAGCCCAGACACTGCAGCAACTGAACCACTTGGTGAATGGTCTGATACCCCTTGGACGCCGACACGGCTCTGAGCAACCAGTCGTCCAGATAAGAATGAACCAAAACTCTCAGGGTAAGCAGATAGGCTGTCACTTTGGTGAAGGTCCTGGGCACTGTCGCCAATCTGAAGGGCAGCGCCACAAATTGGTAATGCTGCTGCAAACATGGACCATCAGATACCTCCTATATCTGGAAAGATGTAAATATGGAGATATGCCTCTGTCAGATCCAGGAAAGCCAAAAACTTCTCTGTAGCCACTGAGACGATCACCGCCCGTTCAGTTTCCATGCGGAAATGAGGCACTTGGCACTGCATTGACAGCCTTGAGGTCTAGGATCGGCCTTCAATCTTCGGAGCCTCTTTGGAACAAAGAAGTATATTGAGTTTCATCTTCGGGAGCTTGAGTCGTGCTCCGGAATGGGCTCTATGGCTGTTATGTTCAGAAACCTGCAGACTGTAGCCTGAAGCCACCTTTTCTAGCCTTCCTTACAGGGGAAGCCTGAAGCCACCTTTTCTAGCCTTCCTTACAGAAGCCAAAAAATAATCTACCAGAGGATAATGAAATTCCAGCCTGTAGCCGTCCGGTAGGACCTCCAAGACTCAACCACTATTCCTCTGCTTTAAGAAGCAGACAAGCTGGACTTCTGATCTTATGACTGCCCCACCAATAAGACATCCACAGCCGGGACCCTTGGACATGTCGCCACATGCCTGGCAGAGGAACGCAGTCTGCCCTGACCCCGGAACACCTCCACAGAGCCATGCAGCCAACCCACTAGCATGTGAACCTGGGGTGAGCAAGCTCCCAAGGGAATGGTCCCAGAGCCCTGATCAGATAAGCAGACTTTATGGAAAAATCTGCAATCTCCCTCGGCCAGAGATGTCTTCTCGGGGAACCTGTGCAGCACAAGGGCGGAATGCACGAATGAAAAGACTGAATTTACAGAATATAAACACAAGCAGACAAGCTCCTACAGTCTGGCTTGTAGGAAAGAAACCGGATGCTGATTGGGGTACCTCTATTGGGGGGGTCTTCTAGAAGCAGGGAGATCCTGGATTCTCTACAAGGAGAACTATTCCAGCAGTTGGCAATGGAACCCATGCGGAAAGGGGTCATACTAGACTAAGGGCCACATTCACTAAATGCACCAATCATGTCCCGACCAGTTTGCGATCGTTCCCCGACCTTATTCATTAACCTTGTGCCCGATCCATCTCCCACCCAATCTGATCCACCCGTGCAAATGAGGAGTTAATTGCCTGCATAAGTAGGAAGACATCGATTCACTAAACAGAAGAAGAAACACTGATTGGGTTTGCCAATCCAAAATGAAGTGACTTGAGGACCAATCGGTTCTGTCCTTGCCGACTCTCCTGCTCTTTGCGGCTCTGAAATCCCAGTATCAAGGTTACAAAACAATCCTCAAAATAAAACCTGTACATTATTCCCCAATTCTGCAAAAAGCACAGTGCGAGCCCGTGGTTTTAACCCGCGAGTTAAAAGCATGTTCTGTCCCATACTCTGGCTAAAGCATATTCTATTCCATACTCAAATAGGACACTGGTCTTTGACCTAAGGGCCGCCATGTGAGCAGACTGCTGGGCACGATGGACCACTGATCTGACCCAGCAGCAGCAAATCTTATGTTCTTGTGTATTCTGGCTAAAGTGTGTTCTGTTCCATTAAATTGAAATGTCCACTCAAGTAAACTGCAGCCACCTCTCTCCCTTTGTTTTGACTTGCTTGTGTGGAGAGCAAGTGCATGCGCAGATCGCATTTACAGCCAACCAGGATCGCTTGTGGGCGTGCGTCCGATCAGATAATTTGCATGAGGATTCTGTAGTGAATCGGTCGCCGGGCAGAACTCGGCCACGAATTGCCCAACAACGATCCAGACCAGTGAGTACAGTGAATCTAGGCCTTAGTGCTTACAAAACAGGGAACATAAGAACATAAGAAACGCCCTCACAGGATCAGACCGAGGTCCATCTTGTCCGGTGATCCGCACACGCGGTGGCCCATTTAGGTACTCCTTTTTGGAGACCCGGATTTACCGTATCCCTCAATATGATATGCAAGAAGGTGTGTATCCAACTTTCTCTTGAATCCCAGTACAGTAGCCTCCTCCACAACTTCCTCCGGGAGCGCATTCCAAGCACCCACCACACGCTGTGTGAAACAGAATTTTCTGACGTTTGTCCTAAACCTGCAGTTTCAGGCTATGACCTCTTGTCCGTGTCACCTCTGAATATTTCAGCAATGGTGCTTCCTGGTCTATTTTATCAAATCCTTTTAATATTTTAAAGGTCTCTATCAAATCCCCTCTCAGTCTTCTCTTCTCAAGGGTAAACAGTCCCAGCCTCCTGAGTCGATCTTTGTAGCTCAAATGTTCCATTCCTTTGATAAGTTTTGTGGCTTGCCTCTGCACTTTCTCCAGCAGAGTTATATCCTTTATAAGGTATGGAGACCAGTATTGGACACAGTACTCCAAGTGCGGTCTGACCATTGTTCTATAAAGTGGCATTATGACATCTTCCGATCTACTCGTAATCCCCTTCTTAATTATGCCCAACATCCTGCTCGCTTTCTTCGTTATAGTGGGTGATCATCTGGCATCCAGTGATCAGTGCATGGTACGTTTTAATATTAAGATGGGTATAGTGAGGACTCATTGAAAAGCAAAGTTTCTAGACTTTAAAAAAAAAAACCCCAAAACAACAACTAACTTTGTTGGGATGGTGGATTACATCAAGGAACTGTCTGGATGGGAACATCTGGAAAGAGTGAAAATTGCAGTTAAGAATCCTGATCAAGAGAAAAAAAACAAAAAATAAATAGAGAACCGCTTTTAAGAAGCGGCCCCCGGTTTTTCCCTCTTGTTTTATCCTCCCCCTCTTCTCATCCATTTATTTTTATTTTCATAATGTAATTAAAATTTCCCTCCCCCTTTGCTCCTTTTAAATTTTGTCCTTGTCGTGGCTCCAAGCTGCCCTATTTTTATTTTTTAAGATATTTAAAATTTTTAATACTGTAAACTGGCCAGATACCTGTGATGGTCAGTATACCAAATTATGAGCTTGAAACTTGAAATGCAGTGAGCAAACCTTTTTGTGAGGCAAGTAAGTAAGAGGAAAAGAAGGCCGCTTTGGATCTCAAAAATAGTAGCTGAGAAGGTAAGGAATAAGAGGTTAGCTTTCATAAACTACAAAAGATCACAGAATAAGAAGAGAGGAAAAAATATCTGGAAAAGTTAAGAGAGGCTGGTTGTGTAGTCAGGAAAGCAAAGATGCAAATGGAAGAAAAAATAGCCGACATGGTAAAACGGCGAGACAAGACATTATTAGATATTAGTGATAGGAAGAAGTGCAAAAGTGGCATTGTGAGATTCAAAGGTGAAGGAGAGAAATATGTAGAAACTGATAAAGAAAAGGCTGAATTGCTTACCAAATATTTCTGTTTTGTGTTCATGGCTGAAGTTTTGTGTTCACGGAAGGAGCGGGACCACAGAAGACAAACAAATAGGGATGGAGGAGTGGTAGACCTGATTGGTTAACAGAGGATTGTGGTCGTGAGGAGTTAGCTAAAATAACAGTAGACAAAGCGAGGGGCTGGATGCTGTACATCTGAGGGTACTGAAGGAACTTAGGAAGTTCTGGTGGCTCCGCTGACAGATCTTTTCGACGAGTCTCTAGAATCATTGGACTGGAGAAGGGTGGATGTGGTCACTCACCACAAAAATGGAAGAAGGAAGAAGTAAGAAATTACAGGCCAGTAAGTCTGACTTATGTGGTAAGCAAATTAATGGAAACAGAATGGTGAAGTTTCTGGAATCCAGCCCCACATAAAGGCTTGGAATTAGAGAGCTGCACGGGAACGGGGATGACGGGAATCCCGTGGGACCCGCAGGTTCCCCCTTCGGGTCACGGGGATCCCGTGGGGACGCCCCCTAGGGTCACGGGGATCCCGTGGGGTTGGATGCACTCGAGCCGCGAGGCTCGTCTTCTTTAACCTACCTGCCCTGCCCCAGCACACAGCTGACTGGAAGTCTTCCACAATGCCAGTGCTGACGTCGGGCTTAAGCAAAGCCCTCCCTCCCTCCGAGGTCAGCGCTGACATCAGAAAGACTTCCGGTCGGCTGTGTGCTGTGGCAGGACAGGTAGGAAAAATTCAAGGCAGTGGCGTACCAAGGGGGTGAGGGGGCGGTCCGCCCTGGGGCAGCCTTGGGGGGGGGGGGGTTGCACAGCCAGCTAGATCCCCTTACCTTTATAGCGCTTTCCCCCGACCGACCGACAACATGCCCGGTCCGACAAACCTCCCTGTCCTGTAGCCGCAAATCTAAATTACCTTCTTACAGCAGCTGGATTCAGGGCAGGTAAGTTTGTTGGACCAGGCCTGTTCTGTTGTCGGTCGGGCGGGGAAGCGCCACGAAGGTAAGGGGCAGGGAGAAAGGGAGGAAAGGTGGAGTGGAGAGGAAAAGACGCTGAAGGGACATGGGGAAGAGAGAGTGGGGAGAAGGACGCTGAAGGGACATGGGGAAGAGAGAGTGGGGAGAAGGACGCTGAAGGGACATGGGGAAGAGAGAGTGGGGAGAAGGACGCTGAAGGGACATGGGGAAGAGAGAGTGGGGCGAAGATGCTGGCATGGAAGAAGACAGAGATACCAGACTATGGGGGGAGCGGAGGGAAGAAGATGAGAGCCAGACCAATTTGGAAGGGGGGAGAAAGGGAGAGGCACAGTAACAGAGCAAATGGAAGACACAGAGAGAAGAGAGATAGTGGATGGAAGGAATTGAATGAGAACATGAGGAAAGCAGAAACCAGGCAACAAAGGTAGGAAAAAATTTCTATTTCTTTTTTTTTGCTTCAGGATAAAGTAGTATATTAGTTGTGTTGATAAAAATTTATAAACATTAGAGGCTCTAGTAGAAACCCGTTTACAAAGTATGTATTCTTCCCAATTAATATTTCCAAATTAATAAAAAGTCTCTTTGCTTATTTGTAAATAGGTTTCTACCAGAGCCTTTAATTCAGTAGCATAATTAAATGAAATAACTATTTCTGAAGTTTATAGGGAAGGAGGGGATTCCTCACGGGGACAGGTGGGGATGGAGGGATTCCTCACGGGGACGGGTGGGATTTCTGTCCCTGCGTAACTCTCTACTTGGAATGCCACCAGGGCCAACGCCCATTCGCCTTGAACCAAGGGCTGTCTGCTGAGGAAGTCTGCTTGAACAAAACTGATATCTGTCAAATGCACTACTGAGAGCCCCTGGAGACGACTTTCCGCCCACTGAAAGAGAAGGTGGGCCTCCTGATCCAGAGAATTGCTGCTGGCACCTTCTTGGCAATCGACACAGGCTACTGCCATTGCATTGTTGGAGAAGACTGACTGACCGCTTGGCCCTCTAGAATCTTCTGCTAACGCACTAGAGCCTGATGAAGGGCTCTGAGCTTCAACTGGTTGAGCAACCACTTCCACTTTGAGTGCATCCAATATCCCCGAATGGGACGCTAAGTGCATCAGGCTCCCCGGCCCCAAAGGCAGGCCTGTCAGCACCACAATCCAGGAGGCAATCTGCAGTGGTATTTACTCACATAGCGATTGCAGGAGAAGTCCCCCAATAAGGCTGACTTGAGCCTTCAGAGTTCAGGGAAGAATGGTCTGCAATGCATCACAGTGTGGAGCTCAGTGAAAGCAAGACAAGCTGGAAAGGATGAACAAGCGCTCTCACCCAAGGAACCACCAACATGGTAGCCACGGATCCCAGAACTTGAAGATAGTCCCACACCAAAGGAACTGGAGAAGGGAAGAAATCCAGGAATGCAGAAATCAGTTTGCTGGTCCCTGGAAGACAGAGACGGCCCACAGATGTGTCAAAGAGAACACCCTGGTATTCCAAGACTGCTTGGGTGAGAAACTGCCCTATCTGTAATGCACAAACCAACGAAGGTCCTCTAGCACCTGATCCACTGTGCGTCGACCCTCTGACAATGAGGGAGCTCCAATTAGCCAGTCGACCAAGACAGATAGTGCTTGCAGACCCATGGAAGCTGCTACGACTACCCACACTTCAGCAAAGGTACGAGAAGTCGTTGCTAGGACAGAGAGCGGAGCCAAAAATGTGCAAGATGTGAAACCACAAGTCTCTGTGGTGGGCTGGAAAGATCAAAATAGGCACATATGTTCCTATGAATCCAGACAGGCAAGGGACTCTCCCAGGAAACTGCTGCTATGACAGGTCATACTGTTTCCATGCGAGAGCCTCATGAATGTGCTGCAGCTCCAGAATACACCTCCAGCCACTGGAGCCATTCAGTAACATGATAAAGCATATGGAGTATCTGCCAGAGCAAGCAAGATTGGGCGGCACCCACTCTAGATCTTGAATATCCAGCAAGCATTGTACAGTGACCTGCAGTTGAAGAGCCTTGTCTGGGGTGCCCTATGGGAGATTCCACGAACCAAGTGCTCATAGGCCGGGCAGTCCAGAATGCACAGATGGAACATAATGCAAACCGAAGTCTGTAGGAACACTGACAGCCTATCTGTAGAGGCGGGCCTTCCCCAGCCTAATGCAGTGCGCCTTCCTGGCAGGGGGCACAGGATGGGAGCCAGAGGGCTGGGCATGTCTATAGCCGGAGTATTGCTGCCGGAAGCTCTGGTCTAAGACATATGAGGGGTAATACCTGAAGCCACAAAAACTAGAGCGACCAGAACCCCTAGAGCAGTAGTCTCAAACTCAAACCCTTTGCAGGGCCACATTTTGGATTTGTAGGTACTTTGAGGGCCGCAGAAAAAATAGTTGGAGGTGCATAATCGAAAGGGATGTCTAGTCCATTTACGTCCATCTCGCAAGTTGTCCAAAGTAAAAAAAAAAAAACAGCTTAAAACACATTTTCGAAAGATACGTTCAACTTTTTTCCGTTTCGAAAATCGTCTAATTATATGTCCTGCCGATTTGATCGTCCAAGTCGCTAAATCAACTATCTTTATACCACATTTCCGTCCAACTTACCGTCCAAGTCCAAAATGCCTAGAACAAGCCCTGTGGGAGGGGTCTGCAAAGTGATGGACTGCACACCCAGACATGTCACCTAAATAGTGGGGTACCTTACAGGGCACTGCTGTGAACTTCACAAAAAGGGTGCCATGTCTTCTCCCTACAGCTCTCTTATAAGTCATGATGAGCCCCCCAAACCACCTTCAGAATCCCCTTGACCCACTTATCTACCACCCCAACAGCCCTTATGGCTGCAGGACCCACTTATATGCCAGTGCAAAAGGGTTTTGGGGGTGTATAAGGCACTGCACATGCAGAGATTACAGGGGCTTATGGGCATGGGTCCTCCTCTCTATGGGTCCCTAACCCACCTCCAAGATGACTTAAGCTGCCTCTGTGCTGGACTTCTAGGTTTTCCTATGCCAGGCGATGATGGTCTGGAGGCTGAATTTTAAAGTTATGATTAAAATTTTTATGGGGGTGGGTTGGTGATCACTAGGGTAGCGTGTGGGGGTCTGTTTTATGTGTTTGCAGTGCTTATCTGGTGACTTTAGGTGGGGTTTTGTGACTTAGACCATGTTTTACATGGTCTAAGTCATAACGTCCAAGTTCCGTCTAGACTCTGTTGTAAAACTTTCGGTTATAAATGCTGTACGACTAAGTCTAAGCCGGCCCACGTCACGCCCAACTCCCGCCCTCGACATGCCTCCCGAAACGCCCCGTTTAGCTTTGGTCATTCAGTGGTACTATGAAGGCCTAGGTCATTTAGAAATACGTCCAAAACCCGTTTTTATTATCGGCACTTGGACGTTTTTGAGAAATGTTCGTCCAATTGCCGACTTAGGCTGATTATTGGACGTTTTTCTCTTTCGATTATGAGCCCCTTAATGTCTTATTAAAGAAATGACAATTTGCATGAGGTAAAAAAAAATCTTTATAGTTTATAAATCTTTCCTTTAACTTTTAAAGAAAAGAATTATAAACTATAAAGCAATGGGTCATTCCATGTCAAGTGATCAGATTCTTGGAAAGTGCCCTGCATGACCATCACGGATTTTGATGAAACTTCATATGCAGAGTCCACCATGTCTCAAACGAACTTTGGTAAAGTTTTAGTTTCGCCTGTGGAATATTTGTGGAGATATAGCCATTTGTTTGACCCCATACCACAATGAAATACAGTACGACAATGACATTCTGACAACTTTGAGACACAATATCTCCCGAGCTGTGTTTCTAAAAAAACTGAAACTTAGCTACCCTGCACAACTTTTTGAGCTCTGTTCATTGCTACCAATAACAATTTTTGCCGAGCACTGATTGAATGCCTGAATTACAGTAAACTTGGCCGAAAAAATTAGTGCTCCAAAAAAAGTCAAAGTTTGACATTACTTAGCTCCCACAATAATTGAGTAATAAATGCGAAATTTGGCACATAATGTCTCAGTACAACATTGTTTTCAAAAGTACAATTTCAACCTCCAAGCTCTTTCCATTAGTTTACAAATTAAGTGTAAAGTTGCTAATTTGAGTAAAAAGGCCAAAAATAGGGTATTTTCAGCCTGCTTTTACAGAAAAATACCTTTTAGAAACTTTCAAATCAGTCTCATTAGAAAGAGCATATTTCAAACCCCCTAGAAAAGTGGACTTCATTTTTCAACGCAGGTTAACAATGGCTGAAAAAGGGGGACAAAGTTGGGAGCGTTGCCACGGCAACAACCTCTATTTCAACATAGTTCTGTCATTTTTAAAGTTACAGTTTTGTATTGACGTAGTATTACTACTACTCTATTGCGTTGGTCCATGGTGACATTGTTACTACCAGTTCAAGAGTTTGAACTGGCAACCTCATCGCCATAGGGGTCACGCCCGATAGCTGTGCAATACCAGCCACGGGTGGGCCACTTCGTCCAGGTTCCCAAGCCTCGCATTTGGTTTCTTTGTCAAGGTTCCAAAGCCTTTTGTTGGTATCTTTCTGGTTCCAAAGCCAATGATTAGGGTGTCTTATCCTAGGTTCCCAAGCCGAAGTGAAGTCCACTTTGATTTTAACTGCCAGCAATCTTTATAACATTCTGTTAAATTTTTGAGCCATTTTTTTCAATGCAGTTTCTGGAAATTGATATTGGCGGCCGGATGATGTAACTGAAAGGGCACAAAGCATGCAGATGAGGTGTTGCTCTGGAACCCAACAAACGTCTTGCCTTTCTGGCCAATAAAACGAATGAGCTGGACCGTGAGGATGCATAAATTTTATCAATGCATCATTTTGTTCAATTGAGACTTCAACAACGTTGCCTATCCACCTTTGATTATCGTAAGTACAGGCAACGTAGCAACCAGGAAAGATTTCGGACACTTTCAAATTTGGAATGCAGTATCAGAAATTTTGGCAACAAAATTTATTGTGTCATTTGAAACTTTGCTGACACGAACCGAGTTTGAGTCGACTGGTACAAATTGGTGGTGCTCTCTGGTACCGGCTACTGTGCTGCTTTCATGCCATCTTTCTTCTTGAAACTTTTTGCTTTCTTCAATTTCTTCTTTTGGAACATAAATGTATTTAACTCTGTGTATATTTTGGTCACAAAAGTTAAATAGATCCTTTGGCGTCAATATTTGATCCGTTGATGGTCTTTGGAGGCTAGCCCGGGCAGCCAGTCGTTTAGTTGTTCCACCAACTCCATCGCAGGGTGATTTTCCATGGCTAGTTCCAAAAAAAATTCCATTCAGCCTCAATGTTGAAATCATTTCTGTGATTGCACAAATTCACAAAGTTCTTGTAGTTTTTATATTGTGCACTGAAGTAGTATATTTTGGTAATGTTTGTTTGAGTTACCAAAAATTCGATCAACTTTTGAATAAACACGTGTACAGATATCGTATCATATTGCATATGATCAGAAATAATGCAACAGTTTACAACTTGCAATGTGCCCACTTCATTGAGGTAATATGCAACAAAAGGATGTTCCGTAGCTTGTGAATTTTCCCAGTGAAAGCCTTGGGCGGCATCCTGTACAACAAATGAGTAATTTTCAGCGAAATCCATCAAAACGATCATTTCCGTTTCTTTTAAGCCTGTCTTCAACATCTTCAAATATTCACTTTGATGTTTTGAAATGAAATGGTGGCTTGTCAACTTCCAAATCTTGCTTGCAAGTCTTTCAATAAAGTTGTCCATGGTTAGTACGCTTGTTTCTAATGTTTCACGGTCAGCGTGAACCCATTGCTTAAATTCTATTGATTCTTCTGGATCTAAATCTTTGAATATTTCTTCCAGGTATGCTGTTAGTGCTTCTTCACCAGGGCAGTTTTGACATCGTTGTAGCATACAGTCCTTGACATTTAGGTCGCACACAGTTTTTTCCATAAGAACTTTGTAGTTCTCTTTGACATTGGCGCCTTGTAGCATGAGCTTTACATTTTGATGTATCGTGCAGACACACACGGAGTGTGCACCTGATGCACCAACGGTTACACACCACTTTGGCCTGAGCTCACAGAATTTGGAAAAACCAATTTCAGTTCCGTATTTGTTACAGTACGCCACGTACAGCTCTTTTAAATTACACAACAGCAGCCGCTTTTGCTTTTGTACTTTTAAACCATTGAGGTGGACTGAAATGCAATCTTTTTTGCCAGGACATATTCTGCTGAATTCATCGTCTTCGTAAAAATCTTGAACTCTATTTGCAATTTCTTTTGGAAGGGACTTGCCAATTTTTGCATCAGGTATAGAACAAATGCCTTTCTCTTTCTTTACTTTTTGGGCTGTTCTGACCATCGCTCTGAAACGCCAAACTTCACTGCTGTTTCCTTTATTGACCAACTTTTTGGGGCCATCGTCAATAATTGAACTTTCATTGACCTGTTGGATATTGCAATTTTCGTTTTCATTTCTTCAATGAGGTCAGTGTAAGCTTCACATAACTTGCATTCTACAGACTGACGAGATGGCCCAACTTCTTCAGCTGAAATTCCAGCAGCAGATGTAATCTTCTTGGCTACCACATTCTGCACACGTTCAATTTTTCGTATCACATAGCCGGTTTTATCTCTACTAGCTAACCTTCGAATTTTCAATGGAGAGGTTCCTAAAGCAGTCAAGCTTTGATCAACTGCATCGGAGATGCTGATATCAAAATCGTCTGAAGATGAAGATGCTGCAGTAGCTTCACTCATTGAAACGTATTGGGCTTTGCACCTACTGCAAAGTTTCTGACCTGGCTTGATATTTATTTTTGCCACTTTTCTAAAATCATTAGACATGGCAAGATCGACTTTTAACAATCCACTTTGAACAATGTGATTTTTCTTTTCAAATGGATTACAACACGATGTTTGCTTTCATTCGTATTTGTCGAGATACTTTGCTTTGTGGTGGAGGCAGATTTGGTCTTTATCCATCAGTTCAACTTCAGAGCGCCGAGTGATAAGCAATTTTTCATCGGTTGACAAATTATGTAAAAAAAATGAGCCCACATTTTTTAGAATAAAATGTGCCGTCATGACACTTTGACAACAATTTTTGCCCAATGGCACAGTCTGGCAGAAAAGGATTATTATTAGTCGATTCATTGGCATCCATTTTAAACTGAATTAATAATAATGTGGATCTGAAAAAGAAAACAAGTTGTAATTTGTGATCTGCATGCAACAAAATTATCACCTCAATTTCTAGTTAGGAATAATCATTAATTAAGAACACTATAATTGTACCCAAAGCTTGAGTAAAAATAAACAGGGAAAAACAGTGTGAAAAGTGACATAATTGTAAGTTGAAACGTAGGCCATTGCCATGGTGACATCTCCCAACTTTGTCCCCCTTTTTCGGGCATTGTTAACCTGCGTTGAAAAATGAAGCCCACTTTTCTAGGGGGTTTGAAATATGCTCTTTCTAATGAGACTGATTTGAAAGAGTTTCTGAAAGGTATTTTTCTGTAAAAGCAGGCTGAAAATACCCTATTTTTGGCCTTTTTACACAAATTTGCAACTTTACACTTAATTTGTAAACTAATGGAAAGAGCTTGGAGGTTGAAATTGTACTTTTGAAAACAACGTTGTACTGAGACATTATGCGCCAAATTTCGCATTTATTACTCAATTATTGTGGGAGCTAAGTAATGTCAAACTGACTTTTTTTGGAGCACTAATTTTTTCGGCCAAGTTTACTGTAATTCAGCCATTCACTCAGTGCTCGACAAAAATTATTATTGGTAGCACTGAATAGAGCTCCAAAAGTTGTGCAGGGTAGCTAAGTTTCAGTTTTTTTTGGAAAAATAGCTCGTGAGATATTGTGTCTCAAAGTTGTCAGAATGTCACTGTCGTACTGTATGTCATTGCAGTATGGGGTCAAACAAATGGCTATATCTCCACGAATATTCCACAGGCGAAACTAAAACTTTACCAAAGTTCGTTTGATACATGTGGGACTTTATGCATAAAATTTTATCAAAATCCGTGATGGTCATGCAGGGAGTCCTTGATCACTTGACATGGAATAACCCCAATGTTACTTACCGTAACAGTTGTTATCCAGGGACAGCAGGCAGTTTTCTCACTAGTGGGTGACGTCATCCAATGGAGCCCCGATGCGGACATCTCACAAGCATACTTGCTTGTAGAAACTTTTAGAAGTTTTGAGTTGCCCACACCGCGCATGCGCGAGTGCCTTCCCGCCCGATGCACTGGGCGTGTTTCCTCAGTTCAGATAGCTAGCAGAGAAGCCAACCAGGGGAGGTGGGTGGGACGTGAGAATAGCTGCCTGCTGTCCCTGGATAACAACTGTTAAGGTAAGTAACATTGCTTTATCCCAGGACAACTGAGAGGAGACAGATTCATAACGAATGCAAGGAGGTTCTTCTTCACTCAGAGGGTGGTGGACACCTGGAACGCGCTTCCCGGAGAGGTAATAAGACAGAGTACAATTCTGGGGTTCAAAAAGGGACTGGATGACTTCCTGGAAGCGAAGGGGATAACAGGGTACAGATAGAGGTTTACCGTACAGGACATTGAGCGAATAGGGTATGGATATTTCAGGTTAGGTAGGGAACACTTTCAGGTCATGGACCTGGGGGGCCGCCGCGGGAGCGGACTGCCGGGCACGATGGACCCCTGGTCTGACCCGGCAGAGGCAACGCTTATGTTCTTATGACAAGCAGGCAGGTATTCTCACTAGTGGGTGACCTCCAAGCTAACCACAAAAGGATGGAGGGAGAGTTGCCAACTTAGGAGAATAAATTTTGCAACACTGTTTGGCCAAACTGTCCATCCCGTCTGGAGAAAGTATCCAGACAATAGTGTGAGGTGAAGGTATGAACCGAGGACCAAGTGGCAGCTTTACAAATCTCCTCAATCGGTGTCGATCTGAGGAAAGCTACAGAGGCTGCCATTGCTCTGACCTTATGGGCTGTGACTTTACTGTGAAGGGGTAATCCAGCCTGGGCATAGCAGAAAGAGATACAAGCCACCATCCAGTTGGAGATGGTGCGCTTAAAGATAGGGCGTCCCAACTTGTTCGGATTGAAGGAGATGAAAAGTTGAGGAGCAGTTCTGTGAGGCTTGGTGCATTCCAGGTAGAAAGCCAAAGCATGTTTACAGTCCAGAGTGTGAACAGCTGATTCTCCAGGATGAGAATGAGGCTTTGGAAAAAACACTAGAAGAACAATGGATTGATTCAGATGAAATTCCGAGACCACCTTGGGGAGGAATTTGGGATGAGTGCAAAGGACCACCTTGTCATGATCAAACACTGTAAAGGGCAGATCCGCAACCAATGCTTGAAGTTCACTCACTCGACGGGCAGAAGTGAGGCCAATGAGAAGCACCACTTTCCAAGTGAGGAATTTCAGAGGAGCCTTGTGAAGAGGTTCAAATGGAGGCTTCATAAGTTGAGAAAGAACAACATTGAGGTCCCAAACCACTGGAAGCGGTTTGAGAGGAGGATTGACATGGAAAAGTCCTTTCATGAATCTGGAAACCACAGGATGTGCAGAAAGAGGTTTCCCTTGAAGAGGCTGGTGGAAAGCAGCAATTGCTCTAAGATGGACTCTGATCAATGTAGACTTGAGGCCAGATTGAGACAGGTGCAAAAGGTAGTCCAAAACAGAGGACAAGGGGGCATTTTGAGGCACCTTGTGATGAGAAAAACACCAAGTAGAAAATCTAGTCCATTTCTGGGAATAGCATATTCTAGTATCAGGCTACTTTGAAGCTTCCAAAACAACCCACACAGCTGGTGAAAACTGAAGGGGAGTTACACTGAGAGGAACCAAGCTGTCAGGTGTAGCGAATGCAGGTTGGGATGAAGCAGAGATCCCTGATGCTGCGTAAGCAGAGATGGAAACACTGGTAGAAGGAAGGGCTCCCTGCGGCCGAGTTGCAGAAGAAGGGAGTACCAAGGTTGCCTGGGCCACCGAGGAGCAATCAGAATCATGGTGGCCCGGTCGGATTTGAGCTTGACCAGAGTCTTTTGAATGAGAGGAAACGGAGGAAACGCATACAGAAAGAGATTTCCCCAGTCCAGAAGAAAAGCATCTGCCTCGAGACGATGAGGAGTGTAGATCCTGGAGCAGAACTGAGGCAGTTTGAAGTTGTGGGGAGCTGCAAAGAGGTCTATCTGAGGTGTCCCCCACAGGGAGAAGATGTGATGTAGGGGCGTGGAATGGAGAGTCCATTCGTGAGGCTGTAGAAGACGACTCAAGTTGTCCGCCAAGGCATTGTCCGCCCACTGAATGTAGACAGCTTTGAGAAAGGTGTTGTGGCGAATCACCCAATCCCAAACTTTCAGAGCTTCCTGACAGAGGGAGGCCGATCCCGTGTCTTCCTGCTTGTTGACATAATACATAGCGACCTAATTGTCCGTGCGAATGAGGACCACCATGTCGTGCAGCAGATGCTGAAAAGCAGTGAGAGCATTGAAAATCGCCCTGAGTTCCAGGAGATTGATATGGCACAGACGATCCGCACTCGTCCAATAGCCCTGGGTGCGGAGACCGTCCAGATGAGCCCCCCAAACATAGTTTGAGGAATCGGTTGTGAGGACCTTCTGATGGGTAGGCATGTGAAACAGCAAACCTCTGGAAAGATTGGAAGAGAGTATCCACCAGCGAAGAGACTACAGCAGAGCAGGAGTGACCTGAATGTGGCGAGTCAGAGGGTCGGAGATCTGCGACCATTGAGATGCCAGGGTCCACTGAGGAATCCGCAGGTGAAGTCTGGCAAAAGGAGTCACGTGAACCGTAGAGGCCATGTGGCCCAGGAGCACCATCATGGTCTTGCCGAGATGGACGGGCAAGAAGAGATCGAGTGACAAAGATGAAGAAGAGCCGCTAGGCGTTGAGGAGGAAGGAACGCTCCGAGTTGAACAGTATCCAGAACAGCTCCGATGAAGGGAAGAATTTGTGAAGGTTGAAGATGGGATTTGGGAAAGTTGATCTTGAATCCCAGACTCTGCAGAAACTAGATCGTCCTCTGAGTGGCCCGGACGGCCCCCTGAGACGTGGAATCCTTGATGAGCCAGTCATCGAGGTAGGGAAACACCTGCAGACCATGGTTCCTGAGTACTGCGGCCACCACAACCAGGCACTTGGTGAAGACTCTGGGAGACGAAGCTAGGCCGAAAGGGAGCACTCTGTACTGAAGATGGAGGTGTCCCACCCGAAATCTGAAGTATTGACGGGAAGCCGGATGGATGGGAATGAGTGTAGGCCTCCTTGAGAGCCAGGGAGCATAACCAGTTGTTCTGCTCGAGGAGGGGATAGAGAGAAGCCAGGGTCAACATGCAAAACTTCTCCCTGACCAGGAACTTGTTGCGCACCCTGCTGTCCAAAATAGGACGCAGGTCACCCGTCTTCTTCGGAACAAGGAAGTACCGGGAATAAAAAACCCTGTTCCGTTAGTCCACAGGGACCGGCTCGACGGCACGAAGCTGGAGCAAAGCCTGAGCTTCCTGAAGAAGAAGGGCGGTCTGGGTTAAGTTGGAAGGATACTCTCTTGGAGGATGTTCCGAAGGAACTTGATGGAACTGAAGAGAGTATCCCTTTCTTACGATGGAAAGGACCCAGAGGTCGGTGGTAATAGTCGTCCATCAATGGTAAAAATGATGGAGACGACCTCCGATGGGAAAAAGTGGGGAGGGCAGAACGATGGAAGTTATGCTCCCTACCAGACAGTCAAATAGGCTGGGGAGTCTTGGGGACAGCAGAAGGTTGAGGCTATTGTTGGGGCTTCTGCTGGTGTTGCCTCTTCACGGGCGGGCGGATAGTGGGGGCCTGCTTCGGCGGGTAGCACCTCTGATAAATCATAGGCAGACAAGACGGACGAGAGATAGCAGGCTTGGGCTTCTGGCGGAGAATAGATTGAAAAGATTTTTCATGTTTGGACAGCTTCTCCGTCGCCGCCTCGATGGACTCGTCGAAAAGGTCCGCTCCCACACAGGGAATGTTCGCTAGCCTGTCCTGGAGATTCGAGTCCATGTCAATGGTCCGAAGCCACGCCAAGCGTCTCATGGCCACCGAACAAGCAGCAGCTCTGGCCGAGAGTTCAAAAGCGTCATAGGACGATTGCATCATCTGCAGACGGAGTTGGGACAACGACGCCAGCACCTCCGAGTACTCGAAGCGAGCCTGAGAGTCCAGATAGAGCAAAAACATTTGAAGAATGGAGAGAAAAAACTCAAAGTAGATCGCAAAATGAAAGCTGTAATTCAGGACTCGAGAAGCCATCATCGAGTTCTGGTAGATGCGCCTGCTAAATCTGTCCATGGTTTTGCCCTCCTGGCCAGGAGTGGAGGCATAGACCTGGGAGGGATGAGACCACTTCAAGGAGGATTCAACCAAGAGGGACTGGTGAGAGAGCTGCGCCCCGTCGAAGCCCTTATGGTGCACTGTGCGGTACCTGGCATCCAGAAGCTTATGTAGAGGCAGACGGAGAGACTCAGCAGGAGGCTGGGGAAGATGCATCATCTCCAAATATTCCTTAGAAACTTGGAACCCGAATCCAGGGTGATATCCATATCCACCGCCATCTGCCTCAGGAAGGACAAGAAGGACAACTGGTCAGCCAAGGCCGGGCCTCAAAGAAGATGAGGCGGCCTGGTCCGCGAGGACTGGCAGAGGGAGAATGAACCCCCGCAGTCCTCGAGTTCCGGCATAGGAGGAGGCGGCGAGTACTCCAGTGAAAACTCCCGAAAGGGTTGCTTACAACGAGGCGAGGCGTGCCTCGATCGACGACCGGAGCTGTGTCGAGAAGCAGGCCTGGAGCGTCGAGGCGAGCGAAACCCAGATGAGGCAGCCACCGAGTAGATGGGATTGGAGGCTGTGGATCGAAGCAGCGGAGGCTGAGATGAAGCCCCCAGAGGCGCTCCCCAAGGCTCGGCATCGAGGAGGAAGTCTCCGGTCCAGGCAAGAGAACTGTGCCATGCATCGAGGGTATCGGTTCCAAAGGTGGCATGGGCAAAGACTCTGCTCCTTGTGAGACATGCCCTGAAGCCAGACCAGACACTCGCCAAGATTCTGCTCCCAGCAGCGAGAGTGTGCGCCGAGGAGGCACCGGAGGCGGCTCGACCTCGCGGGAGGCTTCCGCGTGCCCAGGCTGGATCTGGGAGAGAAGCGTCGGCCTAATCTTAGTAAAGAGCTCGACAAATTGCTTCTCCATCATGGCATGGAACGAAGCCGGCAAAGAGGGATCCGCATCAGCAATGGGACCTCCAGCACGGACATCTCTAACTCGACCGCCAGGGGGCTTGGGCTTAGAAGCCTTGGGCACCTTGAGCACCACTGGAGGAATGGGAGGCTGCGCTACCTGACCTGAGGAGACAGCGGAAGGCACCGCAGCAGGCGTCGGAGTCAAAGTCAGCACGAATGAGGCAGGCTTGAGCAGACTCGAGGTCGAAGATGTTGAAGCGGAAGTCGAAGGTGTGGCGGTCTGCGATGAGGGCAGCTCCGGGGACGCCTCCATGCTAAACAGCGACTCCCACAAAACACAGCGACGCTTAAAAGCACGTGCTGTAAGTGTGGAGCAAGGCCGGCACGATTTCGGAAGATGTTGAGGCCCGAGATACCGAAGACAGCGTTGATGAGGGTCTGTCAACGAAATCGCACGCTGGCACTTGACACACTTTTTAAAACCGGTAACAGGCCGGGACATAGGCCGAAAAAGCTCCGCCGCAAGATTGAAGCCGCGGGGCCGCGGCTTCGCGGCCTGCCGGTCGAAAGAAATTTAAAAAAAAAAACAAAAAACAAGAAAACGCAACATGAGTCAACGATAATGAGCCCAAAAAAACCTCAAAACCGCGGGCACAGAAGGCACAAGTGAAGGAACTTCGCGCAGAGAGTCGAAGACAGACTTTTCAGCTCCGCAGAAGAGAAAGAACTGAGGAGACACGCCCGGTGCATCGGGCGGGAAGGCACTTGCGCATGCGCGGTGTGGGCAACTCGAAACTTCTAAAAGTTTCTACAAGCAAGTATGCTTGTGAGATGTCCGCATCAGGGCTCCGTTTGGATGACGTCACCCACTAGTGAGAATACCTGCCTGCTTGTCCTGGGATAAAGAGTTTTACCTCATGCAAAATTGTCATTTCTTTAATAAGACATTAATTATTTTTTCTGCAGCCCTCAAAGTTAAAGTTTAACATCTTTCCTCTCTCAGAACTGACACATTTCAACCACTATATTGAAAATAAAATCATTTTCCCTACCTGCTTTCTGGTGACTTTATTTTTAACTATGTCCATTGACTATTTTTTCTCCGTCTTCACTTTCTGCCTTGCATCCATCTTTGGCATTAACATTCCATTTTTAAGCTTTCTTTTCAAAATCTATGTTTCCATGTCTTACATTCCTATCTCTCTTTCCTTCCCTCCCTATTTCCATGGTCTGACATCTCTCTCCTCTCCCCACCCCCAGTGTAACATTTCTCTTTCCCTTCCTCCTTTCTGCCCCCTGCAGTCCCATCTCCCTTCCTCGCCCCCCTTCCCAGTCTAACATTTCTCCCACCTTTCCACCAGTTTTTCTCTCTTCCTTCTGCACACTTCTCTGGTCCTCCTTCCCTCAACTAAACATCTCTCTCTCTCTATGACCCCAACTTTTCACTCTCTGCCCTCTTTCCCTTCCCCAATGTAACATTTCTTCTTCCCCCCTTTCTGTCCTCCCCATCCATCTTGCCCTCTCCATGAGTCCAACACTTTCTGCCTCCTGTATGCTTTCTTTCTGTTCTTGCCTCTTCCCTCAGTGGCATTCCCCCTTCCCACCCATCCCAACATGCTTTCTCCCCATGTCTCATCTCACCCTACCCTCCAGTGTGTAGCACCTTTCCTTTCCCTTTCTGCCAGGTTCAGCAGCACCTCTTCTCCCTTCCTATTACCTCCCCCCCTGTCCAGAAGTACCCATTCTCCCTTCCCTGCTCCCCTTGTCCAGCAGTACCTCTACTTTAGGGCCCACGGTCTGTATGTGATCTTGCACAATGGGCAGGAAGAGAGACTCCAGTGCTGGCGTCAGCTGACTTGAAACCTCCTGCTGCCTTCGCGTATCTGCCAGGACTCCTGCCTTCGTCTTGTCTCTGCCCCCCTGGAGCGGCAGTGGCTATACTTTGCACTATATTTGTCTATTTTTCTATACCTTATTTCCCCATGTATATGCCGCCGGAAATGCCAATGTAGGTTTTAAAATTCTTAGGTAAGCCGCCCCATGTTACTAGCCGCGGCTTATCTACGAGTTTTAAAATCTACATCAGCCTATACATCACCCCCTCTTCGCCTGTAAATACCTCCTGGATGGCTGCCTTCTCCAAACACACTGTGCAAGGCAGAAGCGATGTTTGCAATCTCAAACCTCATCCCGCTTCCTGATTGACCACTGTCAGTTCTCACGAAGGCAGCCAATCAGGAAGCAGGGCGGGGCTTGAGATTGCAAACATCGCTCCTGTCCTGTACAGCGTGTTTGGAGGAGGCAGCCATCTATAAGGCATTTATTGGCAAGAAAGGTATTTAAGGGGGGAATAATGATGTATAGACCGCCCTATTTAAGCAAGGAGCACTCAATAGGCTGGTTTGCAAAATCGATGTATAGGCCACAGCCTATACATGGGTAAATATGGTAGTTGTTACTCAGGTGACGTTGAATATTTTAAAGTCATCTGCCTTAACATCTTTGAAAAAAAACTTTGAATATAAATGATAATTAACATTTTCTCTGTGTACAGTGTGCTTTTTTAAAATTTTGTGGTTACCATTATGTATTAATAAGATTATATTGTGTTATATGAAAAATGGATGGAAGAAATTGCATTACAATTAGTATTATTATTATGGGGATGGAGTCAGGGGCGGAGTTTGGGCAGGTCTGGTCAGGGTACTCAGTTAGTATTTGTTAGACTTAGGGGGTACTTGGCATGAAAAGGTTGAGAAACAACGAAAAAGAGCATTCTGCAACAGAAATGGAAAACATCAAAACCCACATAAGGCATATAAAGCGGAAGTCATGTAGTTGAGGAGAATCTACAGCCTTACTCTCCAGGGTGCGCAGGTGAGACAGGTAGGTGCTTGTGACAACAGACACTGCCAAAGCAGCTGAAAGCCCCAAAGTAACTGTATCAAAAAGCCTCTGGAGGAAAATGCCCACACAGTGGTCCAGCACACCGCAGCACCTTCTCTGGGTAGAGATGTGCAGACACCTGCATAACCAAAGAATCCACTCAAGGCTGATCCAAAACCTGTGTGGACTCCAGTGCCAGAGGATACAAGTAAGACATAGTCCTCACTAACAGAAGAGCATATTCCAGCAGGGTTGTGGAGTCGGAGTCAATTTGGGGTACCTGGAGTCGTGGGTACCAGAAACAGAAGAATCGGAGTCGAAGGATTTATCTGACTCCACAGCCATACACGGGTGAAAAGGACCTCCTGGCTGTACCTAATCCGTTTGGTAGGTGGACTTTGCAAGTTGCACGACAATTATTGGGTAAGGTTAAGGGGCAACCTCATCTACCTTTGAGGTTTGCCCCTGATTTTGTACCGGGTAGGGAAGGGGGGATATTTCAGAGATGAGAACAAAAAGGGTTGCAGTACTTTGCCCAATTCCTGGAGGGGGAGTCCATTCGAGTATTTCCTGTGCTTCAAGCTCAGTTCCAGCTGGACTCATAGGACTGTGGAGTCTGAGTCAATTTTGGGTACCTGGAGTCAGAGTTGTGGGTACCAGAAACTGAGGAGTCGAAGGATTTATCTACTGACTCCACAAACCTGCATTCCAGATTGACCCCTGCTTAACAGTGAGACTTCAGGGATATTCTTAGAAACTAAGAAGGCTGACTAACAGGTACTCACTAGTGCTGCCCGATTCACCGATTCAAATCGATTCATCTTCATCACTTTGGTGAATCGATTTTTTAATTGAGCTCTCCGATTAGTTCAGATCTCCTAAAGCAGGAACGGCAGCGCTGCCTCTTGCTGGATGCCCTGCTTTAGGGGACCCCTCAGAAAGTGCTGCAGTGGAGAGGTGCTCTTTGTAGCATCCTCTGGCTTCCCAGTCTCACCTTCAGCTAATTAGGGCAGCCTGCAGAGGATCACCAGTGTTGTAGCGATGCTAGCAGGCTGCCGTCGTCTTCCGCAGCACATTCCCTCTGCCATGACTCTGCCCCTGACATCAGAGGAAGGACGGGACCGCAGTAGGAGCATGCTATGGAGGCCAACAACAGCCCGCTAGCATCGCTACAGTACCGGTGATCCTCTACAGGCTGTCCTAATCAGCTGAAGGTGAGACTGGGAGGCCAGAGAGGAAGTCGGAGGATGCTACAAAGAAGGGGGGAATATGCAGGCTTTTGGGGGGGGGGGGCCTAGTGTATTAGTACAAAGAGAAATGCATATGCTAGACCGGGGGGAGAGAGAAGAAATAATGGGTCTAAAAACAAAGGAGAGGGATAGAGATGATGGACAATGGGATTTATGGAAGGAAGGAACATAAAGGGAGAGAAGTTGGACACAAGGGATAGTGTGTGTGTGGGGGGAATAGAGATACTGGTTAGGAGGGTAGTTGGGAAGAGAAAGGGAGGTGGACCCTGTGGTGGTGGGGAAGGAATGATATATGCTGTAGAGAATGACATGGGGAAAAATTCTGTCCCCGTCACCGTTCCTGGACCACAATCCTCTGCACCGCCCAGTCCCCGCTGGTCCTTTCACCGCCCCGTCCCTGCTGTCTCTTTCACCGCCCCCATCTTCAGCGTCTTCTCCTCTCCATCCCCCAACCCCAGCATCCTTCACGCGGTCCAGCAGCTCCCTCCCGCCGGCCAGCCGTGCATTTCCCTCCCTCCCTCCTTATCTTTTCTTCTTGAAACTGGCGATTTCTATAAGGCTACGAGCTGCATTATAGCCGGAGCCTTGAAGTCGCGTCAGGTTGCCTGCTAGAAAAGTCTCCTCCAATGCAACCGGAAACAGGACGTTGCGTCAGAGGAGACTTTTTTCAGCAGGCAACGCAACGCGACTTTAAGGCTCCGGCTGTAATACAGCTCATAGGCTTATAGAAATCGCCAGTTTCAAGAAGAAAAGGTAAGGGAAAAGGAGGGAGGGAGATGCATGGCCGGCCGGCGGGAGAGAGTGGGCTGCCGGATCGAACCCTCGTTCACTACTTGTTCACCGCCCCGTGCTACCATTCACCGCTCCACGGGGCAGTGAATGGCTTTGTCCCCAAACTCGCGGTGATCTTTTTTTTTGGTCACCGTTTTGGCGGGTTACTCGCGGCTAGCCGTGGGTAACAACCACCATGTCATTCTCAAATACATTGTTTTTCAACCTTTTTTGGGCAAAGGCACACTTGTTTCATGAAAAAAATCTCGAGGCACACCACCATTAGAAAATGTTAAAAAATTTAACTCTGTGCCTATATTGACTATATATAATAGGAATCTTGAATAGGAATCAAATAAACACAAAGAAAGTATTTTATAATTACTTTATTATGAAATATTAAGTAAACAGAAAGCACAGTTACTTACCGTAACAGGTGTTATCCAGGGACAGCAGACATATATTCTCACATGTGGGTGACGTCATCTACGGAGCCCCAGCGCGGACAGCTTTTCAAGCAAACTTGATTGAAGTTTCAAGTTTGCTACACTGCACCACGCATGTGCATGCCTTCTTGCCCACTAGAGGGCGCATCCCCACCTCGTGGTCCTCAGTTCCATAACCAGCAAAGAAGCCATCCCCGGGGAGGAGGGCGGGTTGTGAGAATATATGCCTGCTGTCCCTGGATAACACCTGTTACGGTAAGTAACTGTGCTTTATCCCAGGACAAGCAGGCATGATATTCTCACATGTGGGTGACCTCCAAGCTAACCAAAAAAAGGGCAGGTGGGAGGATGGCCATTTAGGAAAACAGGTTACGTAACACCGACTGGCCAAACCGGCCATCGCTTCTGGACAAAGTGTCCAGACAGTAGTGGGAGGTGAACGTATGAACCGAAGACCAAGTGGCAGCTTTACATATGTCCTCCACAGGAGTAGACTGGAGGAAAGCAACTGAAGCTGCCATAGCCCGGACCTTATGCCCCGTGACTCGACCATGGAGCGTGAGAGCAGCCTGAGCGTAGCAAAAAGAAATACAAGCAGCCAACCAGTTGGACAAGGTGCGCTTGGAAACAGGATGTCCTAACCGATTAGGATCAAAGGACAAAAATAATTGAGGAACCTTCCGATGAGACTTGGTACGTTGGAGATAAAAGGCCAACGCCCTCTTACAGTCAAGCGTGTGAAGCGCCGCCTCACCAGGATGAGAGTGGGGCTTCGGGAAGAACACCGGAAGAACAATGGACTGATTGAGGTGGAAATCAGACACAACCTTAGGTAAAAATTTAGGATGGGTGCGAAGAACCACCTTGTTATGATGAAACACAGTAAAAGGTGGATCAGCAACCAAAGCCTGCAGCTCACTAATCCGACGAGCGGACGTGAGCGCAAGCAAAAAGACCACCTTCCAAGTGAGAAACTTAAGATGAGATTTGTCGATAGGCTCAAAAGGAGGGTTCATCAGTTGAGCTAAGACCACATTAAGATCCCAAACTACAGGCGGAGGTTTCAGAGGAGGATGGACATTTACGAGACCCCTCATGAAACGAGTTACCAGAGGATGAAGAGAGAGACCGACCCTCGAGAGGCCGGTGGAACGCCGCAATGGCACTGAGATGCACCCGAATGGAAGTCGTCTTCAGTCCAGACTTAGACAGATGTAACAAATATTCCAGCACCGAAGACACTGGAACAGAACCCGGGTCCAGATGGTTCGAGGAACACCAGGATGAAAATCTGGTCCACTTCTGGGAATAACAAAGCCTAGTCGAGGCCTTGCGCGAGGCTTCCAAAATCTCCCTCACCGACTGAGAAACAGGAAACGAAGTCAAGGGGAAAGGAACCAAGCGGTCAGATGTAAGGACTGAAGATTGGGATGTAACAGCGAACCCCGACTCTGAGACAGCAGAGAGGGAAAAACAGGCAGAAGCAGCGGTTCCCTGACACTGAGCTGAAGGAGCAGGGAGAACCAATGCTGTCTGGGCCAACGAGACGCAATGAGAATCATAGTGGCTCTGGTCGATCTGAGATGTACCAACGTTCTCAAGATCAGAGGAAAAGGAGGGAACGCATAAAGGAACCTCCCTCCCCAGTCGAGAAGAAAGGCGTCGGCCTCGAGACGATCCGGGGAGTACATCCGAGAACAAAAGAGAGGCAGTTTGCGAGTCTCCAGGGAGGCAAACAGATCCACCTGAGGAGTCCCCCAGCGGTCGAAGACTTCACGCAGGACTCGGGAGTTCAACGACCACTCGTGCGGCTGGAGAAGCCGACTGAGTTTGTCTGCCAAACAGTTCCTCTCTCCCTGAATGTAAACCGCCCGTAGGAAGATGTTGTGAGAGACCGCCCATTCCCAAAGGCGCAGGGCTTCCTGGCACAGGGCCCAAGAACCCGTTCCCCCTTGTTTGTTCACATAATACATTGCCACTTGGTTGTCCGTCCGCACAAGGACTACCTGGTCGCGAAGCAGGTGGCAGAATGCTCGAGCCGCCAGAAAAATGGCCCGAAGCTCCAACACATTGATGTGACAAAGACGGTCCTCTGCCGACCATAGACCCTGGGTCCGCAGACCGTCGAGATGAGCCCCCCACGCGTACTCAGAGGAGTCCGTGGTCAGGACCTTGTGATGCGGAGGAACGAGAAAGAGCAAACCCCCTGAAAGATTGGAAGAGTTTGTCCACCAACGGAGCGAGCGTCTCAAGGAAGGAGTCACCGTTATCGGGCAAGAGACTGGATCGCAATCCTGACGCCATTGAGAGGCCAAGGTCCACTGAGGAAGCCTCAGATGCAATCGGGCGAACGGAGTGACGTGGACTGTCAACGCCATGTGGCCCAGAAGCACCATCATGCGCTGAGCCGAAACTGCGGGCATCAGCGAAATCAGGCGACTCAATCGAAGCAGGGCCTCCAACCGAGGAGGAGGGAGGAAGGAACGGAGGCGAACCATGTCCAGCACGGCTCCGATAAACTGAAGGGATTGAGTCGGGCCAAACTGAGACTTGGGAAAGTTCACTTCAAACCCCAGACGTTGAAGGAAGATGATAGTCTGTTGGGTCGCTGAGATAACCCCCTCCCTGGTTGGGGCCTTGATCAGCCAATCGTCCAGGTAGGGGAAGACCTGCAAGCCCCGAGATCTCAGGGCTGCCGCAACGACCACCATACACTTCGTGAAGACTCGAGGGGACGAAGCCAGATCAAAGGGGAGGACCCAATATTGAAGGTGCAAATCCCCCACCTGGAACCGTAAAAACTTGCGGAACGCGGGATGCACCGGAACATGAGTATAGGCTTCCTTCAAGTCCAGGGAGCACATCCAATCCCTTTCCTCCAACAGCGGGTATAGAACCGGGAGTGACAACATACAGAATTTCTCCCAGACCAGGAATTTGTTGAGCATCCGGAGGTCCAAAATGGGACGCTAGTCTCCTGTCTTATTTGGGACCAAAAAGTAACGGGAGTAAAACCCCCTTCCCCGCTGTTCTGGGGGTACTGGTTCCACCGCCCGTAGGCTCAACAAAGCCCTGGCCTCCACCAGGAGAAGGGGAAGTTGGCTCTGGTTGCACGGACAAGTTCCGGGCGGACGGTCCGGCGGCGTGGCCGAGAAATTGAGCGAGTAGCCCTCAGAGACGATCCAGAGCACCCATGCATCGGATGTAATCTCGGTCCAAGCCACATAAAAGGCCCTGAGTCGACCCCCGATTGGGAGGGGGTCCGGCGATATTGCGGAGGGGGCCCGCCCCCATCCGCCCAGCCCGTCAAAAGGCTTCGGTTGTCCCCCTCTACCCTGTTGAGGTGGGCGTCGGGGCGGAGGTCTAGAAAAGGCCAGCGTAGATTTATGTGGGTATCTCCTCGGGGGTGGCCAGAAAGATTTTTGCGGCGGGGCCCGAGGTTTAGGACGGACCAAGGAGGCCAAGGAACGCTCCTGCTCCGACAACCGTTTGGTCGCCGCCTCCAAGGATTCATCAAACAATTCCGAAACCACGCATGGTAAATTGGCCAGGCGTTCCTGGAGATTAGGATCCATATCGAGGGTACGGAGCCACGCCAGTCGGCGCATAGCCACCGCAAAGGCCGACACTCTCGAAGCGAGCTCAAACGCGTCATACACAGCGTGGAAGAGGTACAACCGCAATTGAGACAAGTTGGACATGAAAGTGGCAAACCCCTCTCGATGGGAATCAGGCATGACCTCCCGATACTGAGGCAAGTCCTTCACCATGCTACGCAGATAGGAAGAGAACGTAAATGCGTAGTTGAGGACCCTTGTCGCCATGAGGGAATTAGAATAGAGGCGACGACCAAACTTGTCCAGGGTCCGACCTTCCCTCCCGGGCGGGACCGCTGCTGAGACTCTGGAGGGTTGCGTCTTTTTTAGCGCCGACTCCACGAGCAAGGACTGGTGCGAGAGTTGAGGTTTATCGAACCCTTTAGATGGAATGGTCCGGTATTTGGACTCCATCTTAGACGGCACCACAGTGTCTGTAAGAGGGGAGTCCAAGTTCTTGAGGAAGGTTTGTTGTAGGACCTTATTCAGAGGAAGGCGAGGAGTTTCCCTCGGGGGAGTGGGAAGGTCCTGCTCCTCCAGGAACTCCTTGGTATATTGAGATCCTGCCAGTAAGTCAATACCCAAAGCTCGAGCCATGTCATGCACAAACTTGGAGAAGGAAGATGTTCTGGCGGGCGGTGAGGGGGTTCGTGACCTCCCCGCCGAACAGAAGGGGGAAGCCTCGTGGGAATACCGCGGTTCCCTGCCCGACCCCGATCCCCAGGAGGCCACATCCAGCGACCTCGAAGGGGTCGGGGAACGCATACGGCCCAAAGAGGCCTTGGGGGAAGCCCCCGTGGTCCGAGGCACCGAGGTACGCCCCATCCGTCTCGGCGAGAGGTCTCTCGAACCCTCTCTCGCGGGGGAACGAAAGAGACGTGGGTTGTCGAGGCGGAGCTCCGAGACACGTAAGGTCTCGCCCCCGAGCGGCGAAGAGCGACCATGTCGCCGAGGAGAACCCCGAGAACGTTTGGGCTTCCTCGGACGACGCCTCGCCCGAGGCCGGCCCGAGGGCGAGGAGCCCCGGGAGGACCTCGAAGAAGAGGACGACGATATCCTCCTTACCCGGCGCACCTTGTCCCGAGGCCATACGCTCATCTCAGGCTGGGTCCCCGAGGCCGAAGTCGAGGGCAAGGTCAGGGTCGAGGTCGGAGCCGTCCCGGCCCCCGAAGTCGAGGGTACCGAGACCTGGGCCGTCGAGACCGGTGCAGTCGAGGCCGAAGCCCGCTACAACTGCTCGATGGCTCCGGACAGCTCCGAGGTAATGAGTGCTCGGAGCAAGTCTTGGAAGGCCGGGATCCCCATCATGGCCGGTAGATCCGAGGCCGGGGGGTGCTCCCTGGAGGGCGACCTCGGTCTCGAGTATTCCCTCGGGGCACTAAGTTTGGCTACCCTGGGCTGGGCCGAGGACGACCCACCCGCTGTCGAGGAGCCCGAGGATGGCTTCTTCGTCGATCCTGGGGCTGAGGATGGAAGCGGGGACTTACCCGAGGCAGGCTTGGTCGGGGCAGCAGGCTTCGATGAAGTCGAGGGACGCGGCGAGGTCGAGGAACCCGAGGCCGAGGTCAAGGCCGGGGCCGAAGCCGACGTCGAGGCCTTCCCCGCCGCGGAGTCGACCGCGAAAAGCTCCGCCATCCTGGCATGGCGTCGGCGGAGCGCTCTGGCCTGGAAAGTCGAGCACCTCTCACAAGAGTCTGTCGGATGCTCAGGCCCTAAACAGAGCAAGCACCACCGGTGAGGATCGGTAATAGAAAGCAACCGATCACACCGGGTGCACTTCTTAAAACCCGTCAAGGGACGGGACATGAAAACCGAAAGGCCGGAAACAAACAACGGCCCGCGGCCGCGGCTCACGGGGGCCCCCGGAGCCGAACCGAAGAAACAAAAACTTTTCAATTTTTTTTTTTTTTTGAAACAAAAAACAACTGACAAAATAAAATAAAGCACAGCGACCGAGCGATATCACCCAGACGCGGTGACAGAAGGCAAAACTAGCAGAGTTCAATTTCCACAGGGCTTCTGGCTCCGCAGAAAAAACTGAACTGAGGACCACGAGGTGGGGATGCGCCCTCTAGTGGGCAAGAAGGCATGCACATGCGTGGTGCAGTGTAGCAAACTTGAAACTTCAATCAAGTTTGCTTGAAAAGCTGTCCGCGCTGGGGCTCCGTAGATGACGTCACCCACATGTGAGAATATCATGCCTGCTTGTCCTGGGATAATAGTGAAAAATTATAAAATACTTTATTCAGTGCGAAACCTGGGCCTGTTTGGCTGAACACAAAGCTGATATTCTGGCTGGAATCGAAGAAAGACACACACGTAGCTCTTCGTCAACAGCTCTCAGTCTCTCTCTGTATTTGGTTTTTATAGCAATCATGCTTGAAAAGCTAATCTCACACAGATATGTAGTGGAAAATGGGAGCAATGTCAAAATAGCTTTGTTTGCCAGAAGGGGGAACTCCTTAGCAGTATCCAACCAAAAACTGTCCAAAGGTAGATCAGCAAATCTTAGCTTGAAACCACGATTTTGTCTCAGTTCAGTTAGTTCCTCCTGCTCCTGTAAAGTCATGTCCTTTCCACCAACTGATGCTGAGCTATAAGGGTCTCTAACCCAGTCAAGGCATTCAGTGGAAACTGAAGAGAAATAAAATGACAACTTCTCAAGAGTTTTTAAATGTTTAACTATTATCTCACACAGTGCAGCAGTGTGAACACCTTGCCATTGCTTGGTGAGTGTGAACATTTCAAGATTGCCACTTTCCACGTGTTGATGCCAGAGTTGCACCTTTGAACGGAATCCATTTATTTTATCTGTACTTGTAAGCAGGTTTTCACTTCGGCCTTGCATTCGTGTGTTCAGTTCATTCAGATGATAAAATATATCTGCCAGGTATGCCAGCCTTGCACACCACTCATCACTTGCAAGCTGCTTTGCGTAATCTGACCTCTCATTTGTCAGAAACACTTTAAATTCCTCCCGCAGCTCATACACACGAACCAAGACCTTGTCACGCGACAACTACCGGACCTCCGTATGAAACAGCAAGGTTTTATGCTTCGCTCCCATCTCCTCACACAAAGCTGCAAATATGCGACTTTTCACGGGTCGTGACTTTACAAAGTTTACCATGCACACAACATCATCCAACACATGAACTAGGACTGCTGGTAAAGTCTTGGCTACGAGGGCCTCGCGGTGTAAAAAACAATGCGTAACAATCACATCTGGATTTCTTTCCTTCACTCTGCTTACAAAGCCTTTGGTGCGCCCGACCATGGCTGCAGCTCCATCGGTGCAGACACTTATAGCACTGTTAGCTAGCTTTTCACCACACGCCACGGACAGTGGAGTTGGTTTGTTTGCATCTCCAGTGAAAGTAAATCCAACTGAAATATAGCTTTCGCTATATTGCCTTGCGCCAGAGAATTTGCTTGCGCTAACCATCTTTGCTTTCTTTTGACCCCCACTCATACTTGGGCTCTCATCTGGATCCAAATTTTGTTCAGAGTCTAGTTCTTTCCTTTTCAAAAACTTGTCCATCACTGCAGTATCTCACTGTCACTCAGGACTTACTGCGCTTGTCTCCTCCAGATAGCCGCTGTCCGTCACACTCAGCACTCTTCTGATCGATCCCCGATGAGCCGGCGGATGACAGCTCCAGATGACAGCTCTGTAAAACTAAACAAGCCAGACCAGCACAGATCAATCCTACACCGTCAATCCTAACAGAAACCCATGTCTTTCAAACACACAGAACACAGAAAACACCTTCACCTAGTATGGAATATGTCATCACAAACTAACCCCTCACCCTTTTACAAAACTGTAGTGTGGATTTTAGCCACAGTGGTAACAGCCCTGACACTCATAGAATTCTGAGCATCAGAGCTGCTACCACCACGGCTGGCGCTAAAAAACGCTCCACAGTTTTGTAAAAGGGGGGATAAAATAGAAATACACAGTTTCAACGCTGTAGCTCAGAGGTGCCCAAACTTTTTGAGCTTGTGAGCTACTTTAAAATGACCAAGTCAAAATGATCTACCAATAATAAAATTAAAAAGCACAAAGCACACTATACGCTGAGAAAATGTTAATTATCATTCCTATTCTGGGTTTTTTTCAAAGAGGTCAAGGCAGATGACTCTATGCATTGTCACCTCAGTAACAACCATACAAAAATAGACAAATATACCCTCCATCCTTTTTATTAAACCACAATATCAGTTTTTAGCGCAGGGAGCTGCGCTGAATGCCCAGCGCTGCTCTTGACGCTCATAGGCTCCCTGCGCTAAAAACCACTATTGCGGTTTAGTAAAAGGTGACCATATTGTAAAATATAGACAGCAGATATAAATTCAGAACTGTGCATAGTAAGTGAAGGGAAGTTTTCATCTCTGGGAATTTACCCAGTTAACTATTAAGTTATTTGGGCAAATTCCTTTGAAAACTGTGGTAATACTCTCTGCAACTACAAGTAGCAGCAAAAGAATTTTAACCTCCATAAAGGGTGCACGTCTCAAGCAATTGGTATCGGAGCCCACCAGGAACCAGGCAATACTAGACCTAGTACTCACCAACGGAGATAGCGTCTCGGAAGTCTCAGTAGGTGATACACTGGCCTCCAGCGACCATAATATGGTATGGCTCAACCTCGAGAAGGGTTTCCCTAAGTCACACCCAGCAACGAGGGTTCTCAACTTTAGAGGCACAGACTTCAACCGCATGGGAGAATTTATCCATCAAGAGCTATATAAACAGGTAAAAGCTGACAATGTGGAGGATATGTGGTCGACTCTAAAGTCCATCCTACATGAAGCGACAACCCGCTACATAAGAACAGTAAGTAAACGCAGGAGAAACAAAAAACCCCAATGGTTCAGCAAAGATATTTCAGACCTAGTTAAAAAGAAAAAAGAAGCATATATTGCCTACAAACATTTAGGAAAACAGGAGGTGAAAGAGGACTATCTAGACAGATCCAGAGCTGTCAAAAAAGCAGTCAGAGAGGCCAAAATCCAAATGGAGGAAAATCTAGCACAGAACATTAAGAAAGGAGATAAATCTTTCTTTAGCTATATTAGTGACAGGAAAAGAAACAAAGATAGAAACATAGAAACATGACGGCAGAAAAGGGCTATAGCCCATCAAGTCTGCCCACTCTACTGACCCACCCCATCAAGTCTGAGTACTAATGACCTAGTTCCTTAACTCGACCCTCGTAAGGATCCTACTAGGGCATCCCATTTATTCTTAAAGTCAATCACACTGGTGGCCTTGATCACCTGCTCTGGAAGCTTGTTCCAGTGATCTACAACCCTTTCTGTGAAGAAATACTTCCTTATGTCACTATCGAATTTCCCTCCTCTGAGTTTGAACGGATGCCCCCTTGTGACCGAGGGTCCCATGAGAAAGAAGATGTCTTCTTCCACCTCGACACGTCCCGTGATGTATTTAAATGTCTCAATCATGTCCCCCCTCTCCCTGCGCTCCTCTAGAGTGTAGAGCTGCAATTTGTTTAGTCTTTCTTCGTACGAGAGACCCTTGAGCCCTTGGGATTGTACGCCTGAAGCAATCGGACGGTAACTTTGCAGAATCGGATTCTGCCAAGGCAGAACTACTAAACAAATATTTCTGTTCAGTCTTCACATGTGAGGCACCGGGAGACGGTCCACAGCTTCAGACGGGAGATAACCAGAAACACCCGTTTCAGGATTTCGAATTTACGCCAGATAGCGTCTACAGCGAACTATCAAGACTCAAAGTGAACAAAGCCATGGAACCAGACAACCTACACCCCAGGGTACTCAGGGAGTTATGTGAAGTCCTGGCGGAACCATTATCTGTGCTTTTCAATCTTTCCCTACGCACAGGAAGAGTCCCCTTGGACTGGAAAACCGCCAACGTAATCCCACTCCACAAAAAGGGCAGCAAGACAGAGACAGCAAACTACAGGCCAGTGAGTCTCACGTCTATAGTATGTAAAGTCATGGAAACACTGATCAAACGGAATCTTGACACAATCCTAGATGAGGAAAATCTACGTGATCCCCACCAACACGGGTTCACCCAGGGTAGATCATGCCAATCCAATCTTATTAGCTTTTTTGACTGGGTTACTAGACAACTGGATGCCGGGGAGGCACTGGACGTGGTGTATTTGGACTTCAGTAAAGCATTTGATAGCGTCCCACACCGAAGGTTATTGAACAAGCTGAAATCAATGGGCTTGGGAGACACTCTAACTAAATGGGTTGGGGACTGGCTGAGCGGTAGAGTACAGAGGGTGGTTTCTATGTTTCTACTGCCTCCACTTTGCTAAATTTAAAATAAAATCATTTTTCCTACCTTGTCTGGTGATTTCTGGTTGCACTTTCTTCTTCTGACTGTGCATCCAATCTTTCTTCCCTTCTATCAGCCTGTATGCTTTCTCTCCTCCACACCTCATTCCCTCCCCCAACTTTTTCTTCCTCTCTCCCTGACCTTTCTTTCTTTTTTTCTGTTTCTCTTCTTTCCTTCTGTTTCCCTGCCTGCCCCCTTTCTTTCTTTCTCCCTGCCGTTCCCCAAGCCACTGCCGCTGCCATCGGGGAACAGGACCCACCAATGGATAACAGGCCCCAAAGCCGACGCCGACGCATGCTCTCCCTGACGTCAATTCTGCAATCGGAGAGGACGTTCCGCCCAGCCAGGCAGCGATTGGCTGGCCCGAACTTCCTCTCCGACTGCAGAATTGACGTCGGGGAGAAGAAGACTTATCGGCTCGATAGATTAGATCGCCAAGACAAAGTGAGTCCTGGGTGATCGACTCACTTTGCCTTGGCGAGCTACTGGCGCCCCTGCCTTAGAACACTGCCTAGGACCCTGGGGGAGCCCGGGCTCCCTGTCAGCTCCGGGCCCCTGAATGCAGGACTGGTAGTACTGCCCTGATGGCGGCCCTGCGGCACACCAGGCAACATCTCGCGGCACACTAGTGTGCCACGGAACAGCGGTTGAAAAACGCTGCAGCTGTGGGGATGAAAATGAAAAAAAAAGGAAAGATGCCAGACCTCCGGGGAGGGAAGAACAGAAGGGGGAGGACAGAGATGGATGTTTAGCACTGAGAAAGAAGAAAACAACAAATGGGCAGGAGTCCCTGGCATGCGAGTCATCAGAAGACGCTTGTCGCAGAGCCTGGGACCAACATGATTTGAAGAATGACCAGACATCAAAAAGTAGAAAAAATAATTTTAGTTTCTGTTTTGTGATTACAATGTGTCAGATTTGAAGTGTGTATCCTGCCAGAGCTGGTATTAGACCGTGAACGTGAGCAACAATTTAACAGAGAGGAAAATTATTTTTTGTTTACACCACAGCGCCAGTGTGGCTAGTAGAGGGCAAAGGGGTGAAGAGACTATAAAATAAACCCACCAGGATGTTTAAAAAGAACACCCAATTGCGCAGGAAAATCGATTCAATAGGCTGAATCAAATCTAAATTTTTTCCCCTGAATCAGACAGCACTAGTACCCACTGGGAATGGTATATCAGCTACAGACAGAAGTCTGTGTATTCAATGCAGGCAAAGCTAAAGAAATGTGCAGAGCACAAGAATCCCGAGGAAAAAAAGACTAAAACACTTAATAAAATATGGGGAGTAGAATGAACACATTCATGCAGGCACGTGTGCAAAAGGAACAAACTGTAGGTGGAGCTAAGGAGCCGAAAAAGCACAGAGAAAAATCCAAACTGGATTCCTTCTGCAGATGGCATGCTGCCAGGGGGACACTACCCACTTGTCTAGAATGCGTCACCTATTGCACTGGATATCGTTATTTATACTTTAATAAAGAGATTTTAGATATAATATGATTTCTTCAAGGCTTGTGCAGCTAGAGACAGAGCCCACAGGCACAAGGACAAACTTCATCTCTGTGCCATTCTCTACTTTGAGCCTTACAGTTTTACTTTGATTGTGATTTTGCTATAGGGGACAGGGGAGATATGATTCAGACATTCAAATACTTGAAGGGTATTAATGTAGAACAAAATCTTTTCCAGAGAAAGGAAAATGGTAAAACCAGAGGACATAATTTGAGGTTGAGGGATGGTAGATTCAGGGGCAATGTTAGGAAGTTCTACTTTACGGAGAGGGTGGTGGATGCCTGGAATGCGCTCCCGAGAGAGGTGGTGGAGAGTAAAACTGTGACTGAGTTCAAAGAAGAGTGGGATGAACACAGAGGATCTAGAATCAGAAAATAATATTAAATATTGAACTAAGGCCAGTACTGGGCAGACATGCACGGTCTGTGTCTGTGTATGGCCGTTTGGTGGGGGATGGGCTGGGGAGGGCTTCAGTGGCTGGGAGGGTGTAGATGGGCTGAAGTAGGTTTTAACAGAGACTTTGGAATCCAAGCACAGTACCGGGTAGAGCTTTGGATTCTTGCCCAGAAATAGCTAAGAAAAAAATAAAAAAATTTATATTGAATCAGGTTGGGCAGCCTGGATGGACCATTCGGGTCTTTATCTGCTGTCATCTACTATGTTACTATAGAGGTCCTTAAATACTTCCTGGTACTCACCAGAGCTATAGCATTTTGATAATCAACATATAATGGCTTTAAGTTTCATTCCAACTCTAATATAAGCCTTAAGTTTATGAACCCTCTATAAATCAGGACCACTGTATTATTTTTTGTGTTTCAGTATCGTTGCCCTAATTTAAAAACGTCAATAATTACTTAAGTATTTGCGCGGCTTAATCTAGGCCCTTATAGATAGAATGCCACTAAACAGCAGATTTGTGCAGCTTTTGTAAGTTAGAAGACAGGATTCCCCCCCCCCCCAGGTAAAGCCTACATATTCTCTACCAGGGCCGATCACAAGATAAAAACACTGTATAACCAAAGCAGTCAATCTCTGCGCAAGCGCCAAGCATCCCCCTCCCCCACTATTTCCTCCTTAGACTCCGACTGGGAGACGAGTACTCTTCCTAACCAGTTAACAGTATAACTACTGCTTATTAATACACACATCTTTCAGAGTCGGCCCTTTATACATAAAACTCGGGCTTGTTTGTCCGCCTTCCTCTCCCTCCCACCTTTCAATGGCACGAACCCCCTAAAAGCACAAAGATTGTTACCCTACGGCGCTTCCTAAACCTCACGGGATGAGTTTAAATTCTTTAAGAGTACACAGAAACAACCCTCATAAAGCTACAAATTGTTCCTCGGTACCTTCCCTTTAAACAACAGCAACAACAAAAAAAATAAAATATAACAGAACAACAGGGCGCCATTTCACCCGCCTACGCGCTCTAAAGATACGCTTTTGCCGCTTTCGGCGGAGCAGCCATTTTGAATTTACTACCCAGAAGTCGCCTAGCGGCTTTTTTAAATTTAGAGAAGCGACATCTTAACGTTGGTGGAAAAGGGTGGGGGAAGGAAGGAGAAAGAAAACGACTCAACGGCCACTAACCCAGCTCGTGCTTCTACTCTTTCAGCACTTCAGTCTGTTTGAAGAAAAAAAAAAAAAGTCAGAGAAGACGTTTTACGTCCGCTGTCAATAAACCCCCCTCCCCCTTTCTCACCGTATCGCTTCTCCGCCCCATACTCACCGTTACCGGACGAGCGTCTGAGGAACACGGAAGCATACAAGCTCCGCCACTCAGCCACCGCTCTTTCTCCTGCGAGTAGCCCGCTCTACTCCAGAGAACCGATGGCTAGAGGGCGGGCCTTGCGCTTGATTGACACCGCCGAACTCGCTGATTTGTCAGAGCCCACAAAAGGTTGCCATGGATTCCAGCAACCCTCGCCCTCTGATTGGCGCAACTGAGTTTTGAGGCAGCGGACCTGCATTTGAAAAGGTTTGGGCTCAGGCTGGGGTTCATATGTTGGTTCTCGGGTAGGAACAGTTTATGGTTAGTCTTTTGTTGTAAATAATGTAGAGAAGTTTTTTGACTGATAGACTGACCTAAGTGTGCATCTTATTGTCATGTTCCACTCTGTGATTATCTAAGGAATCATCGTTTTTAATGTCTGCCTTTATGTTGAGGTATAGTTTGAAGAAGATTATTTGGTTTCCCTAGTTCTTTTGTGTCCCTAATATTTCAAAATTCATACTAGAGTTCTCTGAATGTATTGTCACTTGATTAGGTAAAACTATTTTCTGTGCTAGATAAGTCTGTATATTATAAAGAGGAAAAGTATTCTACCATATGAAACTTAGGTGGAGGGGAGAATCTAGCAGATTCACATACCAACTGGGAGTTCTAAAGCTTTAGTAGAAGAAAGTAATATTGGAATATAATTATATTTATTTTCCATAGTACAGTTCTAGAGTCAACAGACTTCACCCCTATTATACTTGGTTTGGTATAAAAAGCCGTGGGGACCCCCTTTGGGACCTGGTATGCAGAAGTCTTTTTGACTATTATCATGTGAGAAAAATGTTACCAGTCATGAACCTGGTGTAATTGTGGGCGCCCAAATGTGGCAAGGATGCATTACTATTAAGTTGTGTGTGTGTAATTGGTAGCACTTCACATGCTCTATTGCAGTGTTTCCCAACCCTGTCCTGGAGGACCACCAGCCAGTCGGGTTTTTGGGATAACCCTGATGAATATGCATGAGAGAGATTTGCATATAATGGAGATGACAGGCATGCAAATCTGCTCTATGCATATTCATTAGGGTTATCCTGAAAACCTGACTGGCTGGTGGTCCTCCAGTACAGGGGTTGGGAACCGCTGCTCTATTGTACTAGGCGTTACCATATTTGTGAAGTGCAACAAATTGTCCCCACCCAGCCCTGCCTCCCAACAGTCCTGTCTAACCATAGCCACCTTTCACCCCTCAGTCCCCATTCCCATTCTCTGTACCCTTTTGGTGGTCTCTCTCCCTCCCAAATGGGTGCTTCTGTCTCTTCAAACCCCGCCTCCCACAGGTGTTCCTCCCTCCCTCCAACTCCCCCCCCCCGGTGGGTGCTTCTTTCTCTCTCTCCCTCCCCCCCCCGGGTGCTTCTCTCTCTTCCCCCCAGCAGAATTCAGTGGTGCAGACTTTCTGTTGCCCCAGCCCACAATTGGGTACCTGTCTCCCACCTACCTCTTCCACTGAATATTTTATATTCAGGCTGGCAGCAGCTACGAGGTGATCCTGCTGCCATCAGCCTGCCCCAGAAGCTATCATTCTGCAGTGACTTCCTGTTCCTTCGTAGGCAGGACAGCTGCAGAATGAAGGCTTCCAGGGCAGGCTGATGGCAGCAGGCTTATCTCGCTGCTGCTGTCAGCTGGCCTGAAGATAAAATATACAAAACCAACTTTCTAGATGTCTTGCTAGACTTCTTATCTGCAGTGCATTCAAAGTTATAGGGGTTTGTTGATAGCGTGTTATGGACTTACAGCAGGCTTGGATGTCTTGTGGCGATAAACATTTACCAAGACTTCCAGAATGCCATTTAAAGGTTCAGAGCTAGACCTGTTTTAAAAGCAAATAAGGGCCAAAAAGGTACTGAAACTGATCAGATGACACTAGAGAGATTACGGCATGAACCCCCCCCCCCCCCCAAGATCTGATTGAAACAGTACATACTTGTCTCTATAACAGCAGCACATATTCCAGTGCAATAGGTGAGACATTCTAGACTAGCGGCCTCTTTTACAAAGCCGCACTATTGGCTGCGCTGCGCTAACGGCTCCAAAGCCCATAGAGATTTAAATGGCTTCGGGGCTGTTGCTGTGCGGCTTTGTAAAAGAGGCAGTAGGGGTGCCCATGCTTTTTTAACTTGTGAGCTACTTTTAAAATGACCAAATCAAAATGATCTACCAACAATAAAAATTTTAAAAGCACAAAGCACCCTGTACGCAGAAAAAAATGTTAATTATATTTGGGGTTTTTTCAAAGAGATCAAGGCAGATGACTTTAAAATATTAAATGTTAACTCAGTAACAACTATAGAAAAATAGACAAATATAGTGCAAAATATAGACAGCAGATATAAATTTTCAAAACTGACACATTTTGATCACTGAATTGAAAATAAAATTATTTTTCCTACCTTTGTTATCTGGTGATTTCATGAGTCTCTGGTTTGCACTTCCTTCTGACTGTGCATCCAATATTTCTTTATTTCTTTCTGCATTCTGCCTCTCCTCCAGACCTTGTTCCATTCCCCAAACAACATCTCTCTCTGTCCCTCCAGGAGTCCAACTTTACTTCCTCTTTCATCCCTCATATCATGTTCTAATCTTTCTCTCTCTCTCTCTCTTTCTCTCTCTCTCTTTCTTTCTCTCTCTCTATCTCTCTAATTTTCCTCTTCCTTTCCCCATGTGCACCATCTCTTTCCCTCTCACTCAGACCCAACAATTGCCCCCCCCTCCCCCCGATGTCAATTCTGACATTGGAGAGAAGGTCCGGGCCAGCCAAGCAGCAATTGGCTGGCCTGGAATTTTCTCTCTGATGTCAAAATTGACATCAGGGGGAAGGCTTGTGGGCTGGTAGAGTGCAATTGCTGCATATGCCTTGCCCGGAGTTGCAGGGGATGATTGAATGGCGCTGTCGGGTGGTGGCGGGGAGAGATCCCAGGCAGCAGTGTTTTTAAGTTTTGTGGTCTCTCCACAATCGACTTGTAGATCACGATCGACGTGTTGGGCACTCCTGTTCTAGACCATAGGGTTATTTCCCCTTACTCGCATGGGTTGTAGAAGAGAACTATAAGTTTTCACTCCACCTCTCGGGTACATCACAGGCTAGCTTAGCTCCTCCCATCAGTCTTTCTCTTCTGCATGTGGTTGCAGTGTGTGTTCAGCTTTCTCCAATTTATTATTTTTAATTTGATATAGTTTTGTTCCCTTTCATGGTTCTTTTGCATTCTGTGAAAATTTAAAGTGCTGCCTGCTTGAGAATTCATAGACTTTGGTCTGTAGCTGACAGGCCGATCCCTGATCGCTTCAGGGTACCTGTTAGCCAGTCTGCTAGTCTTCCTTAGATATCAGGGCTGTCCCTGACCTTATCTCACTTCCTGTTAAGTGGGGGTGGGGGGGTGTCACGCGCAGACTATTCAGCACGCTTAGGGGGCTCAGCGGTGTTCCGCAGCGTGCCGGCTGCATTTTTGTACCTCCGCCTGTCTCCGTGCACAGTCAGTGGTCCACAGGGGTGGAGGCATTGTCAGACAGTGAAGTCTGACCGGCAGCCCGAATATCAGCTTGAGGACAGCTTTTCTAGCAGTGTGGCAGTGAATTCTCACTCTGGCTCTTAACAGGGGCTAGAGAGCAGGTGCAGCTTCTGTGTGCAGTGCTGCGAGTAAGAGGAGCTGACAGGCTTCAGCAACAATTTTCAAATTTTAATTTTGAGGGGTGTTCTTGAGTTTCTAGTGATCCATTGTGTTCCGCCACATGAAAAATCCATAAATTGCAATTTTCTAAGTGAATTTGTACTCTGGCTCTTAATAGCGGCTAGAGAGCAGCTGCAATTTTTGTGACATAAGAACAAAAGAATTGCCGCTGCTGGGTCAGACCAGTGGTCCATCATGCCCAGCCAGTGTTCTTCCCAGAAATTTTTTCCAGCCGGGTGGCACAAAAAAATAGTCGGACGGGGAAATTTGGTGGTGCAAATTTGGTGCTATGCAAATTACCCCTCCCTGCTTACGGTGAAGGAATAGGAGCAGGGAAGAGGATTGGCGCACGGCCTGGAATGCTATGAAAATTACCCCTCCCTGCTCACAGTGAAGGAGTAGGGTAGGGATGTCCAATCTTTTGTCTTCCCTGGGCCGCATTGGACGAAAAAAATTTTTTGGAGGCTGCACAAACACACTACCTGAGCAAAAAAAAAAAGGATGAGCAGGTCCCAAATTTGCAATCACTAATATAGAAGATGTACGTATCTAATAATAAACCTTCATTAAAGGGACACTGTGGAAAGGAACCCAAAAAAGCAGTAATGCTTACCCTGACTGAGTTCACCGCTGACAGTGGGAGCAGCCACAGGCTTCTGCATCCCCACTCTGATGAGCAGGGATGCACACTCCTGGTTTTCCCATTCACTTCTATTACAGCTATGGTGAGCCTCTTCAGAGGTGAGCCTCATCAGAGCGGGGATGCTGCATCAGCTGTCAGCGGCTCACGTGGAGGATTGTTCAGTCAGGGTAAATATTACTGCATTTTTGGTCCTCCCACTTTGAGCTTAGGCTCCCTCAAAATGAACATCTCCCCTGCTGTAGCTAGTAGGGATCCCCAAGTCTCACCAACTGACGGCCACCTCCCCTCCAACTTTCCAAGTTCTGCAGCTGGCAGCAATATTGCAGAGCTGCTGCCTTCCCTCCTCCATGCCCCCCTCCCACCTTGGCTTTCATGCATGCATGAAAGCAGTGGCAGCTTGAGGATATTGCCATTGGTTGCAAAGCTTGGAGATTTTGGGTTGCCAGACTGGAGGAAGATGTCTTCAGGTGGCAGGGCTTGGGAATCCACCAATAGCTCAAGTATTTGTAAATTGCACTCAGGCGGAGAGAAACTTTGGTGCCCATCCACTAATATTGGGCTCCAGTCCCTCCCCTAAATCAGCTGTATATGACTACACAACTGTACAAAAATAATTGTCATGCACATATCCCAAAGCTAACATATTCCAGTTAATAAATTCAAAATAAAACAATTTTTTCTACCTTGTCTGGATATTTTGTTTTACCATTATCTCGGTCCCAGTTTCTCTTTCTGCTTTTTGTCTATCTTCAACTAATTCTCTTTCCAGTGTCTGTTCATTTTTTTCTCTCCTCTTTTTCCATTTCCTCCTTATGCTTGTCTCCAACTTATTGATTTTTCCTTTTCAGCTTTCTTAACCTTTTTCTTTTTGCCTCTGTCCACTCAAATCTTGCCTTCTTCTCACCCTTCTTCTTTTTAAATGTTCAGCTACCTCTCAATTCTCCATCTTCTTTCAGTCCCTAGCTCTCCCATGTCCCATCTCACTCCTCTCCCAGCCTCCTATTTCCTGCTATTTACTCCCCATTACCACATTTCTACCACTGTACTCACTGCTCTCTTGCTCATCTTGTCATCTTGCTTTTGACCTCATCCACATGGCTCACCACTTTCAGAATCCTCCTCCCTCTCTCCACTGGTCAGGCTATAACTCCCTGTCCCTTTCTTTCCATCCCCTTTCTTATCCCAGCTCTCTTCCGTCCTGCCCTCTCATGGGTCCATCTCTCCTCCTCTATCCCCATGGTCCAACATTTTGCTCCCTCTGTTTTCTGTTTTTCTTCTTCCCTCCCACCTTGATGCTGAACAGTGAAATGGAGGGAAATAAAAAAGAGATGCTTCATTTCTCTGCCTTCCATCCACAGGCCTAAATTTTCTCCCTACCTCCCTTCCATCCAACTTCTCTCACTTTCTCTTTCCAACTGCCCCCACCTCATCTCTCCCCCTGCTTGCCTCCCTCCCCCAGGTCTACCATTTTTCCCTTTCTCTTCCCAACAGTTCTCCCTTCAAGTATCTCTTTCCCTCTTCCTGCAAACCACCCCAGGCCCAACTTCTCTCCCTTTAGACCAGGGGTAGGGAACTCCGGTCCTCGAGAGCCATATTCCAGTCAGGTTTTCAGGATTTCCCTAATGAATATGCATGAGATCTATTTGCATGCACTGCTTTCAATACATATTCATTGGGGAAATCCTGAAACCCGACTGGAATATGGCTCTCGAGGACCGGAGTTCCCTACCCCTCCTTTAGACCATTGCCCACCATCTCTCTCTCTCTCTCTGTCCTCTGTTTCTGGCCCCATAAGCTCTCCCCCCCCCACGCTCAATCTAGCACTTCTTTTAATACCCTCCCCCTCTGTACTTTATATATTTAAAAAAAAAAAACAAAAAACAGTCCAGGAGGCTTCCTTGGCCCAGCATTTTCTCCCCATCCTCTCCGTGCCCATGCATCTCTACCTCACTCCTCTCCCACCACCATGTCCAATAATTCTTTCTCTCCTTCCCTCCCCTCTCTGCCCAACAGTTCTCCTCTTTCTTCATCTCTCCATATGCACCATCTCTTTCCCTCTCTCAGACACTCAATTCTCCCTTTATCCCAGGACAAGCAGGCAGCATATTCTCTACATGTGGGTGACATCATCCATGGAGCTCCGTCGTGGACAGCGTTTCAAGCAAACTTGATTGAAGATCTCAAGTTTGCAAGCACTGCCCACGCATGCGTGCCTTCCTGCTCCACTAGAGGGCGCATCCACTTCTCGTGGTCTTCAGTTCTTAGTTTTCCACGGAGCCAGAAAGCCCTGTCTCTCTTCTCTGCGTTCTCCAAGTGCCTTTCTAGCACCGCGGCTTCTTTATTTTCTTCGGGAGTCGCTGTGCGGTTTGTTGTTTATCTTTTTTCCATGTTCGTACAAATTTTTTGTTTTGCTTCGGCGACCGGGGGCTTCCGGTTCGCTGTGGCCGCCTGGCCTCGTGTGGCCACGGCCATATTTTTGACTTATGTCCCGGCCTCTCACCGGGTTTAAAAAGTGTTCCTAGTGCGGTCGGGTTATTTCAATCACAGACCCGCACCGCTGGTGTATTCTCTGCCTCGGAGCGGACCACCCGACGGACTCCTGTCCTCGCTGTGCCACTCTCCAACCTCGGGCTCTTCACCGCTGCAGGGCCCGGATTGAGGAGCTCTTTGCTATGGAGACCACTCCTGCTTCGACCCCGGTCTCGGCCCTGGCCTCGACCCCGGCCCCGGCCTTGACGTCGGCCTCGAAGACCTCGGCACCGGGCAGGTCTCCCTCGACCTCAAAGGCCTCGGCCTCGAAGACGGCTCCGGGTAAGTCCCCCTCTTTCTTCTTCAGGTTCAGTGCAGCTACCGAAGAAGCCTTCCTTGGAGTCTCTGGCCATCCAGGCGATGAGTGTAGTCCCGCAGGCCTCGACGAGACCGACCTCGAAGTCCTCCAAGCGTGCTTCCACCATACGGGAATACTCTTCCTCGAGGTCGCCCCTGGTGAAACGCACTGCTGCACCTACTCGACCTTCCATGGTCATGGTGCTGATGTTTGAGGAGGTGTTGAAGGCGATCATTTCCTCGGAGCTCTCCTCGACGTTGGCTCACCTTGCGCCGGCCTCGACCTCGTGCGCTGTTGACCAGCCTGAGCACCCTGTTGAGGTTCCTCGGGAACGGGTGCGCCGGTCTCGGTGGCTCTCATCGTCGGATTCCTCACCTCTTCCCTCGAGGCACGCTTCTCCCTCGGATCAACCTCGATCGAGGCATCCATCGAGGCGTTTCGCGAAGCATCCCCGGGTATCCCCCTCGAGGTGGGGTAGGTCCCCGTGTCCTCGCACTACCGGGTCCATTAAAGCTTTGGACCTTACTTTGTCCAACCCGAGTCTGCTGCGCTCTCCTGTTCGCGAGGCGCCGACCTCGGGGGATCCGGCCTCCTTCTCGAGGGGTTACGGAGCCTCAAGGGCCCAGAACCCAGGGTCCTCACCCCAGGGTACCTCCAAATGCAGGTTTTCGTCGACTCCCTCCCCCCCCCCCCCGCTCCTTTAGTGGGGCTTCTTCGGCGACTCGGAAGGTGGATTCCGATGTCCCTCCGCAGTATTCCAGGGAGGCTTCCCCTTCCTTATCTGCTGCCTTGCGGTCTCGCTCGACCACCCGACAAGGGAGCCAATCTGAGAGCAGATCTTCTTCTTCACCCGTTTTGTTCTGGATATGGGGAAGGCATAGAACTTGGACCTCCAGTCGGATTCCAAGTATACTAAGGAGTATTTGGAGGAGTTGGAGCTTCCCTATTCTCCCCGTGAATCCCTGCGGCTTCCCTTGAACCCGGTGTTGCAACAGACTTTATTTCGCAACTTGGAGACCCCGTATGCAATTCCTGCTATTCCATCTAAAATGGAATCTTGATACCGTATGGTGCCCTGTAAGGGTTTTGAAAAGGCTCAGCTTTCCCACCAGTCTTTGGTGGTGGAGTCTACCCTTAAGAAGTCTCATCCCTCCAAGGTGTATGCGGCTGTCCCGACGGGCAGAGAGGGCCGGACTCTGGACAAATTTGGGAGACGCCTTTATCAGAACTCTATGATGGCGAACAGAGTTCTGAATTCCAGCTTTACCTTTACATCCTATCTCAAGTGGTGTATTAAGGCTCTTCCCTCTTTCGAGGTGGATTTGCCTACCGAGCGCCAGGCGGATTTTCGCCGATTTGTGGATATTCTAGCGCAGCTGCGGCTGTACATGTTCCAGGCCTCCTATGATGCGTTTGAATTGTCATCTAGGGTCTCGGCCTTTGCAGTCGCCATGCGGCGCCTGGCGTGGCTCCGCATCGTTGATATGGATCTGAACCTTCAGGACCGGTTGGCCAACCTTCCCTGCCTCGGGATCCAGATGTTCGATGATTCCATTGAGGCCGCTACTAAGCGTCTCTCGGAACATGAACGCTCCTTTGCTTCCTTGGTCCAACCTAAGGCGAAGCCCGCTCTGCCCAAGTCCTACCGCCCTCCTCCGTGGCGATACCCGCAAAAGTCTACGCCTGCCTTTTCTCGCCCTCCTCCTCGGAGGCCGCAACAACAGCGGGCCCCTCCTAAACCTCCTACTCCTACGGCGACCACACCCTCGCCGTCCTTTTGACTCGCCGGGCGGGCAGAGGCTGGCCTCCCCCACCCTGGCAGTTTCCCCTTTGCCTATAGGGGGACGTCTGCGCACCTTTGTGCATCTTTGGGAGGAGATTACTTTGGACTCTTTGGTCCTCTCCGTCATGGGGAGGCTACTCCCTCAACTTCCGTACTCTTCCACCGGACAGGCCTCCGAGAGAGTCGCTTACGGAAGGAGATCAGCTGCCTCTGCTACTTCAGGCAGCACATGCCCTTCTTCATCTGCAGGTGGTGTAACCGGTTCCCCCTTGTCAACAGGGCTTGGGAGTGTATTCCAGGTTCTTCCTGGTTCCCAAAAAGACCGGAGACCTTTGTCCTATCCTGGATCTCCGAAAGTTGAACAAGTTCTTGGTTCGGGAGAAGTTCCGCATGCTTTCACTTCCCATCTTTTATCCTTTGATGGATAAAAGGGGGACTGGTTGTGTTCCCTGGATCTGAAGGAAGCCTACACTCACGTTCCGATCCATCTGGCTTCCCAACGGTTTCTCCGCTTTCAGGTGGGGAACCTTCACATGCAGTATCGGGTCCTCCCGTTCGGGCTCGCTTCCTCCCCATGAGTCTTTACGAAGTGCCTCGTGGTGGTGGCGGCTGCCCTACGGTCGCGGGGCCTTCAGGTTTCCCCGTACCTCGACGACTGGCTTATCAAGGCCCCGTTGACGGAGGGGGTTATTTCAGCGACCCGTCAGACTATTACCTTCCTCCACGGTCTGGGGTTCGAGATCAACTTCCCCAAGTCCCAGATGTGCCCCTCTCAGTCCCTGCAGTTCATCGGGCAGTGCTGGACACGGTCCACCTCCAGTCCTTCTTGCCTCCATCGTGGCAAATCGTTCTCCTGCGGCTGAGTCAGCTGGTGCTTCAGAGATCATCGATTTCGGCCAGGCAGATGATGATCCTTCTGGGTCATATGGCCTCCCACCGTTCACGTCACGCCGTTTGCCAGGTTGCACCTGCGTGTTCCTCAGTGGACCCTGGCGTTTCAGTGGCAGCAGGATCGGGAGCCTGCTTCCAAACTCGTTGCGGTGACTCTCTCCTTGAAACGCTCGCTCCTTTAGTGGACCAACTCGTCCAATCTGTCCAGAGGTTTGCTTTTTCTCACGCCCCCACATCAGAAGGTTCTGAATACAGACTCCTCGGCGTACACTTGGGGTGCGCACCTCGACGGCCTTCGGTCTCAGGGTCTGTGGTCGAGTGCGGAATGTCGCTGCCACATCAACATTCTGGAGCTCCGGGCCATTTACTGCACCGTGGTGGCCTTTCGTCATTTGCTGGTAGGATTGCGTCGTCCTGGTGCATACGGACAACCAGGTGGCGATGTATTACGTGAACAAGCAAGGGGAGACGGGTTCCCTATCGCTCTGCAGGGAGGCCCTTCGACTTTGACGGTGTGCGCTGCGTCACAACATCTTTCTTCGGCCGGTGTATATCCAGGGCGAGCAGAATTGTCTGGCGGACAAGTTGAGTCGCCTTCTTCAGCTGCACGAATGGTCGCTCCATTCTCAGACTCCACAGGTTGATCTGTTCGCTTCACCCCTCAATCACAAGTTGCCTCGCTACTGCTCGAGGATGTTCTCCCGGGATCATCTCGAGGCGAATGCTTTCCTTCTCGATTGGATGGGCGGGTTCCTCTATGCGTTCCCACTCTTTCCGCTGATTCTCAGGACTCTGGTACACCTCAATTCGGTCCGCGTCACCATGATCTTGATTGCTCCTCGGTGGCCCCAGCAACTGTGGTTTTCCCTGCTCCTCCAGCTCAGTGTCAGGGAGCCTCTGCTTCTGCCTGTGTTTCCTTCTCTGCTGTCTCAGAGTCGGGGTTCGCTGTTGCATCCCAATCTGCAGTCTCTACACTTAACAGCTTGGTTCCTCTCCACATGTCTTCCGCCTTAGACTTTTCTCAGTCGGTGAGGGATGTTCTGGAGGCCTCTTGGAAGAGCTCCACGCGTCAATGTTATTCCCAAAAATGGTCCAGATTTGCTGTGTGGTGTGCTGAGCACTGCATGGAACCACTCTCTGCTTCCTTGCCGTCAGTGCTAGAATATCTGTTACACCTGTCTCGGTCTGGCCTCAAATCGACATCTATTCGAGTCCACCTCAGTGCGATTGCTGCCTTTCATCGGCCGCTTGATGGGAAGCCGCTTTCCGTCCATCCGACGGTTTCCCGCTTTATGAAGGGTCTCTTCAATGTTCATTCTCCTCTCAAGCCCCCTCCGGTGGTTTGGGATCTGAATGTGGTTCTGGCTCTATTGATGAAACCTCTGTTTGAACCCATTGATAAGGCTCATCTGAAGTTCCTCACCTGGAAGGTGATTTTCCTGACTGCTCTCACGTCTGCTCGCAGAGTCAGTGAGCTGCAGGCTCTGGTTGCGGACCCGCCTTTTACTGTATTCCATCATGACAAGGTGGTCCTCCGTATTCATCCAAAGTTCTTGCCCAAGGTTGTTTCGGACTTTCATATCAATCAGTCCATTGTTCTTCTGGTGTTTTTTCTGAAGCCCCACTCTCATCCTGGGGAGGTGGCGCTTCACACTCTTGATTGTAAGTTTCAAGTTTTATTACCATTTGATGAATCGCTTATACAAACTTTCTAAGCGATGAACAACTTAAAAAACCATTAGTTAGTGGTCCCACAGATAATCGAGTATAAGAGACAACGTACATAATAAATAAACCGACTAACAATTTTTGCAGTCAGATTAAAGACAGACATGATCAAAGAGGGAAAGGGGGGAAAAGTTACAATTCATTTTATATTGAAAATTACATAAAAAGGAAAAAACAAGAGGGTTGATATCTGTAATAAAGTATGAAGGGTACAAAATAAAAACATATTAAGTATTAAAAGCATCTTGAAACAAAAAAGTTTTCAAAAGTTTTTTAAAAGAGATGAGATCTTTTTTATTTCTGATATAATGTTGGCCTTTTACCTGCGACGCACCGAGTCTCATCGGACGGCTCCTCAACTGTTCATCTCTTTTGATCCTAATCGATTGGGCCGTCCGGTTTCCAAGCGCACCTTATCCAACTGGTTAGCCGCTTGTATTTCTTTCTGCTACGCTCTGGCTGGTCTCTCGCTGCATGATCGAGTCACGGGACATAAGGTCCGAGCAATGGCGGCCTCTGTCACATTCCTCCGAGCCACGCCTATTGAGGAGATCTGCAAGGCTGCCACTTGGTCTTCGGTTCAAACCTTCACCTCTCACTACTGTCTGGATGCCTTTTCCAGGTGTGATGGCCAGTTTGGCCAGTCGGTTTTACGTAATCTGTTTTCATAAATTGCCAACTTTCCCTCCGTCCCTTTTTGGTTAGCTTGGAGGTCACCCGCATGTAGAGAATATGCTGCCTGCTTGTCCTGGGATAAAGCACAGTTACTTACCATAACAGGTGTTATCCAGGGACAGCAGACAGATATTCTCACAACCCTCCCACCTCCCCGAGGTTGGCTTCTTTGCTAGCTATCTGAACTGAAGACCACGAGGAGGGGATGCGCCCTCTAGTGGAGCAGGAAGGCACGCATGCGTGGGCAGTGCTAGCAAACTTGAGATCTTCAATCAAGTTTTCTTGAAACACTGTCTGAGACGGGGCTCCGTGGATGATGACACCCACATGTAGATAATATCTGCCTGCTGTCCCTGGATAACACCTGTTACGGTAAGTAACTGTGCTTACTGTTCCCTCCCCCTCACTCCCTCCATTCTTCAATCCTATGGCTCATGCGCCCTCCCTCCTTCCTTCATCATTTGTCCTAAGTTTCTGCTCCCTCCCTCTGCTGAACTGGATTAGAAACTGACTGTCTGACAGACGCCACAGGGTGGTGGTTAATGGAAGTCGCTCAGAGGAAGGAAAGGTGAGTAGTGGAGTCCCTCAGGGTTCGGTGTTTAGCACTTCGGCCTGCTAGAGTTACATTACATTACATTGCATTACATTACATTAGTGACTTCTATTCTGCCTATACCTTGCAGTTCAAGGCGGATTACAAAAGAGCTAACTGGACATTTCCAGTGACGTTACAATTGTTTTTTTGGTTACAGAAGAGGTGAGATAGCTGGATATTTCCAGGAGAACTTGCAAATTAGAAAGTAAGATGACTGGACAATTCTAGGTAATATTACAAATAAGGTTCCAAATAAGATTACAATTAAGAATGCTGGACATTTCTAGGGAGCATTACATATTAGGGATCTGTATTCTTGGTTGATATTTTGAGGAGAAAGAGATTACCAAAGTGGAGGCTTTGGGAGGGGAATTTATCAGAGAGGAGAGGGAAGAGGGGGAGGGTTAAGGTATCTGGATAAATTTTTTGAATAGTAGGGTTTTGATTTCTTTTCGAAATGTTTTGAGGTCGCCCGTTGCCGTCAGCAGATTGGAGATGGAGTGGTCAAATTTCGCTGTTAGCGTCGCAAGAAGGTTATCAAACATCTTCTTGCGCTGAGTGCCTTTGAGCGGAAGGTAGGCAAATGGGTTCAGGGTTCTTCTTCGTCTTGTGATGAGGGACTGATTTAGGCGGTTGTTTAGGTAGGAGGGGGCAGAGCCGTTTAATGCTTTGAATAATAGACAGTAGAATTTGAATTGAATTCGTGCTTGTATTGGTAGCCAGTGAGAGTTCCCGGTTTCATCTCCAGATACTCTGTATCTCTTTTTGTGTTGTATTTACAGTTTTTTGGATCATTGTGATCTTGGTGCTTTTTCTTATAAGAAAAAGCCCAGCATCTTCTCTGTCCTTCTATACCTCCCACCACTCAAAGACTTACATCTTCCCTGCCATTCCATACTCCTCCCCGCCCATACCTCCTATCAAGCCTGGCATCTTCCCTGCCCTTCCATACTACACCATTCCCTCATATAAAGCCTGGCATCTCCCCTGCCCTTTTCTGTACCCCATTCCACCTCTTCAAAGCCCAGAATCTCTCCTGCTTCTCTACATAACCATAGCCTTGCATCCATTCTGTTTTTCTGTACCTTTCTCACCCCTGCCTATTTTTATCTTCCTCCATAAAGCCCAGCATAAAGTATACTTTTTTTTTTTTTTTTTTTTTTGCTACCTTGGCACTTGCAATAGTGGAGACTGGAAAGGAGGCCTGAGTTGAACACTGGCACTAGCTGTGCCTGCAGGCCTTGGAAGAGGCTTCAGCATCTGGCTGCAACGAGCTCCTTGGCAAAACTTGCCATAGTTACCACTTATTCTGAGCTCTGTGACTTGAGGCCCTGTGATTTGGATTGGCACTGAAGGTCAGGCAGCAGGCCAGCAGAGTTTCAGGCTTTTCACTCTCAGTAGGTGCTTGCGGCAGCCAGAGCACCGAGGTTCTTGGAGTCACGTAGTAGGTGCTGGCACTCACAGGTCTCGGGGGCATTTCAGAGGAATTGGAGCCACAATGCATACACGCAGGCAGAAAAAGAACTGCTGAATTCAGCCAGCTGCCAAGGCTCATCTGATGTCATTAATAAGAGCAAACTTAATTTTCTCTAATAAATGGTGAATACAAATCAAGCACTTGGCAGCAGTGTTGGGGGGACCTGAGCTCCAATACAATACTACTGGCTGAGAATGCTACTGTGCAGCTAATTGGTGCCTAAGAAGAGAGGCACCAATTGGAGGGTCAGACAGGGTGGGCCTGAGCTGAAACTGGGTGGGCCTGTTGGGGAGCAGGTAAAAAATGTGTTAGTATACTGTACCAGTCCCAAAAAAGCCTTGATTACTTCTACTATTACTATTTAACATTTCTATAATGCTGATAGACATTCGCAGCATTGTACATCAATATATTTAAGAGACAGTCCCTGCTATGTAGAACTTACAATCTAATTAACAGACAACAGGACAAGTAGGATTCATACATACTTGAAGTAACATGTTACAATCAGAATTCTGGCAGATGAGTGGACAGTACCAAGTAAGTTTTCAGAAGTAACTATTCAAAAGACACTGCTCGTTGGATTCTGCCCTTTTTCAATGGATAAGCTGATGACATCACAACAGTGGAACTATTCAAATGCTCTTATATGTTTAAAGACCTGAGTGGAATGTCAGGATCAATGAAGGAACACCCACCAATGAAGGAAACCCCAGACACATGACCCCACCCTGTTCCCCTCTCCAGCCCCACCCAGTTTTGCCTCTAGCCCTACCCCTTCATTTCTCCACAAAGCCTCCTCTCTTTTTCTGGATGAGCTCCAGCCGTGTCTGGAGAGTCTGGAGCATGCGCAGATGTGTGTGACATCATCTGCGCCTGCTCAGGCCCTCCAGATGTGGCCGGAGCTTGTTGAGGCTTTCCAACCCCTCTCCCCCAGACAAACTGCCAGTTGTTGGAAAGTCCATCCGGGATCCTAGACAGAGGACATGTCTGGGTTTTCCCAAATGTCTGGTAACCCTACCTCTGTAGTAGGGATTGCTCTGGTTCTCCCTACTCTATTTTATGCAAGCAGTTGATACCAGGGGGGGAAAAAAATCTGTCATGAGATCTACTGAATTGCATATTGAGAGTATTCTCCTATACATCAGGGCCCTAGCATGTGTCTAGTTTGCTTATGCCTTAATCCTGCCCTGCTTAGCCATTCTTTCTATAACTGCTGCTTCCATTGCAAAGATCAACTGTGTTGCCAACCTCATTGCTTCCTCTCTTCCAACCTACTGATATTCCTTATTTTGCTGGGACTGGCCCTGAGTTGGATAGTAGCTTGCAGTGAGGGCAGGGATGAAACATACATGTGCTTATATATTCCATAGAAGCCCTGCCCTCTACTGGCATTGATGGGGAAGGCATTTCCTATGAGTGAACTGGCTCTGCTAGAGCTGCACAAGGGTGCAATAAAAGCCATAGAGGAAAATTTAGAATGGAAGAGAGAATGACCACCTACCCCTCAGTTCTCTTTCATCTGAGAAGAGGATAGCAAAACCTCAATCCATAATGTTACTACCTAAATGTAAGAACCATTTGCACATAAAATTGTTAGAATGCTAGCACTTATGAAGGTCAAATGTACACTTATGTGCTAAGGGCCATATTCTATATTTGATGACTAAAAATTTAGTGCCGAAAAGGAGGGCAGCACGGTTCTATAAAGTGCCTCCAAAATTAGGGGCAGTTTATAGAATCATGCTTAGTGCCCATTTGTGTGACAAACATTTAGGCGCACCCATTTAGGCCAATGAAAACCAGGCCTAAATATCTGCACCTAAGTTGGGCGTATTCTATATAAGAGTGCGCCTAACTTTTAGGAGCACCCGTGACCTGCCCATGCTCTTCCCCCCTAGCTGCTCCCCCTTTTGAGATTCACACACTAGAATTTACATGCGCCACTTTGTAGAATACGCTTAGAAAGTCGTGCCAATTAATTGTCAATTGCCAATTATCGGTGCTGAGTAGCTTGTTAAGCAATTAAGATACAAATGCAAATCAGCAATGCACATAAATAAATGCATAAATAAATTTAAGGTATTTATATACCGCCTATCAAAATTATCTAAGCGGTTATCAATCAGGCACTAAAGCATTACCCCTAGTGCAACTTTGGTCACACTATACAGAATCGGGTCCTATGTGCACACTCGGTGTTATCCTATAAATAATGCACACAACTTGCTTAGCGTTTTCACAGGGGAGGAGCCTGGGCAGGATTCAACATTTATATGTCTAATTGACAGAATTCTCTAAGTTACATATTAAAGTAGTGTGGTATGGCTCTGCCCTGTGCATTAAATGCAAAGCAGATGATGGGCATGCTCTGCATTTACTGCACCAGCTTTGCACTTAACCATGTGCTTGTTTACATAACCAATGCATGACAAATGCAAAACCTTACCAAACTTTACTAAAAGAGCTCCTAAATTAAACATTGGTGCTGTCACTTAGTATAATCACTGAGTATCAGCTCATATATAAATTTAAAATAAAGAATGAAAGCTAACCCCCCCTTTTTTTTTTTTTTTTTTTACAAAACCGCGATAACAGTTTTTAGCGTAGGCTGGCGTGCTGAATGCTCTGCCCTGCTCCCAACACTGATAAGAGTTCCTATCAGCATTAGGAGCAGCGCAGAGCATTCAGTACGCTGGCCTGCGCTAAAAACCGCTATCATGGTTTTGTAAAAGGGGGAGGGGGTAAGGTTGTCTTCCCAAATACCTGTATCATACCAGCAGCAGGTCAGAGAAATGGCTTTAAGGGCAATTAAAAAAAAAAACAGGAACCCCAAAACAACCCTTTACTTGAGTAATTAAGCAGTTATCTAGGTAAAAGTGGTGGTTGGAGATTGCTCTCCCTGCTATGTAGGAAAAGGTACATTCCTGCAGAGAGGTTGGGATAGGACTGCAGACAACACACGGTGATTTCATTTTAGAATTTTTTGTGCTTAATTTATGGAGCAAACTTTGCACCAAATTTTCAAAGGACCTTCTCCTTGCAGGCCCACATAAATGGAAAACTGACCCCCCTTAACATTTACCTTTTAAAAAAAAAATGCTGCTCTTGGTTTCTACTTACTGAGTATGACAGTGTATGGTGCCCTCTTTTGGAATTTAATATAATTGCTATAGGTCAAAAGGATTTCCATAGACTAAAATGCTGTGTAATTTAAATACTACTACTAATCATTAATGTTAAAAGTTTGTAAGTTCTTCATTGCTTATTGTTAACAAAGGAATTGAGTTGGTTTTATTTAGAAAGCAGTTAAGAGGGAAAATACCTTGTGATATTCTCTGTTTGAACTTAATTCTTATGTTTATATAAAAAGATATTAGGCTTGAATTTTTCTGTACACAAATATTCAGGCTGTATAACCAGTTAGGCCTTCCTGGGTGCTATCCTTATGCTCTTAATTAGGGTCCTGCAAAAGATGGGAAACAAAGAGGTGATTGCCTATGTGCCAAGTGTGTGGTGCAGTGGTTGGAGCTACAGCTTCGATACCCTGCGGTTATGGGTTCAAATCCCGCACTGCTCCTTGTGACCCCGGTCAAGTCACTTAATCCCCATTGCCCCAGGTACATTGGATAGAGTGTGAGCCCACTTGGACAGTTAGGGAAAAATGCTTGAGTACCTGAATAATTTGTAATCCGCATAGAATTGTAGGATATGCAGAATATAAATTAAAAAATATAAAATAAAAAAAAGATGTAGAGAGGGCATACCATCCTCTTGTTAATCTGTGAGCTTGCAAATCTGAAAGAGAAAGCGGAGTGGAAAGGAAACCATACTTGAGATGACATTAAGGCCCTCTTTTACAAAGGCGCGCTAAGCGTTGTAGCGTGGATTTAGCGTGTGCTGAATCAACGCGTGTGCTAAATGCTAACGCGTGCATAGGATAACATGCACGCGTTAAGCGTTTAGCACATGATAATATTTAGCACGTGCTAAAAAGCATAGCGCAACTTTGTAAAAGAAGGGGTATATCTAGCCCTAGGCCTATTCTCAATTCCTAATTCCTCCCCTTGTCTGGAGATTTCCCTGTGTTGATTTTTAATATTCTATACGGCCAAAAAACATCTTATCAGCTGGAATTAGTTTCCTTATTAGTAAATAGACCAGGATGTGCTTTAAGGATGCAGTATTATCTTCAATTTCCCTCCCTGAAATAAAGTAAATTATTTACTCAATGAAAGGCATCTTTTCATTAACAGGTCCCTTTAATTTGGGATGCCCTGCCTTTTTCAACTAAATCAGAAGCTTGTTACACTACTTTTTAGGAAGTTCTTAGAAACTTTTTTTTATTTAAGAAATTTTTATCTTGAAATTGATTATGAGGGAGTGCTGAAAAAGTTCTCGGCCCAGCCGTGGATAAGGTTCAATCAATGATCTGAAACAATGTCAAAACACAGAATTATTTTTCTGCAAATTGACACTTAACGAAATAAGATATCACTCTTTTTAGCTACAGTAGCAAATGCTCAGAATTTAGGAAGTTGGTTGGTTGGGCTGAGAACTTTTCAGCACCCTGTCGTAATTTTAACTTGATTTTTTTCTGGTAGTCACATCTATTGTGGTCTGCTATAAACTCCATAAGGGCTTTGGCAGAATACAAATGGTAATGTAATGTGTGTGTATGGTGAGTGATTGACTACCTGTCAAGGTAAAAAAAAAAAAAAAAAAAGAAGTGTTCTGATTAGTGTTGAACTGGAGTAGTTGTGCTTTGACTATGGAGATATGACACTGATAAGATGAAAGTATTGGTGAAGAGTGACAGTATAATTACAATTATTCTTTAGGGGGTCAGTAGATTTAAGAGGGTGGGTAAATAGTGTGGGCAGACTTGATGGGCTATGGCCCTTATCTGCCGTCAACTTTCTATGTTTCTATGTTTCTATGTTTCTATGGGTACTAATGTTAGTGCGCAAGTGTTTATAGAAAGTGAGATGTTGGAATGTATAGACCAAATCATATACCTGGGAAGCAGGATAACCAGTAATGAGAACTGGAAAAACAAAGGATGATTGGAACAGTGAGTAGTACTTTCACAAGTTTGATCACAATATGGAAGACCATGAGCATTAACATTGTAGCCAGCCACACTGTAAATACTGGATGTGTGCATGATGTCTACATTGCTGTAGGCCAGGGGTATCAAAGTCCCTCCTTGAGGGCCGCAATCCAGTTGGGTTTTCAGGATTTCTCCAATGAATATGCACGAGATCTATTAGCATGCAACAAAAGCATTGCATGCAAATAGATCTCATACATATTCATTGGGGAAATCCTGAAAACCCAACTGGATTGCGGCCGTCGAGGAGGGACTTTGACACCCCTGCTGTAGGCAAAGCCAAACTGCGGAGTTGACAGAAACAAAGTAGGCACAGATGTGGAAAATCAACCAAGCTTTATTGAACAGTGTTTCATGACACAAGAATTGTATATTTTTATCACAGAGGGTTGCTCTTCTGTCTACATTACTATGTGTATGTGAGTCGTGGACTCTTTTAAAAAAAATGGACACTATGAAACAACCCATTTGAAATGAAGTGTTAAGGAAAAGCAGAGTAAATTGGAGGAATAGGCCCTCTTTTACTAAGCCACGGTAGAGGTTTCTGCCGTGGCCCAAGTGCTAAATGTTTCAATGTTCAAATGAATTCTATGAATGTTGGAGCAGCGCTAGAGCATTTAGTAAAAAAAAAAAAAAAAAAGGGGGGGGGAGAGATAGTGAGCAAGAGTTGGAGAAAGGCACATGCACAGCAGAGATTAGTGTGAAACTAGTAGAATGTTTTGTACAGTAAGGTGTGGCACACAATTTAAGGGTATAAAGAACATTTTTAGTTAGGGTTAATATACTATATGCCTTTTTAATCTTGGATAAACAAATTTTTGCTTTTCCCTTCTTATGCTTTCTCTTTCTTGTGCCCTTGCTATTACTATGTTTAATACCTGTGCTATGTTTAGTAATTTTGCATTATTTTATTAACCAGAGGGTCTACTGGATGGAGCCACTGATGCAGGCTGAAACATTTTGGGCTGAAAGGACATTTGTACACAAAGAGATACTGGATGTTGGTCTGCTAAAATTGTATCTATTTTAATGTTTATATTTTCATGAGAATAAAGTTTTTTTTGCATTTGTGCTTTGGGGATATGAGAAGCAACAGAGAACTCAGAGAGAATTTGAACAGGGAAGTAACAGTTGTGAACACGATCAAAGTAAGGAAACATCTAATGTTTGGATACAGCTGTAGGATGGAAGACAGGTTAATAAAAACAGTGATGTATAGAAGAGACGAAAGAGTAAGAAGGCTGCTGGATGATGTCTGAGAGTGGAATGAACTGCGCATCCAACCTGAAATGCACATGATCAGGTCAGGAAATGACCTTGGGCAAGAACAGCTCCCTCCACAGGCTATAATGGAGTGCAATAATGATGATGACACAGGGTAATAGGCTAATAGATCATTTTTAGTAAGAATAAGTCTGAGAAATGATACTTTATGTAAATGTTTTTATGATAGTTTGTAAAAACAATTTTCACTATGCTTTATGATTTTGAGGTTACATCTAACTGATGACGATCTTTCTGTTTCATTTTTTTTCCTCTATTTCTCTCCTCTTCCTTTTTATGAACCTGTAATTAGGTTTAATCGCTCCTTCTTCCCACAATCCTCTGTCTTCTCCTTCACTTACTTATCTGCTTTCTATTTCCTACAGTTTCCTCCAGGGTTATAGAGTCATTAAAAATGTACTGACTTTGACTCCGGCTTCTAACAAAAAGCTCACATTATAATGGTATTATAGTACTTTGTGTGTCTAAGTGCTTTGAAAATGAGCCTCAATATATGGTAAATTTATCATTTTAAATACAGTATTTTTTTGTTCTGGATCTAAAGTACTTGTAAAAATTGAAAGTAGAAACAGTCATAGTAAATACATAACAGTGGAAAAATACATAGTAAATACATAGCAGATAAAGACCTGAACAGTCCATCCAGGTATTTACACACATTATAAATTCATAATTACATTAAATTATCTTTTTTTTCTTAGTTATTTCTGGGCTATTAACCGTAAAGTCCTCCCAATGCTGTCCTTAAGTTCCAGCTACTGGAGTTGCAATCAAAGCTTGCTCCTGCCTATCCAAACCATCCCTTTGTTTGTGGGATACAGACTATAGAGTCTACCCAGTACTGTCATCATGTTCCAAATTACTGTAGTTTCCATCTAAGTCCTCCCCAGCCCATTCTAAACTGAGTTGTCATATATGGGACACAGACTGTGCAAGTCTGCCTAGTACCGGCCTTAGTTCATCAATTTATACCATTTATTTTCTAATTATAGATCCTCTGTATTCATCCCACACTTTTTTGAATTCCATCACTGTTTTCCTTTGAGAGAGCATTCAAGGCATCAAACACCCTCTCTCTGAAAAATAATTTCCTAACAGTATTCCTAAGTCTATAGAGTCATAGGTTGGTGCACTGATTCCATAGCCTGCTTTTCTTTCCTCTTCTATTCCTACCCCTCTCTCATTCCTTCTCCAGCCTCCTATTCCCTGAATTTCACTCGCTTTCAAGTTTCCTATTTCCACCCTCTGTATTCACCACCTCCCCAGCTTCATGTGTGCCTGTCATCTTCTCACCCAACTCCATCCAGCTTCTTTCATCCCCTTACCATCTCCAGGCCCTTTCCTATGTCTTACTGCCTTATTCAGGCTTCCATTCCCAGTCTCTCACTTATTTTACCTTCTTTTATCCCTTGTGCTCTTTTTAGCCTTTTATTTTCCCCATTCCACAGCAGCCGCTGTCCCTACCTCTTCTTCCATATTTCCTTCTCTACTAATTCCTTCTCCAATATTTTTCTACCTTTTCTTCTATCTTAACCCCAGCAGCTATCTTTGCGCCTCTCCATCGTCACCTTCCCTTGCATATGCAGTTTCTTCCCCCTAACTATCTGCTGTCTTTCTCCTCCCACCACCAATACCTTCATCCTTTCCCCTGGATCAGGCCCATACCTGATCCCCAACTCTCCAATCTCCCACCTGTTGCCTTGTCACCCCGCAGCCCAGTTTTTCCATCCTCGGCATCAGATGGTTTCATTAGCCCCCTTCTCCTACCTGCCCAGTGCCACTCAATCAACTACAGAGAAGGGAACTGTCTTCACCCAAGTCACTTTGACTAACAGCACCACACGGGAGTTGAAAGTAGAGAGAGAAAGTACTTTATTGCATATGAAACAGGAAGTAGATTCTGTCTAAATTTAGCAGTGGTGTGGTGCCAGCAGCCAGAGCATCTTCAGTAAAGAAAGGAGCTTAGTGCTCTGCAGTTCATTTAGTGGCATCAGACAAGGCAGGTACTACAAAGGAGCAGCTGTCACAAATTTTGGTGGGGCCGGGGCTACCAGGCTGGGGCCAGGGACTAACGTCATTTCACTCCACAAGAAAGGCTCCAGGATGGAGATGGCAAACTACAGACCAGTGAGTCTCACATCAATAGTAAGCAAACTAATGGAAACTCTAATCAAACGCCAATTGGATAGGATCATGAACGAGGAGAATCTACAGGATCCCCACCAACATGGATTTACTAAGGGGAGATCCTGCCAATCCAACCTGATCAGCTTCTTTGACTGGGTGACGAGGAAGCTGGATGTTGGGGAGTCCCTGGACATCGTTTACCTGGACTTCAGCAAAGCATTTGATAGCATACCACACCGCAGGTTGCTGAGCAAGATGAGTTCTTTAGGATTGGGTGACACATTGACCAAATGGATTGGGAACTGGCTTGGAGGTAGGCTTCAGAGGGTAGTGGTGAACGGCACCTCCTCCAAAATGTCGGAGGTGATAAATGGAGTGCCACAGGGCTCCGTCCTGAGCCCGATCCTGTTCAACATCTATATAAGAGACTTGGCAGAAGGGCTCTGAGGTAAAATAACATTATTCGCCGATGATGCCAAACTAAGCAATGTAGTGAGCAAAAGCACAACAGACAAAAATTCAATGGCAGACGACATGATGCATGACCTACTTCTACTGGAGCACTGGTCTAGGTCCTGGCAACTCAGTTTCTTTTTTTTTTTTTTTTTTAACTTTTGGCAACTCAGTTTCAATGCCAAAAAATGCAAAGTCATCCACCTGGGAAGCCAAAATCCATGCAAGACTTACACCCTAAATGGCGAGATCCTGACAAGAACTGAAGCAGAAAGAGACTTAGGGGTGATTGTCAGTGAAAACATGAAGACTGCAGATCAAGTGGAGCAAGCTTCATCCAAAGCAAGGCAAATCATAGGTTGCATACGCAGGAGTTTCGTCAGCCGTAAACCTGAAGTCATTATGCCATTGTATAGATCCATGGTGAGACCACACCTGGAGTACTGTGTGCAATTCTGGAGGCCGCATTACCGTAAGGATGTGCTGAGACTGGAATCAGTCCAGAGAATGGCCACCCGGATGGTCTCGGGACTCAAGGATCTCCCATACGAGGAGCGGTTAGGGAAGTTACAGCTCTACTCACTCGAGGAACGTAGAGAGAGGGGAGATATGATCGAGACATTCAAGTATCTCACGGGCCGCATCGAGGTAGAAGAAGATATCTTCTTTTTCAAGGGTCCCGCGGCAACAAGGGGGCATCCGTGGAAAATCAGGGGCGAGAAACTGCACAGTGACACTAGGAAGTTCTTCTTCACTGAAAGGTTGGTTGATCGCTGGAACAGTCTTCCACTTCAGGTCATTGAGGCCAGCAGCGTGCCAGATTTTAAGGCCAAATGGGATAGACATGTGAGATCTATTCGCAGAGATAGATAGGGAGGGTCATTGGGGTGGGCAGACTGGATGGGCCGTGGCCCTTATCTGCCGTCTATTTCTATGTTTCTATCCCCTTTCATCCCAGTTTAGAGATGCCAAGGGTGGCCCATCTCTATGAGTAAGATACACCACCACAATGACTGACATTTTCTAGTGGTGCATCTGGGGTATAAATGTGGAAAGACATTGAATATTTTGCTTTCAACTTGCTGCAGATTCTCTATGGCAGCAATTCTCAACCTTTACACACCAGAAATAAGAGGCTCGAATATGTGACACTGCATAAACGACCCTCAGAGACCTTTGGTCCGACACGATATAGAAGTTCTTAATAAGGAGGCCTTAAGGAGGGTTTTACTAAACTAAGGAAGAGCTTCTTACCGTGGGGCGGTAAGGCAAAAGCTCCACTGCTCATTCAATTGAATGACGTGTCGGAGCATTTACCTCATTGGCCCGTGGTAAGAAGCTCTCCCCACAGTTTAGTAACAGGAGCCCTTAGTGATCTTTACTGGGGCCTGTTTTGGAATGTGATTTATAGAGTCTGGCCTTATATGTAGAGCTAGTTGTTCTGCCCTCATTGCTCTAACTTCACCCTCATACTCTCGGGATAGTGCTGAAGTAGTTAGAGGGATCTTCATCAGTAATAGTGTCTAAAAAATAGGGTTATGAGATGTCTTGGGAAACCCAGACATCCTCTTTTTAGAGGGCTGGCCAGGTGCCTGGGCAGATTTTCTAAAACCCATAAGTTTGTCTGGAGTTTGGAAAGTGCTGAGCTTCGACCATGTCTGGAGGGCTTCTGAGCATGCGTGGATGATGTCGCATGTGTCCTATGCTCAGAGGCCTTCTGGATGTGGCCCAGAGGTCAGAATGGAGGCTTTGTGGGGATGGGGCTAGAGGCAGAACAGGACAGTACAGGGTGGGGCTGAGCGTGGAATAAGGCGGGTCTGGGGGCAGAAAAGGGTGGGGCCATGCATTTGGGATTTTACTTCGCAATATATGGTAACCTATCAGAAAATCCCAGGCTATGTTGCCGATCAACATACACATCCTTTTGAACATGTGGAAAATTACAAGAGGACCTTTGGCATCAAAATAGAAGATGACATTTAATGCGAGCAAGTGCAAAGTGATGCATGTGGGAAAGAGGAACCCAAACTATAGCTATGTGATGCTGGATTCTGTGGTAGGAGTCACTGCCCAGGAAAAGGATCTAGGTGTTATTGTTGCAGATACATTGAAACCCTCGGCTCAATGTGTGGTGGCTGCTAAGAAAGCGAATAGAATGTTAGGAATTATCAGGAAAGGAATGGAAAACAAAGATGAAAATGTTATAATGCCCTTGCATTGCTCTATGGCGGTGTATCGCAAACTGTGTGTCAGGGCACACTAATGCGCCTCCTGATATTTGAAGTGTGCCGCGGCATACAGGGGCAGGAAGAGAGGTGCCGTCGTCAGCTAACTTGCAACTTCCTGCCTTCTGCTGCTGATACTCCTGCTTTCGTATCGGCAGCAGAAGGCAGGAAGTTGCAAGTTAGTTGACACTGGCACCTCTCTTCCTGCCCCTGTATGCTGCGGCACACTTAAAATCAGAGTAGAAGAGGCAAGCAGGAGTCCTGGCAGCTTCTCTCCCCACCTCCGGACCAGTAGCGGTAGCTCAGTGTGATTTTAACTTAGTCATACAGCTGCCACTATCATTAGTTTAGACTCAGTGTCTTCAGGCAGCCGCGGGTCCTTTGCTAGGCTGGCCTACTTCGATGAAACAGCAGCTAAACTAATCCTAGCAGCAGCTGTGTGATTAAGTTAAAACCACACAGTGAGCTGCCGGTAGCCTAGAGAGAGGAGAGGTATGCTGGACAGGGAAAGGAGAAGGGGTACCGCTGAACATGGGGAGCAGGGAAGGGAGAAGTAGTACTGCTGGACAGGGGGGAGGTAAAAGAAAGGGTGAAGAGGTAGTAGGGGGTCTGACCACTGAGAGAGTGTCTCTCCAGTATTAATCTGGTCAGTTTGAATATCTTTTTGGCACTTAGATACTTTTAAAACAGGTCTAGCTCAGAGCGTCTAAGTTCCAGCCTGGATGTCTTAGGAAAGGTTTGATTCTTACCATAAGATATCCAAGTCTAAGCTTCCCGGATCCTACCCAAAGGCCGCCCAGAACACACCTCCAACACTCCCCCTTTTAGTTCCAGATGCACAGAGACTAAAACGCCTCACAAGACATCCAGAAAGACAGTTTTGAAAATCAGCACGTGAACATTTTGGCACGAAAAACATCCAAGTTCTGATTTATGCCATCTTTTGGATGTCTTAGTGTTTTGAAAATGCCCCTAATAACTTTTAATTAGTCCCAGTTAGCATCAGTTGTGAGTTATTAATTGGCAGTTATCCGCGCTGATGCATTTACCGATGTATGCACACAGTTTTAGGCACCATATACATAATTTGGGTATGTGCACAAAATCCAAAGTGTGTAAATGTGAGAAGGTCTGGACCTGGGAGGAACATGGATGGGTCATGCCTAGCACTTGTGTGCAGGTTATAGAATAGTAACCATCACACACCAGGAGTTAGGCATGGAATGTTTACACCAGCCATTGTGCTTGTGCCTAAGATTAGGTGTGTAAACTGTGGACTTACGTCAGCCTTCTATAATGACACTCTGCGTACAATTGCTGATATAGAATTCATGCTTAGCACGCCTCATCCCAGTGCCTAACTTTAGGCGATCTAAAGAGAATTATCTATAGAGAATTATCTCAAGTGAGCAATTCTATAACAGAGCATCTATATATAGGTGCCCAGAGGCTCTTATTCTATAAATTAGCAGAGCAAGTTAGATACATATGTATAATTTAGCTGTGAGCAATTATGTCAGTCCTAGGAGGAATGGCCTGATGGTTCCATAGTTGGATTGTGAGCCTGCAAGGACAGATAGGGGAGAAAAAAAAAGAATTGTATACCATCCTAAACTTCTCCAAAATAAGGGCAGTATATCAAATGCCAATAAACATCTAAGTGCTCATGTCTAAATGCTGGAGGTACGTGTGTAACTTTTATAGTACAAATCCTGTTTCATTCATTTGTACACCTACCTGTAAAGAGTACGATACTGATTATCCATCAAAAGTAATTAATTAGAGTTACTTTAATTTACTCATCCAAGAAAGTAATTAATTACTGACTGCAGTTACCAGTTTTGATTACTTTTCATTTACTTATGAACATGGCATGAATGCAGCAGTTTTATTCAATCACATAAATATAGTTTATTCATAAGCACATGACTTCCAAAGGCAGCAAAACTGATGTTAAGGTTCCAATGTTGAACACAGAAAATCATATAAATAATTATTACGCAAAGGGCTAAAGAACAAGTGCATATCAACCCAACGTAGAATCTTGTTGTGCTCGTATTAAAACCAATTACATTAAATTGTTTTGGGACAGAACAATTTGTGGGTATCTTTAATAAACCATTAAAGTTATGGAAGGAAATAGCCCCAGAACCCTGTCTGGAGTTCACTTTTCAACCATCAGACTTTCAAGGACAATCGCCTCATTGGCTGAAAAAAAACCTCTTGTATAACTAGTGGTTTGTTAAAGATGCTCACAAACTGTTCTGTTCCAAAACGCTGTGCTCAGCATGAAACCGACTGGCTGAATGCTGCTGAATAAGCATGCAGCAGAACTATGTGAACCCTTGAGAAAGCCAGCAATTCTTGTCCAATCCATCATCCTCTCCAAACTTGACTACTGTAATGCCATTTACCTATGCTTAACAAAAAAAAAGCCTCCAAAGACTCCAGTTTATTCAGAATACAGCAGCCAAGCGGTGACGGGACTAAATCGCGCGAGACAACGGCGCGCTGACAACTGAGCGCAAGGTTGACGGCGCGCCGAAGAAAAGCACTATTTTAAAGGGCTCCGACAGGGGGTGTGGGGGGGAACCCCCCCACTTTACTTAACAGACATTGCGCTGGCGTTGTGGGGGGGTTTGTAACCCCCCACATTATACTTAAAACTGAACTTTTTCCCTAAAAAACAGGCAAAAAGTTAGGTTTCAAGTATAATGAGGGGGGTACAACCCTCCAAACCCCCCCACAACGCCAGCGCGATGTCTGTTAAGTAAAATTGGGGGGTTCCCCACCAACACCCCCCGTCGGAACCCTTTAAAATAGTGCTTTTCTTCGGCGCGCCATCAACCTTGCGTTCAGTTGTCTGCGCTCAGTTGTCGGCGCGCCGTTGTCTCGCGCAATTTTGTCTATGAACCAGCCAAGCTGATTTTTGCAAAACGTAAATCTGACCACGTCTTCCCCACTCCTGGCCAATCTTCACTGGCTCCCAGTGATTTCCAGAATCCAATTCAAATGCTCTTGCCTGGCTTTTAAGATTATTCACGGCATCCTTCCCTCCCTAATCCCACTTTCCTTCAACTCCTCGTGCCCTGACTCCACCAGGACCGCCCATAAATGAAAACTATCCTTCCCCTCCCTACATGGTATTCTCCACAAAGGTAAACTGGGAAAATCACTTCTATTCAAAATCACAGGTCTCTGGAATGACCTTACCATCCCCCTGCGGATCCTGAGCTCCCTCCATTTATTCCGCAAGCAACTAAAAACCTGGCTCTTCTCTAACATGTAATTTCTTTTTTCCCTTACTTTTCCACTCAACTTATAAACTTATGTAAACCTTTTCCTACCCTTTCTCAATTTTAAGTTCTTGTAAACCGTGCCAGCTCTACTTCCGTGAAGATGATGCAGTATATAAACTTAAGGTTTAGTTTAGTTTAGTCCCATCGGCCTGTGGTTGCCTGCAACGTTTGAGATAAGTAAACTTGAAGGTACTTTGAACAGTAATTCAAACGAATATAGTTTTAAGAGAAGGCTCAGTGGAGAAGATTTTCTAAAAATTAATATTAAAAGGAAGAAAGAATCATAATAAATATAAAAGAAATAGAATAAAAAAGGAAGGGAGAGGTTTTTCAGGATCAATGAATGAAACACGGAACCTTGTCAGATTTAGTTGAGGTTTATTCCCTGTCACCAAGCATAAGAACAAAAGAACTGCTGCTGCTGGGTCAGACCAGTGGTCCATCGTGCCCAGCAGTCCGCTCCTGCGGTGGCCCTTAGGTCAAAGACCAGTGCCTTAACTGAGACTAGCCTTACCTGCGTATGTTCTGGTTCAGCAGGAACTTGTCTAAATATGTCTTGAATCCCTGGAGGGTGTTTTCCCCTAGAACAGCCTCCGGAAGAGCGTTCCAGATTTCTGAGATTCTTTTCCTCCCCTTTTTTCCACCTTTTGAACAGTTTATTAAAGATACCCACAAACTGTGTTTTGTTCCAAAACAATTTGATACAAGCAGGACAAGATTTTACTATTAATGTAGAAGAGAAATAAATAGAAATGAAAAAAAAGGACTAAAGGTGATAACTTTTTTTTTTATTGGACTAATTTACCCCCTCCTTTATTAAGCTGCGCTAGAGGTTATTAGTGCGGGCCGATGAGGTAAGTACTCTGACACTCAGTATCGGAGTATTTACTGCACCAGCCCATGCTAATAACCTCAAGCGCAGCTTGATAAAAGCTGACATTTGTGCGTTGTTTGATTAGCTTTTGAAGGTTTGGGGGGAAATGAAACTTTCCATTTTTTTCAGGTTAATAGTCCTTTGGAAGGATTCTTTTAGATTTTAGCTTTTCGCAGTTAACCGACCTGTCAACAGCAATGCTTATATCCGTCATAGTTCCAGGATTTAAAATAATTAAAAAGTTCTAATAATTTTAATACAAAACCATTATAACACATTGTTATAAACAGAAAAAAAATACTTTGATGTTGTTGAATATTGACACTGCCAAACTCATTTTCATTTACACAACATTTTTGAGATGAGACAAATGTATGATCACAAAACTTTTATTAAGATTTGTGTCTTGGCTTGATTTTTATCCTTTTACTCCAGCTCAGCTTTTTACTTTCATGAAGTAGTTTGCCTTTTTGTTTATTATTTTTCTCCTCAGACTCTTTCCTTTCTTTTCCTTTACTCTCTCCCTGACCACCCTTTTCTACCATCTCTCTTCTCATCCCTTCAAAATCTCTAGCAGAGAGAAGCAGAGGCCAGACAGAACCGTAGCCATCACAAAAGGAGTTGGACCAACTCTGCCGCTGTCCACTGCCTGCAGAAAAATGGCCTTAGATGTTTTTTTTACTCCATAGTTGGAACAGCAGAGCCCTGTGGCACTGCTCTATTCAGACTGTCTCTGGTCGACCCTCATAGTCTTTCCTCTGTCAGATACCACTAGTGCTGCCCAATTCAGGGAAACATTTTTTGATTCAATCCGATTTGGACTATTGAATTGATGCATAACTGTTGGCACCCACATGCCAATCTGCTGTACTAAATGTTAGTGTGGACATGCTCTAACAGTATGTGCTAATTTTCAAGTTAACTGCTTAATATACTTTAGTAAAAAGATCCCTAAATAAAACATTGGGATATTGTTGCAGTGTTGATGGACTAGTTCAGTGTTTGTCAAGTTGGTCCTGGAGTACCCCTCCCCCCCCCCTTGCCAGTCAGGTTTTCAATAAATATAGATGAGACTGATTTGCATACACTGCCGCCATCATATGCAAATCTCTTTTTATGCATATGCATTGTGGATATCCTGAAAACCTGACTGGCAAGAGAGTACCCAAGGACTGACTTGGGAAACACTGGATTAGTTCACAAAATTCTTTTTTTTAAGGTTGGCATATCACTAGTCCAGAATCTGCTGACTCTCTCTGATTGTGGTATAGCCCATCAGAATTGTGGTTCAGCCATTGCATCAAGGTGCTTTGGAATCAAAGAGTTGTTGCCCTCAACATTTCTTTCCAGTATTTGTCCCGCTTTAGTTGGCTTCATGGGCAAACTATTGCTTTCATTCCTAAGCTTGGTAGCTGACTGAAATCTCCATTTGCTCAGGCCCCTGCAGATGTCTTTTCTAACATTTTCACTGACCAACACATAGATAAATGGATCCGCCACACTATTGACAGTAGCCAAACACAAAAACATTGCTGAGATTGTATATATTTTCTCTTCAAACCAACAGGTGTTATTTGGATATAGAGAAAAAAGGATGGCTCTTATGAGCAGTACGGCATGATAGGGAGCAAAACAAATCAGGAAAATGGCAATTATTGCAATTGCCAAATGCTTTACTTTCGCTTTTTGCTGCTCATCTAAGCTATCGCTTATGCGTATTGTCTTGGTTATTTTCCAGTTAGTAAAAATTAGAATCATTAATGGGATGACAAATCCAATCATGAACCTTGCATAGTTGAATGAAGCCACAGTCGACTGCATTGGCAAAGTTTCAAAACAGGTTGTGTGATTACTAGTTTCTCCTTCTGTCATATAAAACACTGGGATGTATACTAGAGCAACCACCAAATAGATAGAACCCACAATGGCTTTTGCAGTCTTCTGGAGCCTGATGCCTCTGGATTCAAGCGAATACACCACTCCCACGAAGCGATCGATGGAAATACAGCAGAGGATTGAGATGCTGATATAGATGTTATTAAAAAAGATATAGCCTGTGATCTTGCACGCTGCTGATCCATATTTCCACTGGTGTCCATTTTGAATGTACATCATCCAGAGAGGGAGAGTGCTTAAGTACATCAGTTCAGTGATTGACAGACTAAACAGGTACACCGAGAGCACATTATGCCTCCGGATATTTAACATTGTTAGCCATGCAGTTAAACAGTTTGCTGGCACTCCTAATGCAAAAACAATGCTGTACGTTGCAACTATAGCTTTTGCACTATACTCATATGGTGGATTGCAGGTTACATTCGTCATTGCAGTTGCTGAATTCAGGTCTGCATGCTGTCATCCGTGTTTAATCTGAAACTCCTATGAATCAGATAAGAAAACAGACAAATCAGTTGATGAACTCATGAGAACAGACTAGTCAAAGATTACTAACAAATTGCTTTAAAATGATATTTACTGTACTTTTCAATTCAGTTGTGGTTATGGGGACTAGTGACCTAACACCATGGAGGGGACTGGGCTTGTAAATGGCAATTAAAATTTAATGTGGAGTCTGTAAGTGTAGAGTGGCTGGGACGAGAATTATTATATGTCTAGGATATTTGGATCTTTTTTGAAAAGGGTTGGTGGGCATGAAAGCTTCTGTTATTGGTCTGATAATGATTTTGTGTTTCACTAATCCAAGAAAACATTTTCTAGGTAGATCACAAGCCCTGAACATACACTAGTTGCATTAAGAATAAACAAAATAGCAAAATAAAACATATTAAATGTAAAACATTAAATCCATATCACACCAAAAAGGCTGATTAAAAAAAAAAAGTCTTCATGTTTTTTCCACTAATTACAAGATAATTGAATTCCTCTTGAATTTTTACTGAAAGGGCATGTCGCATCACACCAGTTACAACAAAGATCCAGTGTTTCAATTAAGCATTCCTGTCTAAGAGGTGCTTTTACTAAGATATGATAGAAGCCTATGAAAGTGGAGTGGGTACATGTGAGTTGCTTGTTTATTCTTTCCAAAAATACTAGGACTAGGGGGCAAGTAATGAAGCTACTAAGTAGTAGATTTAAAACAAATAGGCGAAAATATTTCTTCACTTAACGTGTAATTAAACTCTGGAATTTGTATCTGGAGAATTTGATGAAGACGGTTAGCTTAGCAGGGTTTAAAAAAGGTTTGGATAACTTCCTAAAAGAGAAATCCATAAGCCATTATAATGGATGTGGGGAAATCCGCTGCTTCTTCCTAGCATAAGCAGAATCAAATAATTTTTACTCTTTGAGATCTTGCCAGGTACTCATGACATGGATTTGCCATTGTTGGAAAAAGAATACTGGGCTTGATGGACCTGTGGTCTGCCTAGTATGGCAATGCTTATGTTCTTAAGTAGCCTTAGCATGCCAGAAAATGGCCAGTTTTCCTATTTTTTGTCATTAGCATGCAATCATTAAAAGTTTTAGTGCATGAGAACTTACACCTATTTTATAGGTGATAAAGAGCTAGATTCACTAACCCTCCGATCCGTGTCTGATCCGTGGGTGATTGGAGGCAGGCCGATTGATTCGCCAACCATCTGCATGCAAATGGGGGCAATCGGAGGCATGCCCCCAACCGACTGCACGGATCGGATTGAGCCCTGACAGTAGTGACAGGAGAAGCAGCCTCCTGTCACTGCTGTCAGGGCTCTGCCGGCTTTTTTTTAAAAATAGGCCGCAAAATAGAATAAAAAGCCTCCCTTGTGCCGAATCCCCCCCCCATGTGTGCCCGAACCGGCACACACACTTCCCCGACTGGCACGGCCCACCCGCATGGCCCACCCCCTCACCATACCAAACTGTTGGGAGCAGAAGGGGTGCTCAACTTCCTCCTGCCATCCCCTCTCCCTGTACCTTTCATGGAGCAGGAGGGGTGCTCAATCCCTCCTGCTCCAATGCCTCCTGCAACTTGGTGCATTGTGTGATGCACGGGGTGGGGCCTAAGGCCCTGATTGGCTGAGGTACCTTGGGCTCCTCCCTTGGGAGGGGCATGGGGCACCTCAGCCAATCAGTGACTTCCCAAGGGAGGAGCCTAAGGCACCTAAGCTAATCAGGAAGTCCTTGATTGGCCAATCAGGGACTTCCTTAGACTTCTCCCTAAGGAAGTCTCTGATTGGCTGAGGTGCCCCAGGCCCCTCCCAAGGGAGGAGCTCGAGGTGCCTCAGCCAATCAGGGCCTTAGGCCCCACCCCATCACATGATGCAGCGGGGTGGGGCCTAAGGCTCAAACTCATCACCGGCTTTGAAGCAGGAGGGGTTGAGAACACCTCCTGCTCCATTAAAGGTACGGGGTCGGGGACTGGGGGTTGGGAGGGAGCATCCGGGGGTGGATGGCAGGAGGGAGTTGGCATCCCTCCTGCCATTACATTAGTTTTTAGGTGGAACCGATGGCAGGAGGGAGTGGGAACCCTCCTGCCATAATTTTTTTAAACATGGCTGTGGGGCAAATTTTTAGGGGATTCGGGGAGGGAGGAGGGTTAGGGGCACTTGTTGGGAGGGGGGTATGGCAGTAGTAGTAGATATGGCAGGAGGGAGTGGGAATCCTCCTGCCATAATTTTAAGAGCCCGGAGTAAGGTACGGGGAGAGGTGGGCCGGGCCCAGCTGGGCTGATGTTGGTTTGCGATGGCAGGAGGGAGTTGGCATCCCTCCTGCCATATTTGTGGGGATGGGGTGGGCAGCATCAGGCCTGATGGTAGCGGCGGTGGCGGATTTTGGGTTAAAACCATGGGCTTGCTCTGCTAAAAAGAATTGTGAGCCCGTGGTTTTAAAGGGCAGAAGAGGGCAGGAGAGTCGGCCAGGATAGAAGCGACTGGTCTTCAGCAGTCGCTTCTTTTCTGATCGGCAAGCCCAATTGGTGTTAGCTAAAGTGTTTAGTGAATTGCTGCCCTCCCAAATTTGCATGCCATTTCCCTCATTTGTATGCAAGGATCGGGATGGGATCGCTAAACACTTTAATGAATTGGGTTGGAGGGGAAAAAGGGCTCACAAACTGATCGGTACACGATCAGTTTGCTTTGTGAATCTAGCCCAAAAGCTCATACACTAATCCTGTAGTAATCATTTAGCACATGGTAATAAAGACGTACTAACTGATTAGCACAGAAATGCCCATTCTCTGCCCTCAGACATGCCCCCTCTCAGAAATAAATATTTTTTAGCATGTGGTTTGCACACACAGATCCAAAACTTATCACAGGATGTCTTAGCATGTCTCACATAAGCTTTTTAACCCATGGTAAGCATATGCTAGTGATTACCAGAGCTTAGTTAAAGGACCCTTAAGGGAAGGAATTGATGACAAACTCAAACCCTTTGCAGGGCCACATTTTGGATTTTGTAGGTACTTGGAGGGCCTCAGAAAAATTAGTTAATATCTTATTAAAGAAATGACTATTTTGCATGAGGTAAAAACTCTATAGTTTATAAATCTTTCCTTTTGGCTAAGTCTTCATAATAATATTGTCATTTATAGCTAAAGAGGCATATGATCAAGAAACTGTTTTATTTTACTTTTGTGATTGTGATAAACATACCGAGGGCTTCAAAATAGTACCTGGCAGGCCAAATGTGGCCTCTGGGCCGCACGTTTGAGACCACTGCTCTAAAGTAACTGAGTGGAATGGAAGGTGATAAGAGGGTAGTAGTAAATAAGGTTCTCTCTGAGGAAAGAGATGTTACCAGTAATAAGCCACAGGGATTGGTGAGAAATCACCACAAGGTCTAGTTCCCAAACGAACATTCCAAGTTACTGGGTCATTCCAGCTCTTTTTTAAAAATATTTCTGTGAGTGATATTGTGGATAGGCTCTCTGGTAAGGTTTGCCTCTTGGCAGTTGATACCAAAATCTGCAAAAGAGTAGACTCCCCTGATGGTGTGGAAAACATGAGGAAAAACCTAGTGAATAGTCTAGAATTTGGCAGCTAAAATTTAATGCTAGTGACCTGGAATGGCCACCGTGAGAACGGGCTACTGGGCTTGATGGACCATTGGTCTGACCCAGTAAGGCTATTCTTATGTTCTTATGTAGTACTTCTGTTGAAACCCCATTTAGAGTACTGTGGACAATTCTGGAGACCACCCTTTCAAAAAAAATAAACAAAATGGAATCTATCAGAGGGTGAATATTAATATGGTCAGTGGTCTGCATTACGAAGTGCATGGGGACAGACTTAAGGACTTCAATATGTATGATTTGGAAGAAAGGCAGGGGCCAGAGTGCTTTTTAAGTTTGGATGCATTTGTTATAAGGTGCTTTTTGGATTATCTCCCTCATATTTGTCCCCCTATTTGAAACTTTTTTACTCAACAAAAGGAACTAGAAATTCTGGAAAGTTCACCTTCCCTACTCCAAAGGTCTGTCGTTTTAAGACCTGTTTAGACAGGACTTTGGAGTATCAAGCTGGGAAGATGAACTCCTGGCTAAGCCCGATGATTGTTCAATCTAATTCTTACTTCACATTTAGGAAATCATTAAAAGACCTATTTATTTGACAAATAAGAATATTAATTTTGATATATTTAAATGAGGTCTTCTGTTTCTATCCTTATTGTCATAGTATGTTTTAATTTTTTAATAATTTTTAATATTGTACTTGAATGTTGTATTACTTTTATTATATAATTTTAGATTGTACGTAGATAGTGTGTTCTATGAAACCGTACCATGTGCTGAAATGTCTCAGTATTCTCCTGTTGTGAACTGCCCAGAACTACTGGTTGGGCGGTATACAAGAAAATAAATTATTATTATTATTATGATAGACATTTTAATACCTCTTGTGGCATGCTTACATACACAGGAAGCTCTGGAATGAGGGGGCATAGGATGAAGGGGACAGGGGACAGACTTGGGAGTAACCTAAGGAAATATTTCTTTCCAGAAAGGGTGGTGGGTGCATGGAATGTTCTCCTTGTGGATGTGGTGGAGACAAAAGACTGTGTCTGAATTCCAGAAAAATGTGGGACAAACACATAGGATCTCTTTAAAGAGAGGAATAGATAGTGGATGGTATGGATGGAAAGAGATAGAAATAGTACCTTGAGCTGCCATGAGAGGTTGCAACAGCCATTTTCTTTTTGCAACTGCCCCCCCCCCCCACACACACAATTACATCCCACCCCCCCGCACTGGACCATCAGAGATATCGGGTAGGCCAGAGGGACCCAACTGAACTGGAGGGGTATTGGGAGTTGGGAGGCCATTCCAAAGGGAGGAGGGTTGCAACTCAGGCTTGAAGAAGGGGGAAAGGAAGGATAGGGGTTGCATTGGAGGGTGGGAAGGGAATTGTGGGACATGAAAAAAAAGAAAACCAAAATTATGCTGGGTCACACATAGCTAACCTGGCCAAGTTAGGACAGATTTTGAGCTGTCCTAACTTTGTTGGGTTAGATGTGTAAGTCCCAGCACTGAATATTGCTGGCACCTGCATAACTGTTGGCTCCTCCCCTCAGTGGTGTCTTAAGGGGGATGGACCACTCCAGGTGCAGACCATATGGAGGTGCTCCCGGAATCAGCATCAGTGCCATGGTACAGGAACTTCCACTTCTGGCAGCAGCAGCCTCAGCCTTTACAACTCATAGCTCTGCTGGTATTGGGCCTTCCTTTCTGCCAGGTCCTGCCTTCACAGACGCAGGAAGTAAGTGGAACCTGGCAAAGAGGAAGGCCTGACACCAGCAGAGCAGTGATTTGTGAAGGCTACCAACAATGAGAGAAAGAGAGATACCCATCAGGAGGGGGGATAGAGAAATTCTGTACCATGTACCTGATTGTAGGGAGGGAGGGGCAAGAGAGAAAGTCATCCAATTGGGAGGAAGGAAGAAGAGAGAGTGATGCCAGACCATGGGGAAGGGAGGGAGGGAAAGAAAAGAAAGGAAATGTCATAGCATGGAGGGGGAGGAAGAGGGAGACATGCCAAGGCATAGGGGAAGGGAAGGAGACTGAGATGCCAGACAATCGGGAAGGGAGGGAGGGAAAGGAAGGAAAGGAAATGCCAGAGCATGGAGGGAGGAGAAAAGAAGAGAGAGATCTCAGGGCATGGGGGAAGGATGGCAGATGACAGACCATGGGGTGAATTGGGGTGGGAAGGAGGGAAGGAATGGAGACGAGAGAGATGCCAGAACATGCGAGTGGGAGTGGAGACAGAAAGAGAAAAATAAAAGGGACAGAGAGAGAGAGTGGACACTGCTTGGAATTGAGACTGAAGAGAAGATGAGGAAAGCAGAAACCAGAGGTGACAAAAGGTAGAAAAAAGATTTTTTTTTTTTTGTTGCTTTAGTATAAAGTAGTACTGTAGCTGTATTGATAAACATTTATAAATAGAAAATGGAAATAAGGTAATCTTTTAATTGGACTAATTTTAATACATTTCTTACAAACTTTTGGAGACCAAAATCCCCTTCCTCAGGCAGTGGTGTACCAAGGGGGAGGGGGTTACTAAAACTATTTTTTATATGGGGGGTGTTAAAAAATTATCGTCCCCAGGTGTCACATACCCTAGGTATGCCACTTCCTCCCCGTCCCACCCTTGACCCGCTCACTTTCAACATGGGAAGTCAGAGATGATATTCAGTGGTACTACCCAGTTTATTGTCTCTCAGTATCAGCTATGGGGCAGCTGAAAGCCATTTAAGCCTCAATAAAATAAATAAGATACTTTCATTTCAATCAATTTTAACAGCTGTCACTTTGTTTTGGCTAGGTGACACACATTTTATGATTCACATCATATATATATATTTTCAATTTTGAGGACTATAGCCATAAGGCTTTAAATATATGTGATATACATTGCTTTATAAAGACTCGGACTCCTGAGGCAGACCGTATTGGCCAAAACACGTACGTGTCGAGTCTTGATCATAATAAAGACATTGAGCATCACAGGTCACCTTTTCTGTCTTACTTGTGCCTCTACCTTGTGAAGGTAGGATCTCCTGTAAGTGCAATATTCAGCACTTAATTGCATAAGGTGAATCACATAAAGATAGGACTGTAGCTTATGCAGTTAAGAGCTTAATGTTGGCACTTAACCACGTAAGTGTCAATTCTGTGGATATTTAATTGCTCTAACTGGTTACATGCATTTAACTCATAACCCCTTCAGTCTAAGCACCCTAAGAAACTCCCTAAGCCTCTGCTTGTCCTGTTGTCTGTTAATTTAGATTGTAAGCTCTACAGAGTAGGGACCGTCTCTTAAATATATTGTTGTACAGCACTGCGTATGTCTATCAGTGTCATAGAAATGTTAAATAGTAGTAGTAATAGTAGTGTATATCATTGATAATCTGCAGTTAGCTTAGGACAAGTGGCAGTGCAAATGGCTGCGCCTAAATTTTAGTTGCGCTTCCCAGGTGTAAGCACTATTCTATAAACCGCGCCTAACTTTTAGAATAGCACTTTTTTCAGCACCAATTTTTTAGGTGCAATATATAGAATTCAATCTCTAGTGTGTAATCAGTGTAGGGTTTTGGTGCGAGTTTATCCTCCCTCTCCTCATCTCATCCGAGCTTGGCAGGTAAGAAGCAGGAGGAATGGCCTAATGCAGAGGTGTCCAACCTTTTGGCTTCCCTGGGTCACATTGGCTGGAAAAAATGGTTCTGGGGCCACACAAACGCGCAAATGCTGCAGCAAGACAGAGGAGGGAGCCGGCAAGACGGTAAACACCCGGGGGGGGGGGGGGGGCAGCAGAGGAAAACACTGCATCGCCCTCGATCGGGGCTGCACAAAATACTTCACGGGGCCGCAGGTTGGACACCCCTGGCCTAATGGTTGGTGTAGTGGCCTGAGACTCAGGTGAACTGGGTTCAATTCCTACTGCAGCTCCCTGTGACTCCAGTCAAGTCACTTAACTATTGCCCAGGTACAAATAAGTACCTGTGTATAATATGTAAAAAACACTTTGATTGTAACCACAGAAAGTATATCATATCTTATTCCCTTTCTTCTTCTCACTTTTGTCTGGGCTGGTGTCATTTGCACTGTACTGATGCGTATCATATTTTTGCTTTATGATTGTTGTACAGCGCTGTTAAATGTGTATATTTCTGATGCTGTTTCATGTTACTCTTATTGCTGGGTTTCAGTTTACCTTTTCCAAGTTTACCTCATGGATTGTATTTATATTTGGTCATTTTACTATCATTATGCTGTTACCAAAATTGTAATTTTAATGTTAAACTGTACCTGCTGTACTCCACCTTGGGTGAATCTCTTCATAAAAGTGGTTAATAAATCTCAATAAATAAATAATAAACACAGTAAGCCAGAAAAGCTTGGCAGGAGGGCAGCAATTATTTTTTGTGTGTGTGTGTGTGTGTATGTTGTGGTGGTGGTAAGGGGGGGGAAGGGCAGGCTTACCGGGCTTACAGCCATGCCAGACCCATGCTCCAGTGTTACTTGTCCAACTCCTTCGACAGGAAGTCAGGGAGAGTAGGTGCAGCAGCATTGAGTATGGGCCTGGGAAGGAAGGCCTCACATTAGCAATGCAGTGGTGGAGGCCACCAGCTCATAGCTGCAGGAGAGTGATGCATATCCTTAGCTCTGTCTCTGCTCTGGAGACTCATATTAAAGAAGAAACTAGAGGGTCCTTGCTCATGGAATGGGAGAAAAAAGTATTGTGAATCTGGCCCTTTGTGTGTGTGATCTCATTGCATAGGAAACTACATGGGATCTTCTTTATAAAAATTATAAACTATAATACTGACCTACCAGCAAAATTAAACCCAGCTTTCTACTTTTAGAAGCTGATAATTGCCATCATTTTTAAGAAACTGAAATCCACGTCTGAACCCTTCACCCTGTTCGACTGCTGCCTACCTCATCTACAGACCTCTAGTCAAACCTATATGTTTGAAGATGACTCGTCTATAATAGGGAGATTTCAAGGGGAAATTAAAAAATATTTTCATGGGAACTTCTGGTGATAAACCACCAATAACAAAATGATGAATCAAGTGGTTTGCAAAATGACACCAAAGACCATATGTGGAAATAAATCTTCATGTTTCATTTAAGCATTGAATTCAATATATTCTAGAGATTTAATAATAATAATAATAACAGTTTATATACCGCAGGACCGTGAAGTTCTATGCGGTTTACAATGATTAGAAAGGTGCTACAAATAGAGTAGAACTTACATAGTTGAAGAATAGTGGCTAGAAGTTTAAGGGAACAGTTGTGTTGGGGGGGATTGAGGTGGGAGATTGTGATGGGAGAGATTGTGCAGATTCGCTATCTAGGTATTTCAAGAACAGGTATGTCTTTAGGTGTTTCCTAAATTCACCATAGTTATTTGCGTTTATAATTAGTTTTTCCAAGTCTTTGCCCCATAATGCCGCCTGGTAAGAGAGAAGATGTTGATGGTGTCTTTTAAATTTACATCCTCTAACCGGTGGGGAGATGAACTTCGGGTGCGTACCTCCCTTGTGTCTATTGGTTGAGAAGTGGAAGAGGCCATTTATATATTGAGGGGCTAAACCGGTTAGTACCTTAAATCAAAAGCATCCCAGCTTGAACTTTGCACGTGCCTCCATTAGCGGCTAGTTTAGGAGTAGGTAGGAAGGGGTTATGTGTTCTGACTTCTTCAACCCAAGGATCAACCTGACCGCCGCATTCTGCACTAGTTGCAGTCTCTGCATGTTCTTCGGGGAGATTGCCAGATGGGCGATGTTACAATAATCTCGCACATCAAGTAGCATTATGGGGTAAAGACCTTGAACAATTGCTTGTGCCTACTACCTATGGAGTGTTCAGGAAACGCCTGAAAACACATCTATTCCTGAAATACTTAGGAAACCAACCTATTCAATCTTAGTCCTTAACAACCGAGCGCAAGAACCACCTGTCGCTAAATCTGCTCTTTGTTTATTCACTCAATCTGTAACATTTCTAATCATTGTAAACCGCATAGAACTTCACGGTCCTGCGGTATATAAACTGTTGTTATTAATAATCGAGATGGCTTAATATTAGGGATTGTACGAGAATTCTGAACGATGAAGCGTTAAAGTATGCTCTAATAGACCTAAGCTTTCAGAGAGTAAAAAAACCCTTTCTGACTAGGGAGCTAACTTGGTCTTTCATAGTTAGGCCTTGGTCCAGTATTATCCCCAGAATCTTCATTGTAGGTTGAATAGGGTAGCTGAGTTTGTTGATGCATAGTGGTGTTGTGGTGACAAGTGGGTGTGGCGAGGTCACGAAGAATTTAGTTTTTTCTGGATTGAGCTTCAGTCTGTATTCTGTTGTCCATTGTTCCATCAAATTTAGTACTTCTGTAGCCATGGGGTAGCTTCAGAGAGAGAAGTGGTGAACGGGATAATGATTGTAAAGTCGCCTGTGTAACTGAATAATTTTATACCTCGTTGGGCCATCTGTGCGCCTAGTGATGACATGTAAACATTGAAGAGCAATGGGATAGTGGTGACCCTTGTGGAACGCCAGATGGGTTTCTCCAGGTATTAGAGAGGCTGTAGTTGAAACGTACTTGGTAGGTGCGGGACATAAGGAAACCTTGGAAGCAGTTTAGAACCTTGCCTCTGATGCCAATTGCGTCTAAGCATTGTAACAATTTCTTGTGATCGACTAAGTCAAAGGCTGAACTCATGCCAAATTGCATGATCAGGGCGTTATGGCCCTTGCTGAATAGGGAGCGTAAGTAATTCAGGATCGCTGCGATCACTGTTTCGGTGCTAAACAGAGGTCTGAAGCCAGAAGGCCTGAGCATGCGCAGATGCTCAAGGCTCAGCAGCAGACCAGCGGCAGGCACTTTTATCACCGGCGGTGCAGGGGTAAGGACAGGGCTAGTCGGGGAGGGGGGGAAGAGGCGATAGCAATGCCGGTGGCCTTGGGTGGAGCATGGGAGTCGGGGTGTGTCTGGCAGGAGTGAGCTAGCACTTGAGAGTCCCAGCAGAGGGGGTAGTGGCATCCGGTGGGGGGGGGGGGGGGTGCAGCATCTGGGAGCGGCAGAGCCAACAGTTTCCAGTCGGGCTCTGTTGCGGCGGTGGCGGCGTTTGCTTAGCCAGCACCACTCGCAGTGAGAGGCAGCGAACAGCAGCAGAGGAGGAAAATTGGAGGAGCCGCATGGATGGGTCTGTGGCAGAGGCAGCGGTGGAGGCGTCCCTAATGGTAATTAAGTTTTTGGGGATGTGGAACGAATTGTTCAAGTTTACACTAACTCTTATGGGAAAAGTTGCTTTGATATACGAATGTTTTGGTTTAAGAGCATGCTTCTGGAATGAATTATGCTCGTAAACCAAGGTACCACTGTATTTCTAACTGGTTGGTTATTTTAGAGTCTAGTAAGTCAAGTTCGAATTCTTCCTTAAGGATGACTGCTAAACCTCCCCCTCTTCTGTTCTTGCGATTTAGCACATAGGCCACAGTTTGAGAGTAAAATGCACCAACCAGGGGACACATCTCTATTCAGCCAATGAGGATTAGGTATGAGGTCACTAGAATGTGACTTTTTTTTTCCCAGGATAAGGGCAGTCAATTCCACCACTTCTTGTAAATGTTAATATTGTATAAATTCTCTTTACTAATCATCTCATGCTCTCTCTTTTTAAATAGTTCTAAGACATTTCCCCCCTGATACTTAACCCATGACAGTATTTTTCCTATCAATATTGTAGTTCCACCAGTGACATTCCCAGCTTGCTGTCTGCCTGGGGCAGTGCACCCCCTTCTTCCAGGTAGTAGGGGGTATATGGAGCAGTCATGGGGCCGTGGTCCTCTTGTGCATGGCCATCATTTCTGCTGATCCCCAGCCCTGGAACTGGAAGTTGACGTCAAAGGGGGTGGGGGCCATCCATGCTGATGGCTGCGTGCATTTGGACTGTACCCTAAGACCATTCCAGCACCACTCCTAATTCCCAGTACCTGTAGCGGACCACTCCCACCACCTTGCCCTTGGTATTCTAGAAAGTTCCACTCTCTACCATGTACAGCTCTCTCTCATCACACTGCACTACTCCATCCCCTACTTTCTATTGTGAGCCACCTTGATGGCCCATCTGGTAGGTGGGATAGAAAATTGTAATAAGCTTGAAGTTTGAAAATGCCTGCCACCGTAGATAAAAGACATTCAGATATTCAGTGGCAATATCCAAATAGTGGCTGTCACTGAATATCCGGAGCCAGTGCTGAACGGATTTGCTATCTGCTTAGAATCATGGACCTCTCCAAATAGCATGTATCGAAATAAAATTGACTACATCGGCATAAGATAGAGGTGGAAATCTGCAAATTTGGCTTGCAAGCACTAAACCAGGAGCTGATTGTGGAAATGACCATGAGCTTTTCACTTAGAGAATAGTTAAGCTCTGGAATGTGTTGCCAGAGGATGTGGTAAGAGCAGATAGCATAGCTGGTTTTAAGAAAGGTTTGGACAAGTTCCTGGAGGAAAAGTCCATAGTCTGTTATTGAGAAAGACATGGGGGAAGCCACTGCTTGCCCTGTATCGGTCCCCAATAAGCAGTTCTTCATGTATCGGTAACATGGAACATTGCTACTCCTTGGGTTTTGGCCAGATATTAATGACCTGGATTGGCCACCATGAGAACGGGCTACTGGGCTTGACTGGCCATTGGTCTGGCCCAGTAAGGCTATTCTTATGTTCTTAGGTTCATGCAAGATCAAAATAAAGCTTCAAAAGAAGATCATTAGAGACCTCTCAAAATATGACATTGAAAATATTCCATCAGACTATTGGATAAAATTGGAAAACAGATTTGCCTGTCTTGATGCAGAAGATAGAAAGCCCAAAGAGTTATGGAATGACATCAAAGCTCTAATCAGTGATAAAGAAAGAAAGAGAGCCAAGAAACCACCTTGGATCTTAGAACAAACCAGAAAAGTAGCAGAACAAAAAAGACAAGCAAAACTTTCTTTTTTGTAAATCATTTTTATTGAAGTCAAACAGAGGAACAAAGGGCATACAAAAAGTGTAGAATATGATAGAGAAAAAGTATCATACAGAACCAAATGTTTCAGTGTTTTGTTCGGCAAGACAAAGAATGATATCTAAAGGATATTTGTCAGAAAATTGAATCAGAACTTGTAAACAGAAAAACCAGATAGGGTATCAGGAGGTTAAGAGATTGTGGCAGAAATACCAGCCTCGATTGGAGATGCTTAAAGATGCCAACAGAATGATATTGAATGATTCAGAAAGGATTAAAAAGAGATGGAAAGAATATATGGAAAATCTATACAAAAAAAGCAATGAGGATAACATTGGGGAAATTGAACAGGAAACTGACACCAAAGAAGAATCAGATATTTTAAAAGAAGAAGTCATAGCAGCAATTAAAGATTTATCATAAAACAAGTCATCTGGTATCAATGGTATTCCAACTGAATTAATCAAAAGCACAGAAGGTGCTGTCATGGCCCTCGCTTGACTGTGTCGACAGATTTGGAAGGAAAAAACACGGCTTTGACACGCAGCTCCTGATTGGTGAGGCTCGACTTTAGTACAGGAGGAGGCGGTCAGAGCATACCGCGAATGATTTCCTTCACTCGCCGGTGCTCTGGCTGCCCTCTCCTATCTCCCCCACTAAAAACCGTATTTGCGGTTTTTCAACATTTGCGGGGATTCCTGGAACAGAACCCCCGCGAATATCGGGGGAGTACTGTATACAGTAGACTCTCAGTTAATTGGCACCCATGGGTAGGGTTACCAGATTTTACTTTAGTAAAATATGGACCCCTAGGCCCATATTTCCACCCATCCCTGCCCCTTTATGCCCCAGTCCCGCCCCCAACCCTTCCCTTGCCCCCCCCCGCTGCCTGCTCTCGTCAGGCAGGAGGACATCTGCGCATGCATGGTTGCAATGCGATGACATCACTCGTGGCTTCTGCGCATGCATGGATATCCTCCCGCCCGACGTGATTTCAAGGAAGCTTTTCAAAACCCGGACAAAGTGCTGGGTTTTGAAAAGCCATCCAGACCCCCCAGACATGTCCTTGAAAAGGAGGACAAGTCCGTGGAAATTTGGATGTCTGGTAACCCTACCTATGGGGATTGAAAGATGCTGGATAATTGTAATTTCTGGTTGCTTGAGAGTTACTATTAAAAATAGGCTCAACTAATACTATACCCCATACTATGCCACAGTGGCGTACCAAGGGGGGGGGGGGGGGGGGGGAGGTCCGCCCCGGGTACCAAGCCCTGAGGGGGTGCTCCCGGTCCGGTCCAGTTACCCCCCCCTGCGCCGGGTGTCGCGTCTGGAAACAGCCTGCAGCAAGATCGCGATGCCAGAGATCTTTGCCTGCTTCGACTGTTTCCTCCGCCACGGTCCTGCCCCTCCTCTGATGTCAGAGGAGGGGCGGGACCGCGGCGGAGGAAACAGCCGAAGCAGGCAAAGATCTCTGGCATCGCGCGATCTTGTTGCAGGCTGTTTCCCCAGGGCAGTAGCGTACCAAGGGGGGCGAGGGGGAGGTCCATCCCGGGTGCCGCCTTAGGGGGGGTGCACAGCTGGCCCGGTCCCTATCGCGCTCCTACCCTCCCAGCGAAAGCAGCATCGGCGCCATTATCGAAAAAGGTAATGGCGCCAGGCCTTGGAGCACCAAGGCAGACCGCTTCTCCCCCCTCCCAGCCGATACCCCGCTGACCATCCTATCTCTCTCCCCCCCCAAGTGAACCTTTCTGACCCTCCCAGCGAAAGCAGCAAACCTCCCTCCAGTAGCGTCGGCTTTCTCCTCCCTCTGCCGCATCACTGATGACGTCATCAGTAACGCGGCAGAGGGAGGAGAAAGCCGCGAAGGAGGTTTGCTGCTCTCGCTGGGAAGGTCGGAAAGGTTCACGGGGGGGGGGGAGATAGGAGGGTCAGCGGGGGTTCGGCTGGGAGGGGGGAGAAGCGGACTGCCTTGGTGCTCCATTACCTTCTTCGGGCAGCAGCAGCGTTTACAATTCGCTGCTGTTGCCGGCTTCAGGCCTTGTTCTCTGCCGGGTCCTGCCTACTTCCAGTTTTCATGAAGACAGGACCCGACAGAGAGGAAGGCCTGAAGCCGGCAACAGCAGCGAATTGTGAATGCTGCTGCCCGATGAAGTTCAGGACATCAGGACATCGGGGAAGGAGCAGGGAGAAATCGGCTGCTGGCTTGGGGGTGAGGGTAGGGAAAGAATCGTGGAAGTGGAGAAATCGGCACGATGGATTTGTGCAGGCTAGGGGGAGAGAGAAAGAAAGGAAAAAATAAAGAGGGGGGGCCAGGAGGAGAGAGAAAGAAAGGCAGAAAGAAAGAGGGGGACCAAGGGGAGAGAAAGAAAGGCAGAAATAAAGAGGGGGACCAAGGGGAGAGAAAGAAAGGCAGAAATAAAGAGGGGGTCAAGGGGGAGAGAAAGAAAGGCAGAAAGAAAGAGGAGGGCCAGGGGGAGAGAGAAAGAAAGGCAGAAAGAAAGAGGGAGACCAAGGGGAGAGAAAGAAAGGCAGAAATAAAGAGGGGGGTCAAGGGGGAGAGAAAGAAAGGCAGAAATAAAGAGGGGAGCCAGGGGGAGAGAGAAAGAAGAAGGATCAGAAGAAGGACCAGAGACTCATGAAATCACCAGACAAAAAAGTAGGAAAAATGATTTTATTTTCAACTTAGTGATCAAAATGTGTCCGTTTTGAAAATTTATATCTGCTGTCTATATTTTGCACTATGGCCCCCTTTTACTAAACCGCAATAGAGTTTTTTAGCGCAGGGAGCCTATGAGCGTCGAGAGCAGCGTGGGGCATTCAGCGCAGCTCCCTACGCTAAAAACCGCTATCGCAGTTTAGTAAAAAGGGAGGGGGAATATTTGTCTATTTTTGTATAGTTGTTACTGAGGTGATATTGCATAAAGTCATCTGCCTTGACCTCTTTGAAAACCCGCGGAATATAAATGATAATTAACATTTTCTCTGCGTACAGCGTGCTTTGTGTTTTTAAAATTTTATGGTTGGTAGATCATTTTGACTTGGCCACAAAGGTAAGGGGGAGGGAGGGAGGGGAACTGCTGAAAGACATCTAATAATCCTTGCAGGCTTGACTGCAGGGAATTATTTTTGTAAAATCATGTTTTGTTATGTGACTGGCATTATCTAGACTTTAATTTCTATGAATGAATAGAATGAAAATGATATAAAATTACTTGCTTGTTTTTATGTGCGTGCGCTGAAGGAAAGTGGAGAGAGAGTGGGCTGAGGATGCTGAAGGGAAATGGGGAAGAGAGTGGGGAGAAGACGCTGATTTATAAATTGACAATTGTACAGAATATTGTTTCTTTTTATACTTTAATATAAACAATTCAAGGCTTGTGTGGATGGAATCAGGTGGTTTGCGGGGATGGGGACCGAGCTTACGGGGATTAGTCCAATAAAATTGTATTTTTTTATATCTCATTATTTGTTTTATTTTTATTTGTTAATTTATAAAGTGGTGATTGTTATGTATCAGTTTTTTCAAATTTACATCTACTGTCTTTATATTTTGCACTGTATTAGAGGACATGTGTTACTGTTTTTTGTGGTGTTGCATTGTATCCAGGGTCTGGTTTCTTGGCGGATCAGTTTAACTTTTGTCTACATATTTCTATTTTTAGTTTGTGATTATTCCATTTTGGGCGAGGGTGTATCTCTGTTCTGTGTGTATGAAAAAGACATAGTTTTCAGTTGGCATTGACTACAGGACCAATTGACTGTGCGGGATCTGGCTTGTTTAGTTTTACAATGTATGTGTTGGTGTTCTAGTGCTCACTGCAGTGTTTAAGATGCAGCCTTTTCCTAGGTACACTCTTGTGGTGCGATATGTAGATTGGTACTAAAAATCATATTTTTCATATAGATGGGGGGGGGTGTCAAAAAATGATGGGCCCTGGGTGCCACATACCCTAAGTACACCACTGCCTGCAACTACTCCATATGTACTTCTAATGTCATGACAATTTAGACATAATTTATGTTTTGTTATGTTTGGAATAATGGTTACATATATGAGGTTCAATAAAAGAAAATTTTCACTGCCTGTTTCTATTCTGACCATTTATTCCATTTCATGGTTATTGCAAAAAAAAAAAAAAAAAAAAAATTTTTTTACATGGGGGGGGGGGGGGGTTGTCAAAAAATGATGGGCCCCGGGTGCCACATACCCTAGGTACGCCACTGCTATGCCATACCATACACTGTTCTAGACAAACGACTGGACATGTGGTAGGCAAAGTGTGGGCGAATTCAGGTATGGTGTACCAAGTTTACATTTAAATTTCTGCCAGAAATTGATTTCATTTTGATTTCAGTATTTCTTTTTTTTTTTTTCTGGTTGCTTGAGTTCCGTTTAACCGGCGGCACAATGCGCAGCGGCCTCAAAAAAGGCGAACAGAATGTTGGGCATTATCAAAAACGGTATCACTACCAGAACCAAGGAAGTTATCCTCCCGCTGTATAGGGCGATGGTGCAACCGCATCTGGAGTACTGCGTTCAGTACTGGTCGCCGTACCTTAAGAAGGATATGGCGATACTCGAGAGGGTCCAGAGAAAAGCAACAAAAATGATAAAGGGCATGGAAAACCTCTCATATGCTGAGAGGCTGGAGAAGCTGGGGCTCTTTTCCCTGGAAAAGTGGAGACTTAGAGGGGATATGATAGAAACTTATAAGATCATGAAGGGTATAGCGAAGGTAGAGAGGGACAGATTCTTCAGGCTGGCGGGGGCAACAAAAACTAGAGGGCACTCTAAAAAATTGAAGGGAGATAGGTTAAGAACAAATGCTAGGAAGTTCTTCTTCACCCAGAGGGTGGTGGACACCTGGAATGCGCTTCCAGAGGAGGTGGTAGAGCACAGTACGACTTTGGATTTCAAAAAGGGACTGGACGAATTCCTGAAGGAAAAGGGGATCCAGGGGTACAATTAGAGGGTTGCTATACAGTACAAAATGCTTTAGAGTAATAGATCACTACAGGTCATTGACCTGGGGGGCCACCGCGGGAGCAGACTGCTGGGCATGATGGACCTATGGTCTGACTCAGCAGAGGCAATGCTTATGTGCTTATGTGCTAACTGTATATCACTTCATAAGCCTTCAGGCTTGCCAGGTGTTTTATAGATTCATGTATAGTAGGTATTTTTCTATCTCTGCAGGGCTCACAGTTATAGTAATCAAAAAAGGGGGGGTGGAATCTGACATTGGATTTGAATCTTGGTCCTTTCCCAATTAATTGCACTAACCATTACACTACACTCCTGCATGCTTCTTTTCCCTGGAGAAGCGGAGACTTAGAGGGGATATGATAGAGACTTACAAAATCATGAAAGGCATAGAGAAAGTGGAGAGGGACAGATTCTTCAAGCTTTCGAAAACTACAAGAACGAGAGGGCATTCGGAAAAATTAAAAGGGGACAGATTCAGAACCAATGCTAGGAAGTTCTTCTTCACCCAAAGGGTGGTGGACAGTGTTCCCTCTAAGCGGGCGGGTGTTGTGAGCAAACTTTTTTCACCGTGAGCCAAAAATATCGGGCGCCAGCAAGTTATGAGCCAACTCGCCCGATTCTCCTCTCGCCGCCCTGCCATCTGCCGTACGCCTCTTCCGATCGTGCGCTGTGACGAGAAACGTGTGCGCTGCGATGTAATATTTTGTGCGCCAGCGCACGCCAGCGCAGCTTAGCGGGAACACTGGTTCAAATGGTTTTATTTATTTCCCCAAATTTATTTTTGTTATACGCATTGAAAATATTTGATATTGCGTTTAAATCAAAATCTCAATAAACTTGAAACGAGTGCCCGTGAGATTGTGGGAGGGTTAAATACTCAAAACTTAGAAGTTTTTGCTACGCCAGCTTTCTGGTATCTTTACATACAGTGGCGTACCTAGCATATGTAACATCCGGGGCCCATCATTTTTTGGCACCCCCCCCCCCATCTGTAAGAAAAACATGATTTTTAGTAACAAACCACACGTCACACATGAGTACCTAGGAAAAGGCAGCATCTTACATATTGCAGTGAGCAGTACATCAATACACCCATTGTAAAACTAAACAAGCCAGACCAGCACAGATCAATCCTACACCGTCAATCCTAACAGAAAACACACAGAACACAGAAAACACCTTCGCCTAGTAAGGAATATGTAATCACAAACTAACCCCTCCCTCTTTTACAAAACTGTAGTGTGGATTTTAGCTACGGAGGTAACAGCTCTGATGCTCATAAAATTCTGAGCATCAGAGCTGCTACCACCAAGGCTGGTGCTAAAAACGCTTCACAGTTTTGTAAAAGGGGGGATAAAATAAAAATACATAGACAAAGGTTAAATTGAACCAGCAAGAAGCTGGACTCTGCATACAATGCTTCACAGAAACAGTGACACATGTCTCCTAAAGCAATAAATAAATAGAAATTTTTTTCTACCTTTGTCTTCTGTGGTTTCTCCTTTCCTCATCTTCTTGTAACTCTCTTCCTTCCATCCACTGTCTGCCGTCTCTCTTCCCCTATATGGCATCTTCTCTCCTTCTATGCCCCTTCCAGAAACTGTATGCCTCCCCCTTCCATCTCTCCTTTCACCCCATTGGTCTGGCATCTCTCTCCTCGCCTTCCCTCTTCCACACCTCTCCTCATAGTCTGGTATCTCCCCTTCCCTGATTCTCTGGCATCTCTCTCCTTTCCTTTTCTTCCATCTTTCGCTCCCCCTCCATGCTCTCACATCTCCCCCTTCCTTTTCCCTTAGACTGGCATACCTTCCTCCTACGCTCCAAGCCCTGGCATCTCCTTTAATTCCCTCCCTCATCTTCCTTCTCCCTCCAGCTGGGTACCGCAACACTCTTCCCTGCAGCTCTGCACTTCCCCACAATTGCCATGCTTCGGTTCCTCTTCTTCCTTCCTTCCTCCCCCCCCCCCCCGCGGGACCCTGCGGCACCATCAACTCTTACTCCCTCTAATGTCGGCCCTGCAGCTCCAGACTTCCTCGCACCTTCTCCCCTCCCCCTTTGGATCGCTATTATTTTAAATGTTATAGCCGCGGAGCTGTATCCATCAGTGGAGATGTCTAACCTCGGCCTGCCCCGGAACGCTTACTGCAGCAGCCGCCCGTCTAGGCAGGAACAGGAAGTCACTGTTGCAGTAAGAGTTCCGGGGCAGGCCGAGGTTAGACATCTCCACTGATGGATACAGCTCCGCGGCTATAACATTTAAAATAATAGCGATCCAAAGGGGGAGGGGAGAAGGTGCGAGGAAGTCTGGAGCTGCAGGGCCGACATTAGAGGGAGTAAGAGTTGATGGTGCCGCAGGGTCCCGCGGGGGGGGGGGGGGGAGGAAGGAAGGAAGAAGAGGAACCGAAGCATGGCAATTGTGGGGAAGTGCAATCCCCCCAATGCGTCCCCTTACCTTACCGACGCGTGTGTGCGCTGTGAAGAGAAACTTTGCGCTGCGATGTAATATTTTGTGCGCGAGCGCAGGCCAACGCAGCTTAGCGGGAACACTGGTGGTGGACACCTGGAATGCGCTTCCAGATGGCGTGATAGGACAGGGTACGATACTGGAGTTCAAGAAGGGATTGGACAATTTCCTGAAGGAAAAGGAGATAGAAGGGTATAGATAGAGGGTTACTAACAGGTCCTGGACCTGATGGGGTGCCGCGTGAGCGGACTGCTGGGCATGATGGACCCCTGGTCTGACCCAGCAGAGGCACTGCTTATGTTCTTATGTTCTTCTTTCTTAAAAATATCCATAGTTCTTGACGCTGTCATGGAGTTTGGTAATCTCTTGCTGGTTTTGCATTCAGGGGAACAGTAGGGGACAGCAACTACCGGTGAATTCAGAAGGTGTCTTTCCTTAATCCAGCCAGCGAAAGCACATTTCTGTAATCTGGAATTGATGAGAGAATCAAGTCTAAATGATTGCACCCATCTTTTTAGATTATGGATGTCCCTTCCTCTTCAGTGATCAGAGTGGGACATCTATATTTTGGGCCCATCACAATCCTGCTGAAAACATGCCTAGAACTTTCCCTCTTGCTAGATGGACATACTACAGTATTAGACATCCATATCCTGCCTTTGTAAATTTGGGATTTGGATGTTCATGCAAGAATAGAGCTTCTAAAATAGTGACCTTAACAGATTTTGGCAAGTTACTGTACTTTGTAAAAATAATATATTAAAGTTACTAGTTACTGCACGGAAAAAGTAATATATTAGTTACTAGTTACTTGTTCAATGAAATTAATATGTTAAGTTACTGTGAAAGTAATATGTTACTTTTAGTTACTTTTTAATTCTTGGATACAGTTTTTTCATCATTGCGTAAAACGGCAACTTCAGCATTTGGAATCTAGGACAATACCAGACTTTACAGTCTACGACCCAGAAGTATCAAAGAAGAGACAAGTTAATCAAATCATGTACTGTATTTTTTAAAAATGAATATCCCTAATGGGATGGACCGTTCAGGTCTTTATCTGCCATCATTTACTATGAAAGGGATGAAAGGGAAAAATGTTGGTGGAGAGGGAACAGAGGGAAAGATTGACGGGGATGCAAGGGGGAGGAATGTTGGACATAGTGATGGAGGGAGAGATGTGGCATTGAAAACATCTAAACAGCAGCTTTTGAGAATTGCGTCTGTCCTAATGGACAGACGCCTAACCCCGCTTAACCATCCTGATTCTCCAACTGGCATTCATGTCACAGGCGCCATTTAGAGAATCACGTTGCTGCTGAGGTGATTACGGCAAGGTAATCTCCCTGCCATGATCAGCTGAGCAACAGCGGCAAGGAACCCCTGAACCCCAATGCATGTTGGCCTGCAGAGGGGATGTCCACTCCCTCCTACTGCCACCCTAGGAACCCCCCCCCCCCCACTGTCCATGGCAGGAAAGATGCCCAATCCCTCCTACCGCAAACCCCAAAACAATCCCCGGCAGGAGGGATGCTCGACCCATCCTGCCAGCACCCCATCCAACATCCCTGTCAGAAGGGATGCCCATTCCCTTCTGCCAGCACCCTCCCAAACACATGATCCCTAATCCTCTGAAACCCGACCCCCACCCCTTAAATCCAAAGCCCCACCCCCCAAAGCCAATCAGAGTCTTAGGCTCCTCTCCGGTGTATCCTGCTCCGGGGAGGGGCTTAAGGCCCTGATTGGCTCAGGTGCCTAAGGCCCTTCCTATAGGAGCGGCTTTAGATACCTGGGCCAATCAGGGCCTTAGACTCCTTCCCAGTAATTTCTGGGATGCACTAGAAATGGCCTAAGACTCCAACTGGCCAGATCCCTAAGGCCACGCCCATGGGCATTTTGCTGGCTTATATTTCAGGTGCTTATTGCAGCCCTAGGGGCCTAGGGCCTCTTAAACCTGCCTAAAGCTACTTCCAGGTGAAACCACACCCAGCCTTGGGTGAACTTAAGCGTTCCTAGGCGCCTCCCTGCACCCGTGACAGATGCCTACAGGGTTGTTGTTTTTTGGTTTTTTTTTAGAAAACATCCGGATTAGCTGGTTAGACAGCAGTAGGACATCTACTGTTGCCTACAATTGGGACACCGTTTGTAGAATTTGACCCAAAATGCTCAAGTCCTTAAATATAGGGATCCAATACAATTAGAGAGATATTTAAATCAAATAAGGAAAAAAAAGAACCCATGAAAATAACATAGTAGATGACGGCAGATAAAGACCCAAATGGTCCATCCAGTCTGCCCAACCTGATTCAATTTAAATTTTTTTTTTTTTCTTCTTAGCTATTTCTGGGCGAGAATCCAAAGCTTTACCCGGTACTATGCTTGGGTTCCAACTGCCGAAATCTCTGTTAAGACTTACTCCAGCCCATCTACACCCTCCCAGCCATTGAAGCCCTCCCCTGCCCATCTTCCACCAAACGGCCATACACAGACACAAACCGTACAAGTCTGCCCAGTAACTGGCCTAGTTCAATATTTAATATTATTTTCTGATTCTAAATCTTCTGTGTTCATCCCACGCTTCTTTGAACTCAGTCACAGTTTTACTCTCCACCACCTCTCTCGGGAGCGCATTCCAGGCATCCACTACCCTCTCCGTAAAGTAGAATTTCCTAACATTGCCCCTGAATCTACCACCCCTCAACCTCAAATTATGTCCTCTGGTTTTACCATTTTCCTTTCTCTGGAAAAGATTTTGTTCTACGTTAATACCCTTTAAGTATTTCAACGTCTGAATCATATCTCCCCTGTCTCTCCTTTCCTCTAGGGTATACATATTCAGGGCTTCCAGTCTCTCCTCATACGTCTTCTGGCGCAAGCCTCCTATCATTTTCGTCGCCCTCCTCTGGACCGCCTCAAGTCTTCTTACGTCTTTTGCCAGATACGGTCTCCAAAACTGAACACAATACTCCAAGTGGGGCCTCACCAATGACCTGTACAGGGGCATCAACACCTTCTTCCTTCTACTGACTACGCCTCTCTGCATATGAGCAGAGCAGAAATCAAACACTCTCTACCGTATTTTCAAGTTTCAAATTAATTAAAATTGGATATACCGCAGATCAAAATCTTCTCACAGTTAAGAACATAAGAACATAAGCTGTGCCTCCGCCGGGTCAGACCATAGGTCCATCCTGCCCAGCAGTCCGCTCCCGCGGCGGCCCAAACAGGTCACGACCTGTCTGAATCACTAGAAGGGGCCCCCTTGCCACCTTGATTTCCCATTGAGTCCTATCTTCCCATCGAAGTCCTAACCCTTCGGTCTTGCACATGCACGAGCTGGTTGGGTTTCTATACTTATTACCTGGTTAGCTTTCTATACCTATGTTACATCCCAGCACCTCTCTCAGTATCCCACGATCCCCCTATCCCTCAGGAATTCTATCAGTTCGCAATATTTTTTTACAATTCTTCCCGTTAAACAATCTTCTCTGTTACGGCCCCCAACTTATGGAATGCCCTTCCGAATTATCTTAGAAAGGAAGATAACCTGAGCATCTTTAAATCTAATCTTAATAATTTTTTTTTTTAAGTAAAGATTCTTTTGCTATTTAACTTCCCCTCCTTCTCTTTCTTCTTCTTTTTTCATCTTTCCAGTTTTTCTTCTGTGCAGACATTTTCCCCCTTCCTATTGTGTCATTCCTTATGTTGTTTGTATTGTTTATTGTTATTGTAATTATTGTAATTGGTTATTGTTATTGTAATTATTGTATTGGTTATTGTTTGTATTGTAATTAGCTTCTCCCTTCCTACACCTACGCTATGTCTTTGTCTAACGTTTGTATTTTTGAATACCCTGAACACTTATGCTCTGCTTTTAAATATGTATGAACCCCGCTTAGAGTAGACGGTTTGATAGGTGGTATATCAAAATAAAAATAAACTTTAAAATAAACCCTAAAACAACTCTATGCTAAGCACAAACATTTTGTAGAATGACGCCTAAGAGGCACCTATCTCTCAATTATTTTGTATTTTTTGGTGCCTCTTTTAGAAGTTCCCCCTTACCGCCTACAAAAATAGGTGATGGTAACGGCTTATACGCTAATAATGGTCACACACTAATGACAAAATTAGTACTTGGCCATTAATTTTGAGAATGGAAAATTGGCCATTCCCAGCTCTGCTTAAAATGGTCTTAGTGTGTGTGAAAGACCCATGTAAGGGTATCCTTAGGGTACTTTTTAGTACAGTTTAATTAAAGGACCCCTCAGTGGGGGAGGGGGATAACCCACTGTTTCAGCATTAGATCCAGTAGGTTGCAAAATCAGTTTTAGCTATTTCCATATTCTCATGCCTCAAAAGGGCTAACAGGAAATATGATTACATCAGAAGAGGAAGATTGGTGAGGTGGCCCAGTTCCTTCTAACTGAAGCTGTGATTGTCTTTGTGTTCAGAAAAATGTCTTGCAAGGTTGAGCTCATCACAATAACAGGATGTCACAGTCTGAAATGTTATGGCCTATTTAAAGCATGGAGATGCAGTGAGAGAAGAATGAGTATGAGATGATAGCAGTGGGAAAGAAGAGAATGAAGGGCAAAATTCTGAAAAGCATCAAAAGAAGGTGATCTCAATGTTTAAGAAATACTGAGCGTCTGATTTTTGGTGCCTTAGGGCTAGATTCACTAAGCAAACCGATCGTGTACCGATCGGTTTGTGACCCCTTTGCGACCAGATTTTCCTAACCTCTCCTGCGATCCGCTTCCAATGCATGCATGCAAATGAGGGGAAACGCTTGCAAAGTAGACAGGAACGCAATTCACCAAAGAAATTTTTGAAACCGACTGGGCTGGTCGATCAACCCAAGAAGCGACTGCTGGGGACCAGTTGCAAACGTCTTTCCGACTCTCCAGCTCCACTGAAGCCCTGCTCTCTGCTGCCCCCCCAATCTCTCCTGCCTGCCACCCTGATGCTCTTCCCCGGATCTCTCCTGCCTGCTCTCTCCCGAATCGCCACCCTGCTCATCTCTGGATCTCTCCTGCCTGCTGCCCCAAATCTCTCCTGCCCTTCCCCGCACTGCAAGCCCATGGTTTTAACCTGCGGGTTTAAAGTGGGTTAAAACCACGGGCTCGCTGGGCTACAAAAAAGTAAAAGTAAAATAAAAAAAGTCACAGCTCAGAGGGGTCTTAGATGCATGCGCAGACCATCTACAAAAAAAGAAGATGGTCTTTGCATGCGTCAGGATCACTCTTCTGCGATCCGCGTGGTTGATTGGGGGTGTGCCTCTGATCGGGCTAATTAGCATAAGGATGCGTTGTGAATAGGGAGCCTGGACAAGGATCAGACACGGACCGGCAAGGTAAGGTGGGCTTAGTGAATCTAACCCTTAATTAGGAGCAGTGGTGTAATTAGGACTAAATGGATCCCAGGCAGAGAAATTAAGATGGTCTGCTATAACACCAAAGTACCAGGCACTGGGGAGGAAAAGGGGAGAAGGAAGAAATCCCTTTAGAGCAGTGTATCACAAACTGTGTGCGGCGGCGAGAGGCGTGTCCTTAGGCTGCCGACACCTCTGCTCCTCGCCGGCGTCTCTTCTCCTCTCCCCGCACCTCTCCTCCATCAGTAACCCCTACCAGGGCAACAGCTGGAGGTCCTCCGCACATGCACGTGACACCATCACATCAACATCTGCGCACTTCCGGATGCCCTTCAGCTGCGGCACCGAGTTTAATGTGCTGCGGCATCAAAAAGTTTGCGGGACACTATTTTAGAGCGTAGGTAAACAAAATCTATCATAGTAATAAAAATAGAAACTGAAGTGAAAGATATCAGAGATTCATATTTCCCCAAACTGATATATTACAATTAGTAAATTCAGACCACCCCCCCAATTTTGGAACCTTTGTTGTCTGACCATTGCTGTGGTCCCAGTGACTCTCTGTTGCTTTTCTCTGTTTTTCTTAGCTCTTCCCAGAGTCTCCTGTCCTTTAGACAATTCTCTATGTCCAACATTCAACTTCCCTCTTTGTCCCTTATTTGTCCTGCTGCTTCGGTCTCTATCTTCCCCTCCATGTTCAGCATCTGTCCTCTCAATATCCTCCTTCCATATTTAGCATCTTTTCTCTGTTATCTTTCTCTGTTAAGCATTCCACCTGTGTCCCTATCCCTCCCTATTTGTTCAGCATCACCCCTCTGTGTCCTTGTTCCTTTACTCCCTCCCTCATTCTGTGCTCTATCCCTCCTCACGTCCAGCTTCTCCCCTCTCTCTTCCCTTCCTCCTGCATTCCCTAACCCACCCTCCAATGTTGTCTGACATCATTCTTCTTGGTGCAATCTCTCTTCCCTCTGCTCCCCCCTTTCTACCCCTTTCCCTTTATTCCAGGTCTCTCTCGCTTTTCCCCTCTATTTCCCACCCCAGATCTAGCATCTCTTCCCCTCTCTCTCCCCTTCAGGTCCAGCATATTTTCATCATCTTCCCCTGCTTGGGTCTGGCATCTCTTTCTAGTTCCCCCTCATTCCACAGGTCTTCCAAATATGTGGTGGGAGACCAACAGAGACAGCAATAAAAACAAGTTGCTTCCGACTGACCTCCACAAGCATTTATTTGTCTTTATACAATGGGCTTAAAATTATCTTTATTAATTTAGGCCGTCTCTTATAAAATTACCCTCTAAGTAGTGAAAGTCAGAACTGGATGGATAGGAGGCAATGTTCTATTGTGGATTAGGAACTGGTTAATGGATAGAAAAACAGAGTAGGGTTAAATGGTGAATAGTGGAATACTGCAGGGATCTGTACTGGGACCAGTGCTATTTAACATATTTATAAATGATCTAGGTATGAAAATGATGAGTGAAGTGACTAAATTTTCAGTTAACACAAAACTATTCAAAGTTGTTAAATGCTTGCAGACTGAAAAATTGCAGGCAGACCTTAGGAAATTGGAAGACTGGATATCCAAATAGCAGTTGAAATTTAATGTGGACAAATGCAAAGTGAACACATTGGGAAAAATACGGTAATCCAAATCATATTTTAGAAGCCAACCAAATTTCGGTTTCGGATTTGACACTGAAACCGACTCAAAATCTGGGTTCAGGTTTCTGCTGAAAATGCCATTGCATCCCATTCGTGATCACTGTCTCCCACCCTGTTGAAAATGGGTGGTGCTATGGCCCACCCCGGCAGATACCTCATCCCCTGGACTGCCCGATCATTCTGTAGACCCTCTTTGGGCCTACCTTAACAAACCTTGGTGGTCTAGTGGTCTCTTTGAGAACAGGAACAAAGCCCACTCATTCCTGCCTGCTGCCAATGCTGAATCACAGTGGTTGCTGAGACTTCCTGTGGCATCCTTAGGAGAGTAATAGTTATTAATACAGTTTCAAAAATGGCGTTTAGAATCCAAAAGTAGAGTAAAATAACTCAGCATAGGGAAAAACCCTTTTATAAATTTTCATAGAATCAATCATTGCACCATCTTGTTAGAATAAATGATTTTTAAATAACTTCATAGATTCATAAGTAATTCTTAAATTTCCATAATGTGAAAATAAAGTCCAAAGTCCAAAGTTTTGTGAAAAGCTAATATAAGTAAACAGATTTAGTTTCAATGTCTCTGCAGCGGTGACCCAGCGGGGTTCACACACTTCATAAGTACAGGGCATTCATGTCATAGAACACGAGGAAGTTTCTTTTCCCTTTTGAATTAGGTACCCAACTGACAAGTCTGTCACACACAGCATTAGCGGGTTCTCTGAGGAAGCCAGGACGGCGAAACGCGTCAGAACCCCGCTGGGTCACCGCTGCAGAGACATTGAAACTAAATCTGTTTACTTATATGAGCTTTTCACAAAACTTTGGACTTTGGACTTTATTTTCACATTATGGAAATTTAAGAATTACTTATGAATCTATGAAGTTATTTAAAAATCATTTATTCTAACAAGATGGTGCAATGATTGATTCTATGAAAGTTTATAAAAGGGTTTTTCCCTATGCTGAGTTATTTTACTCTACTTTTGGATTCTAAACGCCATTTTTGAAACTGTATTAATAACTATTATTGTTCCTTTTTTGCTGTTTGTGCTACATTTCCTTTGGAACAATATTCAATTTATTCAATTACCCAGTTGTATTATATTGATCCTTAGGAGAGTGCCACATGAAGTCCCGGCAGTCTACGCTTTAATATTTATGTAACCCAAGTATAGGTCTGTTGTGGAATAGAGTGTGAACAAAGTAAATATGCAAATTAGACTCCACCCATGTTCTAATCACACACTACTCAACTACTGGTATAGATATGGGTATTGTAAATGTTAGAGGGTAGCGTACATACGTAACTCATGACTCTGTCCATGTTCTGCTTATAATTTACCCCTCAACAGTCCTAAAAGTGGGCTGCATAACAGTATGCATATTCTTGTCATGGTACATAACCCCTGTGGTAATTTTATAATAGACTTTTTACACACATAAAAAGGTGTTTTAAGAAATCACCTCCTGTGTGCCATTTTGTCTGCCTTCTCTTTTGTTGATAGCTTGACTGCGATGATGATCTTCATTTCAAACACGCCTTTTTTTTTTTTTTTTTTTTTTTTTAAATCAAACTACACTTTTAGTTTTTGTTTCCAATGAAACAACATAGGGGATTTTCTTTTGAAAAATTCTGGAAAGTACTAACGATAAGAGGTTATTTTTTGGGGGGAGGGGTAGAATAATTTTGTCACTGAATATAATCTAATATTATTCATCAGTGGGAAGTAAATTTTTAAGTTAAATGCCCTAACATGAATTTTTGTTATGTGACCATATTCATGTTCAAATAAATATTTAGCAGTCCAGTGGACACAGGATATTAATTCAGATAGCATAAAATAACATGTCATTTCTTTTTTTTTTTTTTTATAATCTTTATTCATTTTAAAATAATAAATTTTAGTTATATATTGTTATGGAATTATCAAGTGATAATGTAATATGTTATGTTCATATTTTAATGTATACTTGATGTATATGTTAAAATGAATAAAGATTTGGAAAACAAATTAAGTGAAGAATAATAAATAAAACATTTACACTATAGACATCACTTAAAATATTACAAGATTCTTACAGACCAATAACCCTCCCACCCAAATTATTCTTTAACATTCAAGAATCTATAGATCTATCATAATTCCGTAATTCACTACATATTTTAAACATAAAATTACACATTAACAAGTCATTTCTATATCTAACAAAAATATTAAAAAGACAATATAGATTAAGAAGATTTTATTAGTTAGCAAACAAATATGGTTTCAGTTGCTTTCAAAAGTGATGATAAGATTCAGAACTCAATAACAAAGGTTTTAGTTCCTTGTTCCAGCAAGCTGCCTGATAAGAAAGTGAACATTGAAAATGGTTTTTTTTTACGACAACCTTTGATTGATGGAAAATTAAAGAGACTGAAATGCTAATATAGCTTATCCATATAAAATAATCTCTGTTGTTCCTTTTTTCAGACATGAAAGCATAAATGAAGTAGAAAAAAGCTGAATTTTAATACTGACCTCATTCCTAGACTGCTCCTAATCCTGTCCTATGCTACATGGATACATTTTGTACAAACTACTAACCAAAAAAGGGGTCAGTGGTGATTAAAACATCTTCTTCCTCCCCCAAACCCCCCACTGTGTATATAGTCACTGTGCAAATATGATCATAGAAAATATTTTCAAAGTTTGTTCATCATCGTCTAACAAATAGCTGACAGCTAAAGAACAGACCTAGAAGGAGGAAAAGCCTCAGTAATTATTGGGGCTAACTATCAATATCTAATACCCCCTACTTTCCATCATAACTTTTTTTTCTCTTCGCCCACTCCACTGACATCACTTACTCCCAGGGGCAGCTCATGGCAGTCTGCTGCCTGAAGTGAGGGATAGGGTGGCATCCTCCAAAAGAAAGGTGAGGAGGTCCTCTTACTCTAAACCAGTGTCTCTCAAACCTTTTTAGCTCTGGCACACTAAATGGAGCAAATGTTTTTTTGGGGCACATTATAATTGAAATGATAAAATTACAAAGCCAACAAAAAATTAACCCCCTCCTTTACAAAAACGCGCTAGCGTTTTAAGCGCCGGCCGCCGTGGTAACAGCTCCAAAGTTCATAGAATTCCTTTGAGCATCTGAGCTGTTACTGCCGCGACGGCACTAAAAACGCTAGTGCGGCTTTGTAAAGGAGGGGGTTAATTTGAGAATTATTTATTTAAATTTCTTTAAGCTATGTATGGGTAATTGTAACAACTGTGAAACTAAAGTAGATAGAATTGCTAATCAATGTGATGGATGTGCTTGTTTTTGAGTGGAAATTAACTGAAACTGTGTGTTATGCCTAGGGCCCGGGGGTAAATGAACTCAGCATACTACGTGACATGTCTCCTCAAGTCTGCTTATCTAACCTCCTTGACCTTAGTGTTACCTTGACAACATCAAAGGACAGTAAACTGCAACACCTCCTTGTTTATCTGAATGTTCTGACTTCCTTTGCCTGCGTGTCGCCCGGATAGCATCAAAGGGATAGTGAAGACAGATGGTAAACCAGTCTCTGCAAACACCTCCTTAATAACATCAAAAGGACAGTAAAGCAACACCTCCCTGATAACATCAAAAGGACAGATGGGACACCGATCTCTGCAAATACCTCCTTAACCTAGGTGTTGTCAAAACAGAGAACAAAAGAGCAGGACCAGCTGTTTACTAATAGCAGGACCAGCTGTTTATGCTTTTGAACTCAGCAGCTTATAAGGACGGGATTCTGCTCCTAACATCAGAATCCATTTTCGTTGCAACCAAGGGTCAGCCCGTGTCGACCCTCCTATCAATTGCAAGGATTCCCGATTGTGAAGGATGGTGTGGCCCAGAATCACGGTGATGTTATTCTATTTTTATGTTCATCTATATATGTAATAAAGTGTTATTGTTTATGCTTTATATTGTCTGTGTGCTTTTCTGAGTGTCACTGATCATCCCATTTGACAGAAATAAGTGGCAGAACACTGCGGCTCAATAGTTGACAAGCAAACACGCATTTCATCATCCACTGTCTGCAGTCTCTCTTTTTTTTTTATTTAATTTCTGTCAGGGCTGAAAATCCAAGTTTACAAACAGAAGAAAATCCAAATGGTAACAAAACCTTGATTCTCAAGTTAGGATAACTACTACATAAAAAAATAAACCCAAAATTACTGTTAATTTTCAAGGACCAATCATGTCAAAGAATGATGCTTTTCTGGGCGGTTGTATCCTTAAATCAAAGAATACAAAAATTCCCTCCCTCCTTGCCCTTGATACGCCACTGAGTGTCTGTCTGTGTAAGGGTACAACCACCACAAGTCAGAAAAGATGGTTTGTGGGATCACAAGGAAACAATCCAGGAATACAAAAAAATCCCACATAGGGGTGTGTAGAGTGAAAAAGGAAGGTTGAGGGTCTCAGAAACCCGTTTGGAGATAGGTATAGTTATCCTCTGCCAAGACTGACTGGTTCCAAGTCTCAATCATTGGAACCAGTCAGTCTTGGCAGAGGGTAACTATACCTATCTCCAAGTGGGTTTCTGAGACCCTCAACCTTCCTTTCTCATTCTACACACCCCTAGTGGGATTTTTTTGTATTCCTGGATTGTTTCCTTGTGATCCCACAAACCATCTTTTCTGACTTGTGGTGGTTGTACCCTTACACAGACAGACACTCAGTGGCGTACCAAGGGCAAGGGGGGAGGGGCGGACCGCCCCGGGTGCACGCCCTAGAGGGGTGCACAGCTGGCCAGGTCAGAAACCTCCTGGGACCTGTACTTTAGTGTGGCTGCCGGTCGACCAATGGCTGAGAACACTGTCCAGTGGCATCATGAAGCAGGTTAGAGCCAGATCGGGAGGGTATTCCTTAAAGGACGCTTTCGTCGCTCCCGCTGGCTTCTTAGCCTTTTTCAAACCGTAGGAGTGGCGTACCAAGGGCAGAGGTTTATGTCACAAAAATGATGGGCCGGGGGTATGTGTGTCAATAAAATGATGGGACAAGGGGTGTCAAAAATGACAGGCCAGGGGGGTGTAAAAAAATGATGGGCCCTGGGTGTCACATACCCTAGGTACGCCACTGCAGAAGCGTATAACATTGACTGACTCTTGCATACGTGACATACATGTAATCTATTCTAGTGTATATTTATGAAGGGAATTTTTAGAAATAAAGTAAAATTCTGAACTGTCTCGTGGCACACCTAGAATCTCTTTGGGGCACACCACTGTGCCGTAGCACACAGTTTGAGGGACACTGCTCTAAACGCTAAGTAGGCATCAAGGTGCGGTAAAGGTGTCTGAATTCAAGAAGCCTGGGATAGGCATGTGGAATCTCTTAGAGAGAGGAAGAGATAATGGTTACTGCAGATGAGCAGACTAGATGGGCCATTTGGCCTTTATCTGCCATCATGTTTACCACACCTTGGTGCCACACAGGATACATAAGAACATAAGAAGTTGCTTCCGCTGAGGCAGACCAGAGGTTCACATGGGTGGGACATGGCTATACCAGGATACAACTTACTTCGTCGGGACAGAGAGGGAAGAATAGGGGGTGGGGTAGAACTATACACTAGAGATAACATCAAAGTCACCAGAATCACAGATGTCAACTACACCGGGGAATCACTCTGGGTGAACCTGGCCAGAGGAAACGAAAAATGCTTGTATCTGAGTGTGGTATACAGGCCCCCAAAACAGCAGGAAGACAGGGATATGGAACTAATCAAAGACATTGAGAACATCACTTTGCGCGGGGACACGGTACTGCTAGGGGACTTCAATATGCCCGATGCTGATTGGAAGACACTTTCCGCTACTACCAGCGGCAGCAGAAGGCTTTTAACCTTCATAAAAGGGGCACGACTCAAACAAATGGTGCTGGAGCCCACTAGAGATCAGGCAACACTGGACCTGATACTCACCAACGGAGAAAGCGTTTCAGAAGTTTCGGTAGGCGATACGCTGGCCTCCAGCGACCACAACATGGTATGGTTCAACATCAAGATAGGCTTCACTAGATCAAACACAGCAACAAAGGTCCTCGACTTTCGGGGCACTGACTTTAAACGCATGGGAGACTTCGTCCATCAGGCGCTACAAAACCAAGCTGAAACCAATAATGTAGAGGCTATGTGGTCAATCCTGAAATGCACCTTACATGAGGCAACAAACCGCTATGCAAAAACAGTAAGCAAATGACGGAGGAAGAACAAGTCCCAGTGGTTCTCTGCAGAGATCTCAGATCTTGTTAAGGAAAAGAAAAAAGCTTTTATTTCCTACAAGCATACAGGAAACAGGGTGGCAAAAGAAGACTATCTGACCAGGTCTAAGGCAGTCAAAGCGGCAGTCAGAGAGGCCAAGATTCAAACAGAAGAACATCTAGCGAAAAACATTAAAAAAGGGGATAAATCCTTCTTCAGATACATTAGCGACAGGAAACGAAACACAGATGGGATAGTACGCCTCAGGAAAACAGACGAGACATATGCAGAAACGGATTCTGATAAAGCCAAACTACTAAATGAATACTTTTGCTCAGTCTTTACCTGTGAGGCATGACCTACCCTTGCAGAAGCCGTGCTGACTCGACTTTAGCTGTCCATTGTTTTCTATGTGTTCACAGATGCTGTCCTTAATCAGTGCTTCCATCATCTTTCCCGGGACCGAAGTCAAGCTGAATAAAATTTTTATGGGGGTGGGGGTGGGGGGTGGGGGGGGTTGGTGATCACTGGGGTAGAGAATGACACGGTGGCGGTTACCTGCGGCTAGCCGCGTTTAGCCGCGGGTAACCTGCCGAAACGTGGAAAGAAAAATAGCAGTCGCTACAGGGACGGGGACAAGGCCATTCACCAGCCCGTGGAGCGGTGAATGGTCTTGTCTCCGCAGTGAGGCATCAAGGATTGCGCGGTCCGCGCAGCCCCTGCCTGCCCGATCGATCGTAGCGTTTAGCCAGCTCCCTCCCTTCACCTCACCTTACTTTGCAGGCTTAGTTGAGTGGCTGCTCAGTGTTCAATCTGCTGCTCTGACACAACCGGAAACAGGAAGTTGCAGCAGAACAGAAGATTGAACACTGAGCAGCCGTGCGTGCAGGTCGCCGAAAAAGAAAGCCTGCAAACTAAGGTGAGGTGAAGGGAGGGAGCTGGCTAAACGCTACGATCGATCGGGCGGGTAGGTGGGGGCTGCGGGGACCACGCGATTGCGCGTGTTCCCGGCTCACACTGGAAGGAGGGAGTGAAAGAGAAAAGGATTCTGGGCCAAGGGGATGAAGAGGGAAAGAAAAACCAACAGCAGGAAAGAAAGGGGAGGACAGGCAGTGAGCCAGATACTGGAAGGGGGGGGGGGAAAGAGGGAAAGAAGCTAGATGGGGTTGAAAAGAAGAGACACACTGGTATGGAAGAGGAAGATAGGGGAAATCTGGACACAGGAAGGTAACAGAAAGAGGGGAAATTATGTGCATGGGGCATAGGGTCAGAGACATAAAGGGGACTTGCCATGGGGATGGTATATGGACATGCCACGGGGTGGGTGGGGGGCAATGACAGATACATAGGGGAGATATTAGAAATGGGGAAAATAGGAGCACAGAAGCGAGATGGTTTGTGGGGATGGGACAGGGACCGAGCTCGCAGGCTCCAGTGGCTTGCACAAATTACATTGTAACGTGCCACGAAAATAAGAGGGAGGAAGGTAGATAGATAGGCCACGTGAGAGGAGCTGAAGGGTGGTAGAAAGGAACAGATGGTAAAGGAGGGAGGGAAGGGTGGTGGTGGAAAGGAATAGAACAGACATTGAAGGAGGGTGGAGATGAACAGCCCCTGAAGGGAAATGTGGAAGACAGAGTGGGGAGAAGATGCTGGAAGGGAAGAAGACAGATGCCAGACTATGGGGGAGCGGAGGAAAGAAGATGGGTGCTAGACCAATTGGGGGGAGGGGGGTGAAGGGAGAGGCACAGTAACAGCAAATGGAAGACGTAGAGAGAAGACACACAGTGGATGGAAGGAATTGAATGAGAAGATGTGGAAAGCAGAAACCAGACAACAAAGGTAGAAAAAATTATATTTATTTATTTATTTTTTGCTTTAGGATAAAGTAGTATATTAGTTGTGTCGATAAAAATTTATAAACAAAGCCCTGCCAGCTGAACATCTCTTTCTCTAGTTCAGCAGCAAGAACTTTGATTTATAAGAAAGGAATAAGCTTAATATTACAGTACTAAGGCTTATATGGATGCTGCGGGGGACGGTGACGGGGCGGTGAAAGGGATGGTGGTGACGGTGATGGGGTGGTGAAGGGAACGGCGGTGACGGGGTGGTGCAAAGGATGGTGGGTGGGGAAGGGGCGGTGATGGGGACAGATTTTTTCCCTGTGTCATTCTCTACACTGGAGTAGTGTGTGGGGGTCTGTGTTATGTGTTTGCAGTGCTTATCTGGTGACTTTAGGTGAGTTTTTGTGATTTAGACCATGTTTTACATGGTCTAAGTCACAACATCCAAGCTCCGTCGATCCTGGGCTGTATAACTTTCGGTTATACATGCTGTACGACTAAGTCTAAGCCAGCCCATTTCCCGCCCTCGACACGCCTCCCGAAACGCACTGTTTAGCTTTGGATGTTGAGCGGCACTATGAAGGCCTAGGTCAGCGATGGCGAACCTATGGCACGCGTGCCAACTGTGGCACGCGAAGGCCTTGCAGCTGGCCCGCGCAGGGCCGCCATCAGGGCAGTACTACCAGGGGGTGCACAGGAGAGAGAGCTGAACGGGGACGATGGGGGACCCGCGGGGTTAAATATAACTCGAGCCGCGAGGCTCGTCTTCTACTCCGACTGCCCTGCCGCTCACACAGCCGATCGGAAATCTTCCCCGATGTCAGCGCTGACGTCGGAGGGTGGGCTTAAGCAAAGCCCACCCTACGACGTCAGCGCTGATGTCGGGGAAGATTTCCGATCGGCTATGTGTGTGCGGCGGGACAGGCAGGAAATAGAAGACAAGCCTACGCGGCTCGAGCTACATTTTGCTGAGAAAGTTTCTAAGATGGGCTGGGAGACAAACGGGGAACACAAAAGGGGGAGGGAGTGCGTTTTGGACACAAGGCATGAACTTGGGAGAAAGGAAGGTGAGGTGGGGGAGGGAATGGGTTTTTGCACACAGAAGGCATGAACTTGGGAGAGAGGAAAGGAGGGAAAGAGATGCTGAGGTGGGGGAGGGAATGGGTTTTTGGACACAGAAGGCATGGACTTGGGAGAGAGGAAGGGAGGGAAAGAGATGCTGAGATGGGGGAGGGAATGGGTTTTTGAACACAGAAGGCATGGACTTGGGAGAGAGGAAGGGAGGGAATTAGATGCTGAAGTGGGGGAGGGAATGTGTTTTTGGACACAGAAGGCATGGACTTGGGAGCGAAGGGAGGGAAAGAGATGCTGAGGTGGGGGAGGGAATGGGTTTTTGGACACAGAAGGCATGGACTTGGGAGAGAGGAAGGGAGGGAAAGAGATGCTGAGATGGGGGAGGGAATGGGTTTTTGAACACAGAAGGCATGGACTTGGGAGAGAGGAAGGGAGGGAAAGAGATGCTGAGGTGGGGGAGGGAATGTGTTTTTGGACACAGAAGGCATGGACTTGGGAGAGAGGAAGGGAGGGAAAGAGATGCTGAGGTGGGGGAGGGAATGTGTTTTTGGACACAGAAGGCAAGGACTTGGGAGAGAGGAAGGGAGGGAAAGAGATGGTTGTGTACACGGGGAATAGAAGAAAGGAGAATTTTTGGTCATAGGGAGGGTGTGAGGTACAGACAGTGGCATACCAAGGTGGGGGTGGGCGCGGTCTGCCCCGGTTTTATGCCCCAAAGGGGTGCACAGCTGGCCACCCTCCAGTGTTCTCCCTAGGCTGGCAAACTGCGTCTCTTTAGCCACTTGAGTGCCACCACCGCCATTGGGAACAGGCCGGTGCCAAGTTCTCCCTGCTTTTCCCTGTGGGGCCGACCAACTCTCGCCACCTGCGTCAATTCTGATGTCGTAGAGGACGTTCTGGGCCAGCCAATCGCTGCCTGGCTGGCCCAGAACGTCCTCTTCGATGTTAGAATTGACGTCGAGTGGCGAGAGTTGGTCGGCCCCGTGGGGAAGAGAAGCAGGGCGAACTCGGCGCTGGCCTGTTCCCGATAGCGGCAGTGGCAGCCTATTCCCCAGTGGCGGTGGCAGCATTTCCCAATGGTGGTGGCATAGGGGAGGGAAAGGAGAAAGAAAGAAAGGGGGGGACAGGGAGCCAAAAAAAAAAAAAAAAAGAAAGAGGGCTGGGTGAAACAAAGAAAAATGGGGCACGGAGAGAGAGAGAAAGACAGACATACAGAATGAAAGGGGGTATGGAGAGAGAGAAAAGGAAAGAAGGGGGCAGGGTGAAACAAAGAAAAAGTTTGGGGAGGGAATGAGGTCTGGAGGAGAGGAAGCATACAGGAGGCTGAAAAAAGGGAAGAAATATTGGATGCACAGTCAGAAGAATAAAGTGCAACCAGAGACTAATGAAATTACTAAAGGTAGGAAAATTATTTTATTTTCAATTTAGTGATCAAAATGTGTCCGTTTGGAGAATTTATATATGCTGTCTATATTTTGCACTATGGCCCCCTTTTACTAAACTGCAATAGCGTTTTTTAGTGCAGGGAGCCTATGAGCTTCAAGAGCAGCGTGGGGCATTCAGCGCAGGTCCCTGCGCTAAAAACCGCTATCGTGGTTTAGTAAAAAGGGAGGGGGAATATTTGTCTATTTTTGTATAGTTGTTACTGAGGTGACATTGCATAAAGTCATCTGCCTTGACCTCTTTGAAAACCCGCGGAATATAAATGATAATTAACATTTTCTCTGCGTATAGCGTGCTTTGTGTTTTTAAAATTTTATTGTTGGTAGATCATTTTGACTTGGCCACAAAGGTAAGGGGGAGGGAGGGGAGCTGCTGAAAGAGTCTACCTTGACGTGGTTGCAGGCTTACAAATCTTTTGGTCAAAGAGTGCGGCGACAGAGAAAAGTATGTGTGTATTCGGCCCATGAATGAAATCATTAAAACATTATAAATTGCCAATAAATTGAAATGAAAACCAAAGGATTATGAATCAAATTGATTCTCTGACAATACAAAGATTCCAACCTTTAAAAATGATGTTACATAGTTCAGGCAACTTTATAAAGAGATTTTAGATACTAAAATCTTGTTATTAAGGTTTAATTGACGTGCTGGCACTTTGAGGAAATTCTTTGGTTTTGTGCGGCAGTTTGGGCACTCGGGCTCAAAAAGGTTAGCCATCACTGGCCTAGGTCGTTTAGAAATACGTCCAAAACCCATTTTTATTTTCAGCGCTTGAATGTTTTTGAGAAATGTTCGTCCAAGTGCTGACTTAGGCCGGTTTTTGGACGTTTTTCTCTTTCGAGTAAGAGCCCCTTAGTGTCCAAGAAGGTACAAAGGTGCTCAGGAAGAACAAAAACATATTCAATTCCAGTGTATCTTATTAAACATTTACAGGGATAACTAAGTAAAAAAAGTAGCTCCCAGGCTTTTAATTTCTTCTTGCATAGCTAGAAACAATTTCCTCTGATCTTGAGTGGACTTTGTCATGTCAGGGAATATCCATATTCTCTGACCCATGAATAAACTTTGAACATGTCAGAAGAATATTCTCAATATGGCATTAAGGTCTTGTTCAAAGTGCCACGGTATTCTATTTCTTCCTGGGAGTTTTCCAATATATCAGTTAAATTGTTTAAATGCAAAGATTGTGATCTATCAGCCTGTCCATCAGGTAAAGAAGATCCAGCTTTCTTAGGAAGAAAGCCTATTTATAGGCGGAATTGAGTCCAGTGGAAATTTTAGACTTTCAATAAGGTATTTTTTTAATATATCCGTTGGAGAAGTAACTGAAGATTTAGGAAAATTCAAAATTCTAAGACTGAGTCTTCTATTATAGTTTTCAAGCTGTTCAATTTTCTTTTGGAGGAAAAGTCTTTCTTTAGTAAATAATAATAATAATAATAATAACTTTATTCTTATATACCGCCAACAATCTTGCGACTTCTAGGCGGTTTACAATAAAGAGAAGTGGTTTACAATAAAGAGAAACTGTAAATATAATAAAGAGAAACTGTACATACAGCGAATTAAAGGGTTTAGCATTGTACATCTGGTAACTCCAACAATAAAGAGAAGTGGTTTACAATAAAGAGAAACTGTATATACAATAAAGAGAAACTGTACATACAGCGAATTAAAGGGTATAGCATTGTACATCTGGTAGTTCCAACATTAATAATATTAACAGCAGTTTGTGTGCTGCAAGACCAGGAAGTGCCATGCTGCTTACACAAATTTAGAAATATTCCATGAATTGAATGGAGTGTTCATGGTTAGTGATTAGGGTTGGGGTTTACAATTTACAGGTTAGGGTACGTGGTGGTATTATGAGGGGGGCTGATGTTCTGGTTCGTTATCTAGGTATTTCAAGAACAGGTAGGTTTTTAGGTGTTTCCTAAATTCGCCATAGTTGTTTGTGTGTGCAATTAGTTTTTCTAAGTCTTTGCCCCATGTGGCTGCTTGGTACGATAGCAGTTGTTGATGGTATCTCTTATATTTACACCCTCTAGCCGTTGGGGAGACAAATTTCAGGTGTGTTTTTCTTTCATGTCTGTTGGTTGGGAATGAGAAGAGGTCTGTGATGTATTTAGGGGCTAGACTATTTAATACCTTGAAGCAGAGACATCCTAGCTTGAACTTCGTGCGTGCCTTCATCGGCAGCCAGTGTAGGAGTCTGTAGGAAGGGGTTATGTGGTCGGACTTCTTCAACCCGAAAATCAGCCTGACTGCTACGTTTTGTATCAGTTGTAGTCTTTGCATTTGTTTCTGGGGGATTGTCAGATGGGTGATGTTGCAATAATCCAGGTGGCTTAGTATTAGGGATTGTACTAGAATTCTGAAGGCTGAAGTGTGGAAGTATGCCTTAATAGACCTAAGTTTCCAGAGAGTGAAAAACCCTCTTTTGATTAGGGAGCCTATATGGTCTTTCATGGTTAGACCTTGGTCTAGTATTACTCCTAGAACCTTCATTGTTGGTTGGATAGGGTAGTTAAGATTGTTAATGTGTAATGATTTTGTCGTGTTATGTACGTGTGGCGAGGCTATAAAGAATTTAGTTTTCTCTGAGTTGAGCTTTAGTTTGAAATCTGTGGTCCATTGTTCCATCATGTTTAGTGCTTCAGTTGCTGTAGTGGTGACTTCGGAGGGCGACGTATTAAACGGGATAATGATTGTGAAGTCGTCTGCATAACTAAATACTTTTACGCCTCGCTGTGTCAGCTGCGTACCCAGTGAAGCTGTGTAGACGTTGAAGAGTAGTGGGGATAGTGGGGACCCCTGTGGTACGCCTGATGGGTTTCTCCATATTTTGGAGAGGTTACAATTGAAGCGCACTTGATAGGTGCGGGTCGTAAGGAATCCTCGAAACCAGTCCAGCACCTCGCCTCCGATGCCGATTGCGTCTAAGCATTGTAGTAATTTTTCGTGATCCACCAGGTCGAAGGCCGAGCTCATGTCGAATTGCATGACTAAAGCTTTGTGGCCCTTGCTGAATAAGTTGCGTAAGTAATCTAGGATCGCTGCAATCACCGTCTCCGTACTAAATAGCGGTCTGAAGCCTGACTGGGTTTCATGTAGCAGCGAGAACTGATCTAGGTAGTTCATCAATTGGGTTTGTACCAAACCTTACATTATTTTTACGAAAAATGGGATGGATGCTACTGGTCTATAGTTAGTTGCTGATGTTAGAGGTAGTTTACGATTTTTTGGAATTGGGGTGATTATGATGTGACCATTTTTTGATAGGAATTTTCCGTTTTTGAAATTATTAGACAAGTGAGTCCATAGTGTTATTTTAAAGGCTAAAGGGGCTGCTTTCATTATGTTGGGGGGACAGGGGTCTAGGATGCAGTTTGATTTAGTGTATTTGTAATAGAGTTTTATGAAGTTATTCCATTCCAGGTCCTGAAAGGAGTTCCAAAACATGTCAACTGGTGTTTTATTTTCATGTATGTTGGCTATTTGCTGTTCATCTGTATTGTTTGTTGGGCAGTTGTTCCTTAGGTTCACAATTTTTCCTTAGGTTCTTTCTCCCTGCCCTCCCCCAAGCCACTGCCGCCGCCATTGGGGAACAGGTCCCCAAGCCGTCGCTGCCATCGGGTATCAGGCCCCAAAGCTGCCGCCGCCGCTCCAAGCTCTCCCTGCATCGGGCTGATCAGCATGTCAAAGTGATCAGCTGAGTCAAAGTGTTGTGCTAGATCGTCTGCTGTTGGAAGTTTTTTGTCGTGCGAGGATTGACTGTGACGTGTGGTGTCGAATAAGTTTTTAACTAGATTGAACAGTTCGTGAGTGTTAATTCCTTTTGGATTTGTGTTGGATATGTGTATTATGGATGAGTAGAATGTTTTCCTTTTTTCTTTTATCAGTTGTTTATATTAAATAAAGTGAAAACACTTAGAGGTTTGCATTTGTTTTTCACCCTAATTGATTGTTTGAATTGAGTTGTGAGTGTTTTCACTTTATTTAATTATTGCACACATTGGGTGCCCAGTGATGGTGTGCGGGTGGGGGTTCATGACCTCTGCCTGTTTTGTGAAGCGTTGGAGCTTGTCTCCCGTTGCTGCTCGTTCACGCTGAGGGCTCCCTATATATACAAAGTATTTTGTTGTTTAGTGTTGAAAGGTGTAATATTTCCTCTGAGCGACCCCTTTCCTGAACCTGTGACTATTCTGCCTTTTCGTAGTATCTTATTTAGGTTGTGGCAGTTTCTTTTGGAGTGTATTTTGTTTGTGTTCAAAAATGGAAAAGCATATCAGATGCTTCAACGTAAACTGGAAATATTAATCCCAATCTTAGCTCTTCAAGACTACCTTCCTGCTCAAGCCACAACACTTGCAACCTTCTATTTATTACTCTCATGCCTCCTTTCCTCTCTTTGGTTTGCCCATTCAATTTTCAATAAATTCACTTTCATTCACAACTTCTTTATTTTTCACTCCCTCAGTCTCTTTGCTTGAACTGAATCCTGGCTTTCTCCTGAGGACTCTGTTTCAATTGCCGATCACTCTTCAGCATCTGTGCTCAATGTTGTCTGTTAACTAGACTGTGACCTCCATGATGCAAGAACTATCTTGTCTATATCTTTATATAGCACCATGTACACCAGGGGCGCCCACACTTTCTTGGCTTGCGAGCTACTTTTAAAATGATCAAGTCAAAATGATCTACCAACAATAAAATTTAAAAAAACACAAAGCACACTGTATGCAGAGAAAATGCTAATTATCATTTATATTTTGTGGTTTTTTCAAAGAGGTCAAGACAGATGACTCTATGCATTGTCACCTCAGTAACAACCATACAAAAATAGACAAATATACCCCCTCCCTTTTTACTAAACTACGATAGCAGTTTTTAGCGCAGGGAGCTGCGCTGAATGCCCAGCGCTGCTCTCGACGCTCATAGGTTCCCTGCGCTAAAAACCGCTATTGCAGTTTAGTAAAAGGGGGCCATAGTACAAAATATAGACAGCAGATATAAATTCTCAAAATGGACACATTTTGATCACTAAATTGAAAATAAAATCATTTTTCCTATCTTTGTTGTCTGGTGATTTCATGAATCTCTGGTTGCACTTTCTTCTTCTGACTGTGCATCAAATATTTCTTCCCTTCTTTCAGCCTGTATGCTTCCTCTCCTCCAGACCTCATTCCCTCCCCCAACTATTTCTTCCTCTCTCCCTGCCCTTTCTTTCTTCCTGCCTCCCTTTCTTTTTTTCTCTCTTCATGCCCCCTTTCTTTCTGTTTCCCTTCTTTCCTTCTGTCTCCCTGCCTGCCCCCTTTCTTTCTCCCTGCCCTCCCCCAAGCCACTGCCGCCGCCATTGGGGAACAGGTCCCCAAGCCGTCGCTGCCATCGGGTATCAGGCCCCAAAGCTGCCGCCGCCGCTCCAAGCTCTCCCTGCATCGGGCTGATCAGCATTCCTCTCCACAATGTCAATTCTGCCATCGGAGAGGAAGTTCTGGGCCAGCCAGGCAGCTATTGGCTGGCCCGGAACTTCCTCTCCAACGACAGAATTGACGTCGGGGAGAGGAAAGCTGATCGGTCTGGTAGATCGCCAAGGCAAAGTGAGTCGATCACGGAGCCCAGGATGGGCTCCGCGATCAACTCACTTTGCCTTAGCGAACTACCGGTCGATCGCGATCGACCTATTGGGCACTGCTGATTTACATCATATAGTACTGTATAAACATCTTATAACAGTAGAAGGGAAATGTTGAATGGACTGAGGTGTTAAGGGAGCAAAGCAAGAGACATAGGATAAGAAGGTAGGCAAGGATAAGAAGAAAGAGGTTGGGGAAGAAGAGTGAGGTGGGCAAGAGAAGAGATAGAAAGTAGATAATGTAAAGTGAAAAATTGAATAAGGAAGAAAATTAAGAGAATAAAATATGTAGACAAATGGGTCAAAGAGAGACAAGTAAACCATATATAAATATCAAAAAAGTAACATACATAGTAACATAGTAAATGAAGGCAGATAAAGACCTAAATGGCCCATTAGTTATACCCATTAATTACATGATTAATTTAACTTGCTTTTGTTTGATATTTCTGGGTTACAGACTGTAAAGTCCACCTGATATTGTCCTAGGTTCCAAATGCTGAAGTTGCCGTCCAAGCTCACTTCAGCCTATCCAACCATCCTGTTTGCAGGATAAAGTTTGGCCAGTAACATCCTCATATTCCAGGTTAGTGGAGTTCTCATTGATGCCCACCCCAGCTCAATCCTACACTAGATCATCACATATGGGACACAGACCGTGCAAGTCTGTCCAGTACCAGCCTTAGCTCTTTAATTTACATTCTTCATTTTCCAATTAAAGTGTTATGAACAACTGAGATACTGAAACTGGAAACTGCTTTGCTAGTTGTTGGCTCAAGGTTATTTTGTAGTATTCTATACCCGTGACCACCCAGACTTCCTGTTTTTGTGGCACCCACAGATCTGGTGACTTGCTAACAAAACTTTCCCTTTTCCTGCAGAAGTTTTGCAAAGTATAATTTATGAGAGCACAGAGAGGACTAAATATTACAACTTGACGCTACGCTGAATGATTCATTATACTAAAACTTCTTTTAAAGGATGAAAAGGCACGCAGTAGTAAATACGTCCAACTAGCTCTCCTTCAGTGATGCTTTAATAATATGGGTTTTACGATCAAATGTTCTGGTTTTGTTCACCCGGTAGTATGGTCTGATCTATGAAGTTTTTTCCCTTTATAGAAACATGAGGGGAGGAAGCTAGTGGACGCACACCTCCTGACTCATGGAGCTCCACTGCACTGAATTTGATTACCAGCATGGGAAGGAAAAGGAAGGAGAAAATAACCCATAGAGTCTTGCCCACCCTTGGCTCAGTGCCCAGTATGTGCAGCATTTGAATATGGACGTTTCTGTGTTCTCTTGACGTCAGTGGAACCAGGAGGTGTGTTGGTGACTTCTACTGACCTTGAGGTCTCTGAGTTCTAGGAAGAAGACTCCTCCACTTCCTCCATAAATGTGTGATTGATTCCTAATGTTATTTAAGAAATTTATCAAGACAAGCTCAGATTTATTTTATTTATTTAAAAATTTATATACCGCATAATAACTAATGAGTTTACTAAATTACATGCATACATATTTAAGAAATGCTAAACATGTTTCAACAAGACATTAACTAACAGTATCATTATTAAAATCTTCTTTTAAATTCATCCTACAAGATGGACCCACAAGATCCCATAAAATTATATAACTGGTTACTTCAATCTATCTCTAGAGCCCAATCGTTCCAACCAAATAGCTATCTTGTAATCTCCTCTTATTGTAATCCGCCTAGAACCGCAATATATGGGCGAAAAAAAAAATTATCAATGTAATGTAATGATGTGGTAGATGGACCATAATGAGAAGAGAGAGTGCAGTTATCAGCAGAGAGGCAGCAAAGGAGATACCATCTGTAGGTTCTGTGATGGGACAAATCAACAGAAATGTTCTGCTGAATGGGGAATCAGGAAGACTTTTGCTGGATGCCAGTAGGCAGGACATAAATCAAGTGGTGTGGAGTGCTGGAGTTGTGAGCAGAGGGGAAATTAAAGTTTGGAAGAATGGAGCAGGTATCTGGCTTCTCTATCCCTGCACTAATTAGACTTTTGGTCTAACCCCACCATCAGCTCCACCAGTAGAAGTAACCTTGGACCATGTATGGTCTCCAGAATGAAGGCTTCCCTTACTGGCTGTTGTGTACCAGTTGTGTGACTTTACCATAGGGGCTTCTGTTAAGTTATCTGCCCAGGATACAAAAAAAGTATGAAGAGTATTTGTTGGTTTGTGAAGAGAAGATAGGGCCATATGCAAAGATGTTAAGGATTCTATCAAAGGATAATGCATTTCTTAGAAATGAGATATAGATTCTTGAAAACTCAAAAAGGAAGAAGAATTTGAGATTTATTAATGTTCCTAAATCGGAGTATGTTTTGCCTTTGAGAATGCTGCAGAAATATTTTTGGCCATTTTGAATGTTCTGTTGAAACAATTTTTCCTTTATTAAGGAGCTTTTTTTTACTAAGTTGCATTAAGCAGCTAGCACTGATTTTTACCACATGCACCTGTGCTAAAGTCTTTTGCGCACCTGCGCAATTTGCTTAAGTGGGGAACTGGACATGGCTTGGGCAGGTCCGAGGCATAGTCGGTGGTGCCGGGTAACTTGCAGTCAGTATTGCATATTAGCTGTCATGACTGCTGATAGTGCAGCTGCACTACTGACAATGTGGTGGAACGGCCACACCCCTAACCCTTATTGGCTGTCACTCGATTCCCCTGATCCAATTCCTCCTTCTGATCCTCCATCCCTTGAGCCAATAACCCCTTTATTAATATAACATGCAAAATGTGGTGGTGGGCATTTTCTCACCTATAATACCTCAGATTTCTTTGGAGTTGACGTCATCTCATTTATTGTCAGTCTTTCAATAAATTGCCCGGGGGTGGCTCCCTGGAGTTGTAAGATTCATTGAATATTCATTTCTGTGTTATTTTTAGTTGAATTGTATGTTTGTTTACTGTCTTGGATTTAACTAATTTTGGCCCTTTTACTAAGCTGGAATAGAGGTGTCTACCACGGCCCGTGGCACTCAATGCTCTGACGCTGCTCTAACGCACATAGAAACATGATGACAGATAGAAGCCAAATGGCCCATCTACTCTGCCCATAGGATTTCTATGGGCATCAGAGCATTTAGCGCTCCGGGCTGTGGTAGAAACCTCTACCACAGCTTAGTAAAAGGGGGTGGTTTATGAGATACTTTATTTGTATTTCACTTTGCGTTGCTGAAAGAAAACCAAATATTCCCATAAATAAAGAGATTAATACAATTTCATCATTGTAGAAGATATAGATTTAGGGGCTTTTATACCAAACTATGGTAAAAAGTGGCCTTTGTGTGTGTTTATGTGAGTCATTCCTACTTGCTAAGGCCATTTTTACCACTGGGGTACAATGGCCGCTTTTTCAGGTTCTGTTTGCTTTCCAGTTCAGAAAGGGCATATAATCACCTACAGCAAGCCTGCTTTTCTTTGGATATGATATAGAGAAGTGTTTTTGTTAATTTTGTAATCAGTCAGGTGTTTTAATGGACAGGAGGGCATTTTGGCCACAGCAAGGGAGCACCACAAAACATCACGAGGCCTTGAGACATCCATCAGGTTAGCAGTTCACTGTGCACTACCGACCAAGTGATGCCTACTGGTGAAACGTGAGCCTGCACCACTACTTGAGGAACTTGGGTCAGAACGGTATATGAGCTCGGCTTAGTACACACTTGACTGAAGTGTATCTGAGAAAAAGAGAGACACATGGATAAGGAAAAAGGCGTGAATACTCAGGTGTCAGACAAAAAGATATTTCAGCAATTGATTCAAAATTCGGCAATGAAATTGATTACTGGCAAAAGAAAATATGATCATGTCACACCTCTTCTAAAATCTGCCCACTGACTCCCAGTCAACCACAGAATAGTTTATATAAAATCTTTTTACATTAAAACCTTGGATTGTGAGTAACTTGCTGTGCAACTGTTTTGCAAGACGAGCAAAACGTTTTATTAAATTTTAACTTGATAAACGAGTCAGGTCTTGCAATACAAGTACGTATAGTATACGCGTGTCACGTCATCACAACTGAGCCGATGGTTCTTCTCTCTCTGACGCTGAGGGAGTGTCGTGACTGTTCTAAATGAGCAAAGTCTTGCAATACAAGTACACACAGTATTTTGTATTAAAGTTTTGGGGTTGTGGAACATATCGTCTGAGTTTCCATTATTTCTTATGGGGAAATTCGCTTTGATATGCGGGTGTTTTGGATTATAAGCATGTTTCCGGAATGAATTATGCACGCAAACCAAGGTTTTACTGTACTTGCATTTAAGATAAGCCTGTTCCATATTCCTGCCTTCTTAGACCATCTCCTAATCCCCTGTGCACCATCCAGAACTTTACGCTCTACTCAACAAAATCTTGTAGTTATTCCCTCCCCTAGACAAATCTCAGTAATTGTCATATTCTCAGTAACCGCCCCAACTTTGTGGAATGCTCTCCTGACTCAACTCCACATGGAATCTTTCATTGACAAGTTTAAAACTTCGCTTAGAACCTTTCTGTTATCTAATGCGTTTAATATAAAAACTTCTCCAGTATGTTTTAAATCTACTACTTAGCAGCTTCATCGCATGCCCCTAGTCCTAGTATTTTTGGAAAGAGTAAACAAGCGATTCACAACTACCCTTTCCACTCCACTCATTATTTTATAGACCTCTATCATATCACTCCTGAGCCGTCTCTTCTCCAAGCTGAAGAGCCCTAGCCACTTTAGCCTTTCCTAATAGGGAAGTCGTCCCATCCCTTTTATCATTTTTGTCATCCTTCTCTGTAACTTTTCTAATTCCGCTATATCTTTTTTGAGATATAGTAACCAGAACTGCACATAGTATTCTAGGTGTGGTCGAAATGTGAAGACTGAGTTCAGTGGATTGGTATCTAGGATTAAGTTTGGCTTGGGAGACAAGAGGGATACACTGAGGACTAGTTTGCATGCTTTGGTTTTGTTTGCTTTCACTACGTGTTTTTGAAAGACATGGTGCTCTTATTCACTATTCACCTACCCACCGCAAGAAAACCAATAAAATCTGATCAGAATACCTCACCCATGTTTGGTATATCCTACTAAAATCCTCTCTTCTTTGCAATAACCTTAACCATTTCTTCCAGTGACAGCTCCTTCCCCTACCTCTGGGAAAACCCCACTGATTGTGAATAGTGACATCACGGAGGGGCAATTTTCTTGCTGTGCCTCACTCCACAGGGGGAGTTGGGGTCCAATGGTGACATTCTGAGAAAACTGGGAGGAGCCTGGACCAACTGCCCCGCCTTTCCTGGCACAAGGGCCATAATATTAAAAGTCTTAACTGCAAAATGTATGTAATAAAATATATGGTTATTTATTCAGATCATACATGTTTGGGTTAAACACTTAGCAATTGCAGTTGTTAGCATAAGAACATAAGAATTGCCACTGCTGGGTCAGACCAGTGGTCCATCATGCCCAGCAGTCCGCTTACGCGGCGGCCCTCTGGTCTAAGACCAGCACCCTAACTGAGACTAGCCCTACCAGCGCACGTTATTGTTCAGCAGAAACTTGTCTAACTTTGACTTGAATCCTTGGAGGGTGTTTTCCCCTATAACAGCCTCTGGAAGAGCATTCCAGCTTTCTACCACTCTCTGGGTGAAGAAGAACTTCCTTACGTTTGTACGGAATTTATCCCCTTTCAACTTTAGAGAGTGCCCTCTTGTTTTCCCTATCTTGGAGAGGGTGAACAACCTGTCCTTATCTACTAAGTCTATCCCCTTCAGTACCTTAAATGTTTCGATCATGTCCCCTCTCAATCTCCTCTGTTCGAGGGAGAAGAGGCCCAGTTTCTCTAATCTTTCGCTGTAGGCAGCTCCTCCAGCCCCTTAACCATCTTAGTCGCTCTTCTCTGGACCCTTTTGAGTAGTACCGTGTCCTTCTTCATGTACGGCGACCAGTGCTGGATGCAGTACTCCATGTGAGGGCGTACCATGGCCCGGTACAGATATGTAAATTAATAACATTCTTTCTAAGACATGAGACCTTCTTTCTATATATGTTACTGCAAAATGCTGGCTTAGAAATCGACTCATTAAGGGGTTTCTTGCCTTTGTGGGAGTAAACAAGTTAGAGTCGATATTCAAAATGATTTAACAAGCCAGAAACATCCACCGACCAGATAAATTGCTTGTTGTGGTCTATCCACTCATTTTCAGTGGCACTTAACTATTTATCACCACTGAAAATTAGCAGTTAGTATCTAAGTGGAAGATGGCTATTTTGGTAGCATTCTGGGGGTGGAGTCAGCACTGGCCAGGGTAAGCGTATAAATGGGACAGCACAAAACACAGTCCTATCTTTATGTGACAACCCATGGCCAGTTAAATTCTGAATATCAACTTAATTGGCTATGTGTTGGTTGGCTCCACATAAACAGACATGGCCCAGTATTGAATATCCAGGAATAATGCCAGTGATAGTCAGTAAAACTCTCACTGCCGCTGGTTGAATATCGAACTCATTAGCTCTAGTTGTTTTTCAGTTGTAATTTTATCCTGTTGAATACATAGAAGATTCTTAGTTCTTTAAGACAAAGCAGGACTATCAATCCATGCATGTAGGGAGGACAAAACCAGAACCCGTCTGGTCTGTTCTATAAAAATCAAGAAACAAACACTGACTAGCACAGTTACCTCTAAGCTGAGCGAGACTCCTCCAACTGCATTGCTGCCAGTAGGGGGTGGTGATTGAATACTGTAGTTTACATCACTAGGGATAGGCAGGGTCCCTGAAGTTCTGCAGAACTTGCCTGTCCCTCACTATTGAAAATGTAGGGTTACCAGACGTCAAGATTTCCCTGGACATGTTCTCCTTTTGTGGACCTATCCGGGGGTCCAGATGGCTTTCCAAAACCCGGCACTTTGTTCGGGTTTTGAAAAGCTTTCCTCCACATTGCGTCGGGCAGGAGAGCATCCGCACATGCGCAGATGCCACGCGATGATTTCACGTGCACGTGGCATCATCGTGTCGCATCCGTGCATGTGCTGATGTCCTGCCCAATGAGAGCAGTCAGCGAGGGCGGGGCTGGCTGGAACTGGGCAGGCCTGGGGGCGGGTCTAGGAGTCCAGATTTTCCAAATGGAAAATCTGGTAATCCTATGAAAATGTGATATTGAAACATCACTGCCACTAACAGGAATGTAGGAAGAGGACTCCCGCTCAGCTTAGTGGGAACAAAGTCGACTAGTCAAATACTGAAAATTTAAATACATTTATTATTTTGTAATATCTGACCCAATAAAGTGAAATGCAAAAAGGGGGGGAAACATGCTCAAATACCTACTACCATCCGCAATCCTCTAGCAGAATTTAAATCGTCACTGCGTATATGAACCCCCCCCTAAAAAGATGTGATATCAAAGAAACAGTTCAAAACAAAAATATCAATTGACAACTTATCTTCATTATAACTGAACCGCAATGTTGAGAGCTTCAATATGTTCATGAATGCATTTCTGGGTTCCCCCCAACTGACTGCTTCATCAGGAAATCGTATGACAATGATACCCACCACTTATGCCCTTATTTTAACCAAAACATTGAAAAAAAAATCTAGCCAGTTGTCAACCTTGTCTATGTGAAAGATCACTAAGGAATCAGGCCCTAATACAGTAACTGTCATGTCAAATTTTCCTATTTGAAATATCATACTTACTAGAGTGAAGTTTTTTGATTAATTATGGTTGTCATTAAGGGACATGTGGGAATGTATGTAGAAAGTAAAAGTACACAAAGCTGAAATGAGATTTAGAAAAATAAGATATATGCAAACCCTGGGATTTGATATACTGCTTGGACAAGGTGTATTAAATGGTTTACAGTCAGGTACTCAAGAATTTTCCCTATTTGCACTGGTGGGCTCACAGTCTATCTAATGTACCTGGAGCAGTGGAGGATTAAATGACTTGCCCCGGGTTATAAGGAGTAGTGTGGGGGTTTGAACCCACAATCTCAAGGTGCTGATGCAGTAGCTGTAACCACTTCATCACACTTTTCTTGTTCACTTAATAATGTGTGTGCTTCCATGAGATATTAATAAAAATAATACTAGTCCACATAAAATCTCAGAGTACTGATTAAGGGCTAGATTCACAAAGCAAACCGATCGTAGACCGATCGGTTTGCGACCAGATTTCCCTCGGGCCCTATTCACTAACCTCTCCTGCGATCCGCTTCAAATCCGTGCATGCAAATGAGGAGAAACGCATGCAAAGTAGACAGGGACGCGATTCACCAACTAAATTTTCCAAACCGACTGGGCTGGCCGATCATCCCAAGAAGCGACTGCTGGGGACTAGTCGAAAACATCATGTTGACTCTCCGAAGCCCTGCTCTCTGCTGCCCTGAATCTCTCCTGCCTGCCACCCTGATGCTCTTAAGAACATAAGAACATAAGCAGTGCCTCCGCCGGGTCAGACCATAGGTCCATCACGCCCAGCAGTCCGCTCCTGCGGCGGCCCAAACAGGTCATGACCTGTCTAAATCACTAGAAGGGGCCCCCATGCCATCTTGGTTTCCTGATGAGTCCTATCTTCCCATCGAAGTCCTAGCCCTCCGGTCCTGCACATGCACGACCTGGTTGGGTTTCTATACTTTCTCAGTATCCCAGTATCCCACTATACTTTCTCAGTATCCCACGATCCCTTTATCCCCCAGGAATCTGTCCAGTCTCTGTTTGAATCCCTGTACCGTACTCTGCCCGATCCCTTCCTCCGGTAGCGCATTCCAAGTGTCCACGACCCTTTGGGTGAAGAAAAACTTCCTTGCATTTGTTTTGAACCTATCTCCCTTCAGTTTCTCCGAATGCCCCCTCGTACCTGTTGTCCCCTTCAGCCTGAAGAATCTGTCCCTATCCACCCTCTCTATGCCCCTCATGATCTTGAAGGTCTCTATCATATCACCCCTGAGCCTCCTTTTTTCCAGAGAGAAGAGCCCCAGCCTGTCCAACCTCTCGGCGTATGGGCAGTGTTCCAGCCCTCTTACCAGTTTCGTTGCTCTCCTTTGGACTCACTCAAGTACCGCCATGTCTTTCTTGAGGTACGGCGACCAATATTGAACGCAGTATTCCAGATGAGGACGCACCATCGATCGATACAATGGCATGATGATTTCCCGCATCCTGGTTGTTATGCCCCTCTTTATGATGCCCAGCATCCTGTTGGCTTTTTTCGAGGCCGCTGCGCACTGTGCAGATGGCTTCAGTGATGCATCCACCAGCACACCCAAGTCTCTCTCAAGACTGCTTTCTCCCAACAATGCCCCCCCCATTTTGTAGTTGAACAACGGGTTCTTTTTCCCTATATGCATGACCTTGCATTTTTTCACATTAAAGCGCATTTGCCATTTGTTTGCCCAGTCTTCCAGCTTGTTTGCCCAGTCTTCCAGCTTCTTCTCCTGCCTTCTCTGCTCCAATGCTCTTATCCTGCCTGCTTTGCCCCGCAGCACCGCTCTGCTTGTCCCCAGTTTTCTCCTGCCTGCCACCCTGAATCTCTCCTGCCCTTCCCCGCACTGCGAGCCCGTGGTTTTAACCCGCGGGTTTAGGCGGGTTCAAACCACGGGCTCACTGGGCTAAAATGTATTAAAAAAGTAAAGTTTTAAAAATAAAGGCTTGGCTCAGATGGGTCTCGACGCATGCGCAGACCATCTACAGATGGTCTGCGCATGCGTCGGGATCACACACCAGCAATCCGTGCCGGCAGATGGGGGCGTTCCTCCAATTGCCCCCATCTGCATATTTGAGTTTCGAGAATCCATCGGACCTGCCCAGATCGGGCATAGGTCGGTCCTGATCAAGCAGGTTCGTGAATCTAGCCCTAAGTATGTCACACATGGTGAACTTAGGCATTGTTAGGCATCTAAAATCCTATATGGTATCCTCCCTCCCTTTATCCCTCTTTCTTGGAATTCCTCAAACCCTAATACCACCAGATCCTCCCACAAATTAAAACTATCCTTCCCCTCGCTAAAAGGCATTTCCCACACAGGAAAGCTAGGGACCTCCCTCCACTTCAAAATCACTGAGCTCTGGAACAACCTTACCTCCCCTCTTCGGAACTTGAGCTCTCTCCAAGTTTTCCGCAAACATCTGAAAACCTGGCTTTTCTCAAAAAATGTAAGTCTCCCTCCAACTTAGAAATCAAGGAAACTCTTATATCTTGGCATCCCAAGTCCTCTAAAATTTCTTCACACTTCTACCTCTAACCCTCTGTTGTAGTTCCTTCCTATTTCTCCTACTGTAAACCGCATCGAGCTCTACGAACGTGGAGATGATGCGGTATACAAACCTAAGGATTAGATTAGATCTAAGTTAGGTGCCAGTAAATTAGACCCGGTTAAACCTAATGTACCAGAACCTACCTCTACAGTACCTCATGCCACCTAAGGCCGTTTAGTTGCTGCTAGACTGGATTCCATAAGCAGAAAATAGCGGTTGATTGACATCTGTGCAGAGCACCACCTACAATGTAGGTTTATATAATCTGGCTCTAAATGGCCCCTTCCAGTGCATCCAGGATGCACTTGGAGGGGAAAGGGCCGCCATTATGAAGAGGCGGCCCTTCAAGGCAGGAGAAAGTGGGCATCCCTCCTGCCTGATTTTTGACAAAAGGTACGGGGTGGGGACAGTGTCGGGGGTGGAGGGTTCTCGAGCTGGGGCACAAAAGCGTGCTCAGAACCGTCTAACACAAAGCAGTTAGCAGCGCAAACTGACTATATTCAACTCAACACGCTGACGTGATGACGTTAGATTGAAAAGGGCAGTTCAGAGCATACTCTTGTGCCGATTACAAGTTCAGTGACTAGATGTTATTTATTTATTTTAAGAAAGTTTATCAAAGTTTATCAAAGTTGTCAAATTTTATAACCTTGACATTTCTTGCAGGCTGAGTCCCTTTGGTGCCCTGACGCAGCCACGAGGCGAAACACTGGCCATCGTCGACCTGGACTGAGAGCTTGTTCGCCACACGCCATAAAATAAGTCATAAATTTCTTTCCTTCAGTGATTTAAGACAGTTGTTACTTAACTTGCCTATGAAGTTACTTAGCCCTCTCTTGTTAGGGGAGGGTTTCCTCCATGATGGGTTTCTGAGGCTTTTCCTCCGTTTTTCAACTACTTTAAGATTTCTTGTCTTGTACCATTTCTGCACAGCCTTTTGATGATTGGATCGGTTCATTTATAATCCGCCTTTTACAAGGCGAAGTACATCAACACATTCATAAATATGCACAAATGACATTTCAATCATTTTACAAAAATTAAAATTGACAGCAACAGATTACATAACAAGCTGACGTGATTTTGCAAGACACTTAATCCCCCATTTGCCCTAGATACATTACGTAGAGTGTGAGCCCACTAGGACAGATAGGGAAAAATGCTTGAGTACCTGAATATAAACCAGTTAGGCTATAAGATTTTAAGCCTGGTTTTATATTTATGGTAACTTTAACTGGCTAGGAGCCATTTCCAGCTGGTTAAATAGTGCTAAATATTGGTTTATATTTATTTGTTATGATCACCTTTTTATAGCATCAATCAAAGTGATAAGCGAAAAAAAAAAAATCTTCCCAAACCACAAAGGAGCTACAAATAAAGTAAAGGAAAGTGAATAGAAGTTCATGCAGACATTCTCAGCTTACTCAGAGGAATCATAAATAATAATAATAATAATAATAATTTTATTTCTTATATACCGCTATACCAGAAGTTCAAAGCAGTTTACAGCAAAGAAACACAGTCAGAGAATGAAGTACAAATTAAAACAAAACATTCAGTTTGATACAGGATAGAAACAAGCAAATAGGTACAAGGTAAAAACGTTCAGACTGGAATACAATTACAGTTGAAAGAGTACATCGATTAGATCTCAAGTCTAAAAGTTGGAACAGTGGCGTAATTAAGATGTGGACGGCTGTTGGGAATTGATAATGAGGTTGGAGGAACATGATTGAAGTTTTAAAAACTTGTCATACAGATGTGTCTTCAGTATTTTTCTGAAGTCAACGTAAGAAGTGGCCTCTAGTATGGGTTTTACAAGCCATGCGTTCGATTTAGCTGCGTTCGATTTAGCATTCTATCGAAAAACTTCTTGTATTGACATGATTTTGGGGGGAAAAATTAAATAGGTTTGTTCTGTGGGTGCTCTTATTAGAACAAACCTATTTAATTATCCTCCTCCAAAATCATGTCAATACAAGAAGTTTTTCGATAGAATGCTAAATCGAACGCAGCTAAATCGAACGCATGGCTTGTAAAACCCATACTAGAGGCCACTTCTTACGTTGACTTCAGAAAAATACTGAAGACACATCTGTATGACAAGTTTTTAAAACTTCAATCATGTTCCTTCAACCTCATTATCAATTCCCAACAGCCGTCCACATCTTAATTACGCCATCTTAATTGGCACAGAACAATCATAGGTCTGGATAGAACATAGGGCTAGATTCACTAAGGGCTCCTTTTACTAAGGTACGCTAGGGCTTTAACGCGCGGAATAGCGTGCGCTACATTGCCGCACCCGCTAGACCTTAACACCAGCATTGAGCTGGCATTAGTTCTAGAAGCATAGCGCGCGGTAATTTCCTGCGTGCGCTAAAAACGCTAGTGCACCTTAGTAAAAGGAGCCTTAAGTCCACCGATCATGTCCCGACCACGCTGCGACCAGTGTTCCCTCTAAGCGGGCGGGTGTTGTGAGCAAACTTTTTTCACCGTGAGCCAAAAATATCGGGCGCCAGCAAGTTATGAGCCAACTCGCCCGATTCTCCTCTCGCCGCCCTGCCATCTGCCGTACGCCTCTTCCGATCGTGCGCTGTGACGAGAAACGTGTGCGCTGCGATGTAATATTTTGTGCGCCAGCGCACGCCAGCGCAGCTTAGCGGGAACACTGGTTCAAATGGTTTTATTTATTTCCCCAAATTTATTTTTGTTATACGCATTGAAAATATTTGATATTGCGTTTAAATCAAAATCTCAATAAACTTGAAACGAGTGCCCGTGAGATTGTGGGAGGGTTAAATACTCAAAACTTAGAAGTTTTTGCTACGCCAGCTTTCTGGTATCTTTACATACAGTGGCGTACCTAGCATATGTAACATCCGGGGCCCATCATTTTTTGGCACCCCCCCCCATCTGTAAGAAAAACATGATTTTTAGTAACAAACCACACGTCACACATGAGTACCTAGGAAAAGGCAGCATCTTACATATTGCAGTGAGCAGTACATCAATACACCCATTGTAAAACTAAACAAGCCAGACCAGCACAGATCAATCCTACACCGTCAATCCTAACAGAAAACCATGTCTTTCGAACACACAGAACACAGAAAACACCTTCGCCTAGTAAGGAATATGTAATCACAAACTAACCCCTCCCTCTTTTACAAAACTGTAGTGTGGATTTTAGCTACGGAGGTAACAGCTCTGATGCTCATAAAATTCTGAGCATCAGAGCTGCTACCACCAAGGCTGGTGCTAAAAACGCTTCACAGTTTTGTAAAAGGGGGGATAAAATAAAAATACATAGACAAAGGTTAAATTGAACCAGCAAGAAGCTGGACTCTGCATACAATGCTTCACAGAAACAGTGACACATGTCTCCTAAAGCAATAAATAAATAGAAATTTTTTTCTACCTTTGTCTTCTGTGGTTTCTCCTTTCCTCATCTTCTTGTAACTCTCTTCCTTCCATCCACTGTCTGCCGTCTCTCTTCCCCTATATGGCATCTTCTCTCCTTCTATGCCCCTTCCAGAAACTGTATGCCTCCCCCTTCCATCTCTCCTTTCACCCCATTGGTCTGGCATCTCTCTCCTCGCCTTCCCTCTCCCACACCTCTCCTCATAGTCTGGTATCTCCCCTTCCCTGATTCTCTGGCATCTCTCTCCTTTCCTTTTCTTCCATCTTTCGCTCCCCCTCCATGCTCTCACATCTCCCCCTTCCTTTTCCCTTAGACTGGCATACCTTCCTCCTACGCTCCAAGCCCTGGCATCTCCTTTAATTCCCTCCCTCATCTTCCTTCTCCCTCCAGCTGGGTACCGCAACACTCTTCCCTGCAGCTCTGCACTTCCCCACAATTGCCATGCTTCGGTTCCTCTTCTTCCTTCCTTCCTCCCCCCCCCCCCCGCGGGACCCTGCGGCACCATCAACTCTTACTCCCTCTAATGTCGGCCCTGCAGCTCCAGACTTCCTCGCACCTTCTCCCCTCCCCCTTTGGATCGCTATTATTTTAAATGTTATAGCCGCGGAGCTGTATCCATCAGTGGAGATGTCTAACCTCGGCCTGCCCCGGAACTCTTACTGCAGCAGACGCCCGTCTAGGCAGGAACAGGAAGTCACTGTTGCAGTAAGAGTTCCGGGGCAGGCCGAGGTTAGACATCTCCACTGATGGATACAGCTCCGCGGCTATAACATTTAAAATAATAGCGATCCAAAGGGGGAGGGGAGAAGGTGCGAGGAAGTCTGGAGCTGCAGGGCCGACATTAGAGGGAGTAAGAGTTGATGGTGCCGCAGGGTCCCGCGGGGGGGGGGGGAGGAAGGAAGGAAGAAGAGGAACCGAAGCATGGCAATTGTGGGGAAGTGCAATCCCCCCAATGCGTCCCCTTACCTTACCGACGCGTGTGTGCGCTGTGAAGAGAAACTTTGCGCTGCGATGTAATATTTTGTGCGCGAGCGCAGGCCAGCGCAGCTTAGCGGGAACACTGGCTGCGACCTCGACCCGCTTCACTATCATTCCTCCCGAGCGTATCCGCATCAGGTCCGCTCATGCAAATGAGGGGAAACGGCATGCAAAGTAGGAAGGGCCTCGATTCACTAAACAAATTCAACAACAGACTGGGCTGGCCGATCCAAAAACAAGCGACTGCTGAGGACCAGTCGCTTGTGCAAAATCCCTGCTCTCTGCCGTCCCTCTCTCTGCCCCGACTCTCCTGCTCTTGCCGCCCCGACTCCATGGTTATAACCCGCGGGTTTAAAGCAGGGCTGCACTACGGCACGTTCTGTTAAGTTCCAGAACACGCCGCAGTGCAGCCCCGCTTTAAACCCGCGGGTTAAAACCACAGGCTGGTGAGTATAAAAGTTTTAAAAAATTGCACCGAGAGCAACAACAACAAAAAAAAGCACGGAGTGAAAGTGCATGCGCAGACCATCTACAGGCAAAGAAAATAGTCTGTACATGCGTCAGGATCGCTCTTCAGCGATCCGTGTGGTCGGTTAGGGGCGTGCCTCCGATCGGCCTAATTTGACGGCGGACGTGTTGTGAATCTGGCACCCGGCCACCTCGCAGATCGGATCGCCCACAGATCGGATCGGATCCGTGAGGTTTGTGAATCTAGGCCATAGTCTGGATAGAACCGAAAAGTACAGTTTCAGATATTAGCAGATCCATATTCAAAAGCCCATTGAGAATGTAAGCTATCTAGATAACTTTATCTAGTGGGGCTCATTTAGATAAGCATGCTATTGAATATACTGTAAATAGATAAAAGTTATCTAGATAACTTTAGTACAGCTTGCAAGTTTGGCTGGCTACTGGCTATAGTAAATCCATACCTAGGACCTCTCCCGTGTCACCTTTTAAAAAAATTTGGATAGATTTTGTGCTAGGCAAAAATGTTAACACTGAAGGTTTGCCCAGCTTACTCACAAGTTGAACAAACCTTCTGCCTAAGGGAAGAAAATAAATATTTAAGAGCAGATTTAGCAATTACATTGAGATCTGAAACACAGAATTTCTAAGACATAGGAAAAATTAGTGCCAAAGAGCAATTCCGGATTCCGAGACAATAAGGGCACAATGTTTTGTATTTGTTAGTCTAGACATCTTGCATAGAGAATGACACGGGGACAAATTGTTCCCCGTCCCCGCGGAAACTCATTTTCCCGTCCCGGCGAGTTCTTTTCCTGTCCTTGCCCTGTTCCTGCAAACCCTGTCCTCATCTGCACAAGCCTCAGACACTTTAAAATCATAAGCGTTCAAGGCTTGTGTGGTTAAGGCAGATCTTACAGGAATGGGGCAGAGACAGAGACAAAACTCACGGGGACAGGGACAAATTTTTTCCCCGTGCCATCTCTAATCTTGTAGACACTGTCAGAGTGGGCTGTGGCTGACTGGTTGAGCTGCTGCCTCTGCACCTAGAGATTTGGGAGATCAAATCCCAGTGCTGCTTCTTGTAGCCCTAAGCAAATTACTTCATCCTCCAGTGCCCATCACTTCGAATGTCAGCTTTGAAATGCCAAAGCAACAAAAAGGCAGTACGCACGTTCCCTTTCAACAGCCCTACCCTCTGCTATTACTAATTTTCCATTATGTGAGTATATCCAACTGCAATATAAACACTGAAATTACATCCATCCTGCAGTGGACTGCGGGGGGGAGGTTCTTGGGGGGGGTTCTTGGAGGCGAAAACGTGCCTTACCAAATAAAAGATACTTAAGAGTGAAAACTAATTTGGCTGATCAGTTTGTGAAATCTGCCCTAAATGTGCTCTAAACAATAAAAGGAAAAAGTCATCTTAAAATAGTGCTAGTTTTGAAAGAGCAGTCGTCTCAGCTAATATAGTTTGCCGCTAACTTGCTGTTACTGACTTCCTCTGTAAAGCCACATGACAGACAAGAAAGCATGCCTATCTTAATATTTATCATGTTTTTCCTGTTTTCTGGCACATAGGAGTAGTAATCAGTAAGTAATACATAGAAAGAAAATCTTACCTTCCATGTGTGAATACAGCAGTCTTGTTTTTCCAAGGGTAATTGTATCTGTTTTCGTACAGAGTTTTGGAGCGCTGTTCAAGCGCATTAACCAGACAGTCTAGAAAACAGTTACAGGAAGTTGTGAGAAAATGAACCAGTCTGCTAGCTCAGAAACCTCTCCCAATAAGATGAGCTCACAATAAAAAGGGAAAATGTGTATTTAGTCTGTAAAAGGAGCATAAATTGATGGAGTGCTGAAAAGTTCTCAGCCCAACCAACCAACTTCCTAAATTCTGAACATTATTTTTGACACTGTCACTGAAAAGAGTTATCTTATCTGATTAAATGCCAATTTGCAGAAGCAAAATTCTCTGTTTTTGGCATTGTTTCAGATCATCGATTGAACCATATCTACGTCATTGTCTTCTTGGTTGGGCTGAGAACTTTTCAGCACCCCCTCATGGTGTGAAGAGTTTCACTATCTGGTAACCAGAGCTGAGATTGTGATGTCATAATGCCTCATTCCACCAATAAGAGCCAGTGATGTCACAATGGCTTGACTGTCCTATACTTGGCTCACTTATGCTGCATATGAGTGGGGGTCCTGAAAAGTTCTCAGCCCAACCAACCAACCAACTTCCTAAATTCTGAACTTTATTTTGCTCCTGTAACTGAAAAGAGTGTTATCTTATTTCATTAAGTGCCAATTTGCAGAAGCAAAATTCTGTGTTTTGACATTGTTTCAGATCATTGATTGAACCATATCCACGTCATCCTCTTCTTGGTTGGGCTGAGAACTTTTCACATCACCTCGTATTACAAAAGAAATAGTAGTAGTTATACAGTAAGGGGAAACATCTAACGGCACCTAAGTTAATTAAAAAAACACCATTTAAAATGGTGAAAAACATTAATGTTAAAGTGCCTACCAGTACCTAAAAAATATGTGCCAGAATTGCACCTCTGTAGGTGCTTAAGGTTGCCTAATGCTACTGTGGGCATGGCTAATACTGGAAGTGGAATTAGGCAGCCTAAAGTGCCCATGTAGGCGCAATTTAAACAGTTTAAAAGTTTGTTTTTGCCGGTTTCAGTTTCTTTTACCTCTCGACGGATCTCAACACCTCCCCCCACGGACCGTGAGCACTCGGGGCAGAGCGGGAGCAGAGTAAGGCACACTCTGGGCGTGGGGACAGGGTCATTAGAATGGAATAAACAACTATTAATATAGAAAATGTTTTAATCAGCACGAGTCACTTTCAATGCCACTGGGGTTCTGTGCCAGCTTTTTACCATCCAGATCAGATAAGTTTTTTTCTTTATCTTTATTTCTTCATTGTATGAATGGATGGTAATAGGGGACGGTGGAAACGATGATGGTCCCCCATTGAACCTCAGTTGGTGTTATCACCAGTTCACGGGTTCAGGGTCTGAGTTTTTCACAAAATTATTTATTATAAGTTATATATAATTTGAAGCTGTGATTATTGTTAACAAGTTCTTAAAATCCAGAACATACAAAGTAAAATCAGACAAAGAAAAATCCAAACCTTGGTCCAACCCCTGCGGCGTTCCACAAGGGTCCCCTACTCTCTTCAACCTATTTACGGCCTCTCTTGGCGTTTACCTGAACAAACAAGGACTATCCTCTTATAGCTATGCTGATGACATCACCATCCTCATTCCTTTCGACCAACCAATGCTCTTAATGTCAGACACACTACACAGAACTCTAGCTACAGTTACGACTTGGATGGAAGACCACAAACTGAAACTCAACCCAGACAAAACTAAATTCATCCTCCTAGAAAATAACAAAATCCCAACCATAACCAACTTAGAAATCAACTCTATCAACTACCCTTTGCAAACCACCCTAAAACTTCTAGGTATGACTATTGACAGAGGCTGCACCATGCAACCACAAATTAACAAAATAATACAGAAATCTTTCGCAGTTATGAGAAACCTTAGACAAGTCCGAAAATTCTTCGAAAAAACACAATTTCAGCTCCTAGTACAATCTCTAATCCTAAGTATCCTAGATTATTGCAACATCCTCTACCTCCCCTGCCCTGCAATAATGATTAAACAACTACAGACAATTCAGAATACAGCTCTGAGACTCGTCTATTCATTGAAAAAACATGATCACATTACTGAGGCATTCATCAATTCTCATTGGCTTCCAATCCAGGAAAGAATACAATTTAAATTCTACTGTATACTATTTAAAACTATAAATGGAGACAGCCCAACCTACCTAAACGACCGCCTCATCCAAACCACCTCTACTAGGCATAGAAAAACACACACCCCATTCACTTACTCCCCAATCAAAGAAGTAAAACGGAAAAAACTATACAACGGATTACTGGCCACTCAGGCAGCGAAGATAGACAACCAAGTCTCCAACCTATTGACAATAACCCCAGACTACAAGATGTTCAGAAAGGAAATAAAAACTATACTCTTCAAGAAATCCCTTAATAAAGCTTAATACCATGATAAAGCTTAACCCCCCTCTTACCATCCCCTCCCTAACCCCAGATCCTACTTTTCCCTCTCTTGGAAACCTTCTCTAATCTAACGTTGTAACCCTTCTTCCATAACTCTTTTTGTAATCCGCTTTGAACCGAAAGGTAATGGCAGAATAGAAATCTGTAATGTAATGTAATTCACAACAAAGATAGGCGCCGGAAAGGTAGGCCTAGAAAACCCTGGCCCACATTTCTGCCGCCTAACTTTCCTGGAGGTGCTGGGCTTTGAAAAGCCGTCCGGACCCCCGGATATGTCTTCTGAACGTCTGGTAACCCTAGCTGCACACCAACATCACTAAATTTCTCCACTAGGGAGCTACCCATACCAGAAGTACGTAGCATTTGATAGTAATGAGTGAAGGAAATGGAAGATGTAATTGGCCAAATCAATAAACTAAAATAGTGCTTAAATGTCCAAGCAGACAAGACTGTGCAGCAAAGCATCGAAGAAACTATGCTGAAAGGCACATAAGACTGCAAGACAGGTGAGAAGCTGTGTCGCAAGGCAAGTGAGAGATTGCCCAGGGAAGCTCACAGAAACTGGGTAGCTAAAACCCTCAAATTGTGCTTTATAGAAGCAACTGCATGGTTCAGAGAAATACTGACCCCCCCCCCCCCACATCAGAGCAGATACTACTGACAAACAAATAACGCAAGAAGAAGAGAAAATAATATCCTGCAAACCAGACTATTAGGGGTTAACACGGACATGGTAGCCAAAGAAATTCTGCCCACATAGTCTGAAGCAAATGTGGGTTCTCCTGACTCAGAGTTAGCTGCTGCCCCACAAGAATAGGAAACTTGCAGAACTTGTCAGAATTGTACTGATCACAAGTAATAAAAACACATCAAGATACCCAAAACAGAAATTAACCACGAGGAAGGTCCTTTGTATCAGCTCTCCAAGAAAAGAAGAGCTGAGAGTGATAACATCATCAGTAATAAAAGAAGCCAAGAGACCTTCAAAGCGTGTGCCCACCCCCCCCAGAGATTCCAATATGAAATGTCCTTTCACTTCAGTTGAAGAAGGTAAACTAAGCACCTGAGAGAGAAGACACAACTACAAGTAGCCATGAGAAAGAAGGAACAAAATGGCTGACTGACATTTCAAAAACACACAGCAAAAACTCCAAAAAGCGCTGCCGAAGGAACTTATAAAAGATACAGCAAAAAAGCAGTGAAGTCAATAGTTCTAAGGGTGGTATCTTGGACAAAAATGTGTGAACAGGGTAAAACACCCTCAATTGATGTACACCGCAACCCAAAATAATGATAATGAAACGGGACATCCTCAGTGTGAGGTAATAGCGAGGGGAGGAGAACCTCCAGCGCTTAACTCAATAAGGCAGAGGCGGGAAGCCCCTACCTGCACACCATCACTGGATATCTCCCGTGTGCCTAACACAATAGTGGATAATAGTGCAGTGAATAATCAAAAATCCAATAAATAATAAATAATTAGATAAATCACACAAAAAATGAGAGCTAAGATACAACTCTAAGAAACCCCCCCAGCCAACTCCAGAAAAAGTAAAACTTAGCTTGAATTGACGAGTGGATAATATCCTTCCGATAACCACACATCCAAAACAAATTCAATAACTTGTTCATCAAGCTGTGATTTATCTAATTATTTATTATTTATTGGATTTTTGATTATTCATTGCACTATTATCCACTATTGTGTTAGGCACACGGGAGATATCCAGTGATGGTGTGCAGGTAGGGGCTTTCCGCCTCTGCCTTATTGAGTTAAGCACTGGAGGTTCTTCTCCCCTCGCTATTACCTCACATTGAGGATATCCCGTTTCATTATCATTATTTTGGGTTGCGGTGTACATCAATTGAGGGTGTTTTACCCTGTTCACACATTTTTGTCCAAGATACCACCCTTAGAACCTATTGACTTCACTGCTTTTTTGACATTTCAAAAAGGCACTGAGAGAAGAACAATGCTACCTCAGTGAGGGGTCCTTTTACTAAGGTGCACTAACCGATTTAGCACACGCTAAAGATTAGCACATGCTAAATGCTAAGGCGCCCATAGAATATAATGGGCGCCTTAGCATTTAGCATGCGCTAAATCAGTTAGCACGCCTTAGAACAAGGACCCCTGAAAGAACCAACTGCACAATACCATGGAAATAAAAGTGCCTCATAAATTGAATATTTTAACAATTGGAGAAACTAACATATTTCACAGAGAAATGGTGAGATTAACAAATAGAGCAACTTTAGCACACTGGAAATATTGCCAGTATCATATTAAATGAACTTAAAAAGTATAGTGTTATAAAACCTAATATCACTGTAGAAATGAATCATAGTTGAGAACAGCTGTTTGTAACTTGAAGGTCTTGGGCTGCAGTACCTCATATATTTGTGGGGGAGGAGGGAATAAATTTACCATATTTAACGATGGACAAACCTGGATGCATGGCCCTGCCCTGCTCTACCCGAGCCCCACCTTGTTCTGTCTCCATCCCTGCCCTGTTCTGCCTCCAGCCCCACCCCCAAAAGCCTCATCTCTTTTTTCCCGATCTCCAGGCCACATCTGGAGGGCCTCCAGCACCTGTGCGATGTCCAAAACCTCAACAAACTGCTCGGTTTTGGAAAATTCATCCTGGAACCCGGATAGTCCTCTAAAAAGAGGACATGCCCGGGTTTTTCCGGACATCTGATAACCCTAGGAGGGAGGAGACTCAGTACCATCAAATATTGACTCTAGATATAGGAAACTCCTCAGCCTCAACTGGATTCAGTGAAAACTGTACCAGGAGGTAGCCTCTGCTTAGCAGACAGGGGCTCCTCCTCCCTGAGAACCCCTCCAGGGCCTGAGAAGAAAAGGGACTTGGTACCACCAAGTGTTTCCAGAGAAACTGTACTGTTCTTCCTTTCAAATTAGAAGAAATTTAGCCCAAGAAAACCCCAGAAATAGGCTAGGTGAGGGGCTGAGACAGAGAGTATACTGAGAATTCTAGAGCTACATGATATACTTGAGGAGTAAATCTGCAAGAATTACTTTCTCTGTCTCCATTAGCTGATTTTTCAGCAAAACCCACAAGTCCTGGACTAACCAATGGGACAAGGAGGAACTAAGAAAAAGAACAATTTAAATTAAATCATTAAATTATAGAGAGTGTATGTTTGGGCAGGCTGGTTGGACCATTCGGGTCTTCATCTGCCATGTTACCATATTACTATTAATAACTGAGCTTCCCATCAGATAATGAGGAGAATGCTGCCCCTTTCCCCACCCCAGCCCATGTACCGTCATCTGGGACTTATTCAACAGAGGGAGGCTCTCAAAAAAATCAAGAGAGGCCTAAGACCAACATCATGCCCTCTTGACCTCTGTCTAGTAAAGACAGTACAGGTAGCAAGCAAATATCTCATTGAAGGGTCCACTAAATATGTGAACTCTTCTCTTGTGGAAAAGAAGTTGCCAACAAACCTATAAAGGGCTGTTATACACCCCTAAAGGGCTTTCTTGTCCAGGACATGCTCAAAAATTACTGACTAGTGTCTAGCATCCCTTTTCTGGCAAACTTAAACTCAACTGTCAGCTAAATGGAAGAAACTAACTAGACCAGGGATCTCAAAGTCCCTCCTTGAGGGCCGCAATCCAGTCGGGTTTTCAGGATTTCCCCAATGAATATGCATTTGCTGAAACAAGGCTGCCCTGTGAACTTCTAAAAGCTAAGTTACTCAGCATTTCATATTCTGCTCTTTTCACTGGTTTTCAGCATTATATCTGCTTAATTTCTCTCCTCCTCCCTGTTTCTTACTAAAAAAAAATATTAAAAAAGCACAAAAAAATAAATCCTTCTCTTTCCTCTGTTAAATCTTATTTCCTCTTCCTGCATTTTTGTTTAAAATACTGTGTTTTAGGTGGTATAGAGCCTATATTTCTGGTGCCTGTGGCTCAGGGTGACTAAAGTAGGGAAAATCCTGTTATAAATCCTGTGTTTTAGGGTAGCACTGATAGAACCTGCATTTTTGTTTAAAATACTGTGTTTTAGGTGGTATAGAGCCTATATTTCTGGTCACTTCACAACCAATCAAGTCACTTCACAACCAATCAAGATGACCTTTATTCTATGCAATCACTGCGGTGCTTTAATTCCAAGACATACTATTTGGAGGCTTAAGGCTTGCCCCATCTGTCTTCAACTTGCCAGTATTAAGGACGAGCTCTGCAAACTTAAACAGGAATTGAATACAATTAAAGCAGCTTCCATCACTCCACAAAATCATACCAACTTACCACCTCTACCTCAAAGAATAAAACAGCCCAGGAATAAATGGGTCACAGTAGGCTCAGGAAGACTGCGACATATAACACAGAAACATCCACCTTCACTAATATTACCTCTACAGAATTCCTTCGCTCCACTAGTGCACTGCGATACTCAGGAAAACAGAAGGGAGGTGGGACTTGAACCAATGAAGGAAACTCAAGAGAACAAGAGCACCCTAAGTACAAATAAAAAAGCCAAAAACAGAAAACTATTACTGTTGGGGGATTCCATCATCAGAGGCATTAACCTTGGAACACAGGGCGAGGAGACCAAAATAGTGAAATGTCTTCCAGGATCCTCAGCTACCAGGAGTTCCAGGCAAATACTGACTATAATTAAGGAAGAAACTAAGGATTTTAACACTGATGTTGTTATCCATCTGGGAACAAATGACCTGGCCAACAACTCCACACTTGCAGCACAGAAAGCTTTTCGGGAGCTTGGTGAGGGCGTGAAACCTTTTGTAAAGACTTTAGCTTTTTCTGAAATACTGCCTGCATATGGAAAAGGAGAGCAAAGAGTGAAAAACACAGAGGACTTTAATAGATGGCTCAGAGCCTGGTGTCATCAAGAAGGCTTCAGGTACATAGGAGGATGGGGAAATACATGGAAGGACAAGAAGCTATATTGCACTGATGGGCTACATATTACTACAGCAGGAAAAAGAAACCTTGCAGAGAAATTTAGACAATATTTTTCTAGGCATTTAAACTAGAAGGTGGGGGTGGTGTATGTACGAAGGACAATTATAGAGACCACCCCCGGCAAAAGAAAAGATGTGATAGTAGTAAAGGCTGCAACATAAGCAATATCAGCAACTCATTTCTTAGTATTGCAACGGAAAGTGAAACGACACAAAAATCCATACGAAAAAGGAGATTATCGTTGAAAAATAGCTGGAAAGCGATGACCACAAATGCTCGCAGTCTAAGCAACAAAGTTCATGATCTGCAAGCCCTGATATTAGAGGCAGATCTAGATATTGTTGCTATCACAGAGACATGGTTCAGTGAATCACATGGATGGGATGCAAACATACCGGGATATAATCTTTTTAGGAAGGACAGAGATGGTCATAAAGGTGGAGGAGTAGCTCTCTATGTAAAGATCAATATCCAAGCGACCGAAATGCAGGGGACCTGGGGAGAGGAAGAAGCGATATGGATTGCTCTGAAAAGAGAAGATGGAACTTCTATCTACGTGGGTGTAGTCTACAGACCTCCGACTCAATCGCAGCAAATTGATAAGGATCTGATTGTGGATATCCAAAAGTTTGGAAGGAAAGAGGAGGTTCTGCTGTTGGGAGATTTCAACCTGCCAGATGCGGACTGGAATATTCCGTCTGCGGAATCGGAAAGAAGTAGGGAGATTGTGGATGCCTTTCAAGAGGCTCTGCTCAGACAAATGGTGACGGAACCCACAAGGGAAAAAGCGATATTGGATCTGGTCCTCACAAATGGAGAGAGTATCTCTAATGTTCGAGTGGGTGCTCACCTGGGTAGTAGCGATCATCAAACGGTTTGGTTTGATATAACGGCTACAGTGGAGAGTGGCCGCACGATACTTAAAGTCCTAGATTTCAAACGTACGGACTTTAATGCAATGGGAAAGTACCTGAAGAAAGAGCTGTTAGGATGGGAGGACATAAGAGAAGTGGAAAGACAGTGGTCTAAGCTGAAAGGAGCGATAAAAATGGCTACGGACCTTTATGTGAAGAAAATCAATAAAAACAAGAGAAAAAGGAAGCCGATATGTTTCTCCAACCTAGTGGCTGAGAAAATAAAGGCGAAAGAGTTGGCGTTCATGAAATATAAAAAAACCCAAGAAGAGGAGAGCAGAAAGGACTACAGGGTGAAACTGAAAGAAGCCAAGAGAGAGATACGTTTGGCGAAGGCACAGGCGGAAGAACAAATGGCTAAAAATGTAAAAAAGGGAGATAAAAATTTTTTCAGATATATTAGTGAAAGGAGGAAGATAAAAATTGGAATTGCTAGGCTAAAAGATGCTGGGAACAAATATGTGGAGAGTGATGAGGAGAAAGCAAATGTGCTAAACAAATACTTCTGTTCTGTGTTCACAGAAGAAAATCCTGGAGAAGGACCGAGATTGTCTGGCAAAGTTACATGAGAAAATGGAGTAGATTCTGCGCCGTTCACGGAGGAGGGTGTTTATGAGCAACTTGAAAAACTGAAGGTGGACAAAGCGATGGGACCAGACGGGATCCATCCCAGGATACTAAGGGAGCTCAGAGAGGTTCTGGCGAGTCCTATTAAAGACTTGTTCAACAAATTTCTGGAGACGGGAGTGATTCCTGGGGATTGGAGGAGAGCGGATGTGGTCCCTATTCATAAAAGTGGTCACAGGGATGAAGCAGGAAACTACAGGTCGGTGAGCCTCACTTCAGTTGTTTGAAAAATAATGGAAGTGTTGCTGAAAGAAAGGATAGTGTATTTCCTTGAATCTAATGGGTTACAGGATCCGAGGCAACATGGCTTTACAAAAGGTAAATCGTGCCAAACGAACCTGATTGAATTTTTTGATTGGGTGACCAGAGAGCTGGATCGAGGACATATGCTAGATGTAATTTACTTGGATTTCAGCAAAGCCTTTGATACAGTTCCTCATAGGAGGCTGTTGAACAAACTTGAAGGGCTGAAGTTAGGACCCAAAGTGGTGAACTGGGTCAGAAACTGGCTGTCGGACAGACGCCAGAGGGTGGTGGTTAATGGAAGTCGCTCGAAGGAAGGAAAGGTGACTAGTGGAGTCCCTCAGGGTTCGGTGCTGGGGCCAATCCTGTTCAATATGTATGTAAGTGACATTGCTGAAGGGTTAGAAGGAAAAGTGTGCCTTTTTGCAGATGATACCAAGATTTGTAACAGAGTAGACACCGAAGAGGGAGTGGAAAATATGAAAAAGGATCTGCAAAAGTTAGAGGAATGGTCTAATGCCTGGCAACTAAAATTCAATGCAAAGAAATGCAGAGTAATGCATTTGGGGATTAATAATAGGAAGGAACCGTATATGCTGGGAGGAGAGAAGCTGATATGCACGGACGGGGAGAGGGACCTTGGGGTGATAGTGTCCGAAGATCTAAAGGCGAAAAAACAGTGTGACAAGGCAGTGGCTGCTGCCAGAAGGATTCTGGGCTGTATAAAGAGAGGCGTAGTCAGTAGAAGGAAGAAGGTGTTGATGCCCCTGTACAGGTCATTGGTGAGGCCCCACTTGGAGTATTGTGTTCAGTTTTGGAGACCGTATCTGGCGAAAGACGTAAGAAGACTTGAGGCAGTCCAGAGGAGGGCGACGAAAATGATAGGAGGCTTGCGCCAGAAGACATATGAGGAGAGACTGGAAGCCCTGAATATGTATACCCTAGAGGAAAGGAGAGCCAGGGGAGATATGATTCAGACGTTCAAATACTTAAAGGGTATTAACGTAGAACAAAATCTTTTCCAGAGAAAGTTAAATGGTAAAACCAGAGGACATAATTTGAGGTTGAGGGGTGGTAGATTCAGGGGCAATGTTAGGAAATTCTACTTTACGGAGAGGGTGGTGGATGCCTGGAATGCGCTCCCAAGAGAGGTGGTGGAGAGTAAAACTGTGACTGAGTTCAAAGAAGCGTGGGATGAACACAGAAGATTTAGAATCAGAAAATAATATTAAAGATTGAACTAGGCCAGTTACTGGGCAGACTTGTACGGTCTGTGTCTGTGCATGGCCGTTTGGAGGAGGATGGGCAGGGGAGGGCTTCAATGGCTGGGAGGGTGTAGATGGGCTGGAGTAAGTCTTAACAGAGATTTCGGCAGTTGGAACCCAAGCACAGTACCGGGTAAAGCTTTGGATTCTCGCCCAGAAATAGCTAAGAAGAAAAAAAAAAAAAAAATTTTAAATTGAATCAGGTTGGGCAGACTGGATGGACCATTCGGGTCTTTATCTGCCGTCATCTATTATGTATGTATTGAAAGTAGTGCATGCACATAGATCTCATGCATATTCATTGGGGAAATCCTGAAAACCTGACTGGATTGCGGCCCTCAAGGAGGGACTTTGAGACCCCTGAACTAGACCCATGACAACCTGATTTCAGACCTGGGTATGAAATGGAGATCGCTCCTGTATCCCTGCATGACAATCTCTCCGGAACCATGATTACAAGAAAAAAAAAACCCCCAACAAGATACCAAAAAACCACATCAGATAACACTACTGTTGCTTGCTTTCTTATCAGCTTTCACACTGTGTATCATAATATCATGCTTGCATGGCTGGCAGAAACAAATATCTGTCACAGTATTTGTATGGTTCACATCCTAGATGTCCAACAGACAACAATCAGTTCTGTTCACCAATGGCACACCATCACCTTGGCACTGAACTGAGGGGTACCATGCCATCATTTATTTTATTTTAATATCTACCTCAGACCTTTAGCTAAGTTGCTTCAGTTGAACCAAATCTATACACAGTTTTGAATAAATTGACTAACTGTTTAGCCGCAACTCAGGAATGGACAACCCCGCCACCAAACAAATTCTAATCTAATATAAACCTTAAGTTTATATACCGCATCCTCTCCATAATTATAGAACTCGGCATGGTTTACAAGAGCTTAATATAAGGAAGGAACAACTTAGTGAGGTGAGTAGGAGGGAAGAGAGCGTTACATTTTTGGTGAATAGTTTGACTAGGCAAAACAAAGATTCTGTGGGTTCCTAACTCCACAATACCATTTGGGAAGTATGAACTCTCCATGAAATCAGAGATCAAGAATCTTGATGTACTATTAGAGTTATCCTTACTTTGTTCCCACAAATTCAAACCACCTTTAAAAGCTGTTCCTATCACCTGCAGCAACCACAGGTGTCGGAACGGAGGGAAGGGGGGGGGGGGCCGCGGGAGCCATTCTATGCTGTGTTTGCTCACCTCCTCCTGTACAGGATTGCTAACACTGCTGCCGCAGCCACTGCCAAACTGCCCCCAGATCCAGGATCCTCTTTTGCTGAGGCTGACTCTGCCGCCTGCTGCCATCCGCCACTGTGAGCCACTGCTACAGTTACGGCGGGATTTCTCTTCTGCTCCCTCCAGCCTGATTAAGGTCAGTTGGGCTGTGGCTGGGGAGCATTGCCTAACAGAATATCATGCACCATGGTGGTGGGCTGCTGGAGGACATGGTGGGGGGGAGCTATAGAAAAAAATGAGACAAGAAAGCTTTCATCATTTATAAAAAAAATTATTCAGAAAGTCTTTTTGAAATGAGTTCACACCGACGGTGAAATAGCCTCAGAATGATACAATCATCGCACTTCCAGCCTATTATGTTCAAATCAGTAATCCTGCCTGTTGAAATATATCAGTCTGGAAAGGGCTAGAACCACAGTGGGAGACATTATCTCCAAATGGAGAACATTTGGAACAGTGGTGAATCCTCCCAGTTGTGGCTGGCCTGCCAAAATTACTGCAACCAGCCTGTTCTAGAATATATGAGGAATGGACGTCCATGTGCCAGCTACGTCCAGCATAAACATCCATCTTACAAACTGAAATGCCCAAACTTTGAATGGGGCAAAAAAGGGACATGGACATCCTTGTGGCAGCACAGGAACTTCCATATTATAAAGTGGCTACATCCTGTGGATGTCCATGTGAAGGTGTAGCCTAATGGTTGAGACTGAGAACCAGAGGACATTGGCTCAAATTCTACTGCAGAACTTTGCAATTTTTTTTATTTTTTTTTTTATTGTGAGTCTTCCAATGATAGAAAAATACCTACTATGACTTTCCTTACTCCCTCCAATGGTAAAGTACTCAGTTAGGGCACCTTTCTAGAAAAGTACCAGGTCAGAATTGAATCGGTTCAGCGGACGGCCACCAGGATGATCTCGGGGCTCAAGGGTCTCTCGTACGAAGAGAGACTGAACAAATTGCAGCTCTACACTCTCGAGGAACGTAGGGAGAGGGGAGACATGATCGAAACATTTAAGTACCTCACGGGACGTGTCAAAGTGGAAGATGATATTTTCTTTCTCAAGGGACCCTCGGCCACAAGAGGGCACCCGCTCAAACTCAGGGGCGGAAAATTTCATGGCGACACCAGAAAGTATTTCTTCACAGAGAGAGTGGTTGATCATTGGAACAAGCTTCCAGTGCAGGTGATCGAGGCAGATAGCGTGCCAGACTTTAAGAATAAATGGGATACCCATGTGGGATCCCTACGAGGGTCAAGATAAGAAAATTGGATCATTAGGGCATAGACAGGGGGTGGGTAAGCAGAGTGGGCAGACTTGATGGGCTGTAGCCCTTTTCTGCCGTCATCTTCTATGTTTCTATGTCTTTTTGGACATGGATTAGGTTTACCAAACATCTGGATTTCCCTGGACATGTTCTCTTTTAGCCTGGATTCTATAAACGGTGCCGCAGATCCCGTGTCAATCATGCGACGGTCCCTGTTTATAGAATTGCAGCTTTGGACAACGCAGGTGCCGGAAATGTAGCAACAGGGTTTTCAAGGTCTACATTTCCGGCGTCTATCTTTTTTGCGAATCGCGCCTATGGAGGCGCTATATGACATCTAATGCCACTTCTGGCGTTAGCCACACCCACACTGGCATTAAGCATTGCAAAGGTACGATGCAGGCATGGATTTTTTTAAGGCACCGGCAGGCGCCTACATTTTTCTTTTAAAATGCTTTTTTTTTTCTTTCTTTTTCAACAGTGTTTTCAACGTGTTAGATGCCGGTAGGGCGCCTACCAGCACCTGACTTAAGGTGCCGTTTATAGAATATGGGATTTCTGGTCATTATCTGCTGTCATTTGCTATGTTACTATGTTATTTATTTATATAAAAAACTTATATCCCACATAGTACAAAATCTATGCGGGTTATAAAATCTGCAGCTCAGATGAAAACCACCAGTTAGGCTGTGTTAACTTGCCAAAAACTTCACTTTCTACTGGAAATTACAGACAAAAGCTGGATAAGGGAAAAGGCCTCAGAAGCCACAGGATGCAAAAAACCCACCAGGGCTATGAGTGAGAGCTGGAACTAAATTTTGGCTCCCCCCATGCTTCTGATCATCCGCCATAAAAACCCTTAACATGCTACAGCTGTGCTGCCATTTTTCCACTTTGGTACTGAAAGCAAGGCAGGCATTTTTCCTGCATTTTCAGGTATATGTTTGTATTTGAGGATGTTACCATCGGTGATAGAACAAATGTGAATACAGTTTTTGTTTTTCAGAGCCCTGAAGAAACGATATTCAGATCGTGAAGCGTTGCCCATCGTCGGCTATTTCATTACAGTGGCAACACTCAAGAATTCAGCTGTGCTTCGGCCCAGGAATGGACAGTGATAACAAGAGCCGATAGCATTAAGAACGGCAATACAGCATAAAGATAAGTTCAGATCTTTTTTGTCCAACTGAATTCTTTTGTTTATACACAGCACAATCGCTGTAGCATGTTAAGGGTTTCTATGGCTGATGATCAAAGTATGAGGGGGGGGGAGCCAAGATTTAGTTCTAGCTCTTACTCATAGCCCTGGTGGGTTTTTGCACCTTGTCCTTGTGGCTTCTGAGGCCTTTTCCCTTATTCAGCTTTTGTCTGTAATTTCCAATAGAAAGTGGAGTTTTTGGCAAGTTAACAAAGCCTAACTGGTGGTTTCTGTCTGAGTTGGCTGTTTTATTTTACCCCCAGTTCCTCTGTTGTTGAAGGTTATAAAATTTGCACACATAAATTAATAGACAAATACTTTAAAAGAAAAAAACAAACAAACAAACACTGTTCTTCAAATAAAACAACCCCTCCACCTTTACAAAGCTGCACTGGCGTTTTTAGTGCCGGCCACCATGGCAACAGCTCCAACGCTCATAGAATTCCTATGAGCGTCCAAGCTGTTACCCTTGCGTCCGGCACTACAAACGCTAGTGTAGCTTAAAATAAATTATTTACAGGTATAAAACAAAACCAAAGTATGTAACATCTACATTAAAATATTGTAGGAAGTAATCAGGTTTCCTTTTGATTTTGCAATATTTTTTTTTTACTTTAGAAAGAACACTGGGCTGATTTTATTCCACTGACGAACAGGGCTATGCACGTGCCTACTTGACCTATTGGTTAATCCTGCCCTGAACATGTATGATTTGGGTTGGGGGGGGGGGAATACTAGAGGATTAAGGAGGCAACCACCCCTAATTCCTCCAATGGAGTGCTGCACCAAGGGGCTGTTTTACTAAAGCTTAGCTAGAAAATGAACTTCTTAATACCGACTACATGCTAATTCTGTTAGCATGCACTAAGCATTAGTAAAAAAGCCCCTGACTAATTTAATCTTACCTAGATGTCCCCAGAAGCAGGTATATATCCTGAAGTTGTCAGCAACCGCAAGCAGGGTAAAATTCAAGATCCTGTTACTGATATCCAAAGTAGGGCTTTGAAAAGCCCTGAGCTCAGGCTGCATCTGGAGGGCCTTCAAAAAGCATGCATCTGTGCATGCTGGAGGCCCTCCAGACGTGACCTGGAGGTCAGGGAAAAAGAGACGTACTTTTTGGGGGGCGGGATTGAAGGCAGAATGGGGCAGGGCTGGAGGCAGAACGGGGGGAGGGAGGGGGTTGGAGGTGGAACAAAGCGGGGCTGAGGGCGGAATGGGGTAGGCCACGTGTCTGGGTTTTTCCATCGTCAAATATGATAACCCTAATTCAAGGTCCTGCACATATCCAAACCACAATACCTGTTAAACAGATTACACAAACATGCACCACCATGGTCCCTGCGTTCTAGTCAAAATCATTTATTGGAAGCACTCTGGCTGCCGTTGGAAACTCGCGTAAAGTTTAAGTTCGCCTGCCTCTGCTTTAAAATTCTATACGGTCTAGCCCCTAAATACATAACTGACCTCTTCTACTTCTCAGCCAACAGACACAAGAGGAGCTCCCATTCGAACTTCGTTTCCCCCCCAGTTAGAGGATGCAAACTGAAAAAACACAATGAACACCTTTTCTCACATCAGGCAGCTTTATGGGGTAAAGATCTAGAACAACTGCTCTCGCCCACCACTTAAGAGGAATTCAGGAAGCACCTAAAAACACACCTGTTCCTGAAGTATCTAGACAGCTGATCCGTTCGTCTCTTCTCCCTCTATAACGGTTCTCTCACCCAATCTCCCTCTTGCTTTCACTTCCCTTAAGTTCTCTCAATTTGTACTTTTATTGTTCTTTTGTAAACCGCATAGAACTTCACGGTACTGCGGTATATAAACTGTTATTATTATTATTACTCTCCTTCAGGAACTTCAAATATGAGCACATCAGGGTGAGAATGTTCTCAGTGATGACCCCAGTGTGGTGGAACACCCCACCAAAAGAACTAAGAACAGAAATGGGCATTGGCAAATTCAAGAAAAAAAATGAAGACAGTGGGATCTCTTAGAAAGAGGATGAGACAATGGTTACTGCGGATTGGCAGACTAGATGGGCCATTTGGCCTTTATCTGCCATTATGTTTATGTTTCCTGTTCACAGACTACTTCAGCTGACATAGGCTACTAGACACTTAGGCCCGGATTCTCTACATGGCGCCGTGTCAGAGAGTGCCTTAAAAGCGGCTGCCAATTGTGCGACAATCACGCGACGGCACTATTTAGAGAATCATGCCTCCAGCAAAGGTAGGTGCCGGAAATGTAGGCCTTGAACACCATAGCCACAGATGTGTGCTTTCTTAGTGTGGCTGGCAGGGATCCGCAAGCCCCGCTAGCCAAAGACCTCCTCCTCCCTAAATGGACTCTTAAAACTTGGGCTACTGGCTGTAGCATCCTTGTGCTCCTGCTGCCGCGCCCCCCCCTCTCCCCTCCCCGCTCAGTTTCTGCAAATGTACAAAACAGCATGTTTGGAGGCTGGCAGCAGCAGAGCATAGGCACTACTGCTGGCTGCCTAAGTTTTTAGAATCTGTTCAGTGAGGTCTTCGGCTGGCGAGGTTTGTGGACCCCTGCCTGCTTAGGTATTTCTTTGAGTTGGGAGGAGGTGGCAGTGAACATAAGAACATAAGAATTGCCACTGCTGAGTCAGACCGGTGGTCCATCATGTCCAGCAGTCCGTTCACGCAGCGGCCCTCTGGTCTAAGACCAGCACCCTAACTGAGACTAGCCCTACCAGCGCACGTTCTTGTTCAGCAGAAACTTGTCTAACTTTGTCTTGAATCCTTGGAGGGTGTTTTCCCCTATAACAGCCTCTGGAAGAGCGTTCCAGCTTTCTACCACTCTCTGGGTGAAGAAGAACTTCCTTACGTTTGTACGAAATCTATCCTTTTCAACTTTAGAGAGTGCCCTCTTGTTCTCCCTACCTTGGAGAGGGTGAACAACCTGTCCTTATCTACTAAGTCTATCCCCTTCAGTACCTTGAATGTTTCAATTATGTCCCCTCTCAATCTCCTCTGTTCGAAGGAGAAGAGGCCCAGTTTCTCTAATCTTTCGCTGTAGGCAGCTCCTCCAGCCCCTTAACCATCTTAGTCGCTCTTCTCTGGACCCTTTCGAGTAGTACCGTGTCCTTCTTCATGTACGGCGACCAGTGCTGGACGCAGTACTCCAGGTGAGGGCGTACCATGGCCCGGTACAGCGGTATGATAACCTTCTCTGATCTGTTCATGATCTCCTTCTTTATCATTCCTAGCATTCTGTTTGCCCTTTTTGCTGCCGCCGCAAGAAATTTTGGGCCCACCCACTTTACTTTCAGGCCCTCCATAAATAGGCCATTTGGCTAGGATTATGGCTGTTGGATTATGGAATGAGGGGGTGAATTAATATGGGTCCAATTTGCATTGCACTGGAGGCCTGAAAACTCCACAGGCTGTGGAATCATCAGGACAAATTGGGAAACGCTGCTCTTCATGCATGCATTATGGATGCTGTATGTAGTCTATGTAGTATTTTGCTGAGCCTCATAAGCAACAGTGGACAATATATTCATGGGAAAGATGAACATTTCTAGTCTGTTTTTGACTTGTCTGACCAGCACTGGAAGCAAGTCAAAACAGAAGTTCTCTTTAATTTTAGCTATATTGTCTGGAAGGATGTGAGGGAAATTTTCCAGTGTCAGATAGTACATGCATTGCCAGAGCTGATTCAACTAATATGTGTGATTTTGCTTTTGCTTTTTTTCTTTTTTTTAAAAAAAAATTATGTGCCATTTCAGAAGGCTGTACTGAGTAATACACTTATGATCTAAAACAAAACAGGTCAAAAGTTTGTGACATTTGGTTTTAAGTCATCAGTGTATGAATACGTGCTAGAAACAAATCCTGAACTATGGTAACTAAGCAATTTTATTGTTTATTTATTGGGATTTATTAACCACGTTTCCATGAAAAGAATGAGATTCATCCAAAGCGGTTTACAATACACTGAATAGTAAACAAGTACTTTTAAGTATTTTCTCTATCTGTCCCTGTAGTCTCACAATCTAACTGTGGTACCTGGGGCGATGGAGGGTTAAGTGACTTACCCAGAGTCACGGGGAACAGGCTGGGATTCAATTCACACCCTCAGGTTGCTGAAGTAGCAGTTCTAGCCACTTGGCCACTTCTTAAAACATAGTAACATAGTAGATGACGGCAGATAATGACCTGAATGGTCCATCTAGTCTGCCCAACTTGAAGCCCTCCCCAGCCCATCCTCAACCAAACGTCCATATACAGACACAGACTATGCAAATCTGCCCAGTACAGGCCTTCTTCAACATTTATTATTATTTTCTGTTTCTAGATCCTCTGTGTTCATCCCATGCTTTTTTAAACTCTTTGCACCATTTTCCTCTCCACCACCTCTCTCGGGAGCGCATTCCAGGCATCCACCACCCTCTTCGTAAAGTAGAATTTCCTTACATTGCTCTTGAGTCTACCACCCCTCAATCTCAAATTTGTCAACCAATATGCTGTTTTATTCCCTAATCTTCCATATTTAGGGTCAATACTCCATTTGGTTTAAGCAGGCAGAAAAGGTTCAGATAGGGTTAACAGATGTCCAGATTTACCCAGACATTTCTTCTTTTTAGAGGACTTTCCATGCGTCTGGACGGGTTTTCAAAACCCGGCACTTTGCCCAGGATTTTCTCCCTTTAAGTCATGCAACAGAATAACATGGAAAAGACAGGGCAGCAACTTGGCAACTTCCAAAACTGGTGCCATTGAGCTCTTTCAAAGTCATAGTTTTAGTCCATCATCTGCTATAGAAATGGAATGTCATGAGAGGTTTAAAAAGAGCCCAAGCCAAGGAATACATCAGAGTTATTTTTAGACCTTATAATATCATACTGTACATGCCTTGATGGACAGATTCTATATACAGCGCCCTAACTCGATTGTTATAATTGGCTTTAATTAGTGCAGTAATTGACCGTACTGTTAAATCTTTATCTGGAGATAGTGCTACAGTCAACAATAAAGTAGCAGGAGAAGCTACTTCTGTATCGGATTTCTCCAAAAGTGCAGAGGACATCCAAAGGACCTTCTTGATGGTCACGATCCTGAATTTCTTGAGACTTCATAGGTAGATAATAAACCCTTGTAAGGGGAGGTAGGGAATTTTCTGGTATTTCCAATACCTCCATGAACTAACGTTTAATCATGTCACGAGAAGTGATTGAGGAAATCTTGGGAAAATTTATCAGGCATAAATTGTTAGCACAATTACTATTCTCAAGGACCTCAATCTTCCTCCTCAACATAACATTGTCTTTTACGATTACATCTTGATTTTGTTTAACTGTGGTTATCTCTTTATCCATTTTTGACTTTCTACTGTCACTAGTGTCAAATCCTGTTTTAAAAACTTTATTTCTTCTTTCTGAGTTTTTACTTCTTTGTCCAAATACTCTATTTGTGGACTAGAGTTGCCTAAATTCATCACCAAGTCCCAAAGGGCGTCTAGGGTAACCTCTGGGGGTTTAGAAGGAGAAAAAGCTACTGCAGGTGTAACACAGTACAATTCTATAAATTGTTTTACCTCCTGAGATGCTTGTGCCTCATGAGCTGAAAATGTCCCAACCGCATTTCCATTCAGAGAGGGAATACCTCTCTGTGCTGTTTCCACAGGCAAGTCCTCTGAAATGGTGACCTCCGAGATTGAGAAAACTTCTTCTTCTGGGGTAGTCTCCTCATTGGGAGCTTGCTCTTTGCAGTATTAGCTGCAGAGGGGGAGTCCTGAGGTCAGGGCTCAGCGTGACATCTAGCCCAGGGATAGCTGCCCTGGCATTACTCCCTGCCGGCAGCTCCAGCGGGCGATTCCCCGATGGCATTTGTCCTTGTTGAAGTCAAAACAGCCAAAATCCATGCAAGACTTATATCCTTAATGGCGAGATCCTAACAAGAACTGAAGCAGAATGAGACTTAGGGGTGATCGTCAATGAGAACATGAAGACTGCCAATCAAGTGGAGCAAGCTTCATCCAAGGCAAGGCAAATCATAGGTTGCATACGCAGGAGTTTCGTCAGCCGTAAGCCTGAAGTCATTATGCCGTTATATAGATCCATGGTGAGGCCCCACCTGGAATACTGTGTGCAATTCTGGAGGCCGCATTACCGTAAGGATGTGCTGAGACTGGGGTCAGTCCAGAGAATGGCCACCCGGATGGTCTCGGGACTCAAGGATCTCCCGTACGAGGAACGGCTGGATAAGTTACAGCTGTACTCACTCGAGGAACGCAGAGAGAAGGGTGACATGATCGAGACATTCAAGTATCTCACGGGCCGCATCGAGGTGGAAGAAGATATCTTCTTTTTCAAGGGTCCCGCGGCAACAAGGGGGCATCCGTGGAAAATCAGGGGCGGAAAACTGCACGGGGACACCAGGAAATTCTTTTTCACTGAAAGGGTGGTTGATCGCTGGAATAGTCTTCCACTTCAGGTTATTGAGGCCAGCAGCGTGCCTGATTTTAAGGCCAAATGGGATAGACACGTGGGATCTATTCACAGAGAAAGGTAGGGGAGGGTCATTGGGGTGGGCAGACTAGATGGGCCGTGGCCCTTATCTGCCGTCTATTTCTATGTTTCTAAGTCATCTAAGAAACATAGAAACATAGAACATGACAGCAGAAAAGGGCCACTAATGGCCCACCCCCTAACTACCTCGTCTATAGTTATAGTTGGTGGGTCTGAGCGTCAGGAGGCTCCACTGACTATCTTCTGAAATGAATAAACTGGACATACTGGCCTCACTTGTGTATGCTGGACACTACAGACCTATATTTTCCCATAGCCAGGCCCAGAATGTACCTTGCTGTCTGTGAACACATGTATCTTTTGAAATGCTAACCCAGCTGGCCTTTGTGCTGCAAAGTTCCTGTCTCCATTCCCTGCTGGGAGGATATTTCTCCAAGGTTCTGCTGAACTGTTATCAGTGCTGTATGACTTCATATGCCAGGCACCCTGGAAAGCCATAAAACTTTTATAATGAGCAAGGATCCCTGCAGGATGATGTGGGTGTATTGAGATGAGAGAACTTGGTACCAAAACATTTGCTCCCTGTCTCTGAACCGAGTTATGGGAACCAAGCAGCTGGATTGTTGAAAGGTCACCTTTGCCAACTTTCAGCATACAAGGACACAATTCTGAAGATGCACAGAGTTGTAAAACCAATAATTAGCATCTGCAAAGTGATAAGGATCTCAGCGCTGGAGGAAGAAAGTTCACCAAGAATTCTCTGTTTCTGCAAGCCCCCCCCCCTCTGCTGAGGGGGTGGAGGGGAGGTGAGAGAGGCGTGGACTGAGAGGAGGAATAGTTAGGTATACATTATTTTATGTACCAATAGGGAATTACATAACCAGAATTCGGGGATGGACTTTTTTGGAACAAAGGAAGAATTGCTCTGTATAAAAAACACGTGCATTTTAGGTAAAGCCAGAGAGATTTGCTTACTTATGCTGCAGGGAATTGCTAGCCCCCTGCTAAGCATATAAGTGTTAGTTCTGCTCTCCATTGCATATTCTGAACTGACAATATATTTACTACGCCTTTGCTACTGCAATTTTTGTAAGTTTTTATACTAACAATAAACAAATATTGTCTGTTTTTGGAACATACAATGCTGTCTCGTAGTCATTCCAATGAGGTAAAATAAGTGGCATTACTTCACTTCCCCCTTCTCTTAGGCATGGGTAGAGAGCACCTCTCACCGCTTTGCAGGGAAAATAGGACGAAAATTGAAGGCGTCCTCTCAGCTAGCAGGTAGTGGCATCCATCTTGGATCCGATAACCAATTTCTAGTCCACATCTGAACATTGTCTCTTATCCCAAGATTCTTTAATTTTCTCAGGAGGAACTTTGTCAAAAGCTTTCTGAAAATCTAGATACACTACATCATCTAGCTCACCTTTACCCACATGTTTATTCACACCTTCAAAGAAGTTAAGCAAATTGGTGATGCACGACTTGAACCCATGCTGACTTTCTCCCTTTAAGTCATGCAACAGAATAACATGGAAAAGACAGGGCAGCAACTTGGCAACTTCCAAAACTGGTGCCATTGAGCTCTTTCAAAGTCATAGCTTTAGTCCATCATCTGCTATAGAAATGGAATGTCATGAGAGGTTTAAAAAGAGCCCAAGCCAAGGAATACATCAGAGTTATTTTTAGACCTTGATATCCTACTTTTAATTTACATTTTTAATGTGTAGAGATACGTGAGATAATATCATACTGTACATGCCTTGATGGACAGATTCTATATACAGCGCCCTAACTTGATTGTTATAATTGGCTTTAATTAGTGCAGTAATTGACCGTACTGTTAAAAACCAATTAAAAAAAAGGAGGCGCATACCAAGGTAGGCATTATAAGTATGTTTACAGTAAGCTACCTAATGGCGTCTAAGGTCAAAGTAGGCATGGTTAGGGGTAGAGTTGACCTTTGGTGCCATTAGACAGGATTCTCAGAAAGGCATCTACAATGTAGACCCTGGACTCTGATAGGCGTTGTTAGCCGAAATTCTTTAAACAGCGCTTAAGCATGATTGACACAAGGCTGGCGCCGTTTTTGTAGCTGGCTGCCAATATAGACTTACTTCCAAATCTGGCCCCGATTGTCTATTCAATGTATCTTTTATTCATTCTTTGCAGAACTTACATACTACTGGGACTTCTGATCGATAAGTCGATGAAGCCGTCCACGCAATGTGCGGTGGCAGCGAAAAAGGCGAACAGAATGCTAGGAATGATAAAGAAAGGGATCACGAACAGATCAGAGAAGGTTATCATGCCGCTGTACCGGGCCATGGTGCATCCTCACCTGGAGTACTGCGTCCAGCACTAGTCACCGTACATGAAGAAGGACACGGTACTACTCGAAAGGGTCCAAAAACGAGCAACTAAGATGGTTAAGGGACTGGAGGAGCTGCCGTACAGCGAAAGATTAGAGAAACTGGGCCTCTTCTCCCTCGAGTAGAGGAGATTGAGAGGGGACATGATCGAAACATTCAAGGTACTGAAGGGAATAGACCTAGTAGATAAGGACAGGTTGTTCACCCTCTCCAAGGTGGGGAGAACGAGGGGGCACTCTCTAAAGTTGAAAGGGGATAGATTCCGTACAAACGTAAGGAAGTTCTTCTTCACCCAGAGAGTGGTAGAAAACTGGAACGCTCTTCTGGAGTCTGTCATAGGGGAACGTACGCAGGTAGGGGTAGTCTCAGGGCGCTGGTGTTTGACCAGAGGGCCGCCGCATGAGCGGACTGCTGGGCACGATGATACCACTGGTCTGACCCAGCAGCGGCAATTCTTATGTTCTTATGTTCTTAGACTGCATTTTGGCTTTCATCTCACCTTCATAACTTTCTTGCATAACTTAATTAGTATTCTCAGTGAAAACCAGGTGTGCCACATTTCATTTCACAGACGGTCTAGGCTATGGAATTCTTCAAGACCTCAGATGAGAATAATCATGAATACAGAAAAAAAAAGTTCTTGAAAATTAAAAGTGGCACCCAGCAGAAAATGGTTTTAGCAGGACCGCTGACAGGAAAAACAAAAAAAGGAAACATGGTGTAGCCTTGATAAAGTGTGAAAATAATAGTCTATTAGGTACTTGATCTGTCTCTGATTCAGCAACAGCTAGAGCAGGAAAAGGAAGCAGGAAGTCAAGAAAAAGAAAGGAAATGGGAGAGTGGAAACAGAAAAAAGATAGACTACATTTGGATAATTGATTTAAAAAGTGAAGCGTACAACATCAGGTCCAGGATGGCTGTACAATACAGATGTTCAGTGGCAGTACTGGTTTGATTGAATGCTATATTTATTGTAGTGAATAGTTGTTATTGAAGAAATAGATTTTTTTTCCTGGAGTAATTTTCAAATTTAACTCCACAGTGGAATTCTTACCTCAATCTAGATCGTCCCACCCTGGGAAGAATCCTCAAAGCCCAGGGTCCTACTCTCATGGTGAGAGGTCAGCATTTTCCTAGAAACGACTATCTTTATGAGCATCGCAAAAAACACTGTAGAATGACGATGTTCCTGAAATGGACTTTATTGAAAATATCAAAGATCCAATAAAATAATCCACATAAAGATAAAATAATCCACATAAAAATCTAAAGGACCTAAGCATTAGGGCATTAACACGCGGAATAGCGCATGCTGAATTGCCACGCGTGCTAGACCTTAACGCCAGCTTTGAGCTGGCATTAGTTCTAGCCACGTAGCGCAAGGTGTAGCACGCGGTAATATTCTGCGTGCACTAAAAACGCTAGCGCACCTTTGTAAAAGGAGCCCTAGTCCACTGAAAGCGTAGGACCCAACACGGTCCGCGTTTCGACAGAAAAGTCTTCTTCAAGGGTCCCTCAGAGTCCTATGGTTTCAAGCAGCTTTTTTCCCACGTCTCTCCACATATCAGTTTTTCCATAGGACTCTCAGGGACCCCTGAAGAAGACTTTTTTGTCGAAACGCGGACCATGTTGGGTCCTACGCTTTCAGCGGACTAGGTCCTTTAGGTTTTTATGTAGATTATTTTATCTTTATGTGGATTATTTTATTGTACCTTTGAACTTTGATATTTTCAATAAAGTCCATTTCAGGAACATCGTCATTCCACAGTGTTTTTTTGGTTTCTCCTGGTTTTTTTCTCTGTGGATTTCTTGGGGTCAATTTTCTTTGGGTTTACCTTTATGGAGAGAGACAAATAGAAAATATGAATTACCTTTTACCTATTCTGTGTGATTAGCTATTGCATGTACAGCATAGATTTTAATTTTTTGCTTGTTCATTTTATGATTATGTAGCTGGCTTTATTAGCCATGGCATATAGGCATAACACAAAAATCTGACTAAATTGAAGTGATCCTTAAGAAAATTAATAACCTCTTCTTTCCTTTCTACTCAGTCACTTTCCAGTCTTACCAGCTCACTTATTCCAGAAATGTTTCTGCAATTTTCTTTCCTCTCCTATCAACAACTATTATTTCATTTAATCCCATTCACTCATTTTCACAGTACATATGAACCTTCTCCAACAGCCATATCTCTGAATTACTCCCCCAAAACTATACAACTTAAATTCAGGCAGGCAGTACACAAATACATTTGCAAACTTTCAAAGCATGGGTTCCTGTAATTTTGTAAATGAATGTTCACACCTTTTTGCAAGGGGTAAACCTTTATTGAAGCCACAGGTTTCTCATGCCTCCTCCCAGAAAGATTAAATCAAGTTCACATAGTAACAGGAAATTTATAGTAGTCACTTGTAGAGATATCTGTTTTCTTCAAAACAAACCTTGCTTAACAATTGAGAAGGTGAAGATTGTGACCACCACTATAGCCCAGTGCAGGGCTCTGTAGAAATCCTGGTGGCTACAGCATACAGTGCATTAGCGTGTGACCCGGCATGGAGTCACCCTGCAGGACCGGACTCTTCAACAGCATTCACAATCAAACACAACCAAAAATAAAGTCCCAACAAAAGGTGAAGTTAAGAGAAATATTTCAATTTTACTCACTCCTTAGGACAGGTAAGTAATGCTTCAACTTCATAACATGGGTCAGGGTTCCTTACAGCATTCAAGAAGAAGAAAGAAAAAAAAAATTGCCAAAATGGGCAAGAAAATAAAGCAATCTACAATCTGCTTCAAACTTTCTTCTTCTACTTATTAAGTCTCCATTAGCCCCTGAGACCCCAGCTCACTAGAGCTAGCATTGCCTGCTCCAAAGCAGGTGTTTTATCAAATCAAAATTAAAGTTCAGCATTCAAGTTTCCTCAATTCTCAGGCAAAAAGAAAAATAAAGAAAAGCCTCTGGCAACAATATAGGACTGCCAGGAATAGGAGAGAGCAATAGGTTTTGCCAAAACAAAGGCCTTCAGATAGGCTTTCAAATTCCCTCCCAAGGTGGAAACAAAACCTCTCCCCACTCTCTCTCAGCCTTCTCTCAAAAAACCAACATCCAAGAGAAAAGGAAAAAAAAAACAGCACACAAACAGTCCAAAAGAAAACACACTCACTGTTTGTGGCTAGCAGCCAAGTCCACCTGCATAAGCTCAGGATAATTGGATTCACTGCCAGAGCAGGCTTCTTGAAAATCCATAGGCTCCTCGCTCAGAAGTGGTAAGTCTTCTGCTTGTTCAGCCTCAGTCCATTACATTGGTACAGGTCTGTGGTCCCTGCTTGGCTCAGGAGGATCCCTAGGGAGGCAAGACTTAAACTTCCTCCCTAACCGGCTTCCTGGTTTGAATGCCACTGCTGGCTTATCTACCCTAGGGGCGTGCCTTATTCTGGGAGTGTCAGCAGATCTCCAGGGGCCTCTAGAGCTCCCCTGGTGGTGGTTTGGACAAAACTCACTATCTACTTCTTCAGATATATCTGGCTCCTCCTGGTGGTCAGTGGCATTATTTCTCAAACTAACCTCCTTGAAAATCCTGAAATTTTCTTTCCTGGGTTTTACTTTTACTTTTTTGCTTGGTCTGACTGGGACCTTGGCCGAGCCCTGATCTGCCTGGTCACAAGATGCATGCATAAAATTATTAAATTTTTCATTAAAAAAAAAAAATAAATTATTCTGTTTATAAGTTTCACACATTAATTGTTTGTGATGATCTTAAGGTGGCCAAACAGGTTGATAAGGTGATGGCGAAAGCTAGAAGGATGCTAGGGTTGCATAGGAAGAGGTATGGCCAGTAGGAAAAAGGAGGTATTGATGTCCCTGTATATTGTGTACAATTCTGGAGGCCACACCTTCAAAAAGATATAAAAAGGATGGTCGGTCCTGAGGAAGGCTACTAAAATGGTATGTGGTCTTTGTTGTAAGACGTACAGGGACAGACTTAAAGATCTCAATATGTATACTTTGGACTACAAGCGGGAGAGGGGAGACATGATAGAGAAGTTTAAATGCATAAATGTGCATGAGTCGAGTCTCTTTCATTTGAATGGAAGCTCTGGAATGAAAGGGCATAGGATGAAGTCAAGAGGTGATAGGCTCAGGAGTAATCCAAGGAAATACTTTTTTACAGAAAGAATGGTAAATGTGTGGAAGAGTCTCCCGGTAGTGGTGGTAGAGACAAAGACTGTGTCTGAATTGAAGAATGCCTGGGATAGTCACATGGGATTTCTAAGAGAGAGAGAGGAAGAGATAATGGTTACTGTGGAGGGGCAGACTGGATGGGCCATTTGGCCTTTATTTGCCATCATGTTTCTATGTTAATTGCCAAACACAAAACTTTGATATGGTAAAGGTAGATATTGCTCAAAGTAGTTAAATCACAAGAGAATTGTGAAAATTGCAAGAGGACCTTGGGAGACTGGGCATCACCATGGCAGATGGTGTTTAGTGTGAGCAAGTGAAAAGTGATGCATGTGAGAAATGTGATGCATGTTTCTTCCATGAATTCACGGTTCGCAGACTCACTCATTCACGGTCTGCTCCGACCACCTCTTCCTGTAGTAAAGGTGGGCTACACGAATTAGGAGCTGCATGTCAAAGCAGCTCCTGATTGGTGTAGTCTGACTTTACTACAGGAAGAGGAGGTCGTAGCAGACCGCGAGTGATTTTCTTCACCCACCGGTGCTCCAGCTGCCCTCTCCTGCCTCCCCTGTCTTTTGACAGGTGAAAAACCGTATTCGCTGGCAACAGGTACACGTGCATGTGTTTCTTCCCTCTCCTGGCCAAGACCCTGTAGATTAATGGCTGGCCTGATTATAGGGGGACAGGGATGGACAGGGGAAGAGGTGCTGATGGGGGAGGGGGCAGTAAAAGGAAGGGAGGAGTACTGCTGGACAGGGGGAGCAGGGATGGACAGGGGAAGAGGTGGACAGGGGCAGCAGGGATGGACAGGGGAAAAGGTGCTGATGGACAGAGGGGGCAGAAAAAGGAAGGGAGGCATACTGCTGGACAGGGGGAACAGGGATGGACATGGGAAGAGGTGCTGATGGACAGGGGGGGCAGAAAAAGGAAGGGAGGCCTACTGCTGGACAGGGGGAGCAGGAAAGAGGTGATCATGGACAGGGGGGAGGTAAAACAAAGGGAGAAGGACTGCTGCTGGATAAGGGGAGCAGTGAAGGGGTGGTGGTGGACACAGGGGAGGTAAAAGGAAGGAAGAATGGACAGGGGGAGCGGGCAAGGGGTGGTGGTGGACAGCCAAGGAAAAAAAAAGACAGAAAGAAAGAAAGACAGAAATACAGAAAGCGGCTAAGGAGAGAGAGAGAGAAAAAACAAATAAAGACAGACATACACACATATATTCTAGCACCCATTAATGTAACAGGCTTTAAGACTAGTAGAATACTAAATGAACTAAAGTCCCTGCTTCGAGATGACAGTGCCAACATTTATTAGACTTAGAGCTATCCAATTTTTGTAACCGAACAGGGGTCCATAATGCTCTATGTAAAAGAAAAAACCAAGTTTGTCTCATAGATGCCGATACTGTACATCTCATCCTCCAAGACCAAATTCGTGGCCATTGAGATGCAGTAATTACCTGAACAGAAAACAAAAAAAAGAGGGTTCCACCAAAGAGATTCCACAAGGAAAACAGCAGCGCAAACACAAAAGAAACTGTGGAATTGATGATCCTGTCAGAAGTAATTGCTGCTTTTTATGGGGACGGGCTGGGATGGAGGTAATTCTTTGCGGGGACGGGTGGGGACGGAGAGGATCCTGGCGGGGAGGGGCGGGGATGGGTGAGATTTCTTTCCCCGCGCAACTCTCTACCTCAGAGCCCTGTTAGGGAAAAGCCCTTCTCTAACTTGAGAGGGCAGATAATGTCACTGGCAAAGAAAACGTCCTTCCACTCCCATACTGTTACCCACACTCTTAGTAGCACCTCAAACAGCACAAGCTCTCTTTTGTGTGTTAGTCACTGTTAATGTATTAAATGAATGTCTCAAGCACAGAAACACAGTTAGTGAGTGGCACAGTTCGTGTGAACCAAATGAACTTATCTTTGCAGCATGTCCAGCTCAGGATATGTCCAGGCAAAGCTCCTGCCCCAAAACCTACGATGGCCCAACCGTTTCGCCTTACGGCTGCATCAGGGAAAAGGGGAGGTAGAGCCTACAAAGACAGAGAAAGGAACACTCGGTATATTGCTCACATAGTACTGCAAAATAAACAGACTGCTTCAAATCACTGTACTTTATAATTTCGGCACAAACGTGCTCACTGTAGCTCATGCAGAGAAAGCTGTCTGGTATCCAACGTTGTTAAATGACCCACTTCTTGCTGACATCACTCGCGTCTCAGCCAGTGAGAAACGTCCAGCTCACAGTGCTCCACCCTCCTGTCTAGAGAACTTACGGTGAAGGAGCATCTGGCTCAGACCAAGCAGATTAAGTGATCTGCCTAAGGTAGTTCCGTACTGTTTGTAATAGATGGGAATAGTAACATATAAAGGAACAAAGTCAACTTCAAACGTCTTTTAGCATGAAATGGTGCTCAGATTCCAAGATGGAAGGTTAAAGAACTCAATGGGGGCGAAAGCCCTCAAGAGACTTAAATGGTATCGATCATTGCACCGGGTTGTAAAAGATGTTTTGAAGTACTGTTAAATTGATTTATAGAGTTCAAATGTCCATAAAGTACAAAAATAGTCCAAATCTTTAAACGACTACTTGTAATTAAAGCTTGAATGAAGTGAACAACTTAGCTGAAATATAAGGAATGCATAGGTGTAACTGGGTCCTGACGCGTTTCGCCTCAATGGCTTCTTCAGAGTACCCACTTGCAATCTTATATATACTGCTTATTCTCAAATTAAATCTGTTGATTCTGTAATTTTTCAGTTTCATAGCACCAGTCCCAGTACAGATCCTTTGCGGCACACCACTATTTACCCTCCTCCATTGAGAAAAATGGCCTTTTAACCCTGTCCTTTGTTTTCTGTCTGATAACCAATTCTTAATCCATAATTCAACATTGCCTCCTATCCCATGACTCTTTAATTTTTTCAGCAGCCTCTCATGAGGAACTTTGTCAAGAGCTTTCTGGAAATCTAGATACACTACATCAACCGGCTCACCTTTATCCACATGTGTATTCACACCTTCAAAGAAGTGAAGCAAATTGGTGAGGCAAGATCTCCCACGGCTGAACCCATGTTGACTCTGCCTCATTAAATCACGTCTGTCTACATGTTCCACAATTTTATTTTTTATAATTGTTTCCACTATTTTGCCCGGCACTGAGGTCAGGCTTACCAGACTGTAATTCCCTGGATCTCCCCTGGAACCCTTATTGAAAATTAGCGTATCATTGACCACCCTCCAAATTTCAGGTACTACAGATTATTTTAGTGACAGGTTACAGATCACTAACATTTAAGAGATTGTTTGCAGCAACTCTATCAAGTGGGCAACATTGAAATTAACACATTTACATGATTTGAAGAGAATTTCAGCGAACAGTTTGAGGACCACCATAGAGGACTTTGGGGACTGAATGTGACCCTGGGGCTGCTCATTGGAGACCACTGCTTTAATACGTTCTAAGATAGCATGTTAGCATACACTAATTGTGCTTTAAGGCCCTAAGAACTTTCACTTCCTGCAGAGATGACTTTTTAAAATCACTACACTGCATAAATAATGATTAAAATTACATTATAGATATTTTACATAATTCCATTTCTTATTGCTATATTATGGATCATTTAAAATAGACCAGTAAGATTAAAATTAATTAATGAGGTGTTGCTTCAGTCACAAACCATTTCTCAGAATAAGCTTCCTGTCTGCCACCATGATGACTTGAGAGATGACAGAGCAATCTGTAAATATACAAATTTGAAAGTTAAAAGCTGTCTGCAATTCCCTATATAACACTACCTGGACTTTACTGCTTACCATTTATTTATTTATTTTTTTACAAATAACAGATTATAAATAATTTTAAAGAAATTATCTGCTAAAAATATTTTCCTCAAAAAAGTGGAATATACCATGATCAAGTTACCTCTGCTTTTCCAGACAATTGGGGCTGTTTTCTCTGTCTCTCTGTCTCTCTTTTATCTTGTAAATTGTTTCAGATATTCATTGGAGATTGAGAGGCTTTGGAAAATAGAAGGATGTTATCTCTTTTTACTAAAGCATAACATGTGCTAATGCTAATTATTAAGATCCATTTTATATTTATATATATGGACTTTTTAGCATTTAGCAGTTTGCTTTAGTAAAAGGACTCATTAAAAATGTTATAAAATCAAATAACAACAAAAACCAAACAGCAAGCAATATTGACTTAACTGGTCATATTCGCTAGCCGGCATTGAAAAACCTGGTTGCCAGAAATGACCCGGTATTGAATATATGGGTTGATCATCTTTGGCCGGCAGTGATACAGTCAAAAGTGCTGCCCCTCTCTGGCTGAACATTAGGTCTTTTAAATTCAAATTGCACGATGTATCATTAAAAGTTTGACTGTAATATAGTCTCTCCCCATCCACTAACTCCTCTGTCTCTTCCTCTGCCCTATCATCTAGCATTTCCTATCTCTCCGTCCCTCCCCTCCCATCGCATCATTCAGCACATAGAAGCCAACTTTTCAAAATGATTAGGGGTGCTCAAAAGCTCCGCCCCAGACCCTACCTAAGCTCCGCCCCTGACCCTGCCCTCATAATAATACTAATTGTAATGCCATTGACTGTAATATAAAGGCAGAGGCACAAGCATTCCAGGCTTTAGTCCATAAAGACAGATAAGATCGATCATCAGACAATTTCTTCCCCATATATTTTTCCCAGAGAGCGAGAGTCAAACAACATCATTTAGAATTGTGATTCCACTTGTCCACTGAGGTAAATAGAGTTACAAATTTTCTACAATTCAGGTTCTTCAATAGACAGTGGAAAAGAGATATCACTGTATAGAATACAATGCCTCTGTTGAAGCCACTTACAGAATTGCGAGGGGTGAAGAGAAAATTTGGCAGCAAAATCTGGGAAAGAAAGAAGCTTATTATCCTTATTATATCCCAGACTACAAAACATTTAGAGAAGAAATAAAGACCATACTCTTCAAGAAATCCCTGAAAAAGACTTAACACCGCAAGTTCAATTTCCTCCTCTCACTAAAACCCCAACCCAAAACAGCTATCCATACTCTTTACCCTCCTTGAAAATGATCAGATTCCTTTTGTAATATCTCTTTGTGATACTTCCCCAATAATTATTTTGTAATCTGCCTTGAACCACAAGGTAATGGCAGAATAGAAATCCCTAATGTAATGTAATCCTGAAGCATCTGTCCTTTCTTTTGCTAATGTACCCCCAAAAAGGGTTTCCCATGAATTCTTAATATGTGATTATTCTGTAAAACAATATGGTTAGTTTTATGCCACGTACAGGCAGTGCACTCTTCAAATCTCGCAGGACCTCATGGAGCTTATTTTCAAAGCAAATAAACATCTCAAAACAGCCAAAAAATTGTCCATCTGCCTAAAATGTCCAAATTATGAGTTTGAAACTGCAAAATTTGGAATTCTACACTGCTGTTCATCCAAATAGGAAGGGGGCATGTCGTGGGCCAGAATTTGGACATCTAACAGCGATAATAGAATGGGAAGAAACGTGCAAATCTGTATCCTGTAATAGGAAAAGGCAGATGAAAATCAAGTCTTCCTTTTTGTTTAGACCCATTTCAGTCACATCTAAGATTCAAAAAGGTGTTCTGCTTGATCAGCTGACCACCAGCTCCTCTACATGTATTTGAGAGAATTTTAAGTCATTGTAACTGATTGGGGGAGATCAATCCTTGTCGGTAAATTTAGAGCCTAGAGATAAAGCAGCAATGAGTTCCAATTCTATAGTAATAATAATAATAATCATCAATTCTTATACCGCAGGGCCGTAAATTTCTATGCGGTTTACAAAAAATTAAGAAAAATTACAATTAAGAAATGAAATTAGATAACCAAATAAATAGAAATAATACTATAATGATCTAGATCAGTGTTTTTCAACCTTTTTACGCCTATGGACCAGCAGAAATAAAAGAATTATTCTGTGGACCGTCGGTTGAAGAACACTGGGCTAAGTCGTGGGCCAGATCCCGCCCATCTCTACCCAATCTCTACCCCAGACCCGCCCCCATAATAGTACTAATTGCACCTTGCACGTCCCGTGCCTCATCTGGAAGCCTTCCCTCTGACGCTGCAACGTCAGAGAGAAGGCTTCCGGTTCAGGCGCAGGATGCCCGTAGGAGCCACTGCCTGTGGCTTTGTGCACTGAATCAGTTAGGAAGAGGGAGCTGGCTCGAAGATAACGCCGCTTTGATCGCACTGTGGACCGGCGGTTGAAGAACATTGTTTTGGGCCTCATGCACATGCTGGCCCTGTGGACCGGCAGGAAATTTCTGTGGACCGGCACTGGTCCATGGACCGGTGGTTGAAGAACACTGATCTAGATGGTCCATTACAATATCCATGCCAATTAGTTGCCTAAGGGCTCCTTTTACTAAGGTGCGCTAGCGTTTTTAGCGCACGCAGGAAATTACCGCGCGCTACGCTTCTAGAGCTAACGCCAGCTCAATGCTGGCATTAAGGTCTAGCGGGCGCGGCAATGTAGCGCATGCTGTTCCGCTCGTTAAAGCCACAACGCAGCTTAGTAAAAGGAGCCCTAAATGCTTCATGAACAAATATGTCTTTAAATGTCTCCAAAATTCCACATAGGAACCAGAAAGCATAACCAGATGTTCCAGGTCCTTACCTCATAATGCTGCTTGATATGGCAGAAGATATTCATGATGTTTTTTTAAATTTGCAGCCTCTAACAGGCGGAAAAACAAAAATTCAAATGCGAATTTCTCCTGTGTTTATTGGTTGCAACAGAGAAAAGCTCAATGATATATTTGAGAGATAGACCAGAGCCTTGACGCAAAAGCAACCCAACTTGAACTTCACCCGCGCCTCCGTTGGCAACCAATGCAGTATCCGATAGGAGGGTGTTATATGATCATATTTCTTCAACTCAAAAACCAGCCTGACCGCTGCATTTTGAACCTTGCGCAGTCGCTGCATATTCCTCGGAGATATTGCCAATAAGGCAATATTACAGTAATCAAGATGACTAACGACCTCTTTGACAAAGCCGCGCGGCAACAGCACCGAAGCCCTTTAAATCTCTATGGGCTTCGGGGCCGTTAGCGCGGCTTTGTAAAAGAGGCCGTAAGTATAAGAGACCGCGCCAGAATTCTAAATGATGAAACATCAAAATAGGTTGAGGTTTCTGTATTTTGCTAATATACATCTTTTTTTTTTTTTATACTTCTACTTTTAAGAATAAGCAAAACAGCATATTATAAGCTATCTTTTACTGATGATAGGCCAAAGGGTGGAGGATAGGATTACCAGACGTCTGGATTTACCCAGACATGTCCTCTTTTTAGAGGACTGTCCAGGCATTGTTTATCAAAACCCAGCAATTTGTCCAGGTTTTGAAATGCTTCTAGTTCGGGACCGCGTCGGGAGGGCTCCTACACATGTGTGGATGCAACGCGGTGACGTCACACGCATGTGGTGTGTAACATCATGGTGTCACATCTGCGCATGCGCAGATGCCCTTCTGGTGCGGCTTCGAGCACAAGAGGTTGGGGGGGAGACGGAACGGGGCGTGACTTTGACGGAACAGGGCAGGGCTGGGCAGAACTGGCTGGGCCTGGGGGGGGGGGCGCAGGGCCTTGGGTCCAGATTTTACGATCGTAAAATCTGGTAACTCTAGTGGAGGAGCCTCACAGTCAACCTGCCATCTTTTTTGCTGCTCAGGATCACCCCCCCAGGACATTATCGTTAGCTAAAAAAAGGTATCGCCAGTTCAAATGGATGGTGGGTTCCATCTACAAGGAGTGGAAGATGAAATCTGTGCTACTCTCTGGTTGTGGGTCCAAATGGATTGGGGGGAATGAGGAAATTCTTCTCTAAGGTCCAAGCTTGCTGGACTCTCTTGACACTTCCTGTGTTTCGCATTCTTACATTTAGGCCAAGTACTCAAAAAAACTCCAACATTGACTCCAAGGTAAATGTGATCTTTATTGGATAAATCAAACCATTGTTGTGCCACTTACATCTTCAGTCCCCTAGGAAGGGTAGAAATGGTTGTCCAGCTACAGCATTCCTTTTTAGCTGTGCTATAGAATAGGGTCGCCTGAAATTTTGCAAGTTTCAAGGGTCCCAAAGAGGGAATGGGCAACAAAAGGAATGGTCTACAGAGAGGGGTCTAGGATGATGGCCAGTTCAGCACGGCTATTTCATCGTGGCCATTATAATGGTGAACACTTACCTTGCTAAGCTGTGAGGTTTGAAAGAGAGGGGAGGGAATAACCCCCCTTCCCACTGGCGCTTCTTTCCTTTCCCTCCACCCACCCGCAGTCGTCTTCTCCTGCTTCTGCGTCATCTGATGACTTCAAGGTTTGAAAGAGAGTGGGCCTAGCCCCCCTCCCCTTCCACAGTCGTCTTCTCCTGCCTCCACATTATCCGTTGACCAAGATTTGGCAGAGGGGGGCATAGCCTGTGGGTTAGAGGGGTGGCTGCTTGTTGTCCAAGTTTTACATGGACACTTGGCCTTTGTCTGCTGTCATCTCCTACAGTATATTACTATGCTTTCTTTGATTTTTTTAACATGAGAAAATAACCAAAATATTAATCATGTCTGGGAAATTTTTAATTTGCATAGCCAGTTTAGATCCTTTGAAACAAATTGAATTACATATGCTGAATTTTAATCGGAGTTTCCTGTGAATCTGCTCTTTAAAACATTACTTTGTTGGACACAATATCTAACCTAAGGCCATTATTAAACTCTAATTAAAGTCTGTGAAAATCTCTTTTCTGAGATAAGAGCCTGCAGCAAACTTCTTTGTGAGCTCTGAGATAAGTGTTCCTTCATTCTTAATTACTTTCCCATGGCTGACTAAAAAATAAAGGCCATATTTATTCGGGTAAGGAAAGAGAAAAGACTTGGTAAAGTAAGCCCTACAGTACATTATTATTATTTTTTTAAATTATAATTTAAATTTTTTTTACAAGCAATAAGGGGTTCTTTTATTAAGGTGTGCTAACCCGTTTGCGCACGCTAAAGATTAGTGCGCGCTACATGCTAAGATGCCCATATGAATATAATGGATGTCTTAGCATGTAGCGCGCGCGCAAAGGGGTTAGTGCACCTTAATAAAAGGACCCCTAAATTTCTTGCTTATGAAATAAAAAGAGAATAATTATATTTAGAAAACATTTTCAAACAAAAAAGAAAAATATATTCTCTTCCTTAGACCACAATGTATAGGAATAAAGAGGGAAAGTGGCCTAAGGTCCTGATTGGCTCAGGTGCCTAAGGCCTCTCCCCTAGGGGAGGAGCCTTATACACCTGAGCCAATCGGGGTCTTAGCCTCCTCCTAGTGCATCACCGATATGCCTGAGTCAATCAGGACATTAGGCTCCTTCCATTCCATCCAGGATGCAGGGGAAAGGGCTGCCATTTTGAAGAGGTGGCCCTTCAAGGCAGGAGGGAGTGGGCATCCATCCTGCCTGATTTTTGACGAAAGGTACGGGGGCAGTGTTGGGGGTGGAGGGTTTTCGAGCTGGTGGGGGAGGGGGGTCTGATACGAACACCTCCCAGCTCACTAGACCAACAGGATTTTGTGAGGGAGGAGGGGTGATTGAAAGGCAGGAGGTGCATGGTGTCAGGAGGGATGCCAGGGGGTCCTGGTTTTGGCGGCGGGAAGGGGATGTATGCATGCTTATGAGCATACAGCAAGGTGGGGCGGAAGTGCACCTCTGCCCCGGGCGCCCCTATCCTTGCTACACCACTGTATCTGTGTCCTAGATCAACTTCCCAACTTTGAATATGAAGACATTTTTCTATTTCTACATGATCCATTATATTATATAGTTTTCAGACATCCCCTTTTGTACTATTTGATTGGAAGTATCTCAATAGGTTTAGGTTCACGTTGGATTTCTTCTCTTGCTTGTGTTCTCTTAGGTTCCAGTGCTACAGACTGAAACACTATCTAAGGCAGGGGTCTTCAAAGTCTCTCCTTGAGGGCCGCAATCCAGTTGGGTTTTCAGGATTTCCCTAATGAATACGCATTGAAAGCAGTGCATGAACATAGATCTCATGCATATTCATTGGGGAAATCCTGAAAACCCAACTGGATTGCGGCCCTCAAGGAGGGACTTTGAAGACCCCCTGATCTAAGGCACCCCAAGACGAGGGGTGCTGAAAAGTTATCAGCCCGACCAAGAAGAGAACGACGTGGATATGGTTCAATCAATGATCTTTAACAATGTCAAAACAAAGAATTTTGTTTCTGCAAATTGCACTTAGTGAAATAAGATAACGCTCAGAATTTAGGAAGTTGGTTGGTTGGGCTGAGAGCTTTTCAGCACCCCTTTGTACATTGTTCCACACATTGTAAGCTATCTGTTTCATTAAAAACACAAAGCGGATCAGAGGAGTGCAATGAAAATGGTATGTGGTTTGAGCCAAAAGACATATGAGAAAAAACTTGAAGACTTACCTTCCCCCCACTTTTTTTTTTTTTTTTTACTAAGCCATGGTAAAGGTTTCTACCGTGGCCCGGAGCGCTAAATGCTCCAACACTGTTCTGATGCTCATAGAATTTAGAATTCAGGGCCTTTATTGTGGCATAGTAAAAGCGGGCCTTAAATATGCATATTCTAGAGCAGGGGTGGGCAACTCTGGTCCTCGAGGGCCGGAATCCAGTTGGGCTTTCAGGATTTCCCAAATGAATATGTATGAGATCTATTTGCATGCACTGCTTTCAATGCATATTCATTGGGGAAATCTTGAAAGCCCAACTGGATTCCGGCCCTTGAGGACCAGAGTTGCCCACCCCTGTGCTAGAGGCAAGGTTTTAATATGCAGACAAATATTTTCCAAACACAATGAAGCAGTAGAACTAGAGGACATGAATGAGGCTCTAGAGCAGGGGTGTCAAAGTCCCTCCTCGAGGGCCTCAATCCAGTCGGGTTTTCAGGATTTCCCCAATGAATATGCATGAGATCTATTTGCATGCACGGTTTTCATTGTATGCTAATAGATCTCAGGCATATTCATTGGGGAAATTCTGAAAACCCAACTGGATTGGGGCCCTCGAGGAGGGACTTTGACACCCCTGTTCTAGAGTGATAATTTATTTTGTCATGGTGGCATACCTGGAATGCACTCTCAGTGGATATGGTGGAGACAAAAATGGTGACAGAATTTTAAAAATGGGATGAAAACAGACGATCCTTCAACAGAAAGAGAATAGAATCAACATATGGCTGTTGATCTGTTATGATGGCAAAAGTGATGCTTATTTGGCAGCATCAGTAGATTGGAACTAAGGCCAGTGCAGGACAGACTTCTATGATCTGTGTCCTTATTGACGGAAAAGTCAGATTTGATGGTTTGCAGTGGGCTTTGATGACAACTCCAAGTTTCAAGCTTATTATGCCTTGATATACCGCTTTATATACCAAAGCGGTTTACATCTTTTAGTGTTATAAAAAAAATTAATTAAAAGTTGGGGGAAAGAACATACAAACTTATAGCAACTATTAAGACAAAAAATTGAAACAAAAGGAGAAAATAAAAGAAGGTATGGGAGAAAACATCAGGAAAGTTGGGGTATCTGGAATAAGCCTCTTCTCTTTTTTATTATTATTCCTAAATCTCGAAAGCGTCTTTGAAGAGAGAGGTTTTAAGATAGGATTTAAAATGATTTAAACTAGTTTCCTGTCGTAGGGTTAGGGGAAGGGCATTCCATAATGCTGGCGCAACTACTGAGTACATGGTTTTCCGTGTTGTAGCGTAAAACAGCTGTCGTACCAAGGGGATAGCAAAGGGATGTTGTTGAGATGAGTAGAGAACGAAGGCCAGTGGCCAGCGTGAAGACCCTCCAGATGGGCCCTGAGCTGCCAGTGGCAGGTGCTGGAAGGGAAAACGCGTGGAGAGAAGAAGCGGCGCTGGCACCGGCTGACTGGCCTACAGGCTGTGCCTCTCACTGCGAGAGGTACGTCCTGTAGGCAGTCAGCTGGCGCCTTACCTCCTCCACGGTGTCTTGCGGCACACCTGAAATCTCGGCCGGCACACAGTTTATGATTCACTGGTTTAAACATATATTATTGCATGTCTGCACCATATGGGGCTCATTTTCAAAGCATTTTGGGCTCCTTTTACTAAGGTGCGCTAACGCTTGTAGCGCATGCAGGAAATTACCGCGCGCTACGCTTTTAGAACTAACGCCAGCTCAATGCTGGCGTTAAGGACTAGCGCGCGCGGCAATGTAGCACATGCTATTCCGCACGTTAAAGCCCTAACACGGCTTAGTAAAAGGAGCCCTTAGATACACAAAGTACCGTAGAAACCTTTGTGTGTGTACGTGCTTTGAAAATGAGCCTCACTTGTGGTTAGTACAGTAGCAAATGGAAGATTGATTATTTGTTGATTTCTTTTTTTTGATTTACAAGAATTTAATACCCTGCCATTCAGAGTCCATCATGGCAGTGAACAAATAAAAAAATGATTAATAACAGAACAATAAAACCCAAAACAATACACACATGAATGGACTCAAATGGCGAAAGGCAGGGGAGGGAGAGTAAAAGCACAGCAATAATACTGTATAACTTAAAGACAGGGAGATTGATTTTTCTTAGGGCTCCTTTTACTGAGGTGCGCTAGCGTTTTTAGTGCACGCAGGATATTACTGTGCGCTACACCGTGCGCTACGGGGCTAGAACTAACGCCAGCTCAATGCTGGCGTTAAGGTCTAGCGCGCACGGCAATTCAGCGCGTGCTATTCCGCGCGTTAATGCCCTAATGCAGCTTAGTATACGGAGCCCTTAGTGTGTGTGTTCATGGGAGTTTGGGGCTAGAGCTATTGTGATGTAGGCTATTTATTCCTGGATTTCTTTGGGTTATTATCTGTTGCTTTCTCAGTGTCCCTTTGATGTGGACTATTTTTCAGCTTCATTATAATTTCCTTTTATGTTTTTCCCTGTTTTTATATTTGAATTATTGCTTGTCAGGAATGTATGTAATTTTTCAAAATTTCCATTAAAATATTTACGCAGTATTCCTCTCTTTATTTCTTTGCAAATTTTCTCTCTGGCCTCCTTATTAGCTCATTTTCCACTCTGACCACAAGGGGGCATAGTTGGACCAGTCATTGTATTGAGTCCATTAATGTGTGTATCTGACACTTTAATATGACAAGAAGCATTTTCTTTTCTACAGCATATTGGGCTACTTCTGAATAATGAACTACGGACTCCCCAAGAACATGTACAGTCTCTATCCTTTATATGCTTTTCCTTTCTTACATGCAAACGGTCAAACATTCCCAAAAAGGATTTTTAAAATTTCTCTTTGATATTTCCCAACTGTATGTTATGTTAATCAGGCTTTCTATTCCGCCTTTACCTATTCAGTTCAAGGTCAGATTACATTTCAAGAGGTTGGGTCAGTTACCCAGGAAGTTACAATGGACTGTTTGACACGGACATTCAATAGAGTTGCTAGTAGAGGTAGATAGTTATTAATACAGTTAGGTCATAGTTATAAATACATACCATGCTTCCCCCAAAATAAGCCCTAGCATAATTTTTAAAGATGCTCCTAATATAAGCCCTACCCCAAAAATAAGCCCATGTTAAGATCGTCCCCCAAAACCACCCCGACACTCCCTGACTCCATCCCTGACACTAGTGCTGCCTGATTTGCTAATCATCTCTCCCTTCCTCTCTTCCATCCCAATTCATCATCTTTCCTTTCCCTCCCCCCCACCCATGTGCAGCATCTTTCCTCACATCTCACCCATCCCCTTGTGCAGCAGCTCACGAGGCTTCCAAAAACAGCGGCAGTGCTCTGAACGGGCTGCTTCATAGCCTTTCCCTCTGGGGCCGGGCCTTCCCTCTGCAGCATCTTTCTATCCCTCCCTCCCATCCCTCTGTGCAGCAGAACCCCACCGACCCTCCCACCATAAGCCTGACATACCACCATTCCGAAACCTCCAAAACAGCAGCAGCAGCAGTGCTCTGAATGGGCTGCTTCGCTGCCTTCCCCACTGGAGCCTTCCCTCTGCCATGTTACTGATGATGTCAGTGACGTGGCAGAGGGAAGGTCCTGGGGGGGAAGGCAGCAAAGCAGCCCGTTCAGAGTGCTGTCGCCGATGCTGTTTTGGAGGCTATGGAGGGAGGTATGTCAGGCTTCTGGCGGGGTTCCACTACACAGAGGAATGGGAGCGAGGGATAGAAAGATGCTGCAGAGGGAAGGCCCAGCCCCGGTGGGGAAGGCTGCGAAGCATCCCGTTCAGAGCCCTGCTGCTGTTTTTGGAGGCCTCGGGAGCTGTTGCACAAGGGGATGGGTGAGAGGCGAGGAAAGATGCTGCACATGGGGGGAGGGGGAAGAGGAATTGGGGGTGGAGGACAGGAAGGGAGAGATGATTGTTGTACATTAAAAAAAAAAAATAAGACATTTCCCGAAAATAAGCCCTAGTGCGTTTTTTGGAGCACAAATTAATGTAAGACCCTGTCATATTTTCAGGGAAACACGGTAGTTACAAGTTCAAGTAGATTATCGTTGGCTCATTGTTATGGCTCAGGTGCCACTGTAGCATCTTCTTTAATTATCCTAATTTTGGTCCAGTGCCCATAATCCCATTCCCCACTAGCCAGTAATTAACCATTCCCCTTTACTGTATCCATGGCATCCTACTTGTTTGTCTTGTATGTTTAGATTGTAAGTAAAGAATGACATGGTGACAAAATTCATCACCGTTCCCGTTCCCGCGGATAACCGCGGGAAATAATCCCATGTCATTTTTTAATGTCTATTTCAACCTCGGTCCTTCTACACCAGCATTCTTCAAAGCAAAGCTTACGGGTCAGTGGTTGAAGCAATTCATACTCTGATTCTTATGGGAGCCAAGGATAATGAAGCCATTGTGATATCACTGATGTGATTGGCTCTTAGGCACTGGTGGAATGAGGCATTATGACATCACAATATCTGCTCTGGATACCAGAGACTGTCATTCTGTAGTGTCTATCTCAACCTCAGTCCTTCTACACCAGCATTCTTCAGAGCAAAGCTTGAGGGTCAGTTGTTGTGGCCATTCATACTCTGATTCTTCCCTCTTCCCTTAAAGAATGACATGAAGATGGTTTACCGTGGTTATCCGCAGGGCGGGAACGGTGATTAATTTTCTAATTGTAAGCTCATTGGAGCAGGGACTGTCTTCTTCATGACCCTGTACAGTGCTACTAAATGTGGCGACTGCAGCTCAAGGCATCCGGACGTGCATGGACCTCGACGTCTGCGCATGCGTGAAGGCCCTCAAACGGGGTCCTGAGCCACCAGTGGGGGGTGCTGGAGAGAAGGAGAGGCGCTGGCTGACTGCCTACAGGACTGCGAGAGGCACATCCTGTTCTCGCAAACTTTCTGGCTGACGACACACTAAACCCCTTTCCCCGGCCGGAAGGCACCCGGAAATACGCGGCCGTCAATGTGATGACATCGCATGGCATGCGTGACATCATCGCGTCAACATCTGCGCGTGCGCGAAGGCCCATCTGGCCCCGACCCTCTTCGGCGGAGAGATCCAGGAAGAGGGGAGGTGTGGCGAGAGGAGGAGAGTCGCCAGCGAGGCACGTCTTGTAGGCGACACACCTGAAATCTCAGGAGACACACTGGTGTGCCACAGCACAGTTTGCAATACACTGCTGTAGGCAGTCAGCCGGCGCCGGCGCCTCTCATCCTCCCCGGCGTCTCATGGCACATCTGGAATCTCGGGCGGCACACTGTATTAAACTCTTGGAAACTCTACAAATCCTCTATTTTTCTCCAATGTTTTCTTAAAAAGAGCCTTAGGGCTCCTTTTACAAAGGTGCGCTAGAGTTTTTAGCGCACGCACTGGATTAGCGCACGCTATAGTGCGCGCTACCTGAAAAACTACCGCCTGCTCAAGAAGAGGCGGTAGCGGCTAGCGTGCACGGCAATTTTGCGCGCGCTATTCCGCGCGTTAAGGCCCTAACTCACCTTTGTAACAGGAGCCCTTAATCTTTGTTTGGAGTATCCATTGCCCAACGTGTACTTAACCTCATGTATTTTGCCTGAGAGGCAGCAGCCTTCCACGTCCTTTAAAACCTGGACATCTTGTATCTGCATTTGGCTGCATATAGAAATCACAACTACCCTTTTTTTTATTTTTCCTTTTTAATAGAAGCAGACCACATTTGGATAAATTTTGGATGCTTTAGCAAATATCCGTGCTTAGTGAGCAAGTGTTTTTCTTGAATAAAATCGGGATGGGCTGTCATTTGCACTATTACTGATGTCGTTCAGTAACAGTAGTGCACATAGATTGTGCACTATGAACCAGATTTAGTAAATGGAACCCACATTTGGGTGTTGGAAATAACTGGAACCCAGCGCTATCTATAATGGGCGCTCTGGGTTGATTGTTCTTTATAGGATAATGCATAGTGCCAATTCCCATGCCTAAATTTGGGTGGCAGGATTTATGCCTGCTGAAACCTGGTGCATTTAATGATGCCCAATTTGTGCATGCAGCTGGGGTATCCTATGACCATGCACACAAATTTACGGAATGTTCCTAACCTTCCCGTGGCTGTGCCTCCTTTTGGGTTGTGATTTGGACGTGCAGTTTTATTGAACATGCACGTGCCGATTGACTAATGGTTATAGCAACTGGGAAAAAAAAAACAAAAACACTGTGGAGAAGATGATGTTCAAGATGCAGGCTTTATTGAAAGTACAGTCAAATAATCCACATGGCAAGATATCTAGGACCCAAATTGTTGGGAGCTGTGGACCCAACACGGTCCGTGTTTCGACACAACTGTCTTCTTCAGGGGTCCCTGAAGGTCCTAAAGCCTGCATCTTCAACACCACCTTCTCCACAGTGTTTTTGTTTTTGTCAGACTTCTGATTCTGTGGAGGATCAAGGGTCAACCTTTTGCTTGGGTTATAGCAACTGGCAATACGTTTCTTCTTATTTGCAAGAACATGAATGTGCACAAAACCATCTGGAATCAATGCATAAATGGAAGCTTTTGCATAGGTTATCGGGGACAGATACAACACTTGATGTACATGCATAGGAATTAGTTGAAACAGAGAGAATACTCTGGCAAACAGTTCTGCATCATTTTATTGCAATTATTCAGCATTTAGCTGAAAGAAGTTTACCGTTTTGAGAAACTAGATAAGCTGAGCAATGGATATTTTCTTGGCCAAGTTGAATTTGCAAAATTTGACCCTGTTTAAAAGGAACATACTCATTACACTCACAACCATTACCTAGGGAAACACATTCAAAATGAAATCTAAACTAAACTAAACCTTAAGTTTATATACCGCATCATCTCCACATTTCCTTTTTGGTTAAAAACATTTTGCAATGAATCATTAGTTCAATCAAATAGTCCAAATACTTCTTCATAATGTTGGATTGCTTAACTGATTTAAGACGTATGGAACCGATACTGGTTATTTTCCGATACTTCAATTTTAACAGGTTAAGAAATACAAATCAAAGGAAGTTCCCTAGGCTTTTTGAGCGTTAGTGATACAATTTCTGAGTGTCTCAAGTTAAATTCTCTAGATATGCAAGATTGCCAGTGTTAAGTGTTATTATACGAGAGGATGCTGAAAAGTTCTCAGCCCCACCAAGAAGAGAATGACGTGGATATGGTTCAATCAACGATCTGAAAAATGTCAAAACAGAATTTCATTTCTGCAAATTGGCACTTAACGAAACAAGATAACACTCTTTTTCACCTACAGAGGCAAAATAATGCTCATAATTTAGGAAGTTGGTTGGTGGGGCTGAGAACTTTTCAGCACACCCTCATATGTAGCATAAGTGAGCCAAGTATAGGACAATCAAGCCATTGTGACATCACTGGCTCTTATTGGTGGAATGAGGCATTATGACATCACAATCTCAGCTCTGGTTACCAGATAGTGAAACTCTTCACACTATGAAGGGATGCTTGAAAAGTTCTCAGCCCCACCAAGAAGAGAATGACGTGGATAGGGTTCAATCAATGATCTGAATCAATGTCAAAACATAGAATTTTGTTTCTGCAAATTAGCACTTCATGAAATAAGATGACAACACTCTTTTCAGTGACAGGGCAAAATACCGCTCAGAATCTAGGTAGTTGGTTGGTTGGGCTGAGAACTTTTCAGCACCCCCTCATAATGGTAGCAATATAAAGGGCAAAATAAGTAGTGTGCAGGCAAGAATTTTGAACGTTAGTGTGTTTTTTTTTGGTTTTCCATATTTTGTTTATTGGATAATTAGACTTGTGGAGATAAAATTTTTGTAAGAATTTTGAACATAAACAACCAAGCATTTTACCTGCATTGCAATAACCACACTTAAGGAGGCCACATTGCATAGCGATAGATTTATCACACACTGCAATAATGTTTTTTTGGACTGTTGCAGCAAATTTTCATATTTTTGTTGGCGTTCTCAGCATTGGGATGTGTTAAAGCATAATGACAGGCAATCAGTCTTAGAAACTCACTTAGACTATAGCGTTGACAGCACAAAGACTTTATGCTATCAACTGCCTGGAGTTCATGAAGCACTGCTTGAAATCTTGATACCACAACTGACAATGCATCTGAAGCAATCAGCTTGGCAGACCAGCTGTATTTCCACCTGCTCATTGTCTCACTTATCATTTGGCATCAACTCTTTGTGGGGATCAATACATTTACCAAAGTATTTCAAAATCCTGCTGCTAATGTTGCGATGGCAACTAGACTTGCAACAACACACGAGCTGTTATTGTGCTTTTGCGAGACAGGTTTTGTTGAAGCCATCAGTGATGCAAACAAAGATGTGGAAGAATTACAAAGTCCTGCATTGGTTTTCAGCCAGTTCGATTGAGGGATGTGATGAACCCATAGGTGCCAGCTCTTTCTAGCCCTGCCCAGACATCAGAGTTGAAATCTTCCTAATGTTATCATGGCACGGGAAAGCAGGAAGTAAGGCTGTGTCTCTGCAGCTACAACTCTGCCTCCTCCTGCAGCCTATTGGTCAGACATTCCTTAGCCAGCCAATAAACTGCAAAGAAGTCAGGACTAGTAGCTTAAGAGACACCATTCATTAGTCAACCAAGACTGTAGAGCAATGTCTCTCAAACTTTTTTTTTAGCTCCGGCACACTAAACGGAACAAATGTTTCTCATGGCATATTATAATTAAAATTATAAAATTGCAAAACCAACAAAAAATTACCACCACCCCCTTTTACTAAACCATGAAAGCAGTTTTTAGTGCAGGCTGGCGCATTGGCTGCTCTGTGCTGCTTACGATGCTCATAGGAACTCTATGAATGTCAGGAGCAGTGCAGAGCATTCATTGCGCTGGCCTGCGTTAAAAACCACTTTTGCTGTTTTGTAAAAGGGGGGATGGGGGTGGTAAATTTGAGAGTTATTTATTTAAAGTTCTTTAAGTTATGTATGGGTAATTGTAATAATGGTGAAACTAAAGTAGATAGAATACAATTGCTAATCAATGCAATGGATGTGCTTGTTTTTGAGTGCAAATTAACTCAAAATGTGGCTCGATAGTCGACAAGCGGACATGCATTTCATCATCCACCATCTGCAGTTGTTCTCTTTTTTTAAATTTAATTTCTGTCAGAGCTGAAAATACAAGTTCGCAAAGATAAGAAGATCCAAATGGTAGCAAAGTCTTGATTGCTTTGTTGCTCAATAAAAATAAAATTACTTGCTGTTAGTTTTCAAGGACCAATTACATCAAAGAATGATGCTTATCTGGACAGTTGTATCCTTATGCACACAGACGCTCATAACATTGACAGACTTGTGTACGCGATATCCATGTCATCTATTCTAGTGTATACTTATGAAGGGAATTTAAAAAAATAAAGTAAAATTCTGGAATCTCTCGTGGCACACCCAAAACTGTGCCCTGGCACATAGTTTAAGAGACACTGCTGTAGGGAAAAGAAGGACAGAAGAGTAGTGTCTCCTATGCTACTGGTCCTGTCTCCCCCTGCAGCTTATTGATTGGCAGAGGAGATCTGCAGTATAGGTCAGACAGGCTTTATGCTTTTAGTCTATCATAGAGAGAAAAAGAAGTGCTGAGGATGGCAGTGGGAAAGGAACATAGTTGCCAGGTCTGCAGTTATCTCGCCCAATTGGGTTGCTATAGAAAACTGGTTGCAGGAAATTTTGAGCAGCTGCAGATTTATGGGCTGGTTTTAGAATTTTTTTGTAGTAATTTGGGCTGCATCACGGCACAACTTATGTTGGAGGGAAAGGAGAAGGAAAGCTGCTTGTTGATAGGCAATTTCATGAGTTTGACAGTAGGATGGAGTGGTAGGGGAAGGGCTTGAGGGAGAGGTGCCGGATTGCATACAGGGAAAAGAGCGGAAGCAAGAGAGAGGGATGGGAGACCACGGGGAGGGAACACCAATCCCCTCCCCCCCAGTTCACGATTCGCTGCTCTTGGCATCAGGCCTTCCTCTCTGCTAGGTCCCACCTACTTCCTATTTCTGCAAAGGCAGGACCCGGCAGATAAGAAGGCCTGATGCTGACCAGAGAAGATAATTGTGAATGTTTCACTACTGACTGCAGGCTGACAAAGGAAGGGAGGGAGGAAGGAAGGGAAGGGGAGGGGAGGGGTGGAAGATCAGAAGGGAGAGGAGATGGAAGACAGACCACAGGAAGAAAAGGAGAGAGGGAAAGGAAGGGAGGAAAGGAGATGCCAGTACATGGAGGGGGATGAAGAGATGCCAAGGCATGGGGGGGGGGGGGAGGGAAGGAAAGGTTTCAGAGATGCCAGACCAGGGAGAAAGGAGGGAGGGAGGAGATATCAGAGCTTGGAGGAGGAGTGAGAGATGGAAGGGAAGGAGATGAGAAAGAGATGCCAGGGCATGGGGAGGGAAGGGAAGGAGACTGAGATGCCATACCATTGGGAAGGAAGGGAGGGAGGGAGGGAAAGGAGATACCAGAGCATGAAGGGAAAGGGAGAGATGGAAGGCGAAGAGAGGAGATCCAAGGGCATGGGGGAAGGGAAGCAGATGCCAGACCATGGGGTGAGTTGGGGTAGGTTGGAGGGAAGGAAAGGAGGGAAAGAAATACGGGAGAGATGCCAGAGCATGGGGGAGGGAGTGGAGACGGAGAAAAATGGAAGGGACAGAGAAAGAGGGCAAATGCTGGATAGAATGGAGAATGAAGAGAAGATGAGGAAAGCAGAAACCAGAAAAGTAGAAAAAAGGTTAATTTTGTTGCTTTAGAATAAAATAGTATTGTAGCTGTATTGCTAAACATTTATAAATAGAAAATGGAAATAAGGTAATCTTTTTATTGGACTTATTTTAATACATTTCTTACCAACTTTTGGAGACCAAAATTCCCTTCCTCCAGCAGTGGCGTACTAAGGGGAGGGGGGAGCGGGGCGGAGCAGGGGTGGCAGTCCACCACGGGTACAGTTCCTAGGGGGTGCTTCTCCCATCCCTTATTAAATTTGAGGCTGGGTGTTTAAAAAATTAACGGCTCCAGGTATCATATACCCTAGGTCAGGGGTGTCCAATGTCGGTCCTCGAGGGCCGCAGTCCAATCGGGTTTTCAGGATTTCCCCAATGAATATGCATGAGATCTATGCGCATGCACTGCTTTCAATGCATATTCATTGGGGAAATCCTGAAAACCCGACTGGATTGCGGCCCTCGAGGACCGACATTGGACACCCCTGCCCTAGGTAAACCATTGTCCTTTCCCCTCCCTGTAGAGCAGGGGTGTCAAAGTCCCTCCTCAAGGGCCGCAATCCAGTTGGGTTTTCAGGATTTCCCCAATTAATATGCATGAGATCTATTAGCATACAATGAAAGCAGTGCATGCAAATAGATCTCATTCATATTCTTTGGGGAAATTCAGAAAATCCGAGTGGATTGCGGCCCTCGAGGAGGGACTTTGACACCCCTGCCATAGAGTATTGTGGAATTTCCAGATCTGTGCAGCAATTTGAATCCAATTAGAAAGGTTTGTTTAGTGGCTTTGTATTTTGTTTTGTATCTTCTGTGAGTACGTCGGGACACTACTTTGTGGCGTTAAATTGACATGTTTATTGTTACTTATGGGATTCTATACAATAGATCAGTGTTCTTCAACCTTTTTACACCTATGGACCGGCGGAAATAAAATAATTATTTTGTGGACCGGCAAATTACTAGGACTGAAATTTTAAAAACCCATTTCTGCAAATCATCTGATTCCATCCGCACAAGCCTCAGTTATAAGAACATAAGAACATAAGTATTGCCCCTGTCGGGTCAGACCAGAGGTCCATCGTGCCCAGCAGTCCGCTCACGCAGCGGCCCCTCAGGTCCATGACCTGATAGTGCTCATACCCTAAAACTCTCATACGCTTTTCGCTTAATGTCCTGTAGAGTAACCCTCTATCTGTATGATTTTATATTGAATGTATTTTATTAAGTATAAAAAGAAACAATATTCTGTACAATTGTCATTTTATAAATACAAATAATACAGAGCAAGGATGAACAAAACCCCTGTCCCCCCTCCCCTTCATATATATCCCCTCTATTATCAAGAAAACTGAATAAGCCAAATTATTACAGAATGCTACTCAGAAATATCATGCTAACAGAATACCGCATATGACAGGAATAGTGTTAAGGGAAACTGCCCCCTGGTCAGAAAGAGCCCTAAGCCAGCTGGAATCTAAAGAAGCACTGCCTGGGCTTTGCAGTCCCCAGTTATGTCTAACATCAGCTCTAGCAGGATATATATTTCAAATCTGATATATTCTAATTATAAAATAGAAATAAAATTATTTTTTTCTACCTTTTGTCGTCTCTGGTTTCTGCTTTCATCTTATTTTCACTCTCTTCCTTCCAACATCTGCCCTCTCTGTCTCTTCAATCCAGCATCTGCTCCTTCCATCTACTGTCTGACCTCTCCCCCTTCCATGTGGTATCTGTCTTCTTCCTATGCCCCCCTCCCCTTTTCATCCAGCCTATGCCCCATCTCTTCTTTTTACAAGATTCATTCCAGCTTCACTGCTCTCTGCATTTTTATCCTACACCAGATCTAGCATCTTTGTCCCTCTCTATTTCTCTGCTGACCCCCCTTCCCATCTCATTCCTGTCTCTCCCCTTCCCCTCCTCTAATCTCCCTGCCAGCTGTTTCCTTCCTTTTTTCCTTCTCCCTTCCCTCCTCCTGTCCAGCAGTAACTCTCTTCCCTTCCCTTTCCCTCCACCCCTCCCAGCAGCATCTCTCCTTCTCCCTTTCTCCAGGTCCAGTAGCAGCTGTCCCTTTTTTCCCCTTGTCCAGCAGCTTCCCAGACTCCTTTCCCTGCTCCCCTCCCAGCAGCATCTCTCTTTCTCCTTCCCTCCAGGTCCAATAGCAGCTGTCCCTTTTTTTTCCCCCTTGCCCATCAGCTTCCCAGCCTCCAACAGTGGCTTTCTCCCCTCCCAGCAGCTCTCCTTACTTGCCAGCACAGTGATTCACTAAGGCAGCCTAGGGTCCTTCGATGGGTTGCACCACCTCTGAGGAAAGAGGAAGTTGACTCATCAGAGGCGGCTGCGACTCAGCAAAAGCTTCAAAGCTGCCTTAGTGAATCACTGCGCTGGTAAGTAAGGAGAACTGCTGGGAGGGGAGAAAGCCACTGTTGAAGGCTCCCCATTTTCTCGCCGGCCCTGCGCGGACCAGCTGGAAATTACATCTCGTCGATCTCGCTGGCCCTGCGCGGACCGGCAGAAATTTCCTGCGGACCGGCACCAGTCCATGGACCGGCAGTTGAAGAACAGTGCAGTAGATCACAGCTGACAAGCTTCAACATTGTTAACGATATTTGATTTACACATAAGAAAGTACAGATATTTTAAGAGGAAGCTAGTGTTTGCAAAATTTAGAACTGATCGTCTTGTCTAATAACTTGGTGTCCAACAAATTACAAAGAGGCTGAAATTGAATCGTGGATTTAACACCTTGAATTCTTCAACCTCAATGTTACAACAAAAAAAAAAAAATCACATTTCTAATATGAATGGAACTTTGCAAATCTACCCCTTCCTTTACTAACCTGTAGCACGTATTTTAGCACCAACAGCAGTGTTATTAGAAGGGGAAAAGGGGAGGAGTTTTTGGAAACATGGAATACCATGAACTGAAAATTTCCCTTTTAAAACTTACTTTCTCTTGGCAGCTTTGATATTGAGAGGGGCTATGGTCACAAAAATGAAAAATATTATTCTCCCATTGCTTCCCACAGGAGATAGCCCATTTCTATGTGAGCCTAAGGTAGCACAACAGCAGGAGGAAGAGGTGGCAGTGTTGGGGTGGAGGAAAGGGACATGCTGCCTCACAAATTGTGTGTTTTCTGATTTGGCTCCCTGGCTTTTTTCTGCTTGGGTTTATTTGACCCTGTTGTTGAATTATGTACAATTTTATCTGTCTTATCTTCTTTTCCACCATTTTTTCATTAATATATGTATTTTCAGTTTTTCATATATATCATAAACAATAATATAGTAAATAGTGTTTCTTCTATTTATTGATTTTTTTAAATAAACTTTTTTTAACTCAGTTGTTTTTAACTCTTTAGCATCCTATTTAAGTTCTCAAAGTATTGTTTTACCTATATGCAATTTATAATGATTCATTATGCAGGTTTTGTTCACATGTATTATTAACATTTGCAGGAGCAGGGAAATGATCCAAGCCTGTGGTCAATGGGAAGTCACAAATTGAAGATGAGTTAAACCTACTAGCAAAAGGGAGTCTCACCTATAGAGGAACGTGAGAAGTGGGAAGTGTTAAAGGGATGAGTGAGCCAAACCTGCCCGGAACAGCAACTGGCTAGGGAAAAGTGCATTGTAGATTCCTGCGGAGTGGACGGAAATAGATGGTCAAGGCAGTGGGGTAGTGAGGGTGAGAGATGCCCCCCCCATACCTCTGTAACATTCCCGGTGTGAGCAGCAACCCACAAGCTGCTGTCACACCTGTGTGGACTCCCCCTCTGATGTCACTTCCTAGGCGCTGGTCCAGGTAGTGACATAAGAAGAAGAAGAGATAATGTAGGCATGACAGGTTAGGGCAGACATGGGCAAACTATGGCCCATGGGCCATATCCGGCCCGTTTAGTATATTAATCTGGCCCACCAACCATCCAAACCCTGCCAACCGCGAGCCCTACATACCTCCCTCCAGAGCAGTGTCTGGCCGGCAGCACTCTAAACAGGCTGCTTCGCGGCCTTTTCTCATCGGGGAATTCCCTCTGCCGCATCACTGATGATGTCATTAGTAACGAGGCACATGAGAGAAGGCCATGAAGCTGTTGTTTTTACCCAACTGACTGTTTTATCCTTTTATGTCTCGCCTTTTCTATGTCAATTGTAGTTCTTCCCTACCATCCCATTGTGTGGCTGTATGTCTTTGTATGTTATCCTTTTTCCCTGTTTTTATATGTTTTAATGTAATTTTACAATTTGTTTTTATGTAATTTTATTTTGTTAACCGCTTAGAAACCAGAATAAGCGGTCAAAAATACTTTAATAAACTTGAAACTTGAAGCAGCCTGTTTAGAGTGCTGCCGGCCTGATGCTGCTCTGGAGGGAGGTATGTAGGGCTTGTGGTCAGCGGGGTTTGGATGGGAGGGAAGGATGGAGGGTCAGCAGGGGTTCGGCTGTGCAGCAGAGGCGGGTGCTCAAGGGTTTTGCTGCACAAGGGATGGAAGGGAGGGAAGGAAGGATGGAAGCTGGGCAAGGGTTCTGCTGCACAGGGGGATAGGAGGGATGGAGGGATAGAAAGATGCTTTTGGTCCGGCCCCTCTGTCAAATTTAAGAACCCATTGTGGCCCACGAGTCAAAAGGTTTGCCCATCTCTGGGTTAGGGATGCTGCTCACCGCTAGGAATGTTACAGAGGTATGGGGGAAGGGAAGTGGCGCATGTGAGGTAGTGGGGAGGGGGGACAGGGAAGGCGCAGGGGGGGATAGAGAAGAGGATGGGTGCCACACCCCTATCAAGACAGCACCTAGTGCTGACTTCTCCCCCCTTACGGCGCCACTGGGTCAAGGGGAAATAAGAAGCAGAACAAGCTGAAAAGATTTAGGGAGTGGAGCAGGCAAAGAGCTATTCAATTTCCTGTCCCCAAATATAAAACATCAAATTATGCCTGTGCAGGAGGAGACAAATTAAAAAGGGCAGAGAGTAGGGAGAGGAGAAGAGAACAAGGAGGAACGAGGGGAAAGAAAAATTAAGGGAAATGAAAAAAAAAAAGAGTGGAATAGTGTGTGGTGTTGATGAGCTGAGTGAAGGGAAGGACCGGTTGGAGAAAAAGTGCTATAAATGGCTTGAATGAAGGGAAGGAGGGAGAGAGAGAATAATGCTGACTATCCATATTACTTGCCCTGCTCTTGACATTTACAGTAGATATAGGCTGGTCATTTACTACCAGATGTATTTTGTGTTTCCTTATTTTTTTTTTTTCTTTGCTGGGTGAGGGGACATTTGTTGTGAATTATGAGTTCAGCACCCCCAGTCCACTTCCATACACTCCATCCCTGCCCCCCTTATGCTACACACAGTTTCCCTTCCCCCATACCTCTGTAACATTCTTGGCACGAGCAACAACCCCTAAGCTGCTGTCGCGCCAGTGTCAGCTCTTCCTCTGATGTCACTTCCTAGGTATGGGTCCAGGAAGTGACATCAGAGGAATAGCCGATGCTTGCGCAACAGCAGGTTGGGGGTTGCTGCTCGCACCAGAAATGTTACAGAAGTACAGGGAAAGGGAAGCAGTGTGCACACACTCACACAGCAGTGGGAGTGGGGCTGGAGAGGAGGACGGGTGCCTGTGCCTTCACCAAGACAGTGCCTGGGGCAAACTGCTCCCCCTCCCCCCTTATTATGCCACTGCCATAGGCCATATTGAGATAGTCCTAGGATAAGAAGCATCACATCTGTTTTACTATTTGGGATCTAGCTAGGTACTTGGGACCTGAGTTGGCCACTGTTGGAAACAGGATACTAGACTTTATGGACCTTTCGTCTGTCCCAGTATGGCAGCTCTTATGTTCCTATGTGAGCCAAGCATAGGACAATCAAGCCATTGTGACATCACTAATGAGTTTGACTCTTAGGCACTGATGGAATGAGGCATTATGACATCACAATATCAGTTCTGGAATGTTGCTACTATTTGAGTTTCTGACAGGTATTTGGGATCTGGGTTGGTCACCGTTAGAAATAAGATACTGGGCTTGATGGACCTTTGATCTGTCCCAGTATGGCAATTCTTATGTTCTTAAAGGCTTTACTGAAATCTAAGTAAAATACATCTAGCACACATTCTCGATCCAATTCTCAGATTGCCAGTCAAAGAATTTGATCAAATTCGTTTGGCATGATATACCTTTAGTAAAACCATGTTGCCTCGGATCTTGTAACCCTTAGATTCTAGGAAATTCACTATCCTTTCCTTCAGCAATGCTTGCATTATCTTTCTAATAACCAAAGTGAGGCTTACCAGCCTGTCATGCCCAAATTCATCTCTGACCATTTTTGTGAAGAGTAGGGTGACCAAGTTAACCCATTCCAAAAGGAAGAGTTTTTGGCCAGTTCTGGTTTTAAAATTACATCCCAAAGTGATGTAGTATTTGTTGTCCATCATTCTATCCATTGAAATCAGTGCTACAGGTCCCATAATGCACCAGGATGAGGCTGGCAGAAATCCAGGAGTGCCCAAAAAAATCTCCCTTCTGGAATGGGTAACCTGGTCACCCTAGTGATGAGGGACCACAGCTGCTCTTCTCCAATCCCACGGAACCTCTTCCGTCTCCAAGGATTTCTTGAACAAATTTTTAAGAGGACCCGCCAGAATCTCTCTGAGCTCCCTCAGTATCCTGAGATGGATCATGTCTGGTTCCAAGGCTTTGTCCACCTTCATTCTTTCAAGTTGTTAATAAACACTTTCTTCCGTGAACAATGTGGCATCCTCTCCATTCTCACATGCAGCTTTGCCAGCCAATAGTGGTCCTCCTCCAGCATTTTCTTCTGTGAACACAGAAGTATTTGTTTAGCTAGAAGATGCAATCTGAGACTTTTGTAAGTCTCTGCTTATTTCTCCAGTTGATATGGTGAAAAAATATTTGGTGGAGGTTCTGGGGATGTTAGGAGACTCTTTACTAGGGCCCAATATATTTTGGGCTCTGGAAGATCTAGAGATTTGACACGTTCGGGCCAAGGACAAGGGAATATTATGAATCTCATATCATTTTTTTGAATCGTCATTAGAAGTAATTACACAGAGACCTACACTGGTAGTGTCTTTATTTTCTCTCAAACCAGACCATAATTCTGTGCTGAAAATTTCCTTTAGATTCTTTGTTTTTTGGTTCAAAAGTCTGAGTATTTCCTGATCTTGCAGTAGATACACAAAAGAGATGTAGGGCTTTCCTGGCTCTTAGGGCCCTGGGTGCTAACTTTTTTCTTCGATTTCCTTGTTTTATACAGTTACATTACTACGTGCTAACTGGTTAGTGCATGGATAGCGTGCGAGTCCTTTCTGGCTATAAAATAGAATTAAGTACAGGTGACAAAAATTGAAAAAAACAATCAAACTGAATGCTCCTTAAATTCTTCCCCAATACAATGCATTCAGGAAAACACAGCCATGAGAAGAAGTACCAACGGTTAGTCTGAAAAGTGGAGAAAAGACCTCAGTGTCACGTTGGATTTAGTAAGAAAACCTCAATCCTCCGGACAAGGCAACGTCACATAAAAATTTGAAGATGAAGACACATCCTTGGTCTAGAAAAACTCCACGTTCTATATTAATTCTTTACTTGAGTAAAAATATTGTTCTGATAAGTAGCATTCAAATTCCAAAAGATATTCACTCTATAATAGCTACAGACCATCTTCTTAATAAAACTCAAAGCAAAGAAATAAACAAAAACTTATCTGTAGCAGGAATCTCATCTAGAGGGAGTTTGCTGAAGAGACCCATATGACCTTGGATACACTCAGACCCTTTGTTAACCTTCTATCTGCACCCTGCTTACACACCCAGACTAACCGTTTGGTATTTCTTCTCATGGTTGTGTTTTCCTAAATGCATTGTATTGATTAAGTACAGGTGCACATGTGGTAATTTGACAAAATGACCACGTGCTAATGGCCAATACAAACAACTGGGTAATTATTGAACAAGGAATTGTTCCTAAAATCGTAACTGCAAAAAAACAATATAGGAACAAAAAAAAGAACTTTTAATACCTTTTTAAACCTAAGTGGCGCTCAGAATCCAAGAATGGAATGAAAAAACTCAATGTGGGGAACAAACCCCTATAGAGCTTCTTACAGAATCTATCATTGCACCATTTTTGAGGTAAAAGGTAATTAAAAATGCTTCTTGAAGAACGCTCACAAATGTTTTATGTGTCCATAGAGTGAAATAAATATCCAACTTCTTAGTGAGTTCAAAAAGAGTGAATTCAAAAATGACTTAACTTAAATGTCCATACAGCGTTGGTCCGGCAAGGTTCTTGCCGGACACATAAAACATTTGTGAGCGTTCTTCAAGAAGCATTTTTAATTACCTTTTACCTCAAAAATGGTGCAATGATAGATTCTGTAAGAAGCTCTATAGGGGTTTGTTCCCCACATTGAGTTTTTTCATTCCATTCTTGGATTCTGAGCGCCACTTAGGTTTAAAAAGGTATTAAAAGTTCTTTTTTTTTGTTCCTATATTGGTTTTTTGCACGTGCTAATGGCAACATTAGCACTTTGCCATTAATTACATTTTTTTATAGCTGCGGTAAACATGGCCTTAGCACGTGGGATAAACCCACGTCATGGCATGTTAAGGCCACTTTTTGTCTCAGCTTTGTAAAAGACCCCTAAGTACAGTAATTTATCTGATTTTCTTGAGCCAAATTTTCAGTAAAATCTAACAGGTTTTACCAAAATTTGTCCAGCTAGATTTAGACCTGCTATTTGTGCAACTAGAATTTTGTGGGTATATGTAGGTATTTTGTGCTGAAAATCCATACTCCCTCTTCTTTTCTAACTGGTTAAGGGACTTTTTTTTTTTTTTTTTTTAATTAAACTGCAATAAAATTTGTAGTTGCCATGTCTTAATGCAGGGATATACTGCATGGTAGTGGTAAATTCTATGTGGCAACTAGTGGGGTTGGAATCGGCATTTTCTAATGCTGGCCCAGCACTAAAATGACAATTAGCATGTGATACCTGGCCACTGCAAACACGGGAACACTTACTACCTCCTGTTTAGGAGAAGCTAAGTAGTCTCATGTTAACTGTGCATTAGACAGTTAGCATGTGGTATGTGTAATATGCTACCAGGCTGATGCTTCCATGCCCAATTTCTGCCCATGTCATGCCTCCTGACAGAAAAACTGAGTAGCGTGGTTAACCGTGTGACAAAACCCCTTAATGTGGTAGCCTGTTTCTACAGTTAACTGCATATTAAGAGCTTTACACCCTTTAGAAAAAGGGCCTGTGAGGGAGAACGCTACCACTCCCCGAGGTGGATACTCCCTCACAGTGTCAGAGACACCTTAATATGTGTAGCTCCTCCCTAAGGGGAAGTGACTTGGGAGGGGGTGGAGTCAGAAAGCAGGGCAGGGCTAGAGGTGGGTTAGGGAGACCCAGGGGAGAAGAAGGAAGAAGTGATTCCTGTCTGCGCCTTGACTACAACCAATGGACACTCTGCTTGGCTGAGGTAAGCCGACCTTTCTTTTGCCGAACACCTGTGACCCTTGTTCTGAGGTCTGCGACTGAAGGAAGACTGTTACAAGACTGCTTGGGGCATGGCAGTCACAAGCCACGGTCCATGTCTTGGGTCCTGTCAGCCACAGGCCCATCTTGGGACTTTTGAACAAAAAAGGCTGCTCTTTGTGTGCCTGGCCCTGCGAAGTAACAGGGTGCAGGGCATTTCTTTTGAGTTAATAAAGAGTTTTCTTGAACTTCTGTGCTTGTGTCTCTGGCTGGCCCAACTTCAAACCCCGCCCGAGTTTTTATTGGGCTCTTAAAAATGGTTTTCTTATTTTCTGACAGTTTATTAGGCAAATTTAACCAGTCCCGGGGTGGAGGGTGGGGTAAGACACGAGAAGGCAGTTTTTAACCATTTAGATATACTGAATCTAAATATCTCTCAAACATGGCTGGCTAATAAGATGTATTTTTTTACACATTCAGATTGCTGGATTCATTGATTCAGGAGAAATTGTAGAGCAATACGTAGTCCAGTTAGATTTAAAGGATCAGGTTGCTGGCACTGAATACTCAAAACATTCCTTTGTCATTCATCTCTAGGATCTTGTGTTACTAGATTATGGTATTTAGACGCAGAAACCGACAGAAGATATTCTTAGTGAGAATTCCTCTGTAGGGGTCCTTTAAATATTCAGTACAAGTGTCATTTGTGGCAGTACAAATTTGAAAGAAGCCCATGGTTATAAAGGAATCTTTTATGCATGAGGTCAAGGAAAAGGTCCTTATGTCAGGCTTGATTAGCCCCTGAAATATGCAAACAACTGGCTTGCTCAGATCTCTATTCACCAGACTCCACGTAGATGCAATTAACAATGACAAATGATACATTTTGCTGACATGGCACTTTTTAAGTGTGTAAAGTGAATGAGATACAAAAAAAAATGTTAGCTAGAGTCCGTAAGATAACATGGAAAAGAATGAACTTAGCTCATAACCAATAAAATGTGGTGGTTTGCTTTGGGGAAAGAGGCCTCAGGCTGAAGTTATTAGATTAAATCTTTTCTATCTACAGCCTCTCTCATCCTTTTTGTTGACTAATTTTGTTTTCTATCAGTTGTAAAAGGTCCACTAAGGTCTAGTAAAGTTGACAGAAAAATGTTGAACCAAGTGTTTTATCAATCTGATATATTTACACATAGGTTATCTGCCCCATTCTGATATCTGCATAGTAGCTTTGTAATATAATAGTTTCTTTTAAGTACACCTTTTATCATTTTCAGTACAGAGAAGGGCGATGAAAATGATAAAAGGTTTGGAACAACTTTCCTATGAGAAGAGGCTAAAGTGGCTAGGGCTTTTCAGCTTGGAGAAGAGATGGCTCAGGGGGGATATGATAGAGGTCTATAAAATACTGAGTGGAGTGGAAAGAGTAGATGTGAATCGTTTCTTCACTCTTTCCAAAAATACTAGGGCTAGGGGGCATGCAATGAAGCTACTAAGTAATAGATTTAAAACAAACTGGAGAAAACATTTTTTCACACAACGTGTAATTAAACTCTGGAATTCATTGTCAGAGAATGTGGTAAAATCAGTCAGCTTAGCGGGGTTTAAAAAAGGCTTCGATAATTTCCTAAAGGAGAAGTCCATAAGCCATTATTGAGATGGTTTGGGGGAAAACCAATGCTTATTCCTAGGATAAGCAGCATAAAATCTGTTTTACTACTTGGGATCTAGCTAGGTACTTGGGACCTGGGTTGGCCACTGTTGGAAACAGGATGCTAGGCTTGATGAACCTTCGGTCTGTCCCAGCATGGCAATTTTTATGTGCACTAAGCAGCAGTCTATGTATTCAGCTGAAATTATTCAGTACCTTGACAGCCGGTCAGTTATTTTCTGCTTGCTGTGAAGTTGTTTAGTGAACATATTCATGCAAGGGAAAAACTTTCTATTTTTCATTTCTTACTATATTAGATGTCTGAGCCACGTGGGTATATTTCATGCCCTACCGATTCTGGCAGCTCTGCTTGACTTCCCAAGTCTTGCCACATAGCAATCTGTTTTTTTGCAAACATATGGGGGACATGTGTTTACCTGCAAAAGTTACCTTTTCTGAAAATTGCTTCTAGGACTGGAAACTAATATAGAAGCGTTCCAGGGGTGGGAAGAGGTCAGGGGAGGCAGTCACATGCATACATTGTGTTTTGAAATTGAGTTTGCTTCCTTCTCTCTTTTTTTTCCTTTGAGACCCATCCTTATATTTTGACTTTGTAAATCTTTACTTTGAGAGGCGGTACATCAAGTTCCCTAATAAACGGAACCATGCATGAATTTTTACAATTTGTTGACGTGGTACAAATCTATGTGTTGCCTTTTTTGATGCATCTGAAACCCCTCCCACTGGCATATACAGTCCCCCCTATGGTCATCAAAGAAGAATTCCTTATGTGTCCCCTGAAGCCCTTTTCTGGGTATGTGCAAATGCAAATGGTTAAGAGCCAATATTTAGCCCTTAACAGGATAAGCTCAACTGGTCAAAGATTGGACTGTGTTCTGTATGGTCTGATTTGCCCAATTAACTTATCCAGTTAAGGTCTGAGTATCGGCATTTAATTGAATAAGTGCTGACCGGCCACTTTATTTCTAGGCTTCGAGCTCTTCTATGTTTGAAGAGAGAGATTCATAGATTGAAGCGAAGAGGCCAGAAATCAGCCTCTGTTGAATCCAGTTATTGTTTTGTTGCTGAAACTAGTCCCAACTCATATGCTAGATTTCATATTGCAAATAGAAATTGGCCCACTAATGCTTTACCAAACATCTTGTTGATGTAAAAAGTCCTAAACATATGTCCGATCTTTCATACTATGTAAATCAATTCTTATTACTGTCTGAAGAATGTGCTCTACTGATAAAATCACCTAATCTTCATTTAAAGCCCTTATTCCAGCTCCTATACTACCAACTCGAAATGTGTATGTCTCTCGTTTGCAGACTACTCCAACTGGCTTATCACTAACCTATATTGTGCAAATCCAGAGGACATAATTTGAGGGGTGGTAGACTCAAGAGTAATGTAAGGAAATAATTCTTTATGGAGGGGATGGTTGATGCCTGGAATGCACTCCCGAGGGAGGTGGTGGAGAGGAAAACGGTGACAAGAGTTCAAAAAAGGGTGGGATGAACACAGGGTCTCGAATCAGAAAATATATTGAAGAACTAAGGCCAGTAAACATAGAAATAGACGGCAGATAAGGGCCACGGCCCATCCAGTCTGCCCACCCTAATGACCCTCCCTACCTTTGCCCTGTGAATAGATCCCACGTGTCGATCCCATTTGGCCTTAAAATCAGGCACGCTGCTGGCCTCAATCACCTGAAGTGGAAGACTATTCCATCGATCGACCACCCTTTCAGTGAAAAAGAATTTCCATGTTGTGGTCACTGGAGGCAGACTTGCATGGTCTGTGTCCTTATAGGGCCATTTGGTTGAGGATGGGCTGGGGAAGGATTTGATGGCTGGGATGGTTTAGATGGGCTGGAGTGGGTTTTGATGGAGACTTCAGTAGACGGAAACTAAGCACAGTACCGGGCAGAAGTTTGGATTTCTGGCCTAGAAATAGCTAGGAAAAAGGAAAATGTACATTAAATCAGTAATTTAAAGAGAGGGTAAGGATGGACCATTCAGGTCTTTATCTGCCATCATTTACTATGTTATTATGTAAACTTGTAACCCATTCTGGGCTCTTTTGGGTGGAAGGGCTAGAAAATTGAATGAATAAATAAATCCCCTTGAAAGTCAAATTTAAGGAATATAAGCATTTAATATGTCATCACAAAAAATATTTCTTTTCAGACATATGGGACCAAAATCTATAAATAGTGCTGAAATATTTGGTGCCAAAAAGAGTACTAAGCACTATTCTGTACACAGCGCTCTGAGTTGGCTTAGAACTGGGATCTGCACCTCACTTTCAGGCATAAGGATTTACACTAACTGAACCCTGGTGTATACCCTCGCTCCTAAATTAGGTGTGGATCAGGCATATTCTATAACCATGCAAATTCTTAGAATTCCCACCCCCTCCCATGGTCATGTTCCCTTTTTCAGATCCATGTACACGGGTGCAAGTGGATCGATTTTTCACTCCGTCAAAAATGACAAAGAATAGTGGACACTCAATGAAGTTTAAACCCAATGGGAGGAATTTTTTTTTCACTCAGCGGATAGTTAAGCTCTGGAACGTGTTGCCAGAGGATGTGGTAAAAGCGGACAGCGCAGCTGGTTTTAAGGAAGGTTTGGACAAGTTCCTGGAGGAAAAGTCCATAGTCTGTTATTGAGAAAGACATGGGGGAAGCCACTGCTTGCCTTGGATCGGTAACATGGAATGTTGCTATTCCTTGGGTTTTGGCCAGGTACTTGGGACCTGGATTGGCCACTGTGAGAACGGGCTACACGTCAGCCAAGTGTAGGACAGTTAAGCCATTGTAACATCACTGATGAGGTTGGCTCTGAAGCACTGTGGAATGAGGCATTATGACATCACAATCTCAGCTCTGGAATGTTGCTCTGATTGGGGTTCTGGAATCTTGCTATTCTTTGAGATGCTGGAATGTTACTGCTCTTTGGGTTTTGGCCAGGTACTAGGGACCTGGATTGGCCACCATGAGAATGTTCTACTGGGCTTGATGGATCATTGGTCTGACCCAGTAAGGCTATTCTTATGTAATTTACACGTGAAGCATTATAGAACAATGCCTAGCAAGATAAGCACGTAAATTCTATTAGGTGCCAAATACGGTGGCATAGTAAGGGGAGGGGCAGTCTGCCTTGGGCGCCATCTTGGTGAGGGCGCAGGCACCCATCGTCCTCTCTGTCACCCCCTTCCCTGTCCCCACTGCTGCAAGTGCGCGCCACTTCCCTTCCCCCACACCTCTGTAAAGTTCATGGCATGAGCAGTAACCCCCAACCTGCTGTAGCGCCACCGTCGGCTCTTCCTCTGATGTCACTCCCTGGACCCGCGCCTAGGAAGTGGCCTCAGAGGAAGAGGCGACACTGCCGCGACAGCAGGTTGGGAGTTATCGCCTGCGCCACGAACGCTACAGAGGTATGGGGGGATGGGAAGTGGTGTGCATGCAGCAGGAGGGGGCGTGGAAGGAGCTTGAGGGCGCCTCTCACTCTCGCTAATTGTCAGGGCTAATTGTCTCACTGAGCAATTAAATTGTGCACGCAATTTGCTTTTACTTCTTCCAATAATGTGGGTTCTTGTGAGTAATCAATGTTTTCTGTGGCGTTCTCAGTCATATGGTAGACAGGCCCAGCTCAGTCCTCCCAGGTCAAAATGCCATCCGGACCCCCAGGCATGTCCACAAAAGGAGGACATGTCCGGGGCAAATCCGGACGTCTGGTAAACCTAACTCAGCCTATCTAACAGTGGCAATCAGTTTGGGCATGTAGAACCACTTGACAGTAGTTATCAGACTATGCACATTTGGAACTGATGGAAAACTAAAATTTTGCAAAAATAACCAGAATTGGCAATTTTATGACATTAATCTGACCAGTGCTTCAGATGGGAGGTTAAATTTCAGACAACTCAAGTTTCAAGTTTATTTAGTGCTTGATATACCACCTATTAGAAGACTACCTTGGCAGTTTATAGTGAAAATTCATTTATACAAAAACTTCATCTACGTATACATAGTAGAAAAATACAGTATCCATAAGTGGGGAAGAGAATAGAAAGATTTTTTTTAAATACTAAGGGGCTCATAATAAAAAAGACAAACAAAACGTCTAAAAAGTGGCCTAAATGGGTATTTGGACGATCAAAAAGCCTGATCGTCCAAGTACCCATAACCAAAGCTGGTTTTAGACGTATCTAAAACCAGCTTAGGCCTTTCCCCTGCCTCTAAATGCATAAAGCGAAAAGAGGCATTTTTAGAGGAGAGGAAAGGGTGGGAGGTGGGACGACCTAGATATAGGCATACAGCAGGTATAACCAAAACCTAAAACAGGCTGCCTAGATGGCACTATATGTTTTGACTTAGACCAAGTCAAAACAAGTATAAGTGCCGAAAAAGGGGCCACTGAGTTGATTGCGCTGCCACGATGAGCTCAGCAACCCCGGCAGCCTGCCTACCACTCCCAACAATGATCGGGGCAGGAGGGAGCCCAAGCCCTCCTGCCCCGCCGAAATCCCACCCGCCCAACATGACCGGGGCAGGAGGGAGTCCAAGCCCTCCTGCCCGAAGAACCGCCACGCTCCCCGACACGATCGGGGCAGGAGGGAGCCCAAGCCCTCCTGCCCCAGCGACTCCCCCCCACTTGATCCAGGCAGGAGGGAGGCCAAGCCCTCCTGCCCCAGCAAAACCCCCTATCCCCCACCCCTACTAAGATACGGGCAGGAGGGATCCCAGACCCTCCTGCCTTCGGTGCACTCCCTCCCACGATCGCCCCCCGAATCCCCGATTGGCCCCCCACCTGCCAATCCCCCCCAAGCCCATCCATCTGGCAGGTCCGCCATCTGTTAAATGGCTGGCCTTAGGGCTTAATTGGCCCAGGCGCCTCAAACCCCGCCTTAGGCCTCTCCTGTGTGTGTGTGTGTGTGGGGGGGGGGGGCTGTTCCGGCAGGAGGAACTGGGCATTCCTCCTACTGGGGGATGTCTTGGGAGGGTGGGGTTTTTTTCCGGCAAGAGGGAGTGGGCATCCCTCCTGCCGGGGGATGTCTTAGGGTGTGGTGGCAGGAGGGACTGAGCATCACTCCTGCCTGGAGATGTCTTGGGGGTGGCGGCAGGAACATTTGGGCACTCCACCTGCCATGGACATTCAGGGGTGGGATGGGCAGATATTCGAGGGTTCTTGGAGGAAGGACTGGACATCCCTGCTGGTAGTCTTTGCAGGGGGAACGCTAAACTGATCATAGCAGGGAGATTCCTTTGCCGCAATCAGCTCATCGGCAACCCGATTCTCTAACCGCCGCCTGTGGCATGGACACCAGTTAGAGAATTGCGATGTTAGGCGGGCTTAGGTGTCTGCCCAATTTTATATTAAACGCCCATGTGCGATTCTCAAAAACCGCTTAGGCGGCTTCTGAGACTATGCAGAATCCGGCCCCTACTGTACAATGTAGGTGTGATTCTGTTAGCAACACCTAACGTGTGACACATCTAGGCATATTTGGGCATTAATAAGCTTAAATGGATGGGAACTGGACACTTTTGTTTAGATAAATATACAGTCAACTACTCGAGAAACAAAAAATATAAAAGGAATGGAGTCGTCTTCATAGTTAGGAATGACCTTACAAGAGCACAGATGGGATATAATGCTGTTAATGACTGACATAAATCAATCAGACTTCATTGACAGCCCTTTAACATGACAATAGTTGTATCTTTATGCGCCAACCGATGCATATTTTTGATGGGGTGTTTTCTGAGAGCCACAGGAAAACAGTCATGGTGCATGCATTTACGTATCCAAAGAAAATGCAATTTGTACGCTTTCCCACGTTGATCAGGTCTGTATAGATCAGGGATCTCAAAGTCCCTCCTTGAGGGCCGCGATCCAGTCGGGTTTTCAGGATTTCCCCAATGAATAGGCATTGAAAGCAGTGCGTGCGCATAGATCTCATGCATATTCATTGGGGACATCCTGAAAACCCGACTGGATTGCGGCCCTCGAGGAGGGACTTTGAGACCCCTGGTATAGATCTAGTGCTATTAACACAAATGCAAGCAACGAGCAAATTGGTTTTATTTTCCTAAAAAAAAAGACTTCCTTTCATACAGAAGTGAACAATTACAAGAAATGCCCAGTGCCACTCTGCTCTTTCATATAAGCATTGTGAGCACACATGACGCTGTCATAAATCCATTTCCTGTTAGCTTTATACAATCTATTCCATTGTTAGATATAGGATAAGTTTTAAGTTTGTTTACTTTGAACAAAAATAGCTAATAGAGTAATTTAAGAGAAAAGAATCTGCATTTAATCTTTTAGCAGACTGCCAATATGGTTCCATACCCAGCACAAATATGTAAATATATCAATAACAAAACCAGTCACCTCGACCCTGGCAGAGTAAGTGGCGGAGCGCTAGACTTCAGTTCTTGCTTCTTCCCTTCATAGACGCCGAGCGCTTGGGCAAGCAGGACTGGTGCAAGGGTTTTAGGCGCCCTGCGCAAACCTTCAGCCTTGCGCACCCTCCCACAATCGTGATCCCTCCGACCTCACTCCTCCCAGAATAATCTGGGCAAATGGACTATTTGAAAATTGTCCTCCCTCCGCTATTCCCTCTAAGCCGAGCAATGGGGGGTTGCTATTTCATTGCCACATTTTCAATAGTGAGGGACAGGTAAGTTCTGCCGGACTCCAGGAAACCTGCCTGTCCCTAGTGATTGAAAACATGATATTGAAACATCACCCCCTCTGGCAGCAGTGCAGTTGGATGATTCCCATTCAGTACCTCCCTCCCTGCTGGTAAAAGTAAGGGCTGATGGATGTTCAGATTTATGTGCCTATCAGAATCTATTGTTTTACTTTGACTGCTGCCTCCCTCTTCAGAAGCTGCTGCCCTAGGCAACTGCCTAGACCTGCCTAATGGATGGGCCAGCTACCAATACATTAATATAATTTATTTAATACACTAATTCCTACCCTAAAGCAGGAAGGAAAAAGGCTTCAAGTGCTTGCAGATCGGGAGGCCTTAGATCAGGGGTGTCCAATGTCGGTCCTCGAGGGCCGCAATCCAGTCGGGTTTTCAGGATTTCCCCAATGAATATGCATTGAAAGCAGTGCATGTAAATAGATCTCATGCATATTCATTGGGGAAATCCTGAAAACCCGACTGGACTGCGGCTCTCGAGGACCGACATTGGACACCCCTGCCTTAGATACTTTCTTACCCCCAACTCCTTACTGCTAAGCCACCATTATCTCAAAGAAACCTTTTTAGTCTACTTGCAGAGACTATAAATTTTAAAATGAAAATATATTTTATTTTCATTTTAAAATTTATATACCGTCTACAGCTAGGTGGTTTTCAAAAGAAATTAATTAATGTAGGAGCTTCTCGGTCAATTTGCAAATGTCACTTATGAGCTGATAGTAACTTGATTTTTAAAAGACAGCAGTAACTTAACTTAAAACAGGTGTCCATCGCTCTTCCCCGTTTCACTTCTGCTTCGTCAGGAGCAGAACCCCGCTGAGAGGCTCGACATGACATGTTTTATTGCTGCCGGGTCTGTCCTGCCCTGAGTTTTTTCCAACTTCTTTTGCCTCTGCCGGCACGCAATTGAGCTTAACGCATTGGAGAAACGGTTGGACCGGCCATGGGGGCAACGCCCTTTAGTGACCTTTTTCTCAGGTGCCTGCCGAGACTGTAATTACCCAGTATTTAAAGGGGTTTAATCAGGCAGAAGAAGCTCCTGCCCGGTTAAAACCCGCTGACCAGCCGCATATATTTAGCTTCGCTTAGGGAAGAATTCATGAAAGAGCATTAAGTGGGTTAGCGCATGCAATCGCGTCAGTGAGCACCAACTGCTAAAGAATATAAAGAGCGTCTTTATTGTTTAGCACGCACTAACGTGACTGCGCGCACTTAACGCCCTTTCCTGAATTCCCCCCTTAACTGGGTAATGCCACTAAATTTACCAGCTGTTCCTTAGGGGAGGTCTGGAGACCAAATTTGAATGGAATCACAACTTAGCCCGTTATCAGCGATGTTTGGTTCACTAACCAGCTAAGCAAGAAACCAAAAAAGCTGTCTAACTTTATATGCCGAGATAACTGGCTCCTGGCCTGAATATTGGCAGATGCCCGCTTAATTTCTACTTTAGTGCACATTCTTAGATATTCAGTGACAAGAGCCATGCATACTGTGGCATTGAATATGCAAGGTTAGTTCAGCCTTCAGCTGTGGGCGACTTACAAGCCATTTACCACCCACAGGCTGAATATTATCCCTTAAGCTTTTTTTTATAGCAAGGGCCTTGGTTGGCAAGCAGCCTGGGGTGGATCATTGTATAAATGCACAAATACAAAAACCATAATGCAACATAAGAACATAAGAAGTTGCCTCCGCTGGGTCAGACCAGAGGTCCATCCTGCCCAGCGGTCCGCTCCCGCGGCGGCCCATCAGGTCCTCGACCTGTGAAGTGGTTACTGACCAATTCAATAACCTACCTCAAGTTCTATCTGTACCCCTCTATCCCCTTATCCTCCAGGAACCTATCCAAACCTTTCTTGAACCCCTGTACAGAGTTCTGGCTTATCACCTCCTCTGGAAGCTTGTTCCATGTGTCCACCACCCTCTGGGTAAAAAAGAACTTCCTAGCATTTGTTCTAAACCTGTCCCCTTTCAATTTCTCCGAGTGACCCCTAGTGCTTGTGGCTCCCCACAGTTTGAAGAATCTGTTCTTATTCACTTTCTCTATGCCCTTTAGGATTTTGAAAGTTTCTATCATGTCCCCTCTAAGTCTCCTCTTCTCCAGGGAGAACAGCCCCAGCTTTTTTAACCTGTCAGCGTATGAGAAATTTTCCATACAAAACGGTTCTGTCCAGAAATCCTGAATTTCGCAACTACGGAACAGGCTCAGTTTTGATAGGTACTGAGCATGGGTAAGTGGACGCCAGCGCACTCTCCATGCTTTTCCTGCTCATACAGTACGTACATAAGAGCCCCTTGTAAGAGGCTTGGGGAGGCTAAACCTCCCCAGCCTGAACGGCGACCTTCCCTACCCATCGGACCTGCTGTTTCTGCTCTCCCATCTACTGCCGCCATGCAGCAGCGCAATTTCCCTCCCTCCTGTCGCACCTTCGCCAGGCTCGCTGGGACCCTGACGCGCTACCTGCGGGTTTTGCCTGTATGGCTGCTTCAGGAACTCGGTTGAGCTCAAAGATATTATCATACTCCATAAAGTGTTCTGTCCAATCTAAATTTCTTCATGCTATTTTAGCACTTTCAACTGGGAAATGTTATTTGGGGTTTTTTTTATATCTTTATTAGATTTTCAAACTACAATTGTGCAACAAGTAGTACATATACATAAAATATCACAAGACAAGCACAATAAACTTTCAGACATTAATATACAATTAAATTTTTTCCCACCCAATACTGAAATAAAATAAAACCCACAAGAAACTATCCATATATACCCTGAATCAAGTTCCATTGCAACTCCCTTCCCCCACCCCCCCCAACTCACCCTAGATGTGTATGTTTACAATGATGTGGAAGGGTATTTTCGATATTACGTCTAAATCCAAGTTTAGACGTTTTCAGAAGTGCGCCCCAAAATTGGGTAGAGCAAATGGTCATTTTTGAAACTGCAAAACGTCTATCTTATTTGGAAAATGACCATTCCTAGATGTGTTTGCCCTTGGCGCGTCTTATCTTTTCTGACCATTTTCGAAAACAAACATATCCAAATGGAAAACACGCAGAACAAGCCTTTGAGATGTAGGAAGGGGTCAGCCTTTTTAGTAGACTGGTCACACGGACATCCCAGCTGAGCAGTGGGGCACCTTAGGGGGAACCATAGTGAACTTTGCATCTCACTATAACTCCCTAATGGTGCATGATGAGCCTTCTGAAACCCACCCAAAACCTAGTGGACCCAACTGTACACTACATCAGTAGCCCTTATGCGTGCATGGGGCACCTACATGTGGGCACAGTTGGATCTGGGTGGGTCACTTCTAATGGTCATCTCCGCTGTTGTACCATCTCTGTGTAGACCCCTCTTTCTTTTGTCACATCTACACCAAAGCCACACAGTGAAGGACTCCTTTCAGTGTTCAAAAATGCTCTACCATCCTTTTATTGTTGACATGTTTGTTGTTCCCCCACTCCAAGTATTTTAACCTGCCCTGTTTCATTCCACTTTGCCCCATATCCTGACCCTAGCCCCAACACATAACCAAACCTAATTTTGCCTTCTTTAGGCTCCCCAAACAGTTAAGTCACTGACTGCCTATGGGTACATAGATTTCCATCAGTGTTCTGTTGACTGTTTTTCGACATGATGGCATTTCATTGTTCAGAAAGAAACTAAGATTAGATCAGCAAGGGTGGAGTGGATGGAACAGCAGCCCTTTGCCCACTAGTAATAGACTTGGCAGGTTTCCTATATATTTTGAGGCACATCGGTATTTAACAGCTGTTTTGCTGCTATGCTCGTACGTCCAGTCACGTTGCCTAGTACCAAGGCTGCCCAGACCTTTGCTGTGGTCATACCAACATACCAGTTACCAGGATAAAGTGGTGGCATTAGCCTGGCAAAAGGAACTGAACAGTGACGTGTAAAAACATTTGAAAGCCCATGAAATCGCTTCCTTCTAAAATTACATTAAAAAAAAAAAAAGTGCAAAGGGGGCCTTCAGCAGGCTTTGAGAATATTGAAAGGTTTTTGTGGCTAAAATGAAATTGCCCCTTTTACCAATGATAAATTTGAACACAACAGAGCCTCTTGGATCTACTCATAACTGAAATATATCTGCACAGAGATGACAGAAGGACCCTCACTCTTCATTGCCAGCACACACACAAAAAAAGATTGTGCAGTGGATTCAAAAGTACAAGACAGAGAGTAAAACAGAGACTAAATTTTTCATGTTGTCTGTCGCTGTCCAGAACATGTCCAGAACATAAAAGCCAGGAAATGTGATAAGTGTTTAACTGGCAAGGGCTATTTAAGTTTGATCTTAGGCTTCTTTCACCAAAGTTTTTGTCTATGAAAGATTAGCTGCAAAATGAACTCTCATTAGCGTTCCAAAAAAGCCCTCCTAGAACATGAGGAAGAACCGTAGGGACCAACGATGGGAGTTAAAAAGCTTGTTACAAAAAAGCAGAGAGTAGTCTCACTTTCTGCCTTGCTCATCCATTGCCGATTTGCCCACCGTCTGTAAAGGGTTAATATACAAAGCTGTTTGGGTTAATTTTATCATGTGTATGCAAGTTGCTAAGTAACATGGCTCCACTCTGCCTGTAGCTTGTGTCCTAGAACAACTGAGAGCGAGGAAGGCATTAAAACTGTTAGAAAATAAACCAAGTGAATCTCATGTTGCCAGCCTCTCAAATCTCGGTTCTGTTGTAATTGTTTGTTAGTCCCTGTTAGGAGAATGAGGCATAAAAATGTTGATTTTTAGATAATAGAGTGCCTGTGTGTTTACATGTGTTGCCATGAGGAGTAAAGAATTTTGGGAGGTCCCGTAAGCCTTGGACATTGAAACCTTGAGCACTTGTGCTCTTGAAAAAGCTAATACACTTCTCCTTCCTTGTCCGCTGTGATAGGGGATTAACAGACCTGCGAATACAGAAAAAAAACGCAAATAACTTTTTCATATGTTATTTGCGGTTTTCTATTAAAAACCATCGTGACTAGGGTGAAACCACGAATCACGTGGTGGGAGACCCGGCCTGTTCCTGAAGGAGAGGCAAAACACGGTGAAGAAAGTGCTAGGAATCGGCGATATTTCTCTATGCAAGCTGACGTCATTTGGGGGGGGGGGGGGAGGAGCCAGCAAGCTAAAAAACCGTGAATAATCAAAACCGCGAATGCTGAAAACGCAAATACGGAGGGAGAAGTGTATAAGACTAATTTCTCGACTTATGTCAGCAAGACTAAGGATGCCTGCTTAAGAAAGGAAGTTGCTGCTTCTACTGGCATTTCATTTGGGTGATTTGGAAAGGCACAGGTGTGAGCCGGACGACTTTAATGTAGAAATATGACATGATTGCACATGTAATAGAGATCCCTAATTTCCCACAAGATATGAAAGAGTGCAACAGATATCCGTAACTAACTGGAAGGGCCTCAGTCAACGAGCCTACGCAAGTCATAGACTCTGACCTTACAAGTCTGCGTACATTCCTGGCTCTTTAGCTCTAATCATCGGCAGCCTTCCAGTTCCTAACCTCAACTAAAAAAACTTTTTTATTTTATTCCAAATTATTTTCTAAAAAAATTTTTTAATCTTATAATTTATTCTAAAAATATCAGCTTTCTGAAGAACTCAGTAGGCTCGTTGACTGAGGCCCTTCCAGTTAGTTACGGATATCTGTTGCACTCTTTCATATCTTGTGGGAAATTAGGGATCTCTATTATTGGTAGTATTATTCCCACGTAGGGATTTGAGTTTAGTATGATTGCACATGTGCCAGATGTTAGGATTGCAGCCATATTATCTGACTTTAACGGCCCTTGTGTCTTATTCCAGTGTAGTTTCTCGGCAGAAAATGAAATGGTCTGGGAGGTTTGAAAGCACATTTGCTGGGGATTTCAGAGCACATTGCTCTCATATGTTTGATCTTGACAGGTTTACTTGACTATAAGCTGATACCTAGAGTTAGGTGCCAATAGCAGGAGTATTTTACACAATACTAGCACTTGCATGTGTGATAAATGCTGCTATTACTGATACTGCAAGAGTATTGGGGGTGATTGTTGACTCTGAATTAACTTTCCATTCTCATATCTTAAACGCGATAGGCAGGAGCGGCCCAAGGCAATCTGCTGAGGCGAATGATGAGAGTGTGCCCCCAATTAGGGCCTTCAGCCCCCTCCTACTGCATCCCAAGATGCATTGGGAGGGGGAAGCACTGTCATTGCAGCATGTGGCCCTGTAGGCAGGAGGGAGTGAGCTTAATTGGGATATTAATTGGGATATTCCTGTTTGGCAATACAGCAACTAGTAATTAACATAACAATCAGCTTATTTACCACAGGACCGTGAAGCTGTATGTGGTTTACAAAAGATAAAATGTACAATTGAATGAACAAAATTAATTACCCAGATACTTAGCGAACAGGCATGTTTTTAAGTACTAGAAATCACAATCAGTCGATCTAAAGCTGCCTGATAGGACAGTAAACGTAATTTGCAAGTCTTTCGTTTGCAATTCAGTGAAGGGTATATTAAATACAAATAACTAAACTAAACTAAATCTTAATTTTATAGACCGGGTCATCAACCAAAAGAAGCTCGACTCGGTTAACAGTAATGTGATGCATAATACATAAACTTTTAAATGTTCAGTGCTGCGTATGCCTTACAGTAGAGAATGACAAAATTCATCACCGTTCCCGTCCCCGCGGGAAATAATCCCTTGTCATTTTCTAGAGTCTATTTCAACCTCGGTCCTTCTACACCAGCATTCTTCAAAGCAAAACTTGTGGGTCAGTGGTTGTGGCCATTCATGCTCTGATTCTTATGGGAGCCAAGGATAATGAAGCCATTGTGACATCACTGATGTGATTGGTTCTCAGGCACTGATGGAATGAGGCATTATGACATCATAGTATCTGCTCTGGATACCATTCTGTAGTGTCTATCTCAACCTCAGTCCTTCTACCCCAGCATTCTTCAAAGCAAAACTTGCGGGTCAGTGGTTGTGGCCATTCATACTCTGATTCTTCCCTCTCTCCTTAAAGAATGACATGAAGATAGTTTCCCGCGGTTATCCGCGGGGATGGGAACGGTGATGAATTTTGTCACCGTGTCATTCTTTACCTTACAGCACTATAGTAATGATAAATTGTAGTACCTAACCTAATGGAACCCATGCAGGAGGGGGGGGAGGGGGGTCATCCTTATGGTTACCAGACGTCCGTATTTCCCCGGACATGTCTGGGGATCTGGACTGCTTTTCAAAACCCGGCACTTTGTCCGAGTTTTGACAAGCTTCCCCTGTAATTGTGTCGGGCAAGAGGGCATCCGCGCATGCGTGGATGCCACGCAATGACATCACAGGCACACGCGAGTGTGCATGACGCCCGACCAGAGCAAGCAGCGGGGGCTGGGCTAGGGCTGGATTAGGGGCAGGACTGGGGCAGAACGGGGCAGGGATGGGCGGATCTGGGGGGCAGATCTAGGAGGTCCGGATTTTACGAATGTAAAATCTGGCAACCCTAGCCATACTGGACCTGGTGCTTATGATTGGGTAGAGTTTCTAGTTTAGTATGTCAAAACTGAAAGAAGATATTTTAAGGGCAGCAATTAGCAAACCTTTTGGTTAGGAAAGTAAACAAAAGTAAGAGGAAATAGGCCTCGATACTTTTCCACAGAAACAGCTGAACAAATAAGGAAAAAGAGGTTAGCTTTCATAGATTAAAAGAGTTGCAGAAAAAGAAAGATGAGCAATGATTTGTGTAAAAGCTACGAGAAACTGGTAAAATAAGAAAACAAAGTTTCAAACTGAAGAATATATAGTCAACAGAGTAAAATAGGGGACATTATCTTCTCTAGTGTACCATGGGCAGGTCATTGGGGCCGGTATGCCCTGGGTACAGGGAGTTGGAGGGTACATGGAGTGATCATTGGGCCGAGGACCACATATGCATGGCCGATGTCTGTCATCCCCCACCCCCTCTGCCACAAACTTCCTGTACCGGGGCAGAGGTCGGTACAACTGATGGCTGTGCACATGTGGATCACAGTCCTGTGACTGCTCCTTGAACCCTTCCAACTACCTGGAGGAGGGGGTGTTCCAGTTGGAAGAGGAGATGCTTCATACTGGGTGGCTGGACAAATGCCAGGTTTTAAAAAGTCTGTCTGGGAGCCTGGACAGTCCTTTAAGAAGAGGACATGTCCGGGTTTTCCTGGACATCTGGTAACCCTATACTAAGGGCAGTTACATGTGTAACTGCTAATTAGTGCCAATAATTGATTGATTGGGTTACTTAACAGCTAATTAAGTTGAACATGCAGTTAACCTTATTTTATACACTGCGTGCACAAAATACTAATTGGAAATTTGGGTGTGCAACTTTCTAGAATTAGAGGTATCTGATGATGCTCAAAGAATGGCTAGCTACGATTTAATCCTAAAAAAAATGCAGGGTCATGCATTTGGGATACAAAATCCCAACCAGAGTTGTACAGTTTAGAGAATAAAGTACTTCTTTACGAGAAGCTTGGAGCGATATGGGGACCAAAACTATGCCAGGGTACACCTGGCGGGGCCTCCGCGTGTGCGGATCGCCGGACTTGATGGACCTAGGGTCTATTCCGGAGATGGCGCTTCTTATGTTCTTAAAGAACAGAACTTGAGTGTGATTCTATCGGATGATCTTAAGGTGGCCAATTAGGTAGAAAAGGCTATGACAAAAGCCAGAGGAATAAGTGGGTGTAGAGAAAGAGGAATGGTCAGTAGGAGAAAGGAGATGGTAGTGCCTCTGTGTAACTCTCTGAGATCTCATTTGGAGTACTTTGACACAGTGGTTAAAGCTACAGCCTCAGCACCCTTGAAAAAGGAACACAGGCGGGATAGTACGTCTTAGAAGACCGGACGGAAGTTACGTGGAAGCAGATTCCGATAAAGCCAAACTACTGAATGAATACTTCTGCTCAGTCTTCACCTGTGAGGCACCGGGACACGGTCCGCAGTTGAAGGCAACACAAAACACAGAAGACCCGTTTCAGAATTTTGAGTTCACAGTGAACTGGCAAGACTCAAGGTGAACAAAGTCATGGGACCAGACAATTTGCACCCAAGAGTGCTCAGAGAATTGAGCGATGTCCTGGCGAAACCGTTGGCTGAGCTATTCAATCTCTCCCTAAGTAAGGGGAAAGTTCCCCTGGACTGGAAATTAGCTAATGTCGTTCCTCTGCATAAAAAGGGTTGCAGGGCAGAGGCTGCGAATTATAGACCGGTGAGTCTCACATCAATAGTGTGCAAACTCATGGAAACACTAATTAAAAGCAAATTGGACACGATCTTGAATGAAGGGAATCTTCAGGATCCCAGTCAGCATGGATTCACCAAGGGTAGGTCCTGCCAATCCAATCTCATCAGCTTCTTTGACTGGGTAACAAGAAAGTTGGACTTGGGAGAGTCTTTGGACGTCGTGTACCTGGACTTCAGTAAAGCTTTTGGCAGTGTCCCACACCGCAGGCTGCTAAGCAAAATGAAATCTATGGGGTTAGGAGAGACACTAACTGCATGGGTCAATGATTGGCTGAGTGGCAGACTTCAGAGGGTAGTGGTTAATGGTACCCTCTCTAAAGCATCGGAGGTGACCAGTGGAGTGCCGCAGGGCTCGGTCCTGGGTCCACTCCTTTTCAACATATTCATATGGGATCTGACTCAAGGGCTTTAAGGTAAAATAACACTATTCGCCGATGACGCCAAACTATGTAATATAGTAAGTGAATGCAGTTTACAGAATTATATGGCGCAGGACCTGCTTACATTGGAAAGTTGGTCCTCAACCTGGCAGCTAGGCTTCAATGCTAAGAAATGTAAGGTCATGCACCTCGGAAGCAGAAATCCATGCAGGACGTACTTCTTGAACGGAGAAACTTTAATTAGGACTTCAGCAGAACAAGATTTAGGAGTAATCATCGGTGCAGACATGAAAACTGCCAATCAAGTGGAGAAGGCTTCATCTAAGGCAAGGCAGATATTGGGTTGTATCAATAGAAGTTTCGTCAGCCGAAAGCCTGAAGTCATAATGCCGTTGTACAGGGCCATGGTGAGACCTCATCTGGAGTACTGTGTGCAATTCTGGAGGCCACATTACAGTAAAGATGTGCGCAGAATTGAATCGGTTCAGCGGACGGCCACCAGGATGATCTCGGGGCTCAAGGGTCTCTCGTACGAAGAGAGACTGAACAAATTGCAGCTGTACACTCTCGAGGAACGTAGGGAGAGGGGAGACATGATCGAAACATTTAAGTACCTCACGGGACGTGTCGAAGTGGAAGATGATATTTTCTTTTGTCAAGGGACCCTCGGCCACAAGAGGGCACCCACTCAAACTCAGGGGTGGAAAATTTCATGGCGACACCAGAAAGTATTTCTTCACAGAGAGAGTGGTTGATCATTGGAACAAGCTTCCAGTGCAGGTGATGGAGGCAGACAGCGTGCCAGACTTTAAGAATAAATGGGATACCCATGTGGGATCCCTACGAGGGTCAAGATAAGGAAATTGGGTCATTAGGGCATAGACAGGGGGTGGGTAAGCAGAGTGGGCAGACTTGATGGGCTGTAGCCCTTTTCTGCCGTCATCTTCTATGTTTCTATATGTTTCTATGAGGTTGTGGGTTCAAACCCACACTGCTCCTTTTGACCCTCGGCATGTCACAATCCCCCCATTGCCCCAGATTGTGAGCCTGCTGGGACAGACTGGGAAAAATGCTTGAGTACCTAAATAAATTCATGCAAACCGTTCTGATCTCCCTTGGGAGAACGGTATAGAAAACTGAATCTGAATAAGTAAATAGTGTGAAAAGTTTCAGCCTCTGATAACCAGAACTGGTATTGTGCTGTCATAATGCCTCGTTCCATCAATGCCTAAGAGCCAACCTCATCAGTGATGTCACAATGGTTTGATTGTCCTATACTTGGCTCACTTTTATTACATTTTGATTTCTAAAGTGGTGCAGTAGTTAAAGAAACAGCCTCAGCACCCTGAAGTTGTGGGTTCAAACCCACGCTGCTCCTTGCAACCCTGGGCAAGTCTCCCCATTGTCCCAGGGAAAGGGGAGATACAGTATTTAAATACCCCAAGGCATAAATACACAGAAGGAAGGTTTCTACCTATTGAAGGAGGTTGTAAACGAGGGACTATAAGATGAAGGTGAAAGGGGATAGATTCAGGAGTAATCTAAGAAAATATTTCTTTATGGAAAATAGAATGACCTCCCCAGTGGAGGTGGTGGAAATCAGAACTATAATTGAATACAAGAAAACTTGGGACAAGCAGAGTCTCTCCAAAGGAGAGGAAGATATTGTGAAATTTTAGTAGTTGATGTGTCTGGGTAGATTGGATAGGCCATATGGTCTTTATCTGCCATCATTTTTGAAATTAAAATTAATATGGAGTAATGCACAACAGTGGATTAATGCAATTATGCATTACTGTTAGGGCACCTGAGTATTTGGCCACATGTGACCTCCAGCAATCAGTTATGTGAAACAGATAAACACCAAAACAACAATACAGTACAACCTTGGTTTGCGAGCATAATTTGTTCCAGAAGCATGCTTGTAATGTAATCCAAAACACTCGTACTGTATATCAAAGCGAATTTCCCCCTAGGAAATAATGGAAACTCAGATGATTCATTACACAACCCAAAAATCTTTAATACAAAATACTATACGTACTTGTATTGCAAGACCTTGCTCATTTAGAACAGTCACTACACTCCTGCATCTTCAGAGAGAGAAGAACTATCGGCTCAATTGTGATGATGTGATGAATGTATACTGTATGTACTCGTATTGCACGACTGCTTGTTTAGAACAGTCAGTACACTCTTGTAGTGTCAGAGAGAGAAGAAACATCGGTTCAGTAGTGATGTGTGTATACTGTATGTGCTTGTATTGCATGGCATTGCTTGTATATCAAGTTAAAATTTAATCAAATGTTTTGCTTGTCTTGCAAAACACTTGCAATCCAAGGTTTTACTGTATTTGTTAACCGCTCTGCTAGTGTTTAAAGGAAGGGCGGTATATCAAATATACTTAAACCAAAAAATACTGCAAGAGGTGTAAAGCATGCAGAAGAAAACGTGAACCTGCAAAAAAACTATCCAAACATTACTGTCCAAGAAAGTCTTTCCAAAATATGGCAAAAACCATTGGAAAAGATTATTATACAGAGAAAATTTGAGACAGTTTTCAAGGTGACAGTGTTAAACAGGCTAAAGAAGAGAACACCGGCTCCACCTGAATTCCCAATGGGAGCAGGGACCCCCAACCGTGGGGGTTCGCAGCTCTGAAATGGTGCAAGAATTAAAGCTTACGATTGACAGACAGGAAAGTGGTTTGTTTTCTCTATCAGAGCCCTAGAAACGGTGTGTGTTTGCTTGTAAGGGACCTCTGCAGAGCAGAAAGAGAGAAAGAACTTACCTGTTTGTTAGAAAACAATTTTGACTGCTAAAATGCATTTTGTTGTCATGGCAACTAAAGTTCTAAAAATGAAGAGGAAATGATGCGACATAAATAACCGCATTGTGTTACTATAGCAACGGACAAGTAAACTGTGTCAAAAAGGGTTGTTTTTGTGGGCTTTATTTTTGTGAGGAAAATAAGTGTTTATCAGAGAGATCTCAATGGGACTTTTGCTAAAAGCTGGACTGCAGGTATTATGTATTCATCATTCATAACTCAGAATTACGTTCAATACTAAAGCAACAGTACTGTCCGAATTAAGAAAGAAGTATACTCTAGGAAGCATCTAAAACTTAACAAAAGGAATCTTTGGCCCTAGCCAGTTATTTCCAAGGCAGGAAGTACACTTACGACCTAATTCTCAAAATGCATGTCCTAATTACAGGCAACAGTAGGCGTCCTACTGTAATCTGGCTGCCAAGCGGGATTCATGTTTTTAACAAAAATTAGTTTGAATAAGGATGCCTACATTGTAGGCATCCATAGCGTGTTTACAGAGATGCATAGAGATGCTTAAGCACGCTCAAGACATGGTTTCACCCGGCCTCCCTACACTTCTCCGTAGGTGTGAAACAGATGCCTTAAATCTGGACCTGCAAAATGCTGGCCTACATTTAAGGCATCTGTTCAGTGATGTAGATATGATTCTCTTTAGAACATCAATGCGTGTTTGATACACGATCGCTGGCCGCCGAGATCAGCGTCCTAAAGAGAAGCATGCCTTTCTGTTGCAGACCCTCCAGATAATATTTTGAGATTGGTGTGTATTAGGAGTTTATGGTGAATGCATTTTCATTCTTTGTGATTGACTACCCTTTCTCCTCCACTCTAAACGTACATAGCTACAGAGATTTCTTTCTCTTATATTCCATTATCCAGCTCTCCTTTTTACAAGGTAGTTTGGTGATTTAATTTCCTCCTCTTTTCCCCTTCATATGTGGTTAAGAGCAATATTCAACACTTAACCGCCTAAGTGATGCTGCATAAAGATAGGTTGATTTTTATATGGTCTGATTTGGCCACTTAATTTAGGCAGTACGGGCTGATTATCGGCACTTAACTGAATAAGTGCCAATTCCATCCCCCCGGACTGCCCACAAAATTGCCGGCTTTCACCTCAGTAGTTTGTGGTGATATTCGGCAGGATTAACCAATTAAGTGCAGCTGAATATCAGTGGATGGCCATGCATAGGTGACTAACTGGAGAGGAGCCGTTTCTGACCAGTCATATCACTTTGAATATCTATCCACCACTTTTGGTCTGCTTTCACCTCTAATTCCATATTTTACATTCCTATGAAATATGAATTCAGCAGGTAAAAATTCAGCTGAAGGAATTCTTATGACTAATTTATTACAGTATTATTTAAAGCTGGGTTGCATCTACAGTAAATAGCATGCAGCAGTTTTTCTAAACACTTGTAGAAACAAGAATCAAGAAATAAAGTGTGTCCATCCAAGAAAATAAGATCCTTGGCCATATGGCACTAATTTGCTCTTTAAAATAAAGGGAAGTATGATCACTGAGATGATGTACACAGTATCTATGTTCTTTGATTAAATGTAGAGGCATTGATGATTGAAGTCTACAAAATCATGAATGGAGTAGAACGGGTACAAGTGGATCGATTTCTCGCTCTGTCAAAAATTCCAAAGACTAGGGGACACTCGACTAAGTTACAGGGAAATACTTTAAAAAACAATAGGAGGAATTTTTTTTGTCATTCAGAGAATAGTTAAGCTCTGGAACGCATTGCCAGAGATTGTGGTAAGAGTGGATAGCGTATGGAGGAAAGTCCATAGTCTGATATTGAGAAAGACATTGGGGAAGCCACTGCTTGCCCTGAATCGGTAGCATGGAATATTGCTATTCCTTGGGTTTTGGACAGGTATTAGTAACCTGGATTGGCCACCATGAGATCGGGCTACTGGGATTGATGGATCATTGGTCTGACTCAGTAAGGCTATTCTTATGTTCTTATGATGTTATCATTTTCAGAAGATGGATCCTTTGTTGCCCAAATATTTGCCTCATTTTCCACTCTTTCCCTCCCCTTCGTTTCTCCCTATTTCCTCCTATATCCTATGGTTTCTGTCGCTTCTATATTATTGTATTCTATTATGATATTGTCTCCTGTTCATTTGATTATGTATTTTACCTTTGTGTACTGCCTTGAAGTCTGATTAGGCCAGTGGTCTCAAACTCAAACCCGTTGCAGGGCCACATTTTGGATTTGTAGGTACTTGGAGGGCCTCAGAAAAAAACAGCTAATGTCTTATTAAAGAAATGACAATTTTGCATGAGGTAAAACTCTTTATAGTTTATAAATCTTTCCTTTTGGCTAAGTCTTAATAATAATATTTATAGCTAAACGGACATATGATCAAGAAACTATTTCATTTTACTTTTGTGATTATGATAAACATACCGAGGGCCTCATGTGGCCCCGTGCCATGAGTTTGAGACCACTGGATTAGGTGGTATAACAAATTTTAATAAACTTGACTTGAAACTTGACTATTTCTTTTTCACTAATTTCTTGTAATGGATGGATAATTCTAACAATACTCTAGTCTATACATAGCAAGATGACACACATAAAATTGTTCTGCAGCACCAAAGCTCAAATGAGTCAATCTTCTTTCTGTTTTGTTTCCGTAGTGTCCAGCTTTTGCATCCATAATTGACCACTAAGAAAATGAGTGCATGGACAAGTCTGATCTTTGTTTGGAGTGTTATTTCTTTGCCTTTGAATACTTTGTCGAGAGCCTTCATTGAACAATGATCAAGTACTAATCTGAGGAGTATTTCTTCCCTGCTAGTTGCTTCTTTGTTTACGAAAGAGCCCAGGAGATTGAAATCCTTTACAACTTCTATTGCCTTCAAGCTCAAAATCTTCATCATTTTGAGCTTGAAGACCGAATCGAGCCCCATTGTTGGGATGAGTCGGTATACAAGACCAAAGATTGGACTGGATTGGATTGAAGACGATAGAATAGAAGAATGTGTAAATACCAATAGCTTTAAAAAGAGCAATGATGCATGCTTTGTTAAAGAAGAACAGCCATGACCAGGTTAAGCTTAAAAGATACCAGCTAGTATCAAACATCCCATTTCTAGAAAAAACTATAGAACAGTCTGTACTCAACCACTAGTTAGAAGACAGACACTAGCTAGATTCATGCCAATATGGATTGAGACTTTTGTATGGAATGGAAATGGTCCTCATATCCCAACTAGAATCTTCATAGAAACCAAGACAGGGGATTTGCCTTGGTGTTTAGTACTGCTGGATCATTTGACACTGTGGACCACAATATCATGCTAACATAGCTGGCAGAAATAAGACACTGTGGCATGAAACTTGCTTGGTTCAGATCCTATCAGATACCCAAAAGTCCATATGTCACCTTGTTACCACAATGGGTGCTGACCTGAGGGGTACCACAAGGATCCATACTGTCACCTGTTCTGTTTAATATCTCCTCAAGCCACTAACTGAGCAGATTCAGTCAATGGACACTCCGTTCTACATCTATGCAGATGATGTGCAACTACTCATTCCCACTGAAGCAGACTTAGAGCCCTGAATAAACTGACTACCTGTTTAACCATTCAAAAAATTAGCTAAAACCAACAAACTTTGCCTGAACTCCAGTAAAACTGAACTCCTATGGGTCCCTAACACAAGTAAGCACAAACCTGACATTGTAGTTGACTGAATGCTACTGCGGGTTCTTCCTGCTGTTTGGCTGGATCACAGGGTTTCTGGTGATGTTATTGGGTGGAAGGATCTGTGGATCCTGCTGCTTTTTTGGTAAACATGAAGAGGGGTTCTCTATTGTACCCTTTTTCCCCAATCCAAAGCAAGATGATGCTCCCAGATGTTTGGAGGAGAGGCTAAAATACATGAAAAAAATGTTATGCTACTCCAACTAAGATGGAGGATATGTTCATGATGGAACTAGACATGGATCTAAAGACAAGATAATTTTAATATAAGAAGGAATTTTATTTAACTGTCATGTTGAATGATAAAAGAATATTCAAAACAGGCAATGGATTTTCCTTCAAGAAACAGATTACTTAGGACAAATTACTGTCCATAATCCAACCTTAGTATAGAATTACTACTTTCCTCCTTTCTTTTCCAGTTATACAGGTTTATTTTATTCAATAAAAGAATGTTTCTTCTTTGCTAAGGATCTCCCTCTTCTTTTTATCCGTTTTCATATTTAAGGCTGTGGCAGCTCTAAACATTCTTATTTACTGCATTTCATCTCTTACAGGTTCAAACACTCTTACAATTAAATCACACTAAACTAAACCTTAAGTTTATATACCGCATCCTCTCCATGGAAGTGGAGCTCGGCACAGTTTACAAGAACTTAAAATATAAGAAGAGAAAGGAAAAGGTTTACATGAGCTTATATATAGAATGGAAGAGTAAGGGGGAAAATAGAATTACATGTTAGAGAAGAGCCAAGTTTTCAGTTGCTTGCGGAATAGTTGGAGAGAGCCCAGGTTCCGCAACGGGATAGTAAGGTCGTTCCAGATTTTGAAGAGAAGAGATTTTCCCAGTTTACCTGCATAGAGAATACCACGTAGAGAGGGGAAGGATAGTTTATATCTTTGGGCGGGTCTGGTGGAGTCAGGACTCGAGGAGTTAAAGGATAGTGGGATTAGGGGAGGAAGGATGCCATGAATGATCTTAAAAGCCAGGCAGGAGCATTTGAAATGGATTCTGGAAATCACTGGGAGCCAGTGAAGATTGGACAGGAGTGGGGAGACATGGTCAGATTTGCGTTTTGCAAAGATCAACTTGACTGCAGTATTCTGGATAAGCTGGAGTCTTTGAAGACTTTTTTTTTGTTATGCATAAGTAAATGGCATTGCAGTAGTCAAATTTGGAGAAGATGATGGATTGGATGAGGATGGCAAAATGTTGTTGGCGAAAGTAGGATCTTACTTTCCTCAGCATGTGGGGCTGAAAACCAATTATAATGCTTGTTTTGATATTCTAGTACACTTCCTGAATTTAACTCGTCCTTTGTTACCCAGGTCCATCGACTTCTCCCCCAGATCAGTCAAGCGAGGTTCAATGTGTTTACCAAACATATCTGGAAATTATAACTGAAACTTCAACAGTGCTCTGTTTTTTATCTAGTACAGTTTTGATTAGTTATATACATCTGTGTATTCTACAGTTGTGTATAGAATGGTGAAATATGCAAGCTCACAATTACTCCTCTGCCCTCCAACCCAGCCAGCTGATCAACCGTTCCCCTTAACTGCATCCATGACATCCTGTTTGACTTTGTTTAGATTGTAAGCTCTTTCGAGCAGGGACTATCTTCTTTGTGACTCTACAGTCCTGCGTACATCTGGTAGCGCTGTAAAAATAATTCATAGTAGTAGTAATGTGAAGAGTTTCAGTCTTTGGGAAGCAGAGCTGAGACTGTGATGCCATAATGCCTCATTCCACCAATACCTAAGAGCCAACCTCATCAGTGATGTCACAAAGGCTTGAGTGTGCTATACTCCCCTCTGCCCACCAATTAGAGAATGACACGGTGACAAAATTCATCACCGTTCCCGTCCCCGCGGATAACCGCTGGAAACCATCTTCATGTCATTCTTTAAGGAGAGAGGGAAGAATCAGAGTATGAATGGCCACAACCACTGACCCGCAAGCTTTGCTTTGAAGAATGCTGGTGTAGAAGGACCGAGTTCGAAATAGACACTAGAAAATGACATGAGATTATTTCCCGCGGTTATCCGCGGGGACGGGGACGGTGATGAATTTTGTCACCGTGTCATTCTCTACCACCAATCCAGCCAGCAGATTAACCGTTCCCCTTAACTGTATCCATGAAATCCTGTTTGTCTATCTTGGGTGTTTAGATTGTAAGATCTTTTGAGCAGGGACTGTTTTCTTCTTCTTTGTGATTCTATGCAGCGCTGTGTGCGTCTAGTAGCGCTATCTAAATAATTAGTAGTAGCTGGGCCTTGAGCAGATGGTCTCCTGGAGTCCTTCGGATTGTTCCCGATCAGGGCTGGCCTTAGCAATTGTGGGGCCCTGCATGGAGCAGTTTAGTGGTACCGATTTCAAATAAGGAGTATAGTGAATCAGTGCCACAAATACCAAGGGGAGAGAAGGAAAAAAAGAGATGGGGGGAGGGTGAAGATAGAAAGAGAAAATTTATTTATTTATTCAATTTTCTATACCGTTCTCCCAGGAGAGCTCAGAACGGTTTACATGAGTTTATTCAGGTACTCAAGCATTTTTCCCTGTCTGTTCTGGTGGGCTCACAATCTATCTAATGTACCTGGGGCAATGGGGGGATTAAGTGACTTGCCCAGGGACACAAGGAGCAGCATGGGTTTGAACCCACAACCCCAGTGTGCTGAGGCTGTAGCTTTAACCATTGCGCCACACACTCCCCAGAAAAGAAGCTTTAACTTTGGTCAGCCACCAGTTGCAAAACTGACTCATTAAACATGGGGCCCCTAGGAATGTGGGCCCTGTGCGGCCACCCCAGTTACCTCCTGCTTAAGGTTGACCCTGATCCTGATGAGATTGATTAGCCCCACATTGCAGGCCTTCTCAGCCCCTTTGGGCATCATCGCTCAGGCCTTTTCTGGCTACACCTCTGCTCTCAGCATTCCACCAAGTCCTTCCTCTTAGCATATCACAGAAACATCTTTCAAGCAGCTCAGACAAACTACTTCTTCTGATGTCCAATGAGGCCACTCTACATCTGGTAACATCATTCTCTCAGGTATTGGCTACTAGTGCTGCTTGATTCAGGGAAAAATGTTTTGATTCAATTTGACTTATTGAATTGATTTTTTTATTCGATTCACTTTTCCCACCCAATAGAGTGGTTTTTTTTTACATACATCCTGGCGGGTTTATTTGTAGCTTCTTCACTCACTCCATCCCCTTATGCCCTCACCAGCCCCATCCTGGCTCTGTAGTGTAAACAAAAAAGACCTTTCCTCTCTCATACTCACTGTCTAACACCAGCTCTGGCAGGATACACATTTCAAATCTGACCTATTGTGGTCACAAAATAGAAAATAACATTATTTTTTTCTACCTTTTGTTGTCTGGTCATTTTATTATTCAAATCATGTTGGTCCCAGGCTCTGCTTCCTATTTTTCTTCTGTTAACTCGTTCACCAGGGTCTCCTGCCCATATGACATTTTCTTCTTTCTCTATGCTAACCATCCATCTTCCATCTCTATTCCTTCCCTTCCACTGCCATATCCAACATTTGTTTCTTCTTCATTGTCTACCATCTCTCTCTCTTTCTCTCTCTCTTCCTGCCTTGTGTCCTGAGTCAAACTTCTCTATTCCCCTCCATGCACCATCTCTTCCTTCCTACCCTCCATTATCATGTGCACCATTTCTTTCTCCCCCATGCACCAATTTCTCCTTGCCCTCTATCCTATGTCCCAACATTTCTCCATCTCTCTTCTCCATGAATGTCTTCCTCTCCTCCATCATATGCAGGAAAACTCCCTCTTATCCCTTTCTACTTCTGTTGCATCTCTCCCTTCCTGTCCTGCATCCTATCTCCACCAATTCTTCCTCTCTCCTCTCCTCTCTCCCTCCATGTGCAATAGCTTTTCATCCCTCCTATCCCCCTGTGCAGCAGTTTTCATCCTTCCTATTCCCCTGTGCAGCAGCTTTCCATCCCTTCTATTCCCCTGTGCAGCACCTTCTGACCGACCCTCCCCCCATACCCCTCTTTGGGCCTTCTAAAGTAGCAGCAGTGGTGGCTTGGCAGACACAGCATGGTGAACAGGCTTTTCGTGGCCTGCCTTCCAGGGCTTCCTTCTGCCGCCTCATCAGTGATGCAGCAGAGGGAAGGCAGACCAGGAAAAGCCTGTTAACCATGCTGTGTCTGCCAAGCCAGTCACCGCCACCACTGCTGCTACTTTAGGAGACCCGGAGGTATGTCCGGACTCTGTTGCTCAGTAGTAGGTTTCACAAAATAAGCACACCGTAAGGATATGCCTAAGTAAAGGGGAGAGTGTGGCTGCAGCCTCAGTACCCTGAAGTCATGGGTTCAAATCCATACTGCTCCTTGTGACCCTGGGCAATTCACTTAATCTCTCTCATTGCCCAGGTACATTAGATAGATTGTAAGCCCACCAGGACAGACAGGGGAAATGCTTGAGTACCTGAATAAATTCATGTAAACTATTCTGAGCGCCCCTGGGAGAAGGGTATAGAAAAATAAATAAATAATATACACCACAATGCATATTAGTGATGGCATTGCCCCCAAATGAAAAAGAAAATGGCCTGCACTTCTCTACCAATTCGTTCGACAAAAATATCAGTTGATATCCACAGTGGAATGGCAAAAATAGCTCAAGCTAGATATAGTGAGAATGGAAATACACTGGCAAAATTATAGGTGGTTCTGTAGTCTAGCCGGCATCTGCTGGCATGATTTGTAAATAGCTCACACAGTTCCAATGAGCAAAATATTAAATTATCAGGAGTTGTAATTGAGAAAAATGTAGAAGATGAGCCGTCGCCCACTTTAACACCTCCTCTGAGAACCCTGTTTGTTTGAGAAAACATGACAATGCAAGGAGATGAGCCGCAGATGAATCCAACCTCAGTGATGTTTGACGGAATCCTGATGAGTCCTAGAGATAATATTGAAGTGCTGCAGGTACAGAGAAATGGAATTATTGCTCATTGTTTATCCAGAGGTTCATCAGAGGGTTGCTGACTCTACTCCTTCCAGTCCCTTGATGTTTAGCATTGGTAATTGCTACACCAGAACACACTGTACTCTAACATCTTGCAAGAGAGTCTTTAAACGATGGAAAATAACAATTAGAAAATCCTAACATCTTGATGTGAGCAGACTATGACTGCAAAAACAACCTGCAAGAACAAATGCGCTGTGTAGAGAATGGCTCTTGGTGTACTGGTACTGCAAAAAAAAAAGAAGTTACACAGACTTTAGGAAACAGAGGCTCGCCAATCTTTTGGATGGCCAATGGTCAGTTTGATATTCCTAGCTTAAGCAACAATTAACACACACAGTGCAAGAGAAGGGATAGAATGCACCTATGAAAGCCTTAAAATACTATAGTAAGAAAAATTGCCAACCTCAAGTTGTTGTTTTAATGCCCAGTAAGAGAGGAGATCAGCTCACCTCTTGTCTCAGTGTCTTATATTCCCCAGATAAGAGTGGCAGAAAGTGACAGGTGCAAAAGCAGCATATGTCTCCTTGGACCGGAGGGTGTTGTTTTTGCAGTGACATCTAGTGGTCAGTTAGAGAACTATACTGGGAGTACTTCTGACTAGAGAATGACATGGGGATAAATTCCCCCCCCTCCCGTCTCTACAGGAACTCAATTTCCCTGTCCCGTTCCCGCGAGTTTTGTTTCTGTCCCTGTCCTTGCCCCAGTCCTGTAAGCTCCGCCTTAACTGCACTAGCCTCAAACACTTATGATTTTAAAGTGTTTGAGGCTTGTGCAGACGAGGACAGAGATTGCAGGAATGGGGCAGGGGCAGGAAAAGAACTCTCCTGAATGGGACGGGAAAATGAGTTCCTGCAGGGACGGGGAAAAATTTGTCCCCATGTCATTCTCTACTTCTTAAATGAACGGCTTCTGGCTTTCTTAGTTACTAGGAGGCTGGTTTAACATTGATCTGAAAATAAGAGAAGCAGGACTGCTAGAGATTCTGCCTTGACTTCCATCAGATAAACTATTTACAAAAGAGAGAGATTGTGTGAGTCTAAAATTAAAATGTAATAGTTTCATTTTCTTCAAATTAAGACGCTTATTTATTTATTTATTTGGGTTAATGTAATGTAATGTAATGTAATTTATTTCTTATATACCGCTATATCCGTTAAGTAAGGCAAACAGAAAAAAATATCAATTAACTTAAAACTAATATGCATACCAAATTGATCTGGGCTTTTAGTTTAAGCAATATTTACAGGACCTACTGAATATAATCTATACAGTAGAGTCTCACATATCCAACCTTTGCTTTTCTGACATTCTGGATTATCTGACAACTTCTATATGGTTGTTGTAGTTGCCTAACCCGATGTTAATAGGTTTAATTGGAACCAAGAATTGCACTTAAAACCTCATCATTGTTATTAATTGAACTTAATTGAAAGTTAGGCGCCTAACTTAATTGGTTAATAGGTTTAATTGGCACCAAGGAGTGCACTTAAAACCTCATCATTGTTATTAATTGAACTTAATTGAAAGTTAGGCGCCTAACTTAATTGGTTAATAGGTTTAATTGGCACCAAGAATTGCACTTAAAACCTCATCATTGTTGTTAATTGAACTTAATTGAAAGTTAGGCGCCTAACTTAATTGGTTAATAGGTTTAATTGGCACCAAGAATTGCACTTAAAACCTCATCATTGTTGTTAATTGAACTTAATTGAAAGTTAGGCGCCTAACTTAATTGGTTAATAGGTTTAATTGGCACCAAGGATTGCACTTAAAACCTCATCATTGTTATTAATTGAACTTAATTGAAAGTTAGGCGCCTAACTTAATTGGTTAATAGGTTTAATTGGCACCAAGAATTGCACTTAAAACCTCATCATTGTTGTTAATTGAACTTAATTGAAAGTTAGGCACCTAACTTAATTGGTTAATAGGTTTAATTGGCACCAAGAATTGCACTTAAAACCTCATCATTGTTGTTAATTGAACTTAATTGAAAGTTAGGCGCCTAACTTGAAAAACATGATTCTATAAAAAGTAGGTGTCTAGTCTAAAGCACCTACCTAAAAGTGGACATGGTTAGAGGCAGATTGTGGGCATGTTTTTGAGTTCGATGCCTAACATAGGTGCAGGTATTTATGCAAAGAAAAACCTGGCATAAGTACGGTATGCTTAAAGGTAAGATGCCTAGTGATGCCTAACAATCGCTTAAGTGACACTAAGCATGATTCTATACAATGTGCTTAACTTTTATAGAATCATACTTAGCGTTGCACTAGTCGGTGCTGATTTTTAAAGAAACCTATATAGAATGGGACCCTCATTCTCTCTTATCCAGCTTATCGAATATCCAACAACCAGTTGGTCCCTGATTATGTTGAATAATTAAGTATCTATCTATCTGATAAGAACTGCCATCTCCGGATCAGACCTTCGGTCCATCAAGTCTGGCGATCCGCACACGTGGTGGCCCAGCCAGGTGTACACCTGGCGTAATTTTAGTCACCCATATCTCTCTATGTCTCTCGAAAGGAAATGTGCATCTAGTTTGCTTTTAAATCCTAGATAGATAGATTGATAGATATAGGGAGAGGCAATTCTGGAGTATTGTGTTCAATTCTGGTCACCTTATTTCAAGAAAGATATAGCGGAACTAAAAAAGGTTCAAAGAAGAACAACCAAGATGATAAAAGGGATGGAACTCCTCTCGTATGAGGAAAGACTAAAAAGGTTAGGGCTCTTCAGCTTGGAAATGAGACGGCTGAGGGGAGATATGATTGAAGTCTACAAAATCCTGATTGGAGTAGAACAGGTACAAGTGGATCGATTTTTCACTCCGTCAAAAATTGCAAAGACTAGGGGACACTCGAAGTTACAGGGAAATACTTTCAAAACCAATAGGAGGAAATATATTTTCACTCAGAAAATAGTTAAGCTCTGGAACGCGTAGCCAGAGGTTATGGTAAAAGCGGATAGTATAGCTGGTTTTAAGAAAGGTTTGGACAAGTTCCTGGAGGAAAAGTCCATAGTTTATTATTGAGAAAGACATGGGGGAAGCCACTGCTTGCCCTGGATCGGTAGCATGGAATATTGCTACTCTTTGGGTTTTGGCCAGGTACTAGTGACCTGGATTGGTCACCATGAGAATGGGCTTGATGGACCATTGGTCTGACCCAGTAAGGCTATTCTTATGTTCTTACATTCTTTTATTAGCATGTATTAAGTATCACACATGTTAACATAGAATTTTGTGTTGGCGGAAAGGATGGGAAAAAGTGGAAAATGCACCCTGCAGTTAAAATGGGTGACATTAAATACCACCATAGTAGGTACCATGAAACAGTTAAATGCATGCCATAGAAGCATGACGGCAGATAGAGGCCAAATGGCCCATTCACTCTGTCCATCCACAACATCTGCTATCTCTTCCTCTCCGTAAGAGACCCCACATGCCTGTCCCATGGTTTCCTGAATTCAGACAGTCTTCATCTCCACCACCTCTACCACCCTTTTGTAAAGAAGAATTTTCTTACATTACTCCTGAGCCTTTCACCTCTTAACTTCATCCTATGCCCTCTCCTTCTGGAGTTTTCCTTCATTTGAAAAAGACTCACTTCCTGTACATTAACACCATGGAGGTATTTAAATGTCTCTATCATATGCTCTCTCTCTCTCCTGTCTTTCTTCCAGAGTATACATATTAAGGACTCTAAGTCTGTCCCTATATGATTTATAACAAAAACCACTAACCAATTAGGTAGCAGCCCTTTGGACCAACACCATCCTCTTTATATCTTTTTGAAGGTGGGGTTTCCAAAATTGGACACAATATTCCAAATGGGGCCTCACTAGAGACTCATACAACAGCATTATCACCTCCCATTTCCTACTGGCCATTCCTCTCCTTATGCACCCAAGCATCCTGCTGGCTCTGATTGTCACCTTTTCTTCCTGTTTTGCCACCCTGAGATCATCAGCCACAATCACCCCCCAAGTCCCATTCTTCTTCCGCACACAGAAGTTCCTCGCTTCCTATATTATATTGTTCTCCTGTACTCATGCTGTTAAGAACTGGTGGTGAGGTGCCAAAAAACATCCCCTACAATTACTCCAGAGGTTTTGCAGATTCTATGAATTAACTTTTGCCGTTACGACACCTTCACTACGAAATCTTGTTTGGTAAAATAATGTTCTTAATAAACAAGCTGCAATTGACAATAATGGGGTTTGCATTGCATAATATAGATGAGATCATGTTAAATACTAGTTAGTTAATAAAACCCTAAGCATAAGTAAATACGACTGCATAAGGCAGTGGAGTAATATGATACCTTATTTGGTTTAATTTCTGAATAATCTCTAATATAACCCTTCAGTTATAAGCAGCTTTTCCAAGTTGTGCTGTGTCTTATCTTTAAAGGAAGAGATTTGCTCTAGCACAGATAAGTTAGATTGAAGATCATGAAAAAGGTTACATACTACTTTTGACCCTAACCAAAAAAGCTCACTCTTCTGAGGTACTAAGAAAACACATTGAGGCCCAAATTCTCTAAACGGCGCTATAATTGGTGTTAATCAGCGCAGTATTGACCGTGTCATTTTAAACTCATTAAAATATCATTTAAAAAATGTAGTCTTCAATAGGTGCCTAGAAAAAAAAAAAAAAAAAGGACACCGAAATCGTGTCTACAGAAGCGCCTAACAGCGCTTGAGGTCAAGGTAGGTGCCAGACGTGATTCTCATCTAACATAGGCGCCAAGAATGTAGGCCTTCAAAACCTGGCCTACGTTGCCGGCACCTATGTTTAAGTCTAGACGCAATTCTGCAAACGGCGCCATAGCGTGATTGACAAGCAATCAGCAGTGTTTTTGTAAGCGGCTGCTTATGTAAACGCCATTTGCAGAATGACCCTGAATGTACATAATTTGTGTGGATGTATTTACATTACTCACCCCCTACCCCCCCCTTTTACTAAACCGCAATAGCGTTTTTTAGCACAGGGAGCCACGCTGAATGCTCTGCGCTGCTCCCGATGCTCATAGAGTTCCTATGAGCGTTGAGAGAAGCGCGGAGCATTCAGCGTGGCTCCCTGCGCTAAGAACCGCTATCGTGGTTTAGTAAAAGAGGGGGGGGGGGGTCAAGTGAAATGATTCAAGCTTAAACTAGCCGAAGGATTTTCAGTGCGCTTTTGTGAGCACGCGTGATCGTTTCTGTGCCCTCTTTTTATCCTGAAACAGTACTAAAAATTTCCAGTGCATGAAAAGAAATGCCATACAGGAGTGGAAATTTCAGTGAACTTTTTACTCTTGCTTCAAAATGCAATTGCAAAACTAAACCAGAAAAGATTTTCCTAGATTTCTTTTGTGGAGCTGCAGAAACAATAGACAGTTCTTAGAGTGTGAAACAGTAGCATTTTGAACAGCAGCAAAAAGTAAAGTTGTTATTCGAGAAAAAGTAATATTGAAGGAGAAAAACTCAGATTAAAGAGACAAGGTCACTGGAAAGGAGAAAAACAACAAAACGATAATCTGATGGAAGCAAAGGATATCCATCTGAGAAGGATCAGATAATCTGAGACTTGAAGCATGAGCCATAAAAATTTAAAAGGCATGTTAGAACACAGAAAAGGTACTGACCTTATTTATAGAACAGATTGGGGAAGCATGCTTCGTATTTAACTTGTAAGGATCATTGTTTAGCAAATATTTCCTATTCTTTGGCTTTTGACCAAATGTTTATTTGAGCTTCAGATTTTTCCGGACATAGCTAGCTCAGTGGCGGTGCTCTGAGCTGTCACATAGAGATCGGAGTTTAATTTCTCAACTGCGATTCTGCTCCCCAGGCTTGCTGGGGTAGGAGATACTGAGGACAACACATTTAGGAGAGAGAAACCTTTGCATTTGTTCAACACTGATACCAAGAGGTGGACTCAGAATCAACAACTGCAGGCCCTGTAGGGACTAGGGAGCTGGGCTTTCTTCTTACTTTGCCTGAAGACCATCAACAAGATGGCTGCCCTAAGCGAGGGAAGAAGGTAGTTGTGAATCGCCAACCTGTTTCCCAATGAGCTGGAAGAAGAAAAAGAAAACTAATGAAGAGATTCACTCAAAGTGGTTTATAATACACTGAATAGTAATTAGATACTCTTAAGTATTTTCCCTATCTGTTCCTGCAGGGTCACCATCTACTTGTGATACCTGGGGCAATGGAGGGTTAAGTGACTCACAAGGAGCATGCTATGATCAAACTCACAACCTCAGGGTGCTGAGACAGAAGTTCTAACCACTAAGCATCAGAACTTACAAGCTTGGGACTAAATGGGTAGCCTACAAGGTTAGGATCTATGTATACTTTTCATATTACATTTTGAAAAACTTGATTTAAAAATACCACTGAATTAATGGGCCTTATGCAGAAAACCCTTTTTCCCACTAGAAAAAAATAAATGTTTTCACTAAGGCCCAGTGTCTCCCACAGAAACAGAAATTGCGAGCAAAATTAGCCCCAGATATTCATTGCTGGACCGTGTCCAGACACCAGCTTTAACTATCTGGGCCTGACCATATTGCACCTGGCCACCAGTACTTATATGAGTCCCAGTTGATATTCACTCAGGACCTGCATAAGGGAAAGTGTCAGTCCAATGTGACTGATCTGTCAACCCTCTTCCCTTTCTGGATCCTCTCTAATCTCCATAGTATGTTCTCCAGCCTCTGGTCACAGCCCCTTTCTGAGTCCCTTCCACTCAAGTCCCAAATGCCCTGTCCAATCCCCCTGATCCCTGAAGCATGGCCCCCTTACGATCCTTGAACACCCCCAGAACCAACATTCTCAATCTCAACTCAAAATGGACCCCCCCCAGTCCAAACCCCTATCCTTACACTTCTCTGACCCCTTTTCACCCCTGGGACTTACCTGGGGGAGATTTCTGGTATCTAATGGGACAGGGCTGGAGTGGTGCTCTTTCACCTCTGGGTGACGAAATGGCAGTGCTGATCCCAAGCAGTAGTTTCATGGTATTACTTATATGGAAGTCTGACCCCTAAAACATATAAGGCTAACTCCTAATGGTAATACTCCAGGACTCCCGAGTAGAGAGATTTCAATAATAGTGAAAGAAAGCCAGGAGGGTTTAAGAGGAAAGCAGAGTGAGCGACCCAAATTTTCCCTGTCTTCTCAGCAGTCTGTAGTTACAAGAAAAAAAACCACAATTTGAAGTGTCTGTATACAAATGCTAGAAGCCTAGAAAATAAAATAAGAGAATTAGCGTATATAGCACTGAATGATGAGCTAGATATAATAGGCATCTCAGAGACCTGATGGAAGGAGGACAATCAATGGGACACTGTATTACCTGGGTACAAATTATATCACATGGATAGAGTAGATCAAATTGGAGGGGGGGGGGGGGAGGTTGTGTTATATTTTAAAGAGGGAATTGAATCAAATAAAATAAACATTCTGCATGCCATAGATAGTAGTATAGAATCCATATAGATAGAAATTCCATGTGTGAAGGGAAGGAATATAAAGGTAGGGTTATACTACTGTCCCACGGGACAAAATGAGCAGAAAGATGAAGAAATGTTTTCATAGATTAGGAAAGCTGGTGAATCTCTCCCTAAGTAAGGGGAAAGTTCCTCTGGACTGGAAATTAGCTAATGTCGTTCCTCTGCATAAAAAGGGTTGCAGGGCAGAGGCTGCGAATTATAGACCGGTGAGTCTCACATCAATAGTGTGCAAACTCATGGAAACACTAATTAAAAGCAAATTGGACACGATCTTGAATGAAGGGAATCTTCGGGATCCCAGTCAGCATGGATTCACCAAGGATAGGTCCTGCCAATCCAATCTCATCAGCTTCTTTGACTGGGTAACAAGAAAGTTGGACTTGGGAGAGTCTTTGGACATCGTGTACCTGGACTTCAGTAAAGCTCTTGACAGTGTCCCACACCGCAGGCTGCTAAGCAAGATGGAATCTATGGGGTTAGGAGAGACACTAACTGCATGGGTCAATGATTGGCTGAGTGGCAGACTTCAGAGGGTGGTGGTTAATGGTACCCTCTCTAAAACATCGGAGGTGACCAGTGGAGTGCCGCAGGGCTCGATCCTGGGTCCATTCCTTTTCAACATATTCATAGGGGATCTGACTCAAGGGCTTCAAGGTAAAATAACACTATTCGCCGATGACGCCAAACTATGTAATATAGTAAGTGAATGCAGTTTACAGAATTATATGGCGCAGGACCTGCTTACATTGGAAAGTTGGTCCTCAACCTGGTAGCTAGGCTTCAATGCTAAGAAATGTAAGGTCATGCACCTCGGAAGCGGAAATCCATACAGGACGTACTTCTTGAACGGAGAAACTTTAACTAGAACTTCAGCAGAACGAGATTTAGGAGTAATCATCAGTGCAGACATGAAAACTGCCAATCAAGTGGAGAAGGCTTCATCTAAGGCAAGGCATTGTATCAATAGAAGTTTCGTCAGCTGGAAGCCTGAAGTCATAATGCCTTTGTACAGGGCCATGGTGAGACCTCATCTGGAGTACTGTGTGCAATTCTGGAGGCCACATTACAGTAAAGATGTGTGCAGAATTGAATTGGTTCAGCGGACGGCCACCAAGATGATCTCAGGGCTCAAGGGACTCTCGTATGAAGAGAGACTGAACAAATTGCAGCTCTACACTCTCGAGGAACATAGGGAGAGGGGAGACATGATCGAAACATTTAAGTACCTCAAGGGACGTGTCGAAGTGGAAGATGATATTTTCTTTCTCAAGGGACTCTCGGCCACAAGAGGGCACCCGCTCAAACTCAGGGGCGGAAAATATCATGGCGACACCAGAAAGTATTTCTTCACAGAGAGAGTGGTTGATCATTGGAACAAGCTTCCAGTGCAGATGATCGAGGCAGACAGCGTGCCAGACTTTAAGAATAAATGGGATACCCATGTGGGATCCCTACGAGGGTCAAGATAAGGAAATTGGGTCATTAGGGCATAGACAGGGGGTGGGTAAGCAGAGTGGGCAGACTTGATGGGCTGTAGCCCTTTTCTGCCGTCATCTTCTATGTTTCTATGTTTCTATTATAATGGGTGATTTCAATTACTCACACTGTATAGGAAGCACACTTATTGAATCATATACACTATTATAGAAATGTGCTGACATTAGTTTGGGGAGGCTCAAATTAACCAACACCATGAGATCCAAACCCTAATTAAGCATAAATCTAGCAGAAAAAAAATTAGGAAAAAATTATGTGGAGAAAAAAAGATCTCAGTTTGGCTTCATGGATCTTTATTTATTTATTTTTTATTCTTTATTGATTTTCCACATATTAACAGTGCAAAATATATATAATATATCAAGAAAAGTACATTCATCTTAGAAATATACATAAAACAACCATTCCCCCCATGCACTATCTGCTTTTATACCACTATTTTAATGCTGTTTTTTAAGTTGGTTTTATATTGTTGTTTTTACCTTGCTGTTAATATCTCTCCTCAGATTTTCCCAAGGCTCTTCCGCCGCCGCACAGCGGCAGCTCATTGTGGACTCCGCCCCCTAACCCGGTATATGATACTTAAACTTAGGCTCAAAATGATCTACCAATAATAAAATAAAAAAAAAAACACAAAGCACACTGTACGCTGAGAAAATGTTAATTATCATTCCTATTCCAGGTTTTTTTCAAAGAGGTCAAGGCAGATGACTCAATGCACTGTCACCTCAGTAACAACCATACATAAATATACAAATATACCCCCCTCCCTTTTTACTAAACCACAATAGCAGTTTTTAGCGCAGGGAGCTGCGCTGAATGCCCCGCGCTTCTCTCGACACTCTTAGGCTTCCTACGCTAAAAAAACGCTATTGTGGTTTAGTAAAAGGGGGGCCATAGTGCAAAAATATAGACAGCAGATATAAATTCAGACACATTTTGATCACTAAATTGAAAATAAAATCATTTTTCCTACTTGCCTGGTGATTTCATAAGTCTCTGGTTGCACTTTCATCTTCTGACTGTGCATCCAATTTTTCTTCCCTTCTTTCAGCTTGTATGCTTCCTCTCCTCCAGACCTCATTCCCTCCCCCAACTTTTTCTTCCTCTCTCCCTGCCTCCCTTTCTTTTTTCTCTCTTCATGCCCCCTTTCTTTTTTTCTGTTTCCCTTCTGTCTTCTTGCCTGCCCCCTTTCTTTCTTTCTCCCTGCTTGCCCTCCACCAAGCCACTGCTGCCACCATCGAGGAACAGGCCCCAAAGCCGCCACCGCAGCCACTCCAAGCTCTCTCTGCTTCCCTGCATTGGGCCGACCAGCATTCCTCTCCCCGACGTCAATTCTGCCGTCGGAGAGGAAGTTCCGCCCAGCCAGGCAACGATTGGCTGGCCCGAACTTCCTCTCTGACGGCAGAATTGATGTCGGGGAGAGGAAGGCTGATCGGCCTGGTAGATCGCCAAGGCAAAGTGAGTCTGATCGACTCACTTTGCCCTGGCGATCTATCGGTCGATCGCGATCAACCTATTGGACACCCCTGATCTAGACAGTGCCCTCCCGTATGGGTTCTTTCACAAGGAAAAGTTGAAAAATTCAGTTGCTTTTGCAAGTTATGAAAGGAGTGGACTTTGGGGGTTTGTCTGTTTTTCAAGGTGTTGGAGGACAGGCCCTGCTGGGGCTGGCCAGGAGTAGCCTGTTTTCAGTGCTGTCTCTGCTGACCAGTTGCCGCTGCTGCTTCGGGTAAGAGAAAGAGGGGAGGGGAGGGGGGGGGGTTGCAGCTCAGAACCGCTGCTGCGTCCCCTTTACAGCCAAATATCCCCAATAAATGTAAATATAGCAAGTTTCTGCATAGTAAACCAGCTGCAAGACTACCCCCCATTTTACAAAACCGAGCAAGAGGTCCCTAGTGCCAACCGACGCGTTGAACACTCTGCGCAACGAGAACTAGATAATGTCTCCCCTTTACAAAGAGGTTCACCCAAGGACTAAGCAGCCACACTATAACAGTGACTATAAGCTGCAGTACGCATGAAGTGTCGAAAGACTTTGCCTCCTTCACATAGAAATCTTTTTCTTGAGTCTGTCAATTGTAGTTCCAAAAATACAAAGGTTACTCCTAATTCAAATAAACATTAATACATTGTAAATATTTCTTTGGCAGTACAATATGTATGTGCATTCATTTCTTTAGTTGGGTATTTTGCATACTGCATGTTACAATTAGACAAGAGTGCAATTCAGGAAGCTCTTTGTTTTGAATTTTGTCACGCTTGGTGAAGGATAAAGGCAGGAGGGCCAAGTGTCTTCAGCCACCCGGAAAGTAATTATATACATAACAGGCCAAAACTGTGGATGTCCTCTACTGCTTTAGGACCCGCGAATCTTACAGTGCAGGTGTAGGTGGCATGTCCCAGTGGATCAGTAAACCTGATCATTTAAAGGCAAAATGAAAGAATGGCTAGGAAATTCGGCATTGAGTACAGAAACAGTGTGAACGATTTGCATGCAAATGACAGGTGCATTTGTTGCAGCAAATTCTACAGAAGCTATGCAGGAAACTGGTGACGTCTAACCTGTGAGTTCCTTATTGATTTTTTCTAAGGGCTGTGCGTGCAAAAGTTTTCGTTTCACTTTTTTCGTTTTATTCCCCCCATCTCACATTTTCATCAATTTCATTTTGTTCCATTCTGGGGGAGGGGGGTTAGTTTTTTTTTTTTAAAAGTTCATTATATATTTTATTCATAATTTCAAATATAAACAAGTCACGACTCAAACAGTTCACAGAAATGATTGGCAAAACAGATTAATTACAATAATCAGTATACAAATAATGTTGACACTAAGGGCTCCTTTTACGAAGGCGCGTTCGGGCCTTAATGCGTGGAATAACATGCGCTAAATTGCCCCGCGCGCTAACCGCTACCACCTCCTTTTGAGCAGGCAGTAGATTTTCAGCTAGCGTGTGTCTAATCTGGTGTGTGCGCTAAAAACGCTAGCGCATCTTAGTAAAAGGAGCCCTTAGACTAAACATACCTAAACATAAGAAAACTAACAGCATGGATGTACTTTACCAAAAAAACAAACAAAAAAACAATATTCATTTTAAATGTGATATGTCGCTATATTTTGTGAGGGGATTCCAAACTTAAAAAAAAATATGCATACATCCCTTTCTTTCCGCAAACACTCTATCATACTTAGCAGTTAGACTTACTAAATTCCACCATTCCATCTATTCAACTCTTGAAAAGTCTTTCCAGTGAACAAGAATTATTTTAATTGCTAAGTTAAGCAAAATTCGTACAGGTTTGGCCTGTTCATCTATGATTGAAGTATTCATGCAAAGTTGACTAAACTAAACTAAACTAAACCTTAGGTTTGTATACTGCGCCATCTCTGCAAGCGCAGAGCTCGGCACGGTTTACAGAGTTAGGATAGAAAGGAACTCCAATGAAGGGTTAAAGGAAAGGAACTAAGAGGGTAGAGAGGGGCCAGGGTACGAGAGACCGGGAGGTATTAGATTTTTGAGAAGAGCCAAGTTTTCAGGTGTTGGCGGAAAAGTTGGAGGGAGCTGGAATTTCTGAGCGTGGATGTGAGGTTATTCCAGGGTTCTGTGGTTCTAAAGGGGAGGGATGTTCCTAGTTTTCCTGCGTGGGATATACCTTTTGTAGAAGGGAAAGATAGTTTCAATTTTTGGGAGGATCTGGCGGAATTAGGGTTTGACGCAACACAATGATATTTATGGTCAACGGCTCATTAACCTTAATCAATGAACATATAGGGCTCCTTTTACTAAGGTGTGCTAGCGTTTTTAGCACACGCAGGAAATTACCGCGCGCTGGGCTTCTAGAACTAATGCCAGCTCCATGCTGGCATTAAGGTCTTGCACGCACGGCAATGTAACACGCGCACTATTCCATGTGTTAAAGCCCTAGCGCACCTTAGTAAAAGGAGTCCATAGTATCCCAAACTTTTTGCCAATAGAGTTTTAATAAATCACATTGGAAAAGTGAGGGTACCAAAGTTCCTGCCTCCTTATTACAAGACCAACACTTTTTTTGATTCATTGGATCTTATTTTGCTCAATTTGTAGGGTGTCCATGCTGCTTTTTGTAAAATAAATATAGATTGAATGGTAGCTGAAGATTTCAAAGCTTTATGAACAGACAACCATACTTGCTCCCTTTGTTTATCAGATATTACCATTTTTAGTTCATGGGCCCACGTAGACTCAATCCCATAGGAAAAGTAATTTAAAAAGCTTTCTTTTTAAAGACGCTTTTAATCTATAAATTATGTTCAAAAATTTTACATTACTTTCCAGGTTTTCTCCTTCCCCCTCCTAATGTTTTTTTCCATGGATCTCTTCTGTACCCTAAAAATATTGAATTGTAGTTCTGCCCTTCTTTTACCTAGTGTCTCGGTTGGCCTGTATGTCTGTTGGTCTTAACTATTGTTTTAAAATTTTTAAACATTATGTTAAAATAAATGTGGGGTGTTTTTTTTTTTCTATGTTGTAACTCGCTTAGTAAAAATTTAATTAAGCGACTCATCAAATTAAAATAAAACTTGAAACTTGTCTGTGGAATTTGTTGTCACGCTAAACTGTATACCAAGTTGATGCACCTTTCTTAAAAGATATTTTATTTATATAATCTAGTAAATTTACGGCCTATTTTACAAAGCCGCGCGGCAGCAGCCCCGAAGCCCTTTAAATTTCTATGGGTTTCGGGGCCGTTAGCGTGGCTTTGTAAAAGAGGCCTTTGGTGTCTTTCTAGTAAGCTGTGAAGTTTTGACTAAGGACCTCGTATAGTTTTGGAGTTGTGTTGGCTTTAAAAAATTGATTATATGGTACTTGACATTTATCTTGTATTTCGGAAGAAGTCATCCCTTCGTGATCAGATTTTAATTGCTGAATAGTCCAAATATTAGCCTCTTGCCACACTTTCCAATTGATTATTTTATCTTCAATTTTAAACCTGACATTGTTCCAAATAGACATATGTGTTGTAGTAGACCAAGCCACAGGAAGTGCAGAGTCTATTGCTTTAACTGTAATTGAGGAACTATCCTTGCATCCAAGCACTTTGTTGACAGGGACAGATTTTTCAAATTATGGGGAACCACAAGTACAAGGGGGCACTCGGAGAAGTTGAAAGGGGACAGGTTTAGAACAAACGCTAGGAAGTTCTTTTTCACTCAGAGAGTGGTGGATACATGGAACGCGCTTCCGGAGGCTGTGATAGGCAGGAGCACGTTGCAGGGCTTCAAAGAAGGTTTAGATAGGTTCCTAGAGGACAAAGGGATTGAGGGGTACAGATAAGAGTAGAGTTAGGTACAGGGATAGGAGTGAGAGGCAAGTATAGGAATAACCAGGGACCACTGATCAGGCAATGGGCCTGAGGGGCCGCCGCGGGAGCGGACCGCTGGGTGAGATGGACCTCTGGTCTGCCTCAGCGGGGGCAACTTCTTATGTTCTTATGTTCTTAGTAGTAAAAACTTGATAGGATAATTGTTCCATTTTTAGGCAATAGCCTGAATCCAACTAGATTGATCAGCTGTGAAGTTGACATCCACAAAGCATCTAGAGACTAGTTTGACAATTCCCCAAAACTAAGAAAATTAACTGGTTTGCTTTTAAACACGTGCTGTTTTTATTACCGTGCTCATTGCATTCAAATATTCCCAATGATATAAAAAGCGCTAAAAATTGCATGCGCAATTTTGATCATGTACCTAAATTGTACGCCCAGTTTAACCAAATGCCAAGCTAATTAGCACCAATAATTGGCTTCTTAACAAGCAATTATTGGTGCTAATTAAAATCGATTATAGGTTACGCATGTAAATATAAGATGCGAGTCAAACAAAGGGGGCACGGAAAAGGGTGGGTCATGGGCAGATCCGGGGCATTACTTTCAGTTACGCACATCATTATAGAATATGGGCATCTACACCTAAATTTAAGCAAAGGCATTTGCACCACATTTTCCTTGGTGCAAATGGCCACACCTAAGTTTAGCTGTGGTTCCCGGGCATAAGATTTGTTCTATAAACTTTAAGCTTGGCTTCTAGGATAGCACTTTTTTGGTGCTGATTAGAGAATGACACGGTGACGGTTTACCCGCGGCCACCGCATTTAAGCCGCGGGTCACCGCCAAAAATGGGGAAGAAAACTAGCAGTCGCTGCGGTGACGGGGACAAGGCCATTCACCGACCGCGGAAACGGTGAACAGGTTTGTCCCCGCGGGCCAATGTACCCCCTTCTAGGAACCGCTATTTCACCGTGCTCCTCATTTGTCAGATCAACCCTTCCTGCCAATCGCAGCAGAAGGGTACCCAACCCCTCCTGTAGACCCCCACAACGGCCCTCCCGACAATCGCAGCAGAAGGGTACCCAACCCCTCCTGCCGGTCCTCCCAATGGCCTCCCCTAAGATCGCCGGCAGGAGGGTACCCAACCCCTCCTGCTGGACCCCCCCCCAACGAACCCTCCCACCCCGGAACCCCCTTAGTCTTACTTTCCAAGTTGGACCGGACAGCTCCTCGCTCGTCTGGCCAGCAGGCCTGCCTCCGTCCAAATGAGGCGGGCCCGCCCCTCCCCTCCCCTGCCTAACCCACAGGATCCTAGGGCCTGATTGGCCCAAGCACCTAAGGCCCCTCCTATAGCGGGAGTGGCTTTAGGTGCCTAGACCAATCAGGCCCTAGGATCCTGTGGGTTGGGCAGGGTAGGGGCGGGCCCGCCTCATTTGGACGGAGGCAAGCCTGCTGGCCATACGTGTGAGGAGCCGTCCGGTCCAACTTGGAAAGTAAGACTAAGGGGGTTCCGGGGTGGGAGGGTGGGAGGGTTCGTTGGGGGGGGGTCCAGCAGGAGGGGTTGGGTACCCTCCTGTCGGCGATCTTAGGGGAGGCCATTGGGAGGACCGGCAGGAGGGGTTGGGTACCCTTCTGCTGCGATTGTCGGGAGGGCCGTTGTGGGGGTCTACAGGAGGGGTTGGGTGCCCTCCTGCCGTGATCGCTGGGGGGAGGGGAGACTTGCAGCCGTAGCCGCGGTCACTATGCTAATCACGGCAGGGAGATCTTTGCCGCGATTAGGTACAGCGGCCGCGTCTAATTACCATATAGGTAAGCATTTAAATTACATGTCGTGTTTGTTTTTGCATTGCTAGCCCCAGGGGTGGTGGAAGATTAGTGATTGAAAAACTGTATGAAAAATAACTATTTTAAATTTAGATATCAAAATGTGTCAGTTTTGAGAATTTATATTAATTAATTTTTTCTCTGCGTGTTTTGTTTTTGTATAGTTATTAACTAATATTTAACTAAGTTTTAAAGTTTTAAAGTTTTAAAGAATGTTTCCTTTATACGTAAATAAAGAAAAGTGAATGGGTTTGCAGTGGCGGTGACGGGGCGGTGAATGGGGTGGCAGTGGCGGTGACGGGGCGGTGAAGAGGATGGTGAGACGGGGACGGGGCGGTGACGGGGATGGTGAGACGGGGACGGGGCGGTGACGGGGATGGTGAGACGGGGACGGGGCGGTGACGGGGACCAATTTTTTCACCGTGTCATTCTCTAGTGCTGATTGTACTTTACCTGTAGAAACAGGCTTTTTCAGAACTGCACAAAACAGCGTGCAGTAGGGGGAGGATTTCTGATGGCGAGGTTGGTATGGGGTTTGGAAATAGGTGCGTGTTTTGGAAGTTCCAGTAGGAAAAAGGAGGTATTGAAGCCCCTGTACAAGACTTTGGTGAGACCTCATTTAGAATATTGTGTACAATTCTGGAGGCCACAACTTAAAAAAGATATAAAAAGGATGGAGTCGGTCCAGAGGACGGCTACTAAAATGGTATGTGGTCTTCATCATAAGGCGTATGGGGACAGACTTAAAGATCTCAATCTGTATATTTTGGAGGAAAGCTGGAAGAGAGGAGATATGATGGAAATGCGCATGAGTCGAGTCTCTTTAATTTGAAAGGAAACTCTGCAATGAGAGGGCATAGGATGTAGTTAAGAGATGATAGGCTCTGGATAATCTAAGGAAATACTTTTTTACAGAAAGGGTGGTAGATGTATAGAACAGTCTCCAAGAAGAAGTGGTGGAGACAGAGATTGTGTCTGAATTCAAAAGGGCCTGGGATAGGGACATGGGATCTCTTGGAGAAAGAGATAATGGTTACTGCGGATGGGCAGACTAGATGGGCCATTTGGCCTTTATCTGCCATCATGTTTCTATGTTTCATGCCTACAATTTTACTCAGAAAAAGTTTCTGTGTTTAAAGGAAGCACAGGCATGCATACTTTCACTTTGAAAATTGGTGCAAAGTGATGGGTAAAAGTGGTGAATATATCACATGCAGGAGTAGTTCAAGCACTGCCTTCTCAGTGTAAATTGCAAATATTGCAAAATTTGAAGGCGCAAGCATAAGAAAAGATAGAAGTGAAGGCTCAGCATAACATTTGGTTTTAAGTCATTGGACTATGGTTGCACATTCCTATTTTTTTTTTTTTTTTTTCTAAAGTCTGGATATGTTCTTAAGAAATCTGGTATCAAATTTGCTCTGATTCAATGTGATGAAGCAGTCTTAAGAAATGCATTGATTTTTTTTTCATAGTCACTAAATAATCATTTCAATAAGAGAATACTTTTATAACAGACTCCTATGTCAAAATACAACCCCCCCCCAACCCTACACCTATTTTCAGCTGATTTTATAAAGACAACATAGATGCCTAGAGATGCTTTTATAAAATACCGTAGGTTCCCAGAACCAACAAATTCTCACACTCAAAACTTACACCCAGTCTGAAAGAGATATAGATCTTTGCTGGGTTATCTATGATAATGGCAAAGGAAGCAGGAACATATCCTCTGCAGAGCCAACAAGGTTATAGCGACAACAAAGGTGGTCCAAGGAGGAGAGACAACCGAAAGTGCAGTCTCTGAAACGAAACGCTACTTTGGATCATTGGGTAAATGCTCGTGCCTTTATATTTTCTGTTATATTTTGATAACCCTTGATGAAGGCTTATGCTGAAACTTGGCCAACTTCCTCAACCCCTTTTACTAAGCCGTGGTAGAGATTTCTACCACAGCAAAAAGCGCTGCTACTACACTGTTCCAATGCGCATAGAATTCCTATGAGCGTCGGAGCAATGTCGGAGCATTTAGCACCCCGGGCCGTGGTAGATACCTCTACTGCGGCTTAGGAGAAGGGGGCCCAAATTTTTAAGTTTGCACTTCTGGTTGTCTCTCCTCCTTGGACCGCCTTTGCTGCTTTTTTCCCCTTATCTATAACATCAGATTAAGATGAGATAACTGATTTATCGTACAGCTGTGGATTGTGAGCAATATTTGGTTTTAAGTGTTGTTTATGTTATTATGCATGTTTTATTGATTGATTGACTGATTGATGTATCATCTTTTTGGAGGAATTCACTCCAGGTTCAGCAAGAATAATTCAAACATAAACAATAGATAATTACAGTATTAATTGTAACCCACTTAGAATTTTGAGATAATATAGGCTATAAATATTTTAAATAAAATAAGCACATGAATACTTATATACTACTCTATGCATGCACTCTTGTATTGTAGAAAATATGGGCTGGATTCAGCAAATGCTTCTCAAACTTTGGTGCTGAAAGTAATCGGTGCTGAACAGACCGGGCAAACTGGATGGGCCATTTGGCCTTTATCTGTTTCTATGTATTCTATAACGGGTGTTTCGGTATCGGCATCTTTTATGGAATAGCATATAGTACCAGGATCCACGCTCGACTCTGGGTGCACAGAGTTGCACTAACTAAAACCAGGCGGAAATCCTGGCAGGCAAGCCGGGTGCAGAGTCACACTATTCTATAACACTGCAGACATTGCAAACTTTTTGAAGCTGCGGCGCACTAAACTCGAGGCAACTTCTGGAGGGCGCCGAAGTCGACACAATGACGCCACGTGCACACATGGATGTTATCATGTTGACATCAGTGCATGTCCAGATGGGTCCCTGAACTTGCTATTACTATGTCAGTGAGAGGGGTGTGCGTGAGAAGGAGAGGGGTGGAGAGGACGATGGGCGCTGGCGAGGAGGAGAGGCGCCGGTGCCTGCTGACTGCCTATAGGACATCCTGTTCTATGCATCTACCACCCTTTCTGTGGAAAAGTATTTCCTTAGATTACTCCGGAGCCTATTACCTTTTAACTTCATCCTATGCCCTCTTATTCCGGAGCTTCCTTTCAAATGAAAGAGACTCGACTCGTGCGCATTTACATTATGTAGGTATTTAAATGTCTCTATCATATCTCCCCTCTCCCGCCTTTCCTCCAAAGTATACAGATTGAGATCTTTAAGTCTATCCCCATACGCCTTATGATGAAGACCACACACCATTTTAGTAGTCTTCCTCTGGACCGACTGCATCCTTTTTATATCTTTTTGAAGGTGCGGCCTCCAGAATTGTAAACAATATTCCTCCTTTATCCTACTAGCCATACCTCTCCCGATGCAACCTAGCATCCTTCTACCTTTCGCTAGCATCCTTTTGAACCTGTTTGGCCACCTTAAAATCATCACATACAATGGGTTGTATGTACTGTTGCAGGATTTTCCTTGTATTGCGCTCCTTGTTATTCATCTTGTATTGGCTGCTTTACCAATAAAACTTTATTAACCCCCCCCCCCCCCCGAAAAACAATCACATTCAAGTCCCGCTCTTCTGTCGTGCACATAAGTTCTTCACCCCTAAACTGTACCATTCCCTCAGGTTTCTGCAGCCCAAATACATGACCTTGCATTTCTTAGCATTAAATCATAGCTGCCAAATTTCAGACCATTCTTCAAGCTTCGCCAAGAAAACCCTGGCCTAATATACCAGCACCTACCACTAGGATGCCGAGTGAGGTCTAAACCTGCTTAAACACCACTAGGCATGAGTCTGTAAATGGCATTTAGCGGTTCATTGACAATCTCACTGAGACAAGAAGAACTGCAGAATTCACAGGTGAAACTATTGTGAAGTCCAACATTATCGCTCAGAGACTAAATACTGGCGGCCCTTCCGATAGGGAGCTCTCAAGAAAGTTCTCTGTGGTAGCAGTATACTTCTTGAGTCATAATAAAAAGATAAGGTTACAGAAATAATTAGAAAGTGAGAGTTGAGTCTGATCTCCACCATCCTATTTGGATCAAATCTCTTTTTTATGATTAAAAACCTGTATTTTTTTTTTTTTTTTTTTTTTGGGGGGGGGGGTTCTCCTGTTATCTGTGGACTCAACTGGTGGATTCCCTTTGTTTTAAACCTGCATTTGTAGCACTTAGCACACATTGACTTGTGGCACATCTTAGGTGGTCTGACCCAGCAGCGGCAATTCTAATGTTCTTATGATCTTTCACTTATGCATATGAATTATTCATTCATTTTTAACTTTTTTCTCCCACAAGATTATGGTCTATCATCATCCATTCACTCATTCTCTAGTTTGTATGCTTATCATTTTTAGTAACTCACATACTTTCGTAGGACCCCTGAAGAAGGCAATTATAGTTGAAACATGGACTGTGTTGAGTCTGCTACTTCATCTGCATTGTCTAGATAGTTTTGGTTTTTTTTTACCTGTCGAACTTTATGTATCAATAAACATTCACATCAAGAACATCAATTCCACAGTGCTGTTTTGTTTTGATTTCCCCTTTTTCTTCTGTGGAATTTTGGATGGGATTTTTTTGTTGTTGCTGTTGATCCAGAGTCTAATAGCTACAGTAACCTTCCTTGAGGAAGTGCATACACATACCTGTTCAAAGATTTCTCAAAAATTTGTAAATGACAGGAAGTACAAAATTTTAAAGGCTGTCAAAAAAACCAAAACCCAACAACAACTTTAAACAGAAAGAGAAGACAGGCAAGCTTTTTGCAGGGTTGATCCAGAAGCTAAAACAAAAGTCTATTGTTTGTAAAATTAAGAACTCGCAGGATGAGATTCAAATATCTCCCTAAGGATATTACCACTGCTTTTCAAATATATTTTGAGCAGCTAAATACACCTGATAGGACTTGCCCCTCCTCAGTTGAAAGATCTCTTCTGGACAATTTTCAAAGCCATTCCTGAAAGTAAAATAGTGTTTTAGGCATACAAATGGGCAGCTTGAAAATATCTCACCTTGTGCGAACATAAAAGTATGTGCATTCAAGTGGGCATCTTTTTACCTGCATTCATTGGAAGTGTTCCCGTGGGAGCAAGGATTGAAACAACATGCGTACTGTTTTATGTTTTCAAAAGAATACAGTATATGAAAGAGGTCTCTACTTTTTGTGTTGTGTAATAACCATCGGCTTTTCTGAGTTCTTTATCCGCTTTCGTAGAATGGGAGGAAGTCTGCCCTGCACTGGCCTTGTTCTCCAGCTACTGAAGTGGTAATCGAAGCCCCACTCCAACCCATTCAAATTTGCCCAGCCATGAACAGAACACAGAAGTCTGTCCAGTACTGGCTTCACTTCTCAATTACTGAGCTAGGGCACAGTTTGGACATTTGGGGCTACACTTGTTTTAATAATGAATAAGTGTCAAAAAGGTACCCCAAACTAACCAGATGACCACAGGAGAGGTGATGGCAAGACCCTCCTCCACCACCACTCCCCCAGTGGTTGCTGACCCCCCCCTTCCCACCCTTCGAAGATGTGAATGAAACAGTACATGCCTACCTGTATGATAGCTTCAGACATTATGGCCAGTCCTAGAAGAGCAGCAAGCTCCAGGTTCCTGGAGTGGATGGTGAAGAGGACAATTCATTGCAGCCGATTCATCTCTGAATCAACCATGATGAATTGTCTGACCTGTTGCCAGTGCCCCTTTCCCCCGCATCTTGACATTATATGAGTGGGGATTATGTCCCACACCCAACAATACCCCCCCCCCCATACACACATCCTGCCCTCTTGTGAGGGGGCTATTCCCTCCAACATCCCTCAAAGTACCAGTGCCCCCAGTGCCCCCTCATCCTGACCTCGTGGAGGGCTATGTCCCCCACCCCCACAAGGAGTGCCCCTCCCCCAAAGTAGAAGCACCTTCTTGCATCCCACCCAAGGTGGGAACACTCTCCCCCCCCCCCCCAGCCTGCATACCATTTGTGGCGGCCTCATCTTCCCTCTTCCCTGTGACTAGAAAGTGATGTCAGAAGGGAGCCAAGGCCGGCTGACAAGGGGCCTGAAGATGCACCAGCGAACTTTTGAAGAGATGGTGGGAGGGCAGAGAGAAGGAAAGAACATAAGAATTGCCACTGCTGGGTCAGACCAGTGGTCCATCGTGCCCAGCAGTCCGCTCCTGCGGCGGCCCTTAGGTCAAAGACCAGTGCCCTGACTGAGTCTAGCCTTACCTGTGTACTTTCTGGTTCAGCAGGAACTTGTCTAACTTTATCTTGAATCCCTGGAGGGTGTTTTCCCCTATAACAGCCTCCGGAAGAGCGATCCAGCTCTCCATCACTCTCTGGGTGAAGAAGAACTTCCTTACGTTTGTACAGAATCTTTTAACTTTAAACTTTTAACTTTAAGAGTGCCTTCTCGTTCTCTCTACCTCGGAGAGAGTGAACAACCTGTCTTTATCTACTAAGTCTATTCAGTATCATGAATGTTTCGATCATGTCCCCTCTCAGTCTCCTCTTTTCAAGGGAGAAGAGGCCCAGTTTATCTAATCTCTCACTGTACTGCACCAGCGGGGAGGGGGGGGCGGGGTAGACAGGAGAAGAGGCAATGACAGAAGGTTAGGAGGAGGGGGTATAGAGGAGAAGAGGCATTGGCGTGAGGTTAGGAAGGAGGGTGGAGAGGCAGAGAGGCACCAGGATTCGTTGTGGTTCATCACAGAGAGGCTGTGTTGAAATGTCCTGCAATGAAATGGCCACGATGAATCATCCCATTCTGAGTGGGCGGTTTAGTCATTCAAAGATAGGGACTCAGGCCCATATCCCATTCTAACTCCTACTAGTAACTGTATGGTGGACTATGTGAACCTTCCAAACCCCAACCAAATCTTTCTGTACCAATGTATAGGTGACACCTACAGGCATAAGGACTATTGGTGTGGTGTACGGTTGGGTCCAGTAGGTTATGGGTGGGTTTTGGAGGGCTCACCATACACTATAAGGGGGTTATGATGAAATGTGTACCTGGGCCTTTTTATGTGATGTTTCTGCATTGCCCCCTAGGGTGCCCCACTGCTCTGCTGGGATGGCTGTGTGGCCAATCTATTAAAATTGTTGGCCCCTTCTACATCCACATGGCTTGTTTTGTGCATTTTTCTAATAGAGCAGGAGACGCTTACAATGTAGGCCAGAAAAATGCTGGCCTACATGGTAAGTAGATGTGGCCACCAGTGGCGTACCTAGGGGGGGGCGGGGGGGGCGGGCCGCCCCGGGTACCAGCCCTGAGGGGGTGTTCCCGGCCTTGCCGCTCAGTCCCCCCCCACGCCCGAAGGACCGCTCGCCCCACTGACCTTCCAGCACACCTATGAAGCAGCCCGCAGCAGGATCGCGACGTCAGCAATCCCTCAGCTGCTTAGGCGCTGCTTCCTGCGCCGCGGTCCCGTCCCTCCTCTGACGTCAGAGGAGGGGGCGGGACCGCGGCGCAGGAAGCAGCGCCCAAGCAGCTGAGGGATTGCTGACGTCGCGATCCTGCTGCGGGCTGCTTCATAGGTGTGCTGGAAGGTCAGTGGGGCGAGCGGTCCTTCGGGCGTGGGGGGGGCAGTAGCTTAAGGTAGCCTGGCGCAGGAAGCAGCTCCTAAGCAGCGCAAAGATAGCTGACGTCGCGATCCTGCTGCGGCTGCTTCATAGGTAGTGCGGGGAGGCCAGGGGGGCGAATGGTCCTTCGGGGTGGGTCGGGGCATCAGGCCTTCAGGGTGGGGCGGGCGGGGCGGGCAGGCAGACTTTCAAGGGGGAGGGGGGTGACAGGCAGGCAGGCCTTCAAGGGGGGGTGCAGGTCTTCGGGGGGGGTGCAGACCTTCAAGGGGGTGCAGGCCTTCAAGGGGGGGACAGGCAGGCAGGCCTTCAAGGGGGGGACAGGCCTACAAGGGGGGGGGGGACAGGCCTACAAGGGGGTGCAGGCCTACAAGGGGGGGGACAGGCCTTCAAGGGGGGACAGGCCTTCAAGGGGGGTGCATGCCTTCAGGGGGGGACAGACCTTCGGGTGGGGGGTACAATCCTTCGGGGAGGGTGCAGGCCTTCAGGGGTGGGGTTTAGGCGTTCAGAGGGGGACAGACCTTCGGGTGGGAGGTAAAGTCCTTCGGGGGGTGCAGGTCTTCAGGGGTGGGGTGTAGCCCTTCTGAGGGGGGACAGACCTTCGGGGGAGGGGGGTCCTGGTGTAAAAGTACACAGAGGGAGAGAGGGAAGGGGGGGTTCAAAGATACGTGCATATGCCAGACTTTGGGGGTTAGAAATAATGGGTCTAAAAACAGAGGAGTGGGAGAGAGATGGTGCATAATGGGATTTAGGGAGGGAAGGAACAGAAAGGGAGAGAACTTGGAAACAGGGGATGGTGTGGAGGGGGGATAGAGATACTGGATAGGAGGATAGTTGGGAACAGAAAGGGAGAGATGGTGGATCCTGGGGTGGTGGGGAGTTGAGAAAAGGTGAATCTGTGGATGGAGACAAAAAAAAGGAAAGATGCCAGATCTCCGGGAGAGGGAAGGGAAACGGAAGGGGAGAACAGAGATGGCAGACGGATGGTTAGCACGGAGAAAGGAGACCCTGGCAAGCAAGACAACAAGAGCCTGGGACCAACAAGATTTGAATATTGATCAGAGAACAAAAGGTAGAAAAAATAATTTTATTTTCTGTTTTGTGATTACAATATGTTAGATTTGAAAAGTGTACATGAGACAGCTTGAAATGGGAACTTTTCTATTTTTGTGAATGGCAAGGCTGAGTTCAGTTAAAATATATGCTTTATAAGAAAATATAATAATGTGTTTTATAAAGTTTATAAGCATTGCTGGCATACTCGGTGAGGTGTTCCTAGTGTTGGTGGTGGTGGTAGCATGTCAGTGTGTTGAGAGGAAGAGGTAGTCTGGGAAATTCTGCTGAGCAAACTCTGGGCCCATTTCCACCCCCAGTTAGTCCACTCCACTCAACTGGTTCACACACTGAGTGGGTCTTTGGGTGTTATTTCTGGGTAGTTGTTTTAGAATCTCTTCCAGTGGTTTGTCAGTATCTCCTTCTGGTCCAAGGAAGGAAACTTTGTCAACCTTAGCATTGACCTTCAGAATATGTTTGTAACAGCGCTGCTTGTGTGGCATTAGGCTATGTAGTGATCGAAAGAAAAAAACAGACCTTTGCACATTTTTGCACTATATGGTGGGTGTATGAGGAGATTCATTTCCTGCACAGTTAAGTCCATGTGAAGTTACCTTGTGCTGTATTTGACATCTAGCAAGGTCTCTGTTTGGAAGGAAAGATCTAAGCTTAAAAATGAAGTGGCCAGAAGTTATGTTAAAAGTAGATAGCGTAGCTGGTTTTAAGAAAGGTTTGGACAAATTCCTGGAGGAAAAGTCCATTGTCTGTTATTAAGACATGGGGGAAGCGTCTGCTTGCCCTGGATTGGTGCACTCAGCAGCAACAAATACTAGTTTTGGCTGGCTCTTTCCCCGCATTTCTCCTCTCTTCCCCACGATTTAATATCCAGTTCAGGCAGTAAGTAAATGCATCGGCAGGGGGGGTCTGGTAAGTCTTGGGGGCTGGGGATGGAAGGTGAGAATCAGTTCTGTAGGCTATCAGAAATTTGCTTAATTATCTACTCACACAGAAAAGCAGTAAAGTCAATAGGTTCTCTGAGTGGGAACAACCTGTTTGATCTTGCACTCTTGTGATTGACCAATTGTTTATCACTGTTTAATTTATCACATTGATTAATTTGAGCACACCTGAGGTGTCCTATGATGGTGTGCACTGCAGGCAGAGGAGCCTTATTGTGTAAAGCACTGGAGAATTCTCTCCTCTCGCTTACCTCTCACGCTGAGGACACCCTGCTTCAGTATAATCATTTATATGATTTATCTTATAAACATTATTACGTGGTCTTTTCCTCAAGTGCTGAGACATCAGGTTGTTCCCACTTGGAGAACCTATTGACTTTTACTGCTTTTCTGTGTGGCTTTAACATTTTTGCTATTCAGTATACCTAAACTATTATTCAGTAGAAAAAATTTGGTTTGTTCAATCAAATCCTGTGTGGACATTGGACTTCTATGAGTGAATGTTCTGCTTGATTGAACAAACTAAATTTTTTCTACTGAATAATAGTCTAGGTACAATGAAAGTAAATAGCAAAAATGTTTGAGTAGATAATTAAGGAAATCTTTTTCATATTGCTTGCTTATGGACTGGGAAAAAAGACTGTTCAAGCAAATGTCTCCAGAACTGCTTTAATGGAAAAATGTGATTTTTTTTTTTTTAAGTACTTTGTGAAATTTATTGTTGTTGTGAAATTTATTGTTATACTTTGTTTAAACTTAAAAAGCGGTGTCATTAACAGTGAATCTAATCGAAAAATCGATTCAACAGGGTGAATCGAATCGAATGAAATATTTTTCTCTGAATCGGGCAGCACTATTGGCTACCATGAGAATGGGCTACTGGGCATGATGGACCATTGGTGTGACCCAGTTAGGCTATTCTTATGTTATGTTCTCATCTGTAGGGGCCTTTGTTTTCACTTCTTATTTTAATGTATTTTTTTCCTGGGAACTTATCAGTGTTTTTTTATAATGGGAACAAAAATGGAAGAGAATTAATGTGTGTGGAATGGGGGGGTAACTAATTTCTTCAGCTAAATAATTCAATCCACTTCAAACAGACATAGGAGAACTCACGCACCATTCACACACCCTCCAACCAAAAACGTCAAAAGAAAAAAACTGTTCGACAACCTCCTAGCCATTCGAGCTGCAACACTTGACCCCCAACTCTACAACCTATTGACCTCGACCACAAACTACAAAACCTTAAAAAAAGAAATAAAAACCCTTCTATTCAAAAAACACATAAAACCAAACTAACATAATCAGAACTGTCCCAAGCATCACCTGCAACTACTCCATATGTACTTCTGATGTCATGACAATTCCGACATAATTTATGTTATGTTATGTTTGGAATAATGGTTACATAAATGAGGTTCAATAAAAGAAAATTTTCACTGCCTGTTTCTATTCTGACCATTTATTCCATTTCATGGTTATTGCAAAAAAAAAATAAAAAAATTTTTCCATGAGGGGGGGGGGGGGTGTCAAAAAATGATGGGCCCCGGGTGCCACATACCCTAGGTAGGCCACTGGTGGCCACTATACTTAATCGCAGCAAGGGATCTCCCTACCACAATTAGTATAGCAACCGCGGCTACGGCCACCAGTCTCCCCTCCCCCTCCCCTGACAATCGAGGTAGGAGGCTGCCCAACTCCTCCTGCCCACAGAACACCACTATCGCCAGCAGGAAAGTGCTCAACCCTTCCTGCTGGTAGGCCCTGCCCCCCTGAAGATCGCCAGCAGGAGGGTACCAAACCCCTCCTGACGGTCCCCCCTCCAACAACTCCCCCAACAATATGCCCCAACCTCCCCTCCCCGGACCCTCCAACGATACCCCCCCACCCCGGAACCCCCCTCGGGCTTACCCGCAAGTTGACCGGATGGGTCCTTGCACCGTCCGGCCAGCAGGCCCGCCTCCATCCAAATGAAGTGGGCCCACCCCTCCCCTGCCCAATCCACAGGATCCTAGGGCCTGATTGGCCCAAGCGCCTATGGCAGAAGGGGCCTTAGGCGCCTGGGCCAATCAGGCCCTAGGATCCTGTAGGTTGGGCAGAGGAGGGGCAGGCCCACCTCATTTGGACGGAGGCGGCCTGCTTGCAGGATGGTGCGATGACCTGTCCGGTCAACTTGCGGGTAAGCCTGAGGGGGGTTCTGGGGTAGGGGGGGGATCATTGGGAGGTCCGGGAAGGGGGGGGTTGGGGCATTTTGTTGGGAGGTCGGGGGGTCCAGCAGGAGGGGTTGGGTACCCTCCTGCTGGCGATCTTTGGGGGCGGGGCCTACTGGCAGGAAGGGTTGAGCACCTTTCTGCCAGCAATGGTGGGGGTTCTGTGGGCAGGAGGGGTTGGGCACCCTCCTGTCACGATCATTGGGGAGGGAGGGGAGACTGGCGGCCATAGCTGCGGCTGCTATACTAATCGCAGCAGGGAGAGCCCTTGATGCGATTAAGTATAGTGGCCGTGTCTAAAGAAATCCGCGTCTGCGACATGGACATCGGTAACAGAATCAGGTTTAGTTTGGGCGGTATAGGCCCGATTCTGTATAGGACGCCCGGGATGGGCGTCCTATACAGAATCCGGGCCACTGAGTATAAGCATGTTTTCAAAACAAAAAGATTGACGTTTTTCTGTTTAGGAAATGGTCAGTTCAGTACTGGATTTTTGGGTGTCTTCCTCGAAACATCCAAACTCGGATTTGGACATCATATCGAAAATGCCCCTCCACATCTGAAAAACAAAGAATGAAAAAAGTGCCAGTGAGATATAGAAAAGCCCCATTAGATACACCTGCCTAAACAGCCTAGTGAGAAAATCTAATGAAGAAATAACCAATAACCGGTTAAGCCCAGATACATGATCAGCATCACTGATCTTCAAGGAAATCATTCTACAGGTACAGAATGTCTTGACTTTGGTTGACGAGTCAAGGTATTCATATTTGTAGCAGCTCGTGTTGGTCTGGACAGGTCTAGACATGCAAGTTGACCTCAGTGCGGTGTTTAATTGTGTGGCTGAAAGTTAAGTATCTACAAATCAGCTAAGACTGATAGGTCATAGGTGATAACAAGGCAAAGTTTTCAGCAAAGGAGCGAATGCCGTAACAAGAGACCCTTCTGCTACTCTAATGTTCATGTAAAGCACAGTTGTAAACTGATAAAATTACTTTGTCAACGTTTTATGAGTCAGAAATAGTCAAGTATTGTATGGAATGGAATATAGAGGGAATCTGCTTGCTGGTAAGCTCTGCATTCCCTTCTCTACTTCACATACCATTTTGGCAGCCCAGTTTTTCTCCTTACTTTTCTGCTCTTATGGCATACAAGGATGTATACACAAGAGGGATTTTTAGAATGGTAATGTTTACTGCTGGTCCTCAAGGGTTGGAAATGGGTCAGGATATCTGAAATGAATACGCATGCATTCTTCCTCCATCCAATGCAAATTCATTAGGAATGTCCTATAATCTCACCTCCTTTGTTACACTTGAGGACACTGTCCTAGGAATTCCTTCAGACACCTCTTTATAGACAGGAACAAAAGAGTGAGCCCAAATCCTCCTTCCCATAATGCAAGGAAGATTAAGGTTCCACAGAATGAATGATGCCGCTCAGAGTTACTAGCCCCTCTTCCGCTTGCACTCTCTGAAGCTAAATATAGGAATTGAAGTGAGCACACGGAACAATTGTCTGGCTACAAGGCTGTTGAGATGCTGTTTTCTCAGAATTCAGCTGAAAATAACTCAGAAATTCAGAACCCACTGTCAGAGCTTCTGCTCCCTCTGATACTAACCTGAAATAGCTACATTGATATTAGGAGACACTGGGTTATATGTGGACCATTGCTGCATATCAGGCCTCCCATGGATCGCTACAAATGCAGGCTTTTCTTGATTATGACAGGGATCGCTATGCAAATGATAACCCGCAATTGGAAAAATTGCGACCGCCTCAACTTTCCGTTTTGGTGGGCCAGTTTATGTTTAGGTTACAAATACGAAAAGATGAATGCAGATATGTTAGGGAATAGCAAATTATTTAAATTGGTTTGGGGCCCGTTGACATCCTTTGTTAATTCAACATAGTTGCCTTTATTTAAATTTTTTGTTTATTTTATACATATCCAGGACGGGGTGGGTGGGGGGGATATATTTGGTTCATTTCTTGATCAAATTGTTGGATGGGAGGGGAGGGAATTTATTATCTGCATTGTTATTGATGGAATTTAAGTGCTTATTTTGTTATTAATGTATATAAAATTTGTGGCACTTTGTATTAGTTTTGAAAATTAATAAAGATTAAAAAATAAAAAAAAAAGAGACACAGGGTTATATAGGAACAGTGGCTTAGTAAGGGGAGCGAAGTACCCCAGGCACTGACTTTTCAGGAGCACCAGCATCTCTCCCCACCCCCCTCAGCATGGAGGGAATCTTTTAAATTATTTTCCCCCTCCCATACTTCCTCTAGTTATCACTGGCAGTGATCAGGGTCTCCCCCCTGCTGCTCAGGCAGGCCTCAGTTCTTCCTCTGATGTCACTTACTGTTCACATGACCAGGAAGTAACATCAGAGGAAGGCAACCTCAGCTGGCATGAGCAATGGATAGTCAACTAGAAGGTTGGGTGGGGGTGGGAGGGGGGAGAGAATGCATTTAGGAGACTCCATACTGCTGGAGAACGATGCCAGTTCCCTCTGCCCCAGGTGCCAGATTCCTTCACTATGCCACTGGTTAGAAATTATCACTGCAGCCAATATCCAAGAGGTCACTGTGACAAAATAAAATACTTCTCTAACTATTCTCACTTGCTCTGGCCCTCTATAATAGGTGCCGACAGGTAACGGAGATATATCCTTCCCTCCAAACTAGGGACATGTTTCTTTTACAGGGACCAAGCTGAGCCTTACAAAACAAAATAATGCCTGTATTAAGGCCTGCTAGTGCAATTTTAATCATAAAATATCAACCTAGCAAGATTGGGATAATTTGGGATCACTCTTGTTCCATTTGGATTTAACAGACCCCACGTCTGAAAATGGCTGCTGTGAGTTCCCATGGTCTCATGAGACTACAACGAGAACTCACGGCAGCCATTTTCAATGATGGCTCTGCGTGGGGCAGGAGTGTAAGAAGATCGCTCCTGCCCCGCATCACCGCTAGACCACAAGGTAAGGTCTGGGACGCAGGAGGAAGGCGAGGGTGGGTCAGAGTCAGGCCGAAAGTTATTTGTGAATTTTCCATATTCGTGGGCTGGCTCTGCCCCTAACCCCCGTGAATACGGAGGGAGGAGTGTAGGCATAAGTACAGAATATGCATACCTCCACTGCACAATTTTTTTTTTTGTAGTTCTTTATTTATAAAGCCAAATAATACACAACTGCAACTGGAAATCATCAGGTGCATAACAACAGCGTGCTTCTCAAGCAATAACAAATCATCATTGCCCCAAAGACATCCTTCCCTAATGAACAAGCCCAACCATGTGAACTATCCCCCTCCCCCCCCCTGTAACCTTGGTTTACGAGCATAATTCGTTCCGAAAACATGCTTGTAATCCAAAACACTCGTATATCAAAGCAAATTTCCCCATAAGAAATAATGGAAACTCAGACGATTCATTCCATAACCCCCAAACTTTAATACAAAATACTGTATGTACTCGTATTGCAAGACCTTGCTTGTTTAGAACAGTCACTACACTCCTGCAGCGTCAGAGAGAGATGAACCATTGGCTCAATTATGATGATGTGATGTGTTTATACTATAGGTACTTGTATTACAAGACCTTGCTTGTTTATCAAGTTAAAATTTAATAAAATGTTTTGCTTGTCTTGCAAAACATTTGCATACCAAGTTTCTTGCAATGCAATCATTCAAATTTTTTTTTTTTTTTAACCTGACAGATTTTCCTTCTGCTCCTTTTTGAAATTAAGGCTAGGATATAGTTCCACAACCCTTCTTTCACCTGATGATGTCCTCCTTCCCAAATTATTCTAGCCTAGTCTAGCAATGGTCCTCACCTGTGAGCAATAAAGCCCAGCATTCAAAGACCAGAGAAGAGCAACTAAAATGGTTAAGGGGCTGGAGGAGTTGCCGTACAGTGAGAGATTAGAGAAACTGGGCCTCTTCTCCCTTGAAATTAGATCTTGTAAACTGTTAACCTCTAATCTCTAACTATGAATGTTCCTTTCAATTTATGGAATTTTTCCAATTCATTGTAAACCGCATGGAACTTCACGGTCCTGCAGTATATAAACTGTTGTTATTATTTTTATTGTCGCTACTATCAGATATTCACTGCTACACTCTGTAATTCAATGTCTGTGCAGTTTCTCTTCATTGTAAACCGCCTAGAAGTCGCAAGATTGTTGGCGGTATATAAGAATAAAGTTATTATTATTATTATTATTATTATTGAAAAGAGGAGACTGAGAGGGGACATGATCGAAACATTCAAGATACTGAAGGGAATAGACTTAGTAGATAAAGACAGGATGTTCACCCTCTCCAATGTAGGGAGAACGAGAGGGCACTCTCTAAAGTTAAAAGGGGATAGATTCCGTACAAACGTAAGGAAGTTCTTCTTCACCCAGAGAGTGGTGGAAAACTGGAATGCTCTTCCAGAGGCTATTATAGGGAAAACAACCTCCAGGGATTCAAGGCAAAGTTAGACAAGTTCCTGCTGAACCGGAACGTACGCAGGTAGGACTGATCTCAGTTGGGGCACTGGTCTTTGACCTAGGGGCCGCCGCAGGAGCGGACTGCTGGGCACGATCGACCATTGGTCTGACCCAGCAGCGGCAATTCTTATGATTTTATGTTTTTACATGTCGGGTTTTTGGCTCCATGAAATCTGGTATCCCTAGTATTAGGGAAACACGATTGTACCTTCTAGAATTGTAAAGAAGGCTTCAGCATGGAGTTTTGAATAAACTGAAGGTAACATAATTGGTAGGCAGGGAGACCCACCAAGAGTAAATTACAGTAATCCAGATGATTTAAAACCAGGACATGAATCAAAGGGCACAGTACTTGGTTATCAAGATAAGGTTTCAAAAAGCAAATCTTTCTCGGGACAGAGAAAGACTTTTGAACATTTTTATAAATAAACAAAGTAAAGCAAAGCTCTGAGTCTAGGCCATTGTTTCTCAACTCAGTCCTGGAGTACCCCCTTGCCAGTCAGGTTTTTGGGATATCCACATTGAATTTGCATAAACTTGATTTGCATACACTGCCTCTATTATATGTAAATTTCTTTCATGCATATTCATTGTGGATATCCCGAAAGCCTGACTGGCAAGGGGGTACTCCAGGACCGAATTGAGACTGGTTGGGCTAATGACCAATAACTTGAATGGAAGTTTTAACGGGTACTGGAGCACTGTTGAAAATGCTTCAGTGGGGACTATGATTCCCTTTTCTTATGACACCTTAAGGCAGGGGTCCTCAAATCCAGTCCTTGAAGTCCACAACCCAGCCTGGTTTTCCAGATTTTCACAATGCATATATATGAAATCTATTTGCATGAAGTGGAAGCAGTGAATACCAATAGAGGGTGGTAGATGCCTGGAATGCCTTCCCGAAGGAAGTGGTGGAGAGGAAAATGATGATGGAATTCAGAAAAGCGTGGCATTAACATAAGAGGACCTTTAATTAGAAAACGAAGGATGTAAATTAAAGAACTAAGGATGGTATTTAGTGCAGGTTGGGGAGAGCATCAATGAGAACTCCACTAACTTGGAACATGAGGATATTACTGGCCAGACTTTATGGTAGATATCCTGCAAACAGGATGGTTGGATAGGCTGGAGTGAGCTTGGACGGCAACTTCAGCATTTGGAACCTGGGACAATACCAGGTGGACTGTACAGTCTGTGACCCAGAAATATCAAAGAAAAGCAAGTTAATTTAATCATGTATTTTTAATGGGCATAACTAATGGGCAGACTGGATGGACCGTTCAGGTCTTTATCTGCCGTCATTTACTATGTTACTATGTATGTTAATGTGAACAAAACAAGCTGTCTTGGGAATACAATAGAAGCGACATAAAACCTGATTTGCTAAACTACTGGGGCAGAAGCTTTCTGGCAGTCCTTGAATTAAGCATCTTACGACATTAAATCATTGCAGGTCAAAGTGGCCTTGCACAAGGGAAGCCAATAAATAATGTATTCTGGTGTGGCTTTGATTGATGTAATTAGCTGCATATGTCAGCAGAGGGCAGCAGTTCAGCATTTATGCTTTCTCGAAAACTGTATTATCTCTTGCTGGCAAGCTTAAACCAGCCGCTAGCCATGTGAAACTATATATACCACACAGCTCACCCTGGAGTAGGAGCTGGCAGTGTATGGCTTGCATTTTTGTAACTAAGGGCAATATTGCAATAATAATACTCACGATCTTCTCTCACCTCCCCAAAATTAGAGCAATCCTACTTCATTCTTCCTAGTTGCTTATAGCACAGGTCTGGCCATACGGCTCACATGAAGTGCCTTTGTACCTTGTGATAAATATAGAAATATTACATTTATTTTTAAACTCAAAAGGAGTGAGTCCATATAGAGTTTCATAGTCAGGCACAGCTAACATTCAGGCTGCAACGGACTTTTTTTTTTTTTTTTTTTGGTTTGTTTTAAGCAGCACAGCTTTGTAAATTCATACATCTACAAACCTGCTGGGGTTTTTTTTTTGTTTTGTTTTTAATGTCCTTGCACAATTATTTATTTTACTTTGCTCTTAAGGCTGGAGAGTTTGAAAAGAAAATAGAGGAGTTATATTGAATATGGGAAGGGGAAATCTAGCTTTATTCTATGAATTAGAAATGACTTTACATCAGTGGTTTGGTTTTCAAAACTGTGCTAATGTGAAAGTGGAACCATCGTAGTGCAGTGTGTCTATTTTTCACTAGAGGAAAATTCTCAATCAGTTAACCCCCTCCCCCCCCCCCCCCCCCCCGATTGGATGCCACACAAATCTATGAGTGCCACAGAAGGCTGCAGACCAGGAAGGGATGGTTTCTATTTTCTTCATCAGATTTAATTATTCATGACAATAGTGAAGCAACTCTCTGTCTGCCTTGCTTGGTAGGTTCCAGTTTTCAGCTAGTTCTTGTAGTCCACCATCTCCCGCCAACAGTGGTTCAAAGCGGATAACAAAAGAACATAGAATATTCAGCAAATATGTCAGCACATACCTCAAATCAAATGAGTGCTGTGAGGGCCTGGATTAGGCTCTGCCTAAAAGCTAAGGCTTCACGGGCTTTTAATGAATGTTCTTAATAAGTGCAAGTGACACAGTAAGATCAAACAAATCAAGGCAGCTGGCTAAGCAGACCGGCTGTCAGTTAAAACGAGATTACAATAAATTAAAGCAAAACAGCAAAATGTCACTAACCATATTGCTCCCTTCTTTAATCACAGTGGACAGCTGGCCATGTCACCATCGCAGCTGAGACCATTGTTGGCACTGCGACAAAAGGCAAACGCTGTACACCCCTCATTCTCTAACTTGGCGCCGGTGGTATAACGAGGGAGGTTGGTACCTGAGGCAGTGGCATCCAGCATCGCCACACTGTGCACCTCCCACCCTTCCCTGCCACTTGGATGCCCCCACCCCCACTTTTCCCTGCCACGCCATGCGTCTGCCCCCCGACCTCACCCTCCGTATACCTCTTGAAATGTTTGCCGGCGCGAACAGCATCTCCTGCCTACTGCTCGCACCGGCCTCGGCTCCCTTCTGGCATCATGTCCTGGTTCTGCGACCAGGAAGTGATCCAAGTTTATTATTAAAAGTTTCCAAGTTTATTTAAAAAAATTAGATTAAACGCCTATCAAATACTAAGCATTTACAACACTAAAAATAAGGGTAAAAACAAGTTAACCAAAAAGAGTTAACAAAATCCAACAGACAATACAATACAAAAAAATAATACATACAATATACCGTATTTCCCTATATATAGGCTGCAGCCTATACATGGGTTTTACAAATCCGTGTATGGGGCACAGCCTAGTTATATAGGGTGGCCTATATATAAATTTTAAGTCATCCCCCCATCCCCAGTACCTTTTCTAGAGCCCCCTGGACAGCGAATCTCCAGCGGTGCAAGGCAGCTGTGATTTCAGCATCCGGTCTGCCCCCGCACCGCTTGCTGAGTGACTGACATCAGTTCTCGCGAATCTCACGAGTCCCGCGAGAGCTGACGTCAGCCATTCAGCGGGCGGTGTGGGGGCAGCAAGAGATAGTGGCTGCCTAGCACCGCCGGAGATTTTCCGTCCGCCATCCAGGGGGCTCCTGAAAAGGTACCAGGGGAGGAGGGGATGACTAACAAAGGCAGGGGAGGTACCGGAAGATAAGCCGCGGCTAATACCATGGGGCGGTTTATCTTCCTTTTCTGCGGCCTATATGCGGGGAAATACAGTACAACAGGAAAGGGGGGTAGAACTACAATGAATTAAAGGAAAGAGAACATAAATGGGAAAAACAATAGGACAAAGGGAGTCAGAATGAGAATTGTCAACACATGGGAGATTCTGCTCATGCTGGAAAGATACGCAATGACTTTTTTGGAATTGGATATTAATTGTGAAGAGATTGATTTTATTTGATATATAAAGTGGACGGAGGCTACTAGAACACTTTTTTGATTTTTCACAGTGACACACCTTTTTAGTCCTTTCACTTACATCGAGAGGTCCTGGGATGTTGCATAATGAAGTTAGCCGTTTGGGTTAATGAAAATGTACAACTCTTGATTTCAGGCATTGTCCTGTTTGACTTGAGTTCACTGAGGACCCTCGACACTCACTTAACATTATTTCATGGTTTTGGTTTTGTCTTAGTGTATTTACAGTCATTTTTCCGTGTCTTTTTAGTCTCTGAGGCCTAGGTTCATTAAACTCATCGATCTGGATCGTTGTTAGGCGATTCTTGGCCGAGTTTTGCCGAGCGACCGATTCACAATAGATTCAAATGATCTGATCGGATGCATGCCCTACAGCGATCCCACAGATCGCTGTAGAGCGATCGAGACGCATGCGCAGGTTATCCTTGTTGGTTGTAGATGCAATGTACGCAAGGGCACTTTAAAGATAAATTAAAAAGTATTTCTTTGAAAAACATTTAAAACACTGAGCATTAGATGGAAATTTGCTATATTTAA